>NC_134698.1:53395110-54104110 GCF_050947455.1 Rhinoderma darwinii
CAAATGGACACAGCCAGGCCAGAAATGCTGATGAAAGGGCGAGCAGGTGCTTTAAATAATAATAGCCACTCCCACTAGTCTTGAGGGGAGTGGTGTGTGGTGCATGGGATGTGTAGTAAGAAATAATAAATGAATAGTGTGTGTGCAAGTGTAATACTATAAGTGAAATATAGGGGGCAGTAATAAATGAAGTGCCTCAATAGAAATAAATGGATAATGGGGTGCAAGTGAGTGAAACATGGAGGGATAGTGTGTACGTCATGAGGCACAACGTGTGTAGCCAGGTAGAAGCCTATTTGTGACGCCTTGATAATTCATAGAGCGGGCTACCCTGCTTGCTATGCCAAACAACAACACACCATGCTCTCCCAGCATCAAAGACCCGGCTGTGTCCAAGAGAAGCGAATATACATAATAATGAAAAATACCTGGGGTATTGGTAATCATTTTGGCCAAAAGGACGCAAGCTCGCAATCCACGACAAGGATCCCCAGACTTGCGAGTCCCTAACTCCTAAACTGGAACAGAACGTTCCTGATGCACAAACAGAACCGATAAAAACACAGGGACATATACAAAAACACCGACAAAGGCCATACTTGCAAATGGACACAGCCAGGCCAGAAATGCTGATGAAAGGGCGAGCAGGTGCTTTAAATAATAATAGCCACTCCCACTAGTCTTGAGGGGAGTGGTGTGTGGTGCATGGGATGTGTAGTAAGAAATAATAAATGAATAGTGTGTGTGCAAGTGTAATACTATAAGTGAAATATAGGGGGCAGTAATAAATGAAGTGCCTCAATAGAAATAAATGGATAATGGGGTGCAAGTGAGTGAAACATGGAGGGATAGTGTGTACGTCATGAGGCACAACGTGTGTAGCCAGGTAGAAGCCTATTTGTGACGCCTTGATAATTCATAGAGCGGGCTACCCTGCTTGCTATGCCAAACAACAACACACCATGCTCTCCCAGCATCAAAGACCCGGCTGTGTCCAAGAGAAGCGAATATACATAATAATGAAAAATACCTGGGGTATTGGTAATCATTTTGGCCAAAAGGACGCAAGCTCGCAATCCACGACAAGGATCCCCAGACTTGCGAGTCCCTAACTCCTAAACTGGAACAGAACGTTCCTGATGCACAAACAGAACCGATAAAAACACAGGGACATATACAAAAACACCGACAAAGGCCATACTTGCAAATGGACACAGCCAGGCCAGAAATGCTGATGAAAGGGCGAGCAGGTGCTTTAAATAATAATAGCCACTCCCACTAGTCTTGAAGGGAGTGGTGTGTGGTGCATGGGATGTGTAGTAAGAAATAATAAATGAATAGTGTGTGTGCAAGTGTAATACTATAAGTGAAATATAGGGGGCAGTAATAAATGAAGTGCCTCAATAGAAATAAATGGATAATGGGGTGCAAGTGAGTGAAACATGGAGGGATAGTGTGTACGTCATGAGGCACAACGTGTGTAGCCAGGTAGAAGCCTATTTGTGACGCCTTGATAATTCATAGAGCGGGCTACCCTGCTTGCTATGCCAAACAACAACACACCATGCTCTCCCAGCATCAAAGACCCGGCTGTGTCCAAGAGAAGCGAATATACATAATAATGAAAAATACCTGGGGTATTGGTAATCATTTTGGCCAAAAGGACGCAAGCTCGCAATCCACGACAAGGATCCCCAGACTTGCGAGTCCCTAACTCCTAAACTGGAACAGAACGTTCCTGATGCACAAACAGAACCGATAAAAACACAGGGACATATACAAAAACACCGACAAAGGCCATACTTGCAAATGGACACAGCCAGGCCAGAAATGCTGATGAAAGGGCGAGCAGGTGCTTTAAATAATAATAGCCACTCCCACTAGTCTTGAGGGGAGTGGTGTGTGGTGCATGGGATGTGTAGTAAGAAATAATAAATGAATAGTGTGTGTGCAAGTGTAATACTATAAGTGAAATATAGGGGGCAGTAATAAATGAAGTGCCTCAATAGAAATAAATGGATAATGGGGTGCAAGTGAGTGAAACATGGAGGGATAGTGTGTACGTCATGAGGCACAACGTGTGTAGCCAGGTAGAAGCCTATTTGTGACGCCTTGATAATTCATAGAGCGGGCTACCCTGCTTGCTATGCCAAACAACAACACACCATGCTCTCCCAGCATCAAAGACCCGGCTGTGTCCAAGAGAAGCGAATATACATAATAATGAAAAATACCTGGGGTATTGGTAATCATTTTGGCCAAAAGGACGCAAGCTCGCAATCCACGACAAGGATCCCCAGACTTGCGAGTCCCTAACTCCTAAACTGGAACAGAACGTTCCTGATGCACAAACAGAACCGATAAAAACACAGGGACATATACAAAAACACCGACAAAGGCCATACTTGCAAATGGACACAGCCAGGCCAGAAATGCTGATGAAAGGGCGAGCAGGTGCTTTAAATAATAATAGCCACTCCCACTAGTCTTGAGGGGAGTGGTGTGTGGTGCATGGGATGTGTAGTAAGAAATAATAAATGAATAGTGTGTGTGCAAGTGTAATACTATAAGTGAAATATAGGGGGCAGTAATAAATGAAGTGCCTCAATAGAAATAAATGGATAATGGGGTGCAAGTGAGTGAAACATGGAGGGATAGTGTGTACGTCATGAGGCACAACGTGTGTAGCCAGGTAGAAGCCTATTTGTGACGCCTTGATAATTCATAGAGCGGGCTACCCTGCTTGCTATGCCAAACAACAACACACCATGCTCTCCCAGCATCAAAGACCCGGCTGTGTCCAAGAGAAGCGAATATACATAATAATGAAAAATACCTGGGGTATTGGTAATCATTTTGGCCAAAAGGACGCAAGCTCGCAATCCACGACAAGGATCCCCAGACTTGCGAGTCCCTAACTCCTAAACTGGAACAGAACGTTCCTGATGCACAAACAGAACCGATAAAAACACAGGGACATATACAAAAACACCGACAAAGGCCATACTTGCAAATGGACACAGCCAGGCCAGAAATGCTGATGAAAGGGCGAGCAGGTGCTTTAAATAATAATAGCCACTCCCACTAGTCTTGAGGGGAGTGGTGTGTGGTGCATGGGATGTGTAGTAAGAAATAATAAATGAATAGTGTGTGTGCAAGTGTAATACTATAAGTGAAATATAGGGGGCAGTAATAAATGAAGTGCCTCAATAGAAATAAATGGATAATGGGGTGCAAGTGAGTGAAACATGGAGGGATAGTGTGTACGTCATGAGGCACAACGTGTGTAGCCAGGTAGAAGCCTATTTGTGACACCTTGATAATTCATAGAGCGGGCTACCCTGCTTGCTATGCCAAACAACAACACACCATGCTCTCCCAGCATCAAAGACCCGGCTGTGTCCAAGAGAAGCGAATATACATAATAATGAAAAATACCTGGGGTATTGGTAATCATTTTGGCCAAAAGGACGCAAGCTCGCAATCCACGACAAGGATCCCCAGACTTGCGAGTCCCTAACTCCTAAACTGGAACAGAACGTTCCTGATGCACAAACAGAACCGATAAAAACACAGGGACATATACAAAAACACCGACAAAGGCCATACTTGCAAATGGACACAGCCAGGCCAGAAATGCTGATGAAAGGGCGAGCAGGTGCTTTAAATAATAATAGCCACTCCCACTAGTCTTGAGGGGAGTGGTGTGTGGTGCATGGGATGTGTAGTAAGAAATAATAAATGAATAGTGTGTGTGCAAGTGTAATACTATAAGTGAAATATAGGGGGCAGTAATAAATGAAGTGCCTCAATAGAAATAAATGGATAATGGGGTGCAAGTGAGTGAAACATGGAGGGATAGTGTGTACGTCATGAGGCACAACGTGTGTAGCCAGGTAGAAGCCTATTTGTGACGCCTTGATAATTCATAGAGCGGGCTACCCTGCTTGCTATGCCAAACAACAACACACCATGCTCTCCCAGCATCAAAGACCCGGCTGTGTCCAAGAGAAGCGAATATACATAATAATGAAAAATACCTGGGGTATTGGTAATCATTTTGGCCAAAAGGACGCAAGCTCGCAATCCACGACAAGGATCCCCAGACTTGCGAGTCCCTAACTCCTAAACTGGAACAGAACGTTCCTGATGCACAAACAGAACCGATAAAAACACAGGGACATATACAAAAACACCGACAAAGGCCATACTTGCAAATGGACACAGCCAGGCCAGAAATGCTGATGAAAGGGCGAGCAGGTTTTTATCGGTTCTGTTTGTGCATCAGGAACGTTCTGTTCCAGTTTAGGAGTTAGGGACTCAGGGACTCGCAAGTCTGGGGATCCTTGTCGTGGATTGCGAGCTTGCGTCCTTTTGGCCAAAATGATTACCAATACCCCAGGTATTTTTCATTATTATGTATATTCGCTTCTCTTGGACACAGCCGGGTCTTTAATGCTGGGAGAGCATGGTGTGTTGTTGTTTGGCATAGCAAGCAGGGTAGCCCGCTCTATGAATTATCAAGGCGTCACAAATAGGCTTCTACCTGGCTACACACGTTGTGCCTCATGACGTACACACTATCCCTCCATGTTTCACTCACTTGCACCCCATTATCCATTTATTTCTATTGAGGCACTTCATTTATTACTGCCCCCTATATTTCACTTATAGTATTACACTTGCACACACACTATTCATTTATTATTTCTTACTACACATCCCATGCACCACACACCACTCCCCTCAAGACTAGTGGGAGTGGCTATTATTATTTAAAGCACCTGCTCGCCCTTTCATCAGCATTTCTGGCCTGGCTGTGTCCATTTGCAAGTATGGCCTTTGTCGGTGTTTTTGTATATGTCCCTGTGTTTTTATCGGTTCTGTTTGTGCATCAGGAACGTTCTGTTCCAGTTTAGGAGTTAGGGACTCGCAAGTCTGGGGATCCTTGTCGTGGATTGCGAGCTTGCGTCCTTTTGGCCAAAATGATTACCAATACCCCAGGTATTTTTCATTATTATGTATATTCGCTTCTCTTGGACACAGCCGGGTCTTTGATGCTGGGAGAGCATGGTGTGTTGTTGTTTGGCATAGCAAGCAGGGTAGCCCGCTCTATGAATTATCAAGGCGTCACAAATAGGCTTCTACCTGGCTACACACGTTGTGCCTCATGACGTACACACTATCCCTCCATGTTTCACTCACTTGCACCCCATTATCCATTTATTTCTATTGAGGCACTTCATTTATTACTGCCCCCTATATTTCACTTATAGTATTACACTTGCACACACACTATTCATTTATTATTTCTTACTACACATCCCATGCACCACACACCACTCCCCTCAAGACTAGTGGGAGTGGCTATTATTATTTAAAGCACCTGCTCGCCCTTTCATCAGCATTTCTGGCCTGGCTGTGTCCATTTGCAAGTATGGCCTTTGTCGGTGTTTTTGTATATGTCCCTGTGTTTTTATCGGTTCTGTTTGTGCATCAGGAACGTTCTGTTCCAGTTTAGGAGTTAGGGACTCGCAAGTCTGGGGATCCTTGTCGTGGATTGCGAGCTTGCGTCCTTTTGGCCAAAATGATTACCAATACCCCAGGTATTTTTCATTATTATGTATATTCGCTTCTCTTGGACACAGCCGGGTCTTTGATGCTGGGAGAGCATGGTGTGTTGTTGTTTGGCATAGCAAGCAGGGTAGCCCGCTCTATGAATTATCAAGGCGTCACAAATAGGCTTCTACCTGGCTACACACGTTGTGCCTCATGACGTACACACTATCCCTCCATGTTTCACTCACTTGCACCCCATTATCCATTTATTTCTATTGAGGCACTTCATTTATTACTGCCCCCTATATTTCACTTATAGTATTACACTTGCACACACACTATTCATTTATTATTTCTTACTACACATCCCATGCACCACACACCACTCCCCTCAAGACTAGTGGGAGTGGCTATTATTATTTAAAGCACCTGCTCGCCCTTTCATCAGCATTTCTGGCCTGGCTGTGTCCATTTGCAAGTATGGCCTTTGTCGGTGTTTTTGTATATGTCCCTGTGTTTTTATCGGTTCTGTTTGTGCATCAGGAACGTTCTGTTCCAGTTTAGGAGTTAGGGACTCGCAAGTCTGGGGATCCTTGTCGTGGATTGCGAGCTTGCGTCCTTTTGGCCAAAATGATTACCAATACCCCAGGTATTTTTCATTATTATGTATATTCGCTTCTCTTGGACACAGCCGGGTCTTTGATGCTGGGAGAGCATGGTGTGTTGTTGTTTGGCATAGCAAGCAGGGTAGCCCGCTCTATGAATTATCAAGGCGTCACAAATAGGCTTCTACCTGGCTACACACGTTGTGCCTCATGACGTACACACTATCCCTCCATGTTTCACTCACTTGCACCCCATTATCCATTTATTTCTATTGAGGCACTTCATTTATTACTGCCCCCTATATTTCACTTATAGTATTACACTTGCACACACACTATTCATTTATTATTTCTTACTACACATCCCATGCACCACACACCACTCCCCTCAAGACTAGTGGGAGTGGCTATTATTATTTAAAGCACCTGCTCGCCCTTTCATCAGCATTTCTGGCCTGGCTGTGTCCATTTGCAAGTATGGCCTTTGTCGGTGTTTTTGTATATGTCCCTGTGTTTTTATCGGTTCTGTTTGTGCATCAGGAACGTTCTGTTCCAGTTTAGGAGTTAGGGACTCGCAAGTCTGGGGATCCTTGTCGTGGATTGCGAGCTTGCGTCCTTTTGGCCAAAATGATTACCAATACCCCAGGTATTTTTCATTATTATGTATATTCGCTTCTCTTGGACACAGCCGGGTCTTTGATGCTGGGAGAGCATGGTGTGTTGTTGTTTGGCATAGCAAGCAGGGTAGCCCGCTCTATGAATTATCAAGGCGTCACAAATAGGCTTCTACCTGGCTACACACGTTGTGCCTCATGACGTACACACTATCCCTCCATGTTTCACTCACTTGCACCCCATTATCCATTTATTTCTATTGAGGCACTTCATTTATTACTGCCCCCTATATTTCACTTATAGTATTACACTTGCACACACACTATTCATTTATTATTTCTTACTACACATCCCATGCACCACACACCACTCCCCTCAAGACTAGTGGGAGTGGCTATTATTATTTAAAGCACCTGCTCGCCCTTTCATCAGCATTTCTGGCCTGGCTGTGTCCATTTGCAAGTATGGCCTTTGTCGGTGTTTTTGTATATGTCCCTGTGTTTTTATCGGTTCTGTTTGTGCATCAGGAACGTTCTGTTCCAGTTTAGGAGTTAGGGACTCGCAAGTCTGGGGATCCTTGTCGTGGATTGCGAGCTTGCGTCCTTTTGGCCAAAATGATTACCAATACCCCAGGTATTTTTCATTATTATGTATATTCGCTTCTCTTGGACACAGCCGGGTCTTTGATGCTGGGAGAGCATGGTGTGTTGTTGTTTGGCATAGCAAGCAGGGTAGCCCGCTCTATGAATTATCAAGGCGTCACAAATAGGCTTCTACCTGGCTACACACGTTGTGCCTCATGACGTACACACTATCCCTCCATGTTTCACTCACTTGCACCCCATTATCCATTTATTTCTATTGAGGCACTTCATTTATTACTGCCCCCTATATTTCACTTATAGTATTACACTTGCACACACACTATTCATTTATTATTTCTTACTACACATCCCATGCACCACACACCACTCCCCTCAAGACTAGTGGGAGTGGCTATTATTATTTAAAGCACCTGCTCGCCCTTTCATCAGCATTTCTGGCCTGGCTGTGTCCATTTGCAAGTATGGCCTTTGTCGGTGTTTTTGTATATGTCCCTGTGTTTTTATCGGTTCTGTTTGTGCATCAGGAACGTTCTGTTCCAGTTTAGGAGTTAGGGACTCGCAAGTCTGGGGATCCTTGTCGTGGATTGCGAGCTTGCGTCCTTTTGGCCAAAATGATTACCAATACCCCAGGTATTTTTCATTATTATGTATATTCGCTTCTCTTGGACACAGCCGGGTCTTTGATGCTGGGAGAGCATGGTGTGTTGTTGTTTGGCATAGCAAGCAGGGTAGCCCGCTCTATGAATTATCAAGGCGTCACAAATAGGCTTCTACCTGGCTACACACGTTGTGCCTCATGACGTACACACTATCCCTCCATGTTTCACTCACTTGCACCCCATTATCCATTTATTTCTATTGAGGCACTTCATTTATTACTGCCCCCTATATTTCACTTATAGTATTACACTTGCACACACACTATTCATTTATTATTTCTTACTACACATCCCATGCACCACACACCACTCCCCTCAAGACTAGTGGGAGTGGCTATTATTATTTAAAGCACCTGCTCGCCCTTTCATCAGCATTTCTGGCCTGGCTGTGTCCATTTGCAAGTATGGCCTTTGTCGGTGTTTTTGTATATGTCCCTGTGTTTTTATCGGTTCTGTTTGTGCATCAGGAACGTTCTGTTCCAGTTTAGGAGTTAGGGACTCGCAAGTCTGGGGATCCTTGTCGTGGATTGCGAGCTTGCGTCCTTTTGGCCAAAATGATTACCAATACCCCAGGTATTTTTCATTATTATGTATATTCGCTTCTCTTGGACACAGCCGGGTCTTTGATGCTGGGAGAGCATGGTGTGTTGTTGTTTGGCATAGCAAGCAGGGTAGCCCGCTCTATGAATTATCAAGGCGTCACAAATAGGCTTCTACCTGGCTACACACGTTGTGCCTCATGACGTACACACTATCCCTCCATGTTTCACTCACTTGCACCCCATTATCCATTTATTTCTATTGAGGCACTTCATTTATTACTGCCCCCTATATTTCACTTATAGTATTACACTTGCACACACACTATTCATTTATTATTTCTTACTACACATCCCATGCACCACACACCACTCCCCTCAAGACTAGTGGGAGTGGCTATTATTATTTAAAGCACCTGCTCGCCCTTTCATCAGCATTTCTGGCCTGGCTGTGTCCATTTGCAAGTATGGCCTTTGTCGGTGTTTTTGTATATGTCCCTGTGTTTTTATCGGTTCTGTTTGTGCATCAGGAACGTTCTGTTCCAGTTTAGGAGTTAGGGACTCGCAAGTCTGGGGATCCTTGTCGTGGATTGCGAGCTTGCGTCCTTTTGGCCAAAATGATTACCAATACCCCAGGTATTTTTCATTATGTATATTCGCTTCTCTTGGACACAGCCGGGTCTTTGATGCTGGGAGAGCATGGTGTGTTGTTGTTTGGCATAGCAAGCAGGGTAGCCCGCTCTATGAATTATCAAGGCGTCACAAATAGGCTTCTACCTGGCTACACACGTTGTGCCTCATGACGTACACACTATCCCTCCATGTTTCACTCACTTGCACCCCATTATCCATTTATTTCTATTGAGGCACTTCATTTATTACTGCCCCCTATATTTCACTTATAGTATTACACTTGCACACACACTATTCATTTATTATTTCTTACTACACATCCCATGCACCACACACCACTCCCCTCAAGACTAGTGGGAGTGGCTATTATTATTTAAAGCACCTGCTCGCCCTTTCATCAGCATTTCTGGCCTGGCTGTGTCCATTTGCAAGTATGGCCTTTGTCGGTGTTTTTGTATATGTCCCTGTGTTTTTATCGGTTCTGTTTGTGCATCAGGAACGTTCTGTTCCAGTTTAGGAGTTAGGGACTCGCAAGTCTGGGGATCCTTGTCGTGGATTGCGAGCTTGCGTCCTTTTGGCCAAAATGATTACCAATACCCCAGGTATTTTTCATTATTATGTATATTCGCTTCTCTTGGACACAGCCGGGTCTTTGATGCTGGGAGAGCATGGTGTGTTGTTGTTTGGCATAGCAAGCAGGGTAGCCCGCTCTATGAATTATCAAGGCGTCACAAATAGGCTTCTACCTGGCTACACACGTTGTGCCTCATGACGTACACACTATCCCTCCATGTTTCACTCACTTGCACCCCATTATCCATTTATTTCTATTGAGGCACTTCATTTATTACTGCCCCCTATATTTCACTTATAGTATTACACTTGCACACACACTATTCATTTATTATTTCTTACTACACATCCCATGCACCACACACCACTCCCCTCAAGACTAGTGGGAGTGGCTATTATTATTTAAAGCACCTGCTCGCCCTTTCATCAGCATTTCTGGCCTGGCTGTGTCCATTTGCAAGTATGGCCTTTGTCGGTGTTTTTGTATATGTCCCTGTGTTTTTATCGGTTCTGTTTGTGCATCAGGAACGTTCTGTTCCAGTTTAGGAGTTAGGGACTCGCAAGTCTGGGGATCCTTGTCGTGGATTGCGAGCTTGCGTCCTTTTGGCCAAAATGATTACCAATACCCCAGGTATTTTTCATTATTATGTATATTCGCTTCTCTTGGACACAGCCGGGTCTTTGATGCTGGGAGAGCATGGTGTGTTGTTGTTTGGCATAGCAAGCAGGGTAGCCCGCTCTATGAATTATCAAGGCGTCACAAATAGGCTTCTACCTGGCTACACACGTTGTGCCTCATGACGTACACACTATCCCTCCATGTTTCACTCACTTGCACCCCATTATCCATTTATTTCTATTGAGGCACTTCATTTATTACTGCCCCCTATATTTCACTTATAGTATTACACTTGCACACACACTATTCATTTATTATTTCTTACTACACATCCCATGCACCACACACCACTCCCCTCAAGACTAGTGGGAGTGGCTATTATTATTTAAAGCACCTGCTCGCCCTTTCATCAGCATTTCTGGCCTGGCTGTGTCCATTTGCAAGTATGGCCTTTGTCGGTGTTTTTGTATATGTCCCTGTGTTTTTATCGGTTCTGTTTGTGCATCAGGAACGTTCTGTTCCAGTTTAGGAGTTAGGGACTCGCAAGTCTGGGGATCCTTGTCGTGGATTGCGAGCTTGCGTCCTTTTGGCCAAAATGATTACCAATACCCCAGGTATTTTTCATTATTATGTATATTCGCTTCTCTTGGACACAGCCGGGTCTTTGATGCTGGGAGAGCATGGTGTGTTGTTGTTTGGCATAGCAAGCAGGGTAGCCCGCTCTATGAATTATCAAGGCGTCACAAATAGGCTTCTACCTGGCTACACACGTTGTGCCTCATGACGTACACACTATCCCTCCATGTTTCACTCACTTGCACCCCATTATCCATTTATTTCTATTGAGGCACTTCATTTATTACTGCCCCCTATATTTCACTTATAGTATTACACTTGCACACACACTATTCATTTATTATTTCTTACTACACATCCCATGCACCACACACCACTCCCCTCAAGACTAGTGGGAGTGGCTATTATTATTTAAAGCACCTGCTCGCCCTTTCATCAGCATTTCTGGCCTGGCTGTGTCCATTTGCAAGTATGGCCTTTGTCGGTGTTTTTGTATATGTCCCTGTGTTTTTATCGGTTCTGTTTGTGCATCAGGAACGTTCTATGTTCCAGTTTAGGAGTTAGGGACTCGCAAGTCTGGGGATCCTTGTCGTGGATTGCGAGCTTGCGTCCTTTTGGCCAAAATGATTACCAATACCCCAGGTATTTTTCATTATTATGTATATTCGCTTCTCTTGGACACAGCCGGGTCTTTGATGCTGGGAGAGCATGGTGTGTTGTTGTTTGGCATAGCAAGCAGGGTAGCCCGCTCTATGAATTATCAAGGCGTCACAAATAGGCTTCTACCTGGCTACACACGTTGTGCCTCATGACGTACACACTATCCCTCCATGTTTCACTCACTTGCACCCCATTATCCATTTATTTCTATTGAGGCACTTCATTTATTACTGCCCCCTATATTTCACTTATAGTATTACACTTGCACACACACTATTCATTTATTATTTCTTACTACACATCCCATGCACCACACACCACTCCCCTCAAGACTAGTGGGAGTGGCTATTATTATTTAAAGCACCTGCTCGCCCTTTCATCAGCATTTCTGGCCTGGCTGTGTCCATTTGCAAGTATGGCCTTTGTCGGTGTTTTTGTATATGTCCCTGTGTTTTTATCGGTTCTGTTTGTGCATCAGGAACGTTCTGTTCCAGTTTAGGAGTTAGGGACTCGCAAGTCTGGGGATCCTTGTCGTGGATTGCGAGCTTGCGTCCTTTTGGCCAAAATGATTACCAATACCCCAGGTATTTTTCATTATTATGTATATTCGCTTCTCTTGGACACAGCCGGGTCTTTGATGCTGGGAGAGCATGGTGTGTTGTTGTTTGGCATAGCAAGCAGGGTAGCCCGCTCTATGAATTATCAAGGCGTCACAAATAGGCTTCTACCTGGCTACACACGTTGTGCCTCATGACGTACACACTATCCCTCCATGTTTCACTCACTTGCACCCCATTATCCATTTATTTCTATTGAGGCACTTCATTTATTACTGCCCCCTATATTTCACTTATAGTATTACACTTGCACACACACTATTCATTTATTATTTCTTACTACACATCCCATGCACCACACACCACTCCCCTCAAGACTAGTGGGAGTGGCTATTATTATTTAAAGCACCTGCTCGCCCTTTCATCAGCATTTCTGGCCTGGCTGTGTCCATTTGCAAGTATGGCCTTTGTCGGTGTTTTTGTATATGTCCCTGTGTTTTTATCGGTTCTGTTTGTGCATCAGGAACGTTCTGTTCCAGTTTAGGAGTTAGGGACTCGCAAGTCTGGGGATCCTTGTCGTGGATTGCGAGCTTGCGTCCTTTTGGCCAAAATGATTACCAATACCCCAGGTATTTTTCATTATTATGTATATTCGCTTCTCTTGGACACAGCCGGGTCTTTGATGCTGGGAGAGCATGGTGTGTTGTTGTTTGGCATAGCAAGCAGGGTAGCCCGCTCTATGAATTATCAAGGCGTCACAAATAGGCTTCTACCTGGCTACACACGTTGTGCCTCATGACGTACACACTATCCCTCCATGTTTCACTCACTTGCACCCCATTATCCATTTATTTCTATTGAGGCACTTCATTTATTACTGCCCCCTATATTTCACTTATAGTATTACACTTGCACACACACTATTCATTTATTATTTCTTACTACACATCCCATGCACCACACACCACTCCCCTCAAGACTAGTGGGAGTGGCTATTATTATTTAAAGCACCTGCTCGCCCTTTCATCAGCATTTCTGGCCTGGCTGTGTCCATTTGCAAGTATGGCCTTTGTCGGTGTTTTTGTATATGTCCCTGTGTTTTTATCGGTTCTGTTTGTGCATCAGGAACGTTCTGTTCCAGTTTAGGAGTTAGGGACTCGCAAGTCTGGGGATCCTTGTCGTGGATTGCGAGCTTGCGTCCTTTTGGCCAAAATGATTACCAATACCCCAGGTATTTTTCATTATTATGTATATTCGCTTCTCTTGGACACAGCCGGGTCTTTGATGCTGGGAGAGCATGGTGTGTTGTTGTTTGGCATAGCAAGCAGGGTAGCCCGCTCTATGAATTATCAAGGCGTCACAAATAGGCTTCTACCTGGCTACACACGTTGTGCCTCATGACGTACACACTATCCCTCCATGTTTCACTCACTTGCACCCCATTATCCATTTATTTCTATTGAGGCACTTCATTTATTACTGCCCCCTATATTTCACTTATAGTATTACACTTGCACACACACTATTCATTTATTATTTCTTACTACACATCCCATGCACCACACACCACTCCCCTCAAGACTAGTGGGAGTGGCTATTATTATTTAAAGCACCTGCTCGCCCTTTCATCAGCATTTCTGGCCTGGCTGTGTCCATTTGCAAGTATGGCCTTTGTCGGTGTTTTTGTATATGTCCCTGTGTTTTTATCGGTTCTGTTTGTGCATCAGGAACGTTCTGTTCCAGTTTAGGAGTTAGGGACTCGCAAGTCTGGGGATCCTTGTCGTGGATTGCGAGCTTGCGTCCTTTTGGCCAAAATGATTACCAATACCCCAGGTATTTTTCATTATTATGTATATTCGCTTCTCTTGGACACAGCCGGGTCTTTGATGCTGGGAGAGCATGGTGTGTTGTTGTTTGGCATAGCAAGCAGGGTAGCCCGCTCTATGAATTATCAAGGCGTCACAAATAGGCTTCTACCTGGCTACACACGTTGTGCCTCATGACGTACACACTATCCCTCCATGTTTCACTCACTTGCACCCCATTATCCATTTATTTCTATTGAGGCACTTCATTTATTACTGCCCCCTATATTTCACTTATAGTATTACACTTGCACACACACTATTCATTTATTATTTCTTACTACACATCCCATGCACCACACACCACTCCCCTCAAGACTAGTGGGAGTGGCTATTATTATTTAAAGCACCTGCTCGCCCTTTCATCAGCATTTCTGGCCTGGCTGTGTCCATTTGCAAGTATGGCCTTTGTCGGTGTTTTTGTATATGTCCCTGTGTTTTTATCGGTTCTGTTTGTGCATCAGGAACGTGCTGTTCCAGTTTAGGAGTTAGGGACTCGCAAGTCTGGGGATCCTTGTCGTGGATTGCGAGCTTGCGTCCTTTTGGCCAAAATGATTACCAATACCCCAGGTATTTTTCATTATTATGTATATTCGCTTCTCTTGGACACAGCCGGGTCTTTGATGCTGGGAGAGCATGGTGTGTTGTTGTTTGGCATAGCAAGCAGGGTAGCCCGCTCTATGAATTATCAAGGCGTCACAAATAGGCTTCTACCTGGCTACACACGTTGTGCCTCATGACGTACACACTATCCCTCCATGTTTCACTCACTTGCACCCCATTATCCATTTATTTCTATTGAGGCACTTCATTTATTACTGCCCCCTATATTTCACTTATAGTATTACACTTGCACACACACTATTCATTTATTATTTCTTACTACACATCCCATGCACCACACACCACTCCCCTCAAGACTAGTGGGAGTGGCTATTATTATTTAAAGCACCTGCTCGCCCTTTCATCAGCATTTCTGGCCTGGCTGTGTCCATTTGCAAGTATGGCCTTTGTCGGTGTTTTTGTATATGTCCCTGTGTTTTTATCGGTTCTGTTTGTGCATCAGGAACGTGCTGTTCCAGTTTAGGAGTTAGGGACTCGCAAGTCTGGGGATCCTTGTCGTGGATTGCGAGCTTGCGTCCTTTTGGCCAAAATGATTACCAATACCCCAGGTATTTTTCATTATTATGTATATTCGCTTCTCTTGGACACAGCCGGGTCTTTGATGCTGGGAGAGCATGGTGTGTTGTTGTTTGGCATAGCAAGCAGGGTAGCCCGCTCTATGAATTATCAAGGCGTCACAAATAGGCTTCTACCTGGCTACACACGTTGTGCCTCATGACGTACACACTATCCCTCCATGTTTCACTCACTTGCACCCCATTATCCATTTATTTCTATTGAGGCACTTCATTTATTACTGCCCCCTATATTTCACTTATAGTATTACACTTGCACACACACTATTCATTTATTATTTCTTACTACACATCCCATGCACCACACACCACTCCCCTCAAGACTAGTGGGAGTGGCTATTATTATTTAAAGCACCTGCTCGCCCTTTCATCAGCATTTCTGGCCTGGCTGTGTCCATTTGCAAGTATGGCCTTTGTCGGTGTTTTTGTATATGTCCCTGTGTTTTTATCGGTTCTGTTTGTGCATCAGGAACGTTCTGTTCCAGTTTAGGAGTTAGGGACTCGCAAGTCTGGGGATCCTTGTCGTGGATTGCGAGCTTGCGTCCTTTTGGCCAAAATGATTACCAATACCCCAGGTATTTTTCATTATTATGTATATTCGCTTCTCTTGGACACAGCCGGGTCTTTGATGCTGGGAGAGCATGGTGTGTTGTTGTTTGGCATAGCAAGCAGGGTAGCCCGCTCTATGAATTATCAAGGCGTCACAAATAGGCTTCTACCTGGCTACACACGTTGTGCCTCATGACGTACACACTATCCCTCCATGTTTCACTCACTTGCACCCCATTATCCATTTATTTCTATTGAGGCACTTCATTTATTACTGCCCCCTATATTTCACTTATAGTATTACACTTGCACACACACTATTCATTTATTATTTCTTACTACACATCCCATGCACCACACACCACTCCCCTCAAGACTAGTGGGAGTGGCTATTATTATTTAAAGCACCTGCTCGCCCTTTCATCAGCATTTCTGGCCTGGCTGTGTCCATTTGCAAGTATGGCCTTTGTCGGTGTTTTTGTATATGTCCCTGTGTTTTTATCGGTTCTGTTTGTGCATCAGGAACGTTCTGTTCCAGTTTAGGAGTTAGGGACTCGCAAGTCTGGGGATCCTTGTCGTGGATTGCGAGCTTGCGTCCTTTTGGCCAAAATGATTACCAATACCCCAGGTATTTTTCATTATTATGTATATTCGCTTCTCTTGGACACAGCCGGGTCTTTGATGCTGGGAGAGCATGGTGTGTTGTTGTTTGGCATAGCAAGCAGGGTAGCCCGCTCTATGAATTATCAAGGCGTCACAAATAGGCTTCTACCTGGCTACACACGTTGTGCCTCATGACGTACACACTATCCCTCCATGTTTCACTCACTTGCACCCCATTATCCATTTATTTCTATTGAGGCACTTCATTTATTACTGCCCCCTATATTTCACTTATAGTATTACACTTGCACACACACTATTCATTTATTATTTCTTACTACACATCCCATGCACCACACACCACTCCCCTCAAGACTAGTGGGAGTGGCTATTATTATTTAAAGCACCTGCTCGCCCTTTCATCAGCATTTCTGGCCTGGCTGTGTCCATTTGCAAGTATGGCCTTTGTCGGTGTTTTTGTATATGTCCCTGTGTTTTTATCGGTTCTGTTTGTGCATCAGGAACGTTCTGTTCCAGTTTAGGAGTTAGGGACTCGCAAGTCTGGGGATCCTTGTCGTGGATTGCGAGCTTGCGTCCTTTTGGCCAAAATGATTACCAATACCCCAGGTATTTTTCATTATTATGTATATTCGCTTCTCTTGGACACAGCCGGGTCTTTGATGCTGGGAGAGCATGGTGTGTTGTTGTTTGGCATAGCAAGCAGGGTAGCCCGCTCTATGAATTATCAAGGCGTCACAAATAGGCTTCTACCTGGCTACACACGTTGTGCCTCATGACGTACACACTATCCCTCCATGTTTCACTCACTTGCACCCCATTATCCATTTATTTCTATTGAGGCACTTCATTTATTACTGCCCCCTATATTTCACTTATAGTATTACACTTGCACACACACTATTCATTTATTATTTCTTACTACACATCCCATGCACCACACACCACTCCCCTCAAGACTAGTGGGAGTGGCTATTATTATTTAAAGCACCTGCTCGCCCTTTCATCAGCATTTCTGGCCTGGCTGTGTCCATTTGCAAGTATGGCCTTTGTCGGTGTTTTTGTATATGTCCCTGTGTTTTTATCGGTTCTGTTTGTGCATCAGGAACGTTCTGTTCCAGTTTAGGAGTTAGGGACTCGCAAGTCTGGGGATCCTTGTCGTGGATTGCGAGCTTGCGTCCTTTTGGCCAAAATGATTACCAATACCCCAGGTATTTTTCATTATTATGTATATTCGCTTCTCTTGGACACAGCCGGGTCTTTGATGCTGGGAGAGCATGGTGTGTTGTTGTTTGGCATAGCAAGCAGGGTAGCCCGCTCTATGAATTATCAAGGCGTCACAAATAGGCTTCTACCTGGCTACACACGTTGTGCCTCATGACGTACACACTATCCCTCCATGTTTCACTCACTTGCACCCCATTATCCATTTATTTCTATTGAGGCACTTCATTTATTACTGCCCCCTATATTTCACTTATAGTATTACACTTGCACACACACTATTCATTTATTATTTCTTACTACACATCCCATGCACCACACACCACTCCCCTCAAGACTAGTGGGAGTGGCTATTATTATTTAAAGCACCTGCTCGCCCTTTCATCAGCATTTCTGGCCTGGCTGTGTCCATTTGCAAGTATGGCCTTTGTCGGTGTTTTTGTATATGTCCCTGTGTTTTTATCGGTTCTGTTTGTGCATCAGGAACGTTCTGTTCCAGTTTAGGAGTTAGGGACTCGCAAGTCTGGGGATCCTTGTCGTGGATTGCGAGCTTGCGTCCTTTTGGCCAAAATGATTACCAATACCCCAGGTATTTTTCATTATTATGTATATTCGCTTCTCTTGGACACAGCCGGGTCTTTGATGCTGGGAGAGCATGGTGTGTTGTTGTTTGGCATAGCAAGCAGGGTAGCCCGCTCTATGAATTATCAAGGCGTCACAAATAGGCTTCTACCTGGCTACACACGTTGTGCCTCATGACGTACACACTATCCCTCCATGTTTCACTCACTTGCACCCCATTATCCATTTATTTCTATTGAGGCACTTCATTTATTACTGCCCCCTATATTTCACTTATAGTATTACACTTGCACACACACTATTCATTTATTATTTCTTACTACACATCCCATGCACCACACACCACTCCCCTCAAGACTAGTGGGAGTGGCTATTATTATTTAAAGCACCTGCTCGCCCTTTCATCAGCATTTCTGGCCTGGCTGTGTCCATTTGCAAGTATGGCCTTTGTCGGTGTTTTTGTATATGTCCCTGTGTTTTTATCGGTTCTGTTTGTGCATCAGGAACGTTCTGTTCCAGTTTAGGAGTTAGGGACTCGCAAGTCTGGGGATCCTTGTCGTGGATTGCGAGCTTGCGTCCTTTTGGCCAAAATGATTACCAATACCCCAGGTATTTTTCATTATTATGTATATTCGCTTCTCTTGGACACAGCCGGGTCTTTGATGCTGGGAGAGCATGGTGTGTTGTTGTTTGGCATAGCAAGCAGGGTAGCCCGCTCTATGAATTATCAAGGCGTCACAAATAGGCTTCTACCTGGCTACACACGTTGTGCCTCATGACGTACACACTATCCCTCCATGTTTCACTCACTTGCACCCCATTATCCATTTATTTCTATTGAGGCACTTCATTTATTACTGCCCCCTATATTTCACTTATAGTATTACACTTGCACACACACTATTCATTTATTATTTCTTACTACACATCCCATGCACCACACACCACTCCCCTCAAGACTAGTGGGAGTGGCTATTATTATTTAAAGCACCTGCTCGCCCTTTCATCAGCATTTCTGGCCTGGCTGTGTCCATTTGCAAGTATGGCCTTTGTCGGTGTTTTTGTATATGTCCCTGTGTTTTTATCGGTTCTGTTTGTGCATCAGGAACGTTCTGTTCCAGTTTAGGAGTTAGGGACTCGCAAGTCTGGGGATCCTTGTCGTGGATTGCGAGCTTGCGTCCTTTTGGCCAAAATGATTACCAATACCCCAGGTATTTTTCATTATTATGTATATTCGCTTCTCTTGGACACAGCCGGGTCTTTGATGCTGGGAGAGCATGGTGTGTTGTTGTTTGGCATAGCAAGCAGGGTAGCCCGCTCTATGAATTATCAAGGCGTCACAAATAGGCTTCTACCTGGCTACACACGTTGTGCCTCATGACGTACACACTATCCCTCCATGTTTCACTCACTTGCACCCCATTATCCATTTATTTCTATTGAGGCACTTCATTTATTACTGCCCCCTATATTTCACTTATAGTATTACACTTGCACACACACTATTCATTTATTATTTCTTACTACACATCCCATGCACCACACACCACTCCCCTCAAGACTAGTGGGAGTGGCTATTATTATTTAAAGCACCTGCTCGCCCTTTCATCAGCATTTCTGGCCTGGCTGTGTCCATTTGCAAGTATGGCCTTTGTCGGTGTTTTTGTATATGTCCCTGTGTTTTTATCGGTTCTGTTTGTGCATCAGGAACGTTCTGTTCCAGTTTAGGAGTTAGGGACTCGCAAGTCTGGGGATCCTTGTCGTGGATTGCGAGCTTGCGTCCTTTTGGCCAAAATGATTACCAATACCCCAGGTATTTTTCATTATTATGTATATTCGCTTCTCTTGGACACAGCCGGGTCTTTGATGCTGGGAGAGCATGGTGTGTTGTTGTTTGGCATAGCAAGCAGGGTAGCCCGCTCTATGAATTATCAAGGCGTCACAAATAGGCTTCTACCTGGCTACACACGTTGTGCCTCATGACGTACACACTATCCCTCCATGTTTCACTCACTTGCACCCCATTATCCATTTATTTCTATTGAGGCACTTCATTTATTACTGCCCCCTATATTTCACTTATAGTATTACACTTGCACACACACTATTCATTTATTATTTCTTACTACACATCCCATGCACCACACACCACTCCCCTCAAGACTAGTGGGAGTGGCTATTATTATTTAAAGCACCTGCTCGCCCTTTCATCAGCATTTCTGGCCTGGCTGTGTCCATTTGCAAGTATGGCCTTTGTCGGTGTTTTTGTATATGTCCCTGTGTTTTTATCGGTTCTGTTTGTGCATCAGGAACGTTCTGTTCCAGTTTAGGAGTTAGGGACTCGCAAGTCTGGGGATCCTTGTCGTGGATTGCGAGCTTGTGTCCTTTTGGCCAAAATGATTACCAATACCCCAGGTATTTTTCATTATTATGTATATTCGCTTCTCTTGGACACAGCCGGGTCTTTGATGCTGGGAGAGCATGGTGTGTTGTTGTTTGGCATAGCAAGCAGGGTAGCCCGCTCTATGAATTATCAAGGCGTCACAAATAGGCTTCTACCTGGCTACACACGTTGTGCCTCATGACGTACACACTATCCCTCCATGTTTCACTCACTTGCACCCCATTATCCATTTATTTCTATTGAGGCACTTCATTTATTACTGCCCCCTATATTTCACTTATAGTATTACACTTGCACACACACTATTCATTTATTATTTCTTACTACACATCCCATGCACCACATACCACTCCCCTCAAGACTAGTGGGAGTGGCTATTATTATTTAAAGCACCTGCTCGCCCTTTCATCAGCATTTCTGGCCTGGCTGTGTCCATTTGCAAGTATGGCCTTTGTCGGTGTTTTTGTATATGTCCCTGTGTTTTTATCGGTTCTGTTTGTGCATCAGGAACGTTCTGTTCCAGTTTAGGAGTTAGGGACTCGCAAGTCTGGGGATCCTTGTCGTGGATTGCGAGCTTGCGTCCTTTTGGCCAAAATGATTACCAATACCCCAGGTATTTTTCATTATTATGTATATTCGCTTCTCTTGGACACAGCTGGGTCTTTGATGCTGGGAGAGCATGGTGTGTTGTTGTTTGGCATAGCAAGCAGGGTAGCCCGCTCTATGAATTATCAAGGCGTCACAAATAGGCTTCTACCTGGCTACACACGTTGTGCCTCATGACGTACACACTATCCCTCCATGTTTCACTCACTTGCACCCCATTATCCATTTATTTCTATTGAGGCACTTCATTTATTACTGCCCCCTATATTTCACTTATAGTATTACACTTGCACACACACTATTCATTTATTATTTCTTACTACACATCCCATGCACCACACACCACTCCCCTCAAGACTAGTGGGAGTGGCTATTATTATTTAAAGCACCTGCTCGCCCTTTCATCAGCATTTCTGGCCTGGCTGTGTCCATTTGCAAGTATGGCCTTTGTCGGTGTTTTTGTATATGTCCCTGTGTTTTTATCGGTTCTGTTTGTGCATCAGGAACGTTCTGTTCCAGTTTAGGAGTTAGGGACTCGCAAGTCTGGGGATCCTTGTCGTGGATTGCGAGCTTGCGTCCTTTTGGCCAAAATGATTACCAATACCCCAGGTATTTTTCATTATTATGTATATTCGCTTCTCTTGGACACAGCCGGGTCTTTGATGCTGGGAGAGCATGGTGTGTTGTTGTTTGGCATAGCAAGCAGGGTAGCCCGCTCTATGAATTATCAAGGCGTCACAAATAGGCTTCTACCTGGCTACACACGTTGTGCCTCATGACGTACACACTATCCCTCCATGTTTCACTCACTTGCACCCCATTATCCATTTATTTCTATTGAGGCACTTCATTTATTACTGCCCCCTATATTTCACTTATAGTATTACACTTGCACACACACTATTCATTTATTATTTCTTACTACACATCCCATGCACCACACACCACTCCCCTCAAGACTAGTGGGAGTGGCTATTATTATTTAAAGCACCTGCTCGCCCTTTCATCAGCATTTCTGGCCTGGCTGTGTCCATTTGCAAGTATGGCCTTTGTCGGTGTTTTTGTATATGTCCCTGTGTTTTTATCGGTTCTGTTTGTGCATCAGGAACGTTCTGTTCCAGTTTAGGAGTTAGGGACTCGCAAGTCTGGGGATCCTTGTCGTGGATTGCGAGCTTGCGTCCTTTTGGCCAAAATGATTACCAATACCCCAGGTATTTTTCATTATTATGTATATTCGCTTCTCTTGGACACAGCCGGGTCTTTGATGCTGGGAGAGCATGGTGTGTTGTTGTTTGGCATAGCAAGCAGGGTAGCCCGCTCTATGAATTATCAAGGCGTCACAAATAGGCTTCTACCTGGCTACACACGTTGTGCCTCATGACGTACACACTATCCCTCCATGTTTCACTCACTTGCACCCCATTATCCATTTATTTCTATTGAGGCACTTCATTTATTACTGCCCCCTATATTTCACTTATAGTATTACACTTGCACACACACTATTCATTTATTATTTCTTACTACACATCCCATGCACCACACACCACTCCCCTCAAGACTAGTGGGAGTGGCTATTATTATTTAAAGCACCTGCTCGCCCTTTCATCAGCATTTCTGGCCTGGCTGTGTCCATTTGCAAGTATGGCCTTTGTCGGTGTTTTTGTATATGTCCCTGTGTTTTTATCGGTTCTGTTTGTGCATCAGGAACGTTCTGTTCCAGTTTAGGAGTTAGGGACTCGCAAGTCTGGGGATCCTTGTCGTGGATTGCGAGCTTGCGTCCTTTTGGCCAAAATGATTACCAATACCCCAGGTATTTTTCATTATTATGTATATTCGCTTCTCTTGGACACAGCCGGGTCTTTGATGCTGGGAGAGCATGGTGTGTTGTTGTTTGGCATAGCAAGCAGGGTAGCCCGCTCTATGAATTATCAAGGCGTCACAAATAGGCTTCTACCTGGCTACACACGTTGTGCCTCATGACGTACACACTATCCCTCCATGTTTCACTCACTTGCACCCCATTATCCATTTATTTCTATTGAGGCACTTCATTTATTACTGCCCCCTATATTTCACTTATAGTATTACACTTGCACACACACTATTCATTTATTATTTCTTACTACACATCCCATGCACCACACACCACTCCCCTCAAGACTAGTGGGAGTGGCTATTATTATTTAAAGCACCTGCTCGCCCTTTCATCAGCATTTCTGGCCTGGCTGTGTCCATTTGCAAGTATGGCCTTTGTCGGTGCCTTTCTACAAGTGAAGCGGTGTGATACTTTGCGCCGCTTGCATCATTGAAAGGCGCTGATTGACAGGGAAAGTTATTCTGCCCTGCCAATCAGTGCCTTTCATAGATGCAAGCAGCGCGATCATGTCATCACGCTGCTTGCGTCGTTCAACCCCAGGATACCTGCGCAGAAGAGAGCAGGTCTCCATTGCCGCTGGACGGCGTGGAAACGGGTTTAAGGTGAGTTTGTATAGTTATCCTAATAAAAAAGTGTTTGGCATTATCTACAGGGGGTGGCTTTATCTACAGGGGGGGCTCTATTTACAGGGGGGCTATATACTGAGGTGGGCTATAAGTGGAGCACTATATATAGGGGTGGGCTATATGTGGAGCACTATATACAGGGGTGGGCTATATCTACAGGGGAGCTATATACAGGGCTGGGCTATCTGTGGAGCACTATATACAGGGGTGGGCTATCTGTGGAGCACTATATACAGGGGTGGGCTACATCTAGAGGGGGGCTATATACACGGGTGGGCTATCTGTGGAGCACCATAGGGGGAGCTATATGTGGGACACTATATACAGGGGTGGGCTATATGGGGGGCACTATCTACAGGGGGCTCTATCTACAGGGGACTCTATGGCAGGCACTATCTACAGTGGGCACGGTGTGTGGGGGAGACAGTGTATGGTGCTATTATAATTAGAGGTGCAGTGTATGGCGCTATTATATTTAGGGGCATAATGTGTGGTATAATGAGAACTTTATCTTTGTTTATAGGTGTAGAAATGTTTGAAAAGTGAGAAGCTGAAGACATCTGAGCGCCAAACTGCAGAAATAGGCTGTGACCGGGAGAAGTCGTCATAGAGGTCTGGACGGGTGGATGGAGAAAAAGAACTAGAATCTGAGATGTCACCGGTGAGTCACTTAATGTAAATGTTTATTCTGCCTCTAATCAGTACTGTAGTCACTGTATGATCTGCAGCATGATGATGAGTGGTATGATTATAATATGATATTTTTTTCGTGAAACAGCAACTCCCAGCATATCCTTACCATTGTTTGGGCCATGCTGGGAGCTGGAAACAATTTAGAGCAAACCGATACGGCAGGGGTTGCACTAAATTGAGATGTATTTGTGCTGGTGGTGTATATATGTACTGAGCTTGGTTCTGGGGCTGTATTTATGTACTTACCAGTAGCGCTCCCCTGAATATCCATACATTTTCTTCCATTTCTATTATCATATTGCGGTACTATGTTTCACGTTACCAGCATCGAGATTGGGGAGCAACAGCTGTTTGTTAAAATCTTTACAGGATTACATCAGTGTTGTACCTGACTTGTACAACCTGTAAAGATGAGCGCTATCACCTTTCCTTTACAATTGTTCTACCTTATCCATCAGGTTTATCTTGCACCATGTGGCGCTGTGTACTCTATTTTCCCCTTAGGTTTTAAATTACTGTGTTTGAACATGACTTTGTGGAAGTGTACATAGAAGAATTGAAGCTGTTTTGAAGGCAAAGGGTGGTCACGCCAAATATTGATTTGATTTAGATTTCCCTTCTGTTCATTCACTTTGTATTTTGTTATTTGATAAAAAAAAAATATTAACACTTCTATTTTTGAAAGCATTCTTACTTTGCAGCATTTTTCTACAACTGCCTAAAACTTATGGAGGGCATTATACAGCAGTACAGACCAGTGCAGCAGAGAATCCAGCACTGGGTTGATGGAGAAATCTTACCAGGACATCTGTGTGTTTCTCACTCTGCTCGTGCTTCCTCCCCCTGCTGACTGCTCCCTTCTCCATAGACTTGTATGCAGCGTGTCCGTTTGCAGACTCACTCTCTCTCTGCTCCCTCCTCCTGCTCCCTCTCCCCTCTCCATAGACAGGCAGTGAAGAGATACACTCCCACCTGCCGCAGCCCGTCAATTCTGCTCTGTAACCAGGAACAGACTTTGCTTGAGAACAGGGGTGGACAGCAGATTACAATGAGAGACAACTAGTGGCAGTAACGTAACAGAATTTGCAGGGATAACACAACAGAATTTTAATAGTAAGCAAATCACAAAATTGGTCTATAACACACAAACTATTAAATAAGCATACGTTGTTTAAAAAGTTAGTGTCCATTTAAAAAGTGCCTACAGGTCCGTAGAACGGTGCGGTTGGAATTCTGTGTGGCACTGCAAAAAGCTCCATGTACACGAGGCCTAATCTTTGAGAGTATCAGTTTGTGCACTAGAGCTGCTTATTATTCCCCCTTTCCTTGCACAACACCTGTCAATGTGTTAAAAGTGTCTCCCCTGATTTGCCTATTGTGCCTACTTGGATCAGTACACAAGGGAAGAAGCTACGCCTTCACTGAAAGTATCATCCACATGCAGGTCCACACTGGGGCACATCTCTACACAAAATTTAGAAAAAGAGAAATGCTCATTAAATTAGATATATCCTCTCAAAAATGTAATTTGTTAGCAAGCAACTTTAACTCTGGTCTTGTGTTGGAGCAGTGGACTCCCACTCATATGGCAAACATGCATGAATAACAAATAAAATGTAAGTTTGAAAAATTTCAATAAAGTTAATAGTATTAAACATGTATTGAAATCTCTTTCTCATACGATTTTGCATTTTTTGCAGATAGCGTACTTGTAATATATTTTGAAACAACCAGATTACCTTGTATACACATTTGTTATAGTATAATAGCATGGTTACATCTGCTGTTTATTTTTTGGAGAATTTCTGTATTTAGTTTACTTGATATGCAGCATATTCTTCTATTTAATTAATGTCATTTCGGTACATGTATTTTATGCATCTTTGTGATTATGAAAAATATTCTATACTGCTTATGTTACCTTTTTTGAAAAACAATAAAAACAGTTTATAATAAAAAAAAAAAAGAAAACACAATGAAAAATAGACTTATTAAAATAAAAAAGAAATCTATTAACCTAATTTCCAAAGGCACATGATATATTACATGTGTAAGCACCTAAAACGTCAATAAGTCATCAATATATCACTCCTAAATAAATTCTATGGGTTGTGCAGGAAATAACTACAATCTCTTGTGCTCTTTTAATGCTTCTGTCATCATGTAGTTATCTAGTTTTATTATTCTTCCCTGGGTCTGTTTCACTGAAGAGTGTCAGGGCTGAAATGAACCATCGGCTGACTCGTGGAGGAGTGGGGAACCTATGAGATGGAGGGAGGATTGGCATGGACAGCTGCATGACCAGCAAGGATTATTACCAATACATAACATTCCCCACACTCATCCTCTCCTACTGTACTGCACAGTACTTCTCTGGGCAAAACTTGCGGGAAGGGCTGTGTTTCTGCGAATCTGGATCTCTTAGGGTATATTTACACACGGCGGATTTGTTACTGAAATTTCTTTGAAGGTCTCATTCATTTGAATGAGTTTGCAGAAATCCATGTGCCTGCTGCAAAAACAACCCAATTAAGATGTATAGAATGGATTTTTCAGCCCCAGAAATGTCTTCAAAGAATCTGCCATGTGTGAACATGCCCACTCTGTAAATAAATACAGTATATATGTGTGATGAGATATTGGGCTAAAAAAAAAAAAATTGTGGTAGACATGTAACTAGCCATATGAACAGTATTATGTTCCGTTTATTTTGTTTCTAATTATTTGTTCAGAATTTTGCTTATACTCACCACATTCTCTATGATACTTTTATATGTGTATCATCCTACAGGAAACTATATACCAATTTTATACAAAGTATAAAATCCCCCCCCCCCCCCAAAAAAATACTATTTTAGCACATTTTATCTTATTATAATTACATAGTTAATAAGATTGAAAAAAAGACACAGGTCCATCAAGTCGAACGTATAATCCTATATGTGCTGTCAGGATTTGCAGTTTTCTCTGATCTCAGTTGCATTGTTGCTGGCTTAACAAGGCACAGAAACTGAAGAATCTTCTATGTTTCACAAGGAAGTATGGGCTTTTCCTATGCCCCTGGAGGTGCCTGTGATCACCGGTGTCAAAGTAGGTAGTCAGGATAAGGTACAGGTGGCCATGTCACCCGCGGGCTGCTCACAAATCACGGACCGTGCACAAACCATGGTCGTGTGCATGGGCCCGTAGAAATGAATGGGACCGAAATTTACCCGCAGATATGCGGGTGAATTTCCCGCCGCAAAAACACATTCGTGTGCATGAGGGCTAGAAAAAATAATAATCATAATAAAAAAAATATACCAAATTGCCAGGGAAGGTTGTGAAGAGAATGAAAAGCTTAAGTTTGGGCTGACCAAGTTCAAGCAATGCAGGTCATTATCATAACATAAAGTATAGGGTTGGAGGTGGTTAAGAAAGGATGGGTCCAAAGCTTAGGCTTGGGCAGGCAATGATCAAATGCAGAGGCAGAGCAGATCAGAAACAATGTTGTGGAATGGCAAAAATCACCAAAATACAGCGGAGTGTGCAAGGAATGTCTTTGCTCAGGCACTGCGATATGACTTTTAGGCCTCATGCCCACTTCAGTTATTTTCTTCAGTATGCTATCCGGTTAATTTAACGAATAGCACACTGACACATTAATTTCTATGGGGCCATGCACCCTCCCATTGTTTTAACGGAACTGTGTGGCCGTTCCAACAAAAATAGGACAGGTCCTACAGCTGTCCATTTTTGACAGAACAGTCTCGGCCATGTCATTAATTTGGTCCGTTGAAACATTGGACTGCAAATAGAAGCCATCCTTGTGTGGTCCGTGTTTCAGGGATCCGTCGTTAGCGGCCGTACGCCGGCCAACGGAAGTGTGCATGACGCCTAAGGCACAGACATTTAGTGACACCAGCAGAAGCCTAAGAACTAGTGCCTCTAAAAGGCCCTGAACTCAGTCCCGTCCCCCCCTTCCTCTGTTATTGAACAGGTTTTATGCAGGATTTCCACTCTAAATAGCTAAACTACTTGCATAAAAAAATTGACCAGGTGAAATTTTATTTGTCCATTTAAAATATATAGCGTTGGTTTAATCCTAGTGACCCCTCCTTAGCGGCATAAATAAAGGGATACTGGATAGCTGAAGCCACGTGCCCAGACCATACCAGTGGTTTATTGCATCATGATTTCATTGGGATCAGATGTGTTCATGTTTCTAGATGTGAATGTTCTGATAATACTCAGAATAATGTTTGTCTTTCAGCAGCATGATAAAAACCAATGTGATGAGGCAATTGTCAACTATAAGCAATCGTGTTAATGTTTCAGCAATCTACTAAGTGATCAGTTTTGAACACTAAAGTTCGAGGCAAAAACACCTCTGAATTTAAAGTGATAGTCTGGAATTAGAAAAACATGCCTGCTTTTTTTTTCTCTCCAAAAAAGTGATGAGCTACAAAACCAGACAGAACCCATAGACAAGAATGGTGCTGTTTCAGAGGAAAAAAAGCAGCCCATGAACTAGGGCAGTGTGGTTTTGGATAAAAGAAAGCAGACTATTTTGTAATTTTGTACAACTCTTTTAGGCTGGATTCACACACAGAGTTTACTTGCATTTCCAGTGGTGTTTTTTGCAGCTTTTTTGGGCATTTTTTTTTTTGCCCAAGTACGCTGCAGCCAGATGTAACTTGGAAGGCTATGTACACTTTTGCAGGCATTTAAAAAATAAATAAATTATATTTTATGTTTTGAACAGTTTTTTACTAAAAACGTTTTGACGTTTTTAAAATACAGCTTCTATGTATCCTGTATACATAGAAGTTGTATCTTGCGGTCAAAGCCAAATCCGTCAGATCAATGGGACTGATGGCTTCAGTGAGCTTAATTGTGATCGATAACAGGTGGATCCTGCGTATCAAAAACACGCAGAATTTGCGCTCACCGAAGTCGTCAGTTCTGCTGACCTGATGGATTCAGCTTTGACCGCAAGATACAGCTTCTATGTGTACAGGATACATAAAAGCAGGTATACCAAGTAATGGAGCTTCAATGTAAGAAAGGCCTAAATGGCGGGTGCTCGCTTCCAGGAAAAAGACCACTTCACATATAGCATAAATCCAATTCCAGGATATAATCCAATAAAAAGCTTTTATTCACCCAGTGTCCACTTTTCAAGCCCTTCAAAATGAAAATGCTCTCATTGAGAGGGTGAAATGTTGCTTCAGTGGACACTGGGCGAATAAAAGTTTGTTATTGGATTATATTCAGTGCAGCTTTCATTTGTGGATTGGATACATAGAAGCTGTATCTAAAAAACGTTAACATTATTTTCATTTAAAAAAATTCAAACGTTCAAAATGAAATAAAACATTGGTAAAGAAAATTGCCTTCAGAAGTTTACATAGCCTTTATAGTCTTTAGTCAAAATATGAGAACGTTGTGAGCTTTTTGTAGCATTTATGTCGTCGCGGGTGGTATTTTTTTCCGGTGTTTTTTTATTTTTTTTAAATTCAACAGGCTCTAGGTATGGTGTTTTTTGCATAGGTCTCCCTATATAAGTTCAAAATATGCATGGAAAAATATCACAAAATAAAAAACGCCATTAAAAATGTTTGAAACGCATGGTGGTTTTTACATGCGTTTACAAATTATATTTAGCTATTTCTTGGTTTTGTCTGTTTCTAGAAAAGCTGGGTATTGTAAGATAGGCCGTATTGGTTGTTTCCCATCTACTAAACTGCCTAGTTATGCAGCCAGACATCCTTCAACCACTTGACTGCATAGATTTACATTCAGTACTGTATATGGATTTTAAAATAAAAAATTTTGATACAGGAGGGACATGCTCTTTTAATGATAACCTGCCTATAAAGAGTTAAGTATGTCTTGGTGTAGATGACCTAGGCACAGTGCAGCTGTCAGTACAGCATGTGTGCTATGAGCATGAGCAGGGCATTGAGTGACTGGCTGCCTGCCTTCTCCAATGACCCACCCTCCTCTGAACTATATTACACTTGTGTTCATCAGACTACCCTCTCTTTGCCTTTCCTACTCTTTGTGACTCTCCACGTTTTACTTCTGCTCTCCTTTCCTGGTCGCCTTTTCTTTACTGCCATTATCTAACAATTGTTTTGGCATCATTTGCTGGAGTTCTTGGAAAATTTGGAAATAGGAGCAAGTCTCGGACACATAGAGCTCCCCTTACACAAAGCCCAGCATGGTAAGCAACTCAACATACAATTTGTTACTCTTAATTTTTTTGTTTGAGTCGTTTTTTGGGAATAAAATATGGCGAGATGATCAAAAACTCATCATCACCATTACGTATTATTTCGATGAAGTCTTGAACTATTTGTTGACTGACCTAAAGTGATTTTACCTCCATTTATAGAAGCATTCTACATGCAGAGGTGACGTAAAACGTATATTTGGTGTTACATGGATTAGACATTACCCCATGACTTTCTTTGAAATGTTTACATAATCTACATTAAATATCAATGCCATTTTTCCCTCTATTACCATAAAAGCTTCTGCCGAAATAGTTCTTTAGGGGGAACATTTAGAAGGGAACATTTTCCGGGTCCCTCTACTCCCATCAGTTACATAAAATTATTAGCTATAAACTTCTAGAATATGTATCTCATCTCGAGAGATGTTATCTTGAATATTTGTTTTACTTGCATTAATACAAATGCTAGCATTAATTATACCTTGAAAATCAGGTTGTAATAAAACAAATATTCGTTTATGAAGTTCACTTAGAAATCACAATATGCTGACCCTGAATGCATATTGCAAACTTTCCTAATTCAGTGAGTAGCAGGATAATGTATTAAGTTGACCCTTACATTAGTTTTACTCTCACAATGACTACAGCATATGTGAGAACGCCTTAAATGGTCAAGTAATGGAGAATAATCCTTACCATAGTTATTGTTTGACAGGTGGCGTAGACACAGAGAGAGGGAGGATCTTCATTTCCTTTCTCCTATGTGTGAGATTTATAGTGCATTTGTATTAAAGCCGATGTTATTCTGATATATATGTGCGGTTTAATATATATATATATATATATATATATATATATATATATATATATATATTTGTACTTGTGTGATTGTTTTGTATTTGAGTTACGTTAACTTTAAACACAGCTTATTTTATCGCTTGCCATCTGTAGTAAATGCACACTGAAGAATGGTGAATTTGTGAAATCATATTAATAACATTAATATATTTGTGTGTGTATGTGGAAGGGAAATTAGATGGTAATCTGCAGTGGCACAGTGGATGATGTACATTTTCTGTACAGCAACACAGAGTATACTCATAAATGTACGCTCATTCTATTACAATCATCTACTATGGTAAAAGAAAATGGCAATATGAAACCTTTGATTTTAACAGAATTGAAAAAGTACCAAAGTACCTTGTTCATATAGCGGTGATAATGTTTCACTTATTAAAAGGTTTTTACACTAAAAAAAACTTTTAAGGCAAGCCAATTAGACGTGGCATTAAAGTAGTTTTCCAGTCACTAAAAATGTATGGCCTATCCTCAGGATAGGCCATCAATAGCTGATGGGTCGGAATCCGACTCCCAGGACCCCCGCCGATCAGCTGTTTTGAAGGGGCTGCAGTGCGCGTACAAGCGCTGCTTCCCCTTAATTTCTTCTTGCTCACTGTCGTCAACACGCATTTAGCGGCAATTCACAGGTATTGGAAGAATGGGAGAAAAGGCTGCAATACCTGTGAATCGCCGCTAAATGCGTTTCAAATTCACAGTGAGCAAGAAGAAATTAACGGGAAACAGCCATCGTATAAGCGCTGCGGCCGCTTCAAAACAGCTGATTGGCGGGGGTCCCGGGAGTTGGATCCCGACTCATTAGCTATTGATGGCCTATCCTGAGGATAGGCCATTAATTTTTAGTGGCTGGAAAACCCCTTTAAAGTGTGACTGATAGGGTCCAACTGCTGAGACCTCCGCCAATCCCCAAGACAAAGTGACGTTCACTTGACCATTTCTGCAAATCCCATTCATTTTTAATGAAGACTGATCATGAATGCAGGGCTCCTCTCCAACGTCTAATTGAAAACCCCTTTAACCTTACAGAAAAAACATTTGTACAGTTGACCGTTGCAGCAACTATGATAACATGACTTTGCTTTTTTTTTATTTTTGAGATACACGTCTATTAGTTGTTCCTGCAACAGTTTCTATTGAAATTGCATGTTTAATACAGTTTTCATAATTGAGGGTAAACCCAATAGAAGTTTATTGGGGACTAAATGAAACCAATTGGAGATTGTTGGAGTTTCATGTTCTAGGCTACTTAACTAATGCACTGTATGAATGATGACTGACATTGCACACAAGGCCAATACAGCAAGATACCACAGTTGAAAAATGACTACAAAGTTGTCCTGTGTGAGTGTAGCCTATGAGTAAATATAGGAATCTATCTATAGCGGAGGCTTTGAGATTTTACAAGAGCAAATCATCCACACAGATGGCCATGAGATGTGCAAATACCTTTTTATATCAGCTTTATCATTTCTTCTAGGACCTGCACTTTCTTATACTACACTTCTTGACATAAATACACTACCCCACCAGGATCCCATTTCTAGTATATGTATATTGACTAAGGCTTCGTTCACATCTGTGTCAGGGCTCTGTTCCGTCTGAGCTTTCTGTCGGAACAGAGCCCTGACTGACACAAACTGAAACCAAAGGTTTCCGTTTCCATCAACATTGATTTCAATGGTGACGGATCTGGTGCAAATGGTTTCAGTTTGTCTCCGTTGTGCAAGGGTTCCGTCGTTTTGGCAGGATGAATACCGTAGTCGACTATGCTATTCATCCCGTCAAAACGGGAGACAAACTGAAACCATTGGCACCGTATCCGTCACCATTGAAATCCAAGGTGATGGAAACGGAAACCTTTGGTTTCCGTTTGTGTCAGACAGTGCTCCGTTCCAACGGAAAGCTCAGACGGAACGTCGAAACAGAGCCCTGACGCAGATGTGAACATAGCCTAAATTTTTTTTTATTATTCATGGGCACGTTTACAAATATTCTTAAAGTCTACATGCAAACCTTGCAATGTTGCAGAAAGTGTTAATTAGATATCTCCTACAATTTTGTGTATACAGCTCCCATACAAGCCTATGCGTCCTAGGTTGATGCTGCTCAATTAAGAAAATGCAAACAAAACCATGTTTATAGTCATATTACACCCCATACTGCAGTCATACAATGCTCTCCTTTTTTTCTTAACCTGCTACTAAGCATTGTCGAGTGCAGGTCGGTATTATTCAACGCATTTTATTTATCCCTAAGAAGAATTCAGCATTTTGTTAAAGAGATAACAGCTTGCACAGCCATATCAGTGTGAGAGAGGTAGGATGAGTAGATACTGGCACATAGGCCACAGTATTTGTAGAAGGGAGGGAAGGAAAGAGTGTAAGCTTCAAAAGAAACCCCCACTGAGCTCTGAACTTCCAGCTCCACAAGCAAGCATGTTCGAAAAATCCTTGGGAAGAAGAAGAAAAAAAAAAGAAGAAAAGCAATACAGAAATCAGCCAACAGCAAAGTGCATCTCCAGATGCATATTATATATGTGTATATATGTGTATATATATATAATATATATATTGTGAGACAGTGACAGGTAAAGTCATTGAGGGAAGGTACATTTCCCCTAGAATCCTGTCATATGTATCCTAGGCTCCAGGGAATGAGTAATTTTTTGCAATAGAAAGCTCTAGCTTTCCAATCTCGGCTTAAGGAAAAGCCGGGAAAAGGGCCTGGAGTTGGATTGGGAAAGAGCAGGACGGGTTCCCCAATCCCTAGTCCATTTCTGTTTGTAGGATAAGCCTGCTGCTCAATTAGCTGCACCTGCAGCCGGTATATAAAAAGGTGCAGACACAGTGTGTGAAGGCCCCCTCCCACCGACTCAGATCGGTGACTACTAAGTCTGGAGTAGTCTGTATTCTATGTGAGTACAGACCTGTGCTATTTTGTGTCCAGTGCCTGGTAGGAAGGCACTTGGTATAGTTAGATAATATCTTGTTTAGTTAGTGCTCAGACGAGCAGGATTTATTTAGTATTTTGCCTTGTTGTACAAGAGGCTGTTTTTCTTTGACAAGAATAAAACACAGGCAAAGCCCTGTTATGAACTTTAATGCACTGTGTCCCTATCTCTGACTGCTAAGAAACCGTTGTACCAACCTCTCCGGATGCTAAACCCTCACATATGGTGGAAGATGCGGGCACAGTCTTAAAGAGACATACACCTATTTAAAAGGACTTTTGCAGCTCCAAGCGGAAAATCGTTGCTAGGGGCAACAACACAATTTTTTTTTCTCCCCCCCACGGGAGTGCTTGGAAGTGTATGTCTTGGGTGACGGCGGCAACAGGGCTAGAAAAAGAGACTGTTAAAATGGATGAAATAATTAAACAGCTGATTCAGGGGAAGATAAGCACAACTCTGCAAGAAGCCAGCGCGACTCAGCGAATGGTGCATGAGGAAGCCATGCGTGCACAGGCTGAAACCAATATTCTGCTGGGTGAAGCCCACAGACTGGCCTTAAAAGAACAGCAGCAAATTAATCGCCATTTGCAAGACCAAATTCAGGCCTCAGTGGAGAGGTCAGCGGGGCCTCATGGTTTGCGCCAAACCACTCGTGCAGCGGTACAGACATCTCTGCAGAAGATGACACCCACCGACGACGTTGAGGCCTATCTCATGGTGTTTGAGCAAGTGGCAGAACGAGAGAAGTTATCTTCAGATCAGTGGGCAGCAGTGGTGGCACCTTTCCTAACCGGAGAGCCGCAAAAGGCGTACTTTGATCTCAATGAGCAGGATGCCAAGGATTACTCCAAGCTGAAGGGTGAGATCCTTGCCCGTCTGGATGTTAATATGAATGTGCGTGCTCGACAGGTGCACAACTGGACTTTTGTGGAACACCTACCTGCCCGGTCACAAATGTATGATCTTGTCCATCTTGCAAGGAAATGGCTACAGCCAGAGGAATCAACCCCTGTGCAGATCGTGGAGAGAGTGGTGCTTGACAAATACATCCGCTCCTTACCACCGAAGGTTCAGCGTTGGGTCGGTCAAGGAAATCCTACAGATGCGGAACAGCTGGTGAACCTGATTGAAAGGTACAGAGCTACTCAGGATCTACTCCAAGAAGTACCGCCTGGATGTTCTAACCCCAGGAACAGCAAATCGTGAGGAGCACCCGGTAAGACTGTTCCATTTACTAGAGGGGTGAGAAATGTCTTTAAGGGAGGTGGCTCAGAAGGGGAGCAGACGGAGCGAAGAAATCCCAGAGAGACACTGAAGGCCAGACCAGGGTCTCAAGTTGGGGACCGGGGGCCGCATACAGTGCTGGCGGTGTTATGGACCGGGGCATATTGCTGCCAATTGTCCCCTGACTACTGAGCCAATGGAGTGTGATGCAGCAAGGCGAATATCCTTGTTTGCACGTCCTGTTTGTTCTGCTGAGACGGTTTACGAGACTGAACAACAAATGTGTGTCATAAAAGTGGAAGGGTGTACTGTGAGTGCCTTGCTGGATTCTGGGAGTCTGGTTACCCTGGTGCATGCCAGCCTGATAGACCCTGGAACATTCAGAGGACATAGTATAGGGGTCCTGTGCATTCATGGGGACACTAAAGAATACCCCACCGCTTTGGTCACTCTAGAGACTTCCTGTGGAACCGCTTGCCATGAAGTGGGTGTGGTCAAGTCCCTGATGCACAGTGTGATTCTGGGGAGAGACTTCCCAGTGTTCTGGGACTTGTGGAGGAAGAAAGATGTAACCTCCACTGTAAATGTTAATGATGGTATTAATGGGTGCGCTGTGATTAGCCCAGAACCCTTTAACAAGGATGCTGAGGTGCCAGCAGTAGGGGTGACCACTGAGCCTGATAAATTTTCCCTGGCTGTTTTTGCTGGTGAAACGGATGAGCAGGAGGAAATTTCTGATATACCAGAGTTAAATGTATCACGTGACAATTTTGGGACTGCTCAACTTAGAGATCCCACATTGTTAAAAGCCAGGGAAAATACTAAGGTATTAAATGGAGTGCCTCAACATCCAGGGGCTGATAAGGTGTTTCCACACATGGCGGTTAACCAGGATTTGCTGTATCGGATAGATAACATACGTGGGGAGGTTGTTGAACAGCTGGTGATACCCCAACCGTATCGTACAACGGTGTTGGACCTGGCTCATAAACACGTACTGGGTGGACATCTAGGATGCGAAAAGACCAGAGAGCATATCTTACAACGATTCTTCTGGCCGGGGGTATATACGGAAGTTCAGAGGTATTGCGAGCCCTGCCCGGAGTGTCAGATAACGGCTCCTATGCCACATTTTAGGAGTCCGCTGGTGCCTTTGCCTATCATTGGGGTCCCTTTTGAAAGAATTGCCATGGATCTGGTCGGCCATTTAGTCAAATTCTCTAGAGGACATCAATATATCCTAGTGGTGTTGGACTATGCCACACGCTACCCTGAGGCAGTCCCTTTGCGAAATTCCTCTTCAAAAGCCATTGCAAGAGAGTTGTTTTACATGTTTTCCCGTACTGGTTTACCTAAGGAAATCCTTACCGATTAGGGAACTCCCTTCATGTCCAAAATCACCAAGGAATTATGTAAACTGCTGAAAATTAAACACCTGCGTACCTCTATATATCACCCTCAAACTGATGGTCTTGTCGAAAGATTCAATAAGACATTAAAAGGCATGTTGAGGAGGGTGGTTAGTAGGGATGGGAAGGATTGGGACTGTCTTCTGCCCTATTTGATGTTTGCTGTACGTGAAGTTCCTCAATCATCCACAGGGTTTTCTCCTTTTGAGCTTGTATACGGCAGACAACCCCGTGGTCTCCTTGACATAGCCAAGGAAACCTGGGAGCAAGAGTGCACACCTTATAGGAGTGTAATTGAGCATGTCACGTTGATGCAAGACCGAATCGCTGTGGTCATGCCTATAGTTAAGGAACACTTGGAGCAAGCTCAGGATGCTCAGAGCAGGGTGTATAACCGAACTGCTAAAGTTAGAAATTTTAACCCTGGTGATCGAGTGTTGGTCTTCGTGCCAACCGTAGAAAGCAAATTTCTTGCTAGATGGCAAGGGCCGTATGAGATAATTGAAAAAGTGAGGGATGTAAATTATAAAGTTTACCAACCAGGTAAAAGGAAGACAGTGCAGTTATACCATGTAAACGTAATTAAGCCATGGAAAGACAGAGAGACCCTCATGGCAGTAAGTACCCCCTATAGTCTTAACCCAGATGTGTATGCGTCAGAATCCCTCGCAAAGCCACAGAAACAGGAGACAAAAGAGTTTGTGCAGAGAAACACAGATGTGTTTTCAGAACTGCCAGGACAGACTAGTATAATAAAACATGACATTGTGACCGAGCCTCAGGGTCGGGTCCACTTGAAACCCTACAGAGTCCCTGAAGCTTGCAGACAAGCCATATCTGAGGAGGTCAAGAAAATGCTAGACCTTGGGATTATTGAAGAGTCAAAAAGTGAGTGGTCAAGTCCCATTGTATTGATTCCGAAACCAGATGGGTCATTACGTTTCTGTAACGACTTCAGCAAGTTAAATGAGATGTCAAAGTTTGACGCATACCCAATGCCAAGAGTTGACGAGTTAATAGAGAGACTGGGCCATTCAAGGTATTTTTCAACACTTGATTTAACCAAGGGCGGCAGGGAGAAAACTGCGTTCATCACCCCGGATGGTCTGTTTCAATATATTTGTTTACCATTTGGGCTACATGGGGCTCCAGCGACCTTTCAAAGGTTAATGGACATAGTCCTCAAACCCCATCGTCGGTATGCTTCGGCATATCTGGACGACATTATAATCTTTAGTGATGACTGGAAAAGCCACTTACCAAAAGTACAAGCAGTACTAAACTCCCTCAGAGCCGCGGGGTTAACAGCAAACCCAAAGAAATGCTCCTTAGGCTTGGAGGAAGCACGGTATCTGGGGTACATAATTGGGAGAGGGGTGATAAAGCCACAGGTCAACAAAGTTGAGGCTATCCAAAACTGGCCCCAGCCCTCAACCAAAAAGCAGGTCAGAGCTTTCCTAGGAATTGTAGGTTACTACCGCAGGTTCATTCCAAACTTTGCCAGCACAGCAGCGCCCCTGACAGATCTTACCAAGGGAAGTAAGTCTGTCATGGTCAAGTGGGACACGAAGGCTGAAAGCGCCTTTCAAGAGTTGAAACTGGCCCTGTGTAACCAACCAGTCTTAGTCACTCCTGACTTCAAAAAGGAGTTTGTTGTCCAAACTGATGCTTCTGATGTGGGGCTCAGAGCAGTTTTGTCACAAGAGGTGGGTGGTGAGGAACATCCTGTGACCTATTTAAGCAGAAAACTTACCCCGGCTGAGAAAAACTATAGCATAGTTGAACGTGGGTGCTTGGCAATTAAGTGGGCACTTGAGTCCCTGAGATATTATTTATTGGGTCGTCGGTTTAGGTTGGTTACAGACCACTCTCCTCTTATGTGGATGTGTCAAGCTAAAGAGAGAAATTCAAGAGTTACACGGTGGTTTCTTACTTTGCAGAACTTCAAATATACTGTGGAACACAGGTCAGGAAAACTGCAGGGCAATGCTGACGCTTTGTCTAGGACACACTGCCTTGTAGCTAAATGTGTCCGATCCCACGGGCTCGAACAGAGGAAGAGGGTATGTGAGACAGTGACAGGTAAAGTCATTGAGGGAAGGTACATTTCCCCTAGAATCCTGTCATATGTATCCTAGGCTCCAAGGAATGAGTAATTTTTTGCAATAGAAAGCTCTAGCTTTCCAATCTCGGCTTAAGGAAAAGCCGGGAAAATTAGCTGCACCTGCAGCCGGTATATAAAAAGGTGCAGACACAGTGTGTGAAGGCCCCCTCCCCCCGACTCAGACCGGTGACTACTAAGTCTGGAGTAGTCTGTATTCTATGTGAGTAAAGACCTGTGTTACTTTGTGTCCAGTGCCTGGTAGGAAAGCACTTGGTATAACAGGATTTATTTTGTATTTTGCCTTGTTGTACAAGAGGCTGTTTTTTCTTTGACAAGAATAAAACACAGGCAAAGCCCTGTTATGAACTTTAATGCACTGTGTCCCTGTCTCTGACTGCTAAGAAACCGTTGTACCAACCTCTCCTGATGCTAAACCCTCACAATATATATATATATATATATATATATATATATATATATATATATATATATATATACACATACACCTTAAAACCATTAGGCCAGTTAACACAGAGTTTTTTGACGCTGAAACGACCGAAAATGCCTCCCATTTATTTCAATGAGAGGCGGAGGCGTTTTTTTCCCGCAAGCGGAAAAACCAGCTCGCAGGAGAAAGAAGGGACATGCCCTATCTTCGGGCGTTTACGCCTCTGACCTCCCATTGACATCAATGGGAGGCAGAGAAAGCGTATTTCGCAAGGTTTTATGCCCGCGGCGCTTAATGGCCGTGGGTGAAAAACGCAGCGAAAATCGTTGTGAAGGCAGAGGAAAATCTTTCTTTGATAAATAAGATTGTGTTATTGTGGCTGATTGTAAGGCTGGGTTCACACGTAACGTAAATACTGCAGATTTTCTACAACAGATTTCCTTGCGAAAAATCCGCAGTATATTACAGTAGCAGCAAAGTGGATGAGATTTGAATCAATCTCATCCACACGCTGCGTAAAAAAACAGCCGAAAAAAAAGTTACAAAATTAACCTGTGGTGTGGTTTTTTAATCCGCAGCATGTCTATTTATGCTACGGGATCGCTGGTTTTCAGTTGCAGGTTTTCCCCATTGAATTCAATGGGGAGGTAAAATCTCTGCAACAAAAAGCAGATGTTGCGATTTTTGGGGCAGAAAACCTGCGATTCCACTGCAGAATCGCAACTCAGACAAAAAAAAGGTCTATACTTACCCAGATCTCTCTGCTCCTGCTTCGAGCCTGGCCTCCAGATATAACGTTTCATCCCATGTGACTGCTGCAGCCAATCACAGGCTGCTGCAGTCACATGGGATGAAACGTCATCCCAAGAGGCCGGGCTGCAGGATGTCAGAGGGACGGGTCGCCATGGCTACAGGTAAGTATAGATTTTTTTTACGTGCTGCTTTCCGCAGTGGACATTCAGGCCGAAAAATATCACCACAATTTGGTGCGGTTTATCGGACCTAATTCCCTCCGGCGTCCAGGGCAGATACGCTGTGTAGCTTTACGCAGTGTATCCGCCATGTGTGAACATACCCTTAGTGTCATCTTTCATTTCCTTGTACAGAATTAAATATTAATATAAAACTAAATAAGAAAAATAAATGATAAAATATACCTTAATTTGCATTAAAGAAAATGTATTTAAATTAAACTGTTTTTACTCAGGATTAGGTAATCCCAACACTGAAATCTTAGGACACAAGGTTTGTATTTTTAATTTCAAAATAACAGATTACACCTTCAAATAAAATAATTTTGGGAGGATAAGATGTTCAAGCCATAATAGACATGGTATGGTCTGGATATAACTTGTAATAGAATCGGTTATTACAGATCGCATTTTTTATGTCATTGAATGCTGTCAACAGTGATTTTTATGGTCTAGTTGAAGTGGTTTTCCTGCCAGTAAAAATGGATGGCCTATTCTCAGGATAGGCCTTCTATAGCTGATGGGTCGGGGTCCGACTCCCGGCATCCCCACCGATCAGCTGTTTTGAAGGGGGTGCAGCGCTTTTACGGATGCTGCTTCCCCTTCTTTTTTACTTGCTCACTGTGAATCTTCGACACACATTTAGTGGCGATTCACAGGTATTGTAGATTTTTCTCCCATTGAAGTGAATGGGAGATAAGGCTGCATTACCCGTGAAATGCCGTTAAACAGCTGATCAAACCCCTTTAACCCCTTAAGGACACGGTCAATTTTTTTTTTTTTGTATGGCGTAGTTGTATGAGACTAATTATTTTTTTTGCGGGACGAGTTGTACTTTATGTAGGTGAATTTTTTTTTGTACAAATACATTATTGTTTAATTTATATAAATTTATATTTTCGCGAAAATGCAGAAAAAAAGCAGTTCCGCTGCAGTTAATTTTTTTTTTTTTGCACCGTACACCGATCATGATAAGTTGATCATCATATAATGTTAAAAAAAGACAGCAACACGAATCAGAAATACATTCATATGCAACTCTTGACTGGGGCCCCCCAGGTGCCACACGCAGTCCCCCTTATAGATAGTGCCGCCTGTAAATTGTGCCTTACAGTCCCCTGTAGACAGTGTCACACCCCACTTGTAGATAATGCCCCACACCTCCCCATTATAAAAAGTGCCATACAGCCCCCTGTAGATAACGCTATATAGCTCCCACTGTATATAGTGCCACACAGCCCCCTCCCTTGGATATAGTGCCAAACAGCCCCCCTTAGTAGATAGTGCCATACAGCCCACCTTAGTAGATAGTGCCACACACAGACCCTTGTAGATTGCGCCACACACAGCCCCCTGTAGATAGAGCCAAAGCCCTCCGTCTTGTAAATAGTGCCATACAGCCACCCTGGTAGATAGTGCCACACAGCTCCCCATGTGTATAGTGCCACACAGCTCCCCATGTGTATAGTGCCACACAGCTCCCCATGTGTATAGTGCAACACAGCTCCCCATGTGTATAGTGCAACACAGCTCCCCCTTGTGTATAGTGCCACATAGCCCCCCTTGTGGATAGTGCCACACAGCCCCACAAGTAGTACAAGGCAATGGCGCATCCGAGAAAGTTGTTTCAGCCAGTGGGATGTCAATCAAACATGGAAAGGTGGGTTTGGAGGCAGGACTATGTGACTCTTCAGGATAGCGGCACTGCCCCATCACCCTTTAGTGAGTAATTAGCATATAGTGTGAGACATTTTAAAAGTTGATTTTAAAGATTTTGCTGCATCTAAAACAAAACTATACATTTGGAAATATTGTCAGGTCATGTATTACTGCATGGTGGCGGTTCAAGGGGTTAAAACGACCAGACAGGTTCCCATGAAATATACAATGAATTGAAAACAATTCCATCTGCCCTGCAATGTTGTTATTATAAATATATCCTATATAATTACAGCTCCAGAACCAAGCTCACACATATATACAGTACCACAACCAAGCTCAGTACATAAATACAGCACGAGAACCAAGCTCAATACATATATACAGCACCAGAACAAATCTCAGTACATAAATACAGCACTAGAACCAAGCTCTGACATATATACAATACCAGAATAAAGGTCAGTACATATATACAATACCAGAACAAAGATCAGTACTTAAATACAGCCCCAGAACCAAGCTCAGTACATAAATACAGCACCAGAACAAAGCTCAGTACATGAGTACAGCCCCAGAACCAAGCTCAGTACATGAGTACAGCACCAGAACCAAGCTCAATACATAAATACAGCCCCAGAACAAAGCTTAGTACATATATACAGTACCAGAACCAAGCTCAGTACTTAAATGCAGCATCAAAACCAAGCTCAGTACATATATACAGCACCAGAACAAAGCTCAGTACATATATACAGCCCCAGAACAAAGCTCAGTACATATATATATATACAACCAGGGCTGGCCTTAGGAGTGTGCGAGCGCACAGGGCGCTGCCTCCTCCAAGCATGTAGGGGGCGCCACTGGGCTCTGTCTGTGCTCTTTTCTTAGTTACACACACAACGTAAATAGGAGCAGAGGAGGAAGCTCCGCCCACAGCTGTCCTGCACGAAGCCTGTGATCCTATCAGCATGGAGAGATGGTGAGTGTCTGTGTGTCTCTGTGTATTTGTGTGTGTGTGTGTGTGTGTCTGTACAGTATGTGTCTCTGTGTTTGTATGTGTATGTTACAGTGTGTGTGTCTCTGCATGTGTTTATGTCTCTTTGTAAAAGTGTGTGCAATATTAAAGTAGAACAGATAAAACAAATATCTGTGCTGCCCCTTATATACCATGCTGCCCCCTATATACCATGCTGGCCCCTATATATCCTGCTGACCCTTATATAACCTGCTGCCTCCTATATACCCTGCTGGCCACTATATATCCTGCTGCCCCTTATATACTCTCCTGCCGCCTATATACCCTGCTGCCCCCTATATACCCTGCTGCCCCCTATATACCCTGCTGCCCCTTATATACCCTGCTTCCCCTTATAAACCCTGCTGCTCCTTATATACTCTGCTGCCCTTATATATATGCCTCTGTGTGTGTGTTTATATGTGTCTGTGGGTATAGTTATCATCTACGAAATTATCTGTATCACTGTTATCAGAGGTGTTACATAGGACTGCAGGTAACATCTACGACATTATCTGTACTCAGAGAATTATCACTGTGTTATCTGTGGTGTTACATAGGACTGCAGATAACATCTTCTACATTATCTGTACTCAGAGAACTATCACTGTGTTATCTGTGGTGAAACATAGGACTGCAGGCAACGTCTACTACATTATCTGTACTCAGAGAGTTATCACTGTGTTATCTGTGGTGGTGTTACATAGGACTGAAGGTAACATCTACATTATCTGTACTCAGAGAGTTATCACTGTGTTATCAGTGGTGTTACATAGGACTGCAGGCAACATCTACTAGATTATCTGTACTCAGTTATTACTGTGTGTTATCTGTGGTGTTACATAGGGCTTCACTTGAAATCTACGACATTATCTGTACTGGGTACATATGTGCCTGTGTGGGTATACATTACCGTTCAAAAGTTTAGGGTCACTTAGAAATTTCCTTATTTTTGAAAGAAAAGCACAGTTTTTTTCAATGAAGATAATATTAAATTAATCAGAAATACACTCTATACATTGTTAATGTGCTAAATGACTATTCTAGCTGCAAACGTCTGGTTTTTAATGCAATATCTACATAGGTGTATAGAGGCCCATTTCCAGCAACCATCACTCCAGTGTTCTAATGGTACATTGTGTTTGCTAACTGTGTTAGAAGGCTAATGGATGATTAGAAAACACTTGAAAACCCTTGTGCAATTATGTTAGCACCGCTGTAAACAGTTTTGCTGTTTAGAGGAGCTATATAACTGACCTTCCTTTGAGCTAGTTGAGAATCTGGAGCATTACATTGGTGGGTTCGATTAAACTCTCAAAATGGCTAGAAAAAGAGAGCTTTCATGTGAAACTCGACAGTCTATTATTGTTCTTAGAAATGAAGGCTATTCCATGCGAGAAATTGCCAAGAAACTGAAGATTTCCTACAACGGTGTGTACTACTCCCTTCAGAGGACAGCAAAAACAGGCTCGAATCAGAGTAGAAAGAGAAGTGGGAGGTCCCGCTGCACAACTGAGCAACAAGACAAGTACATTAGAGTCTCTAGTTTGAGAAATAGACGCCTCACAGCTCCTCAACTGGCAGCCTCATTAAATAGTACCCGCAAAACGCCAGTGTCAACGTCTACAGTGAAGAGGCGACTCAGGGATGCTGGCCTTCAGGGCAGAGTGGCAAAGAAAAAGCCATATCTGAGACTGGCTAATAAAAGGAAAAGATTAATATGGGCAAAAGCACACAGACATTGGACAGAGGAAGATTGGAAAAAAGTGTTATGGACAGATGAATCGAAGTTTGAGGTGTTTGGATCACACAGAAGAACATTTGTGAGATGCAGAACAACTGAAAAGATGTTAGAAGAGTGCCTGACGCCATCTGTAAAGCATCGTGGAGGTAATGTGATGGTCTGGGGTTGCTTTGGTGCTGGTAAAGTGGGAGATTTGTACAAGGTAAAAGGGATTTTGAATAAGGAAGGCTATCACTCCATTTTGCAACGCCATGTCATATCCTGTGGACAGCGCTTGATTGGAGCCAATTTCATCCTACAACAGGACAATGACCCAAAGCACACCTCCAAATTATGCAAGACCTATTAAGGGAAGAAGCAGGCAGCTGGTATTCTATCTGTAATAGAGTGGCCAGCGCAGTCACCAGATCTCAACCCCATAGAGCTGTTGTGGGAGCAGCTTGACCGTATGGTACGCAAGAAGTGCCTATCAAGCCAATCCAACTTGTGGGAGGGGCTTCTGGAAGCATGGGGTGAAATTTCTCCCGATTACCTCAGCAAATTAACAGCTAGAATGCCAAAGGTCTGCAATGCTGTAATTGCTGCAAATGGAGCATTCTTTGACGAAAGCAAAGTTTGAAGGAGAAAATTTATTAGTTCAAATAAAAATCATTATTTCTAACCTTGTCAATGTCTTGACTATATTTTCTAGTCATTATGCAACTCATTTGATAAATATAAGTGTGAGTTTTCATGGAAAACACAAAATTGTCTGGGTGACCCCAAACTTTTGAACGGTAGTGTATAGTGTATGTTATGTATTCATGTGTATATATAGTGTATGTGATGTGTACATGTGTGTGATGTGTTCATGTGTGTATATAAAGTGAGTGATATGTTCATGTGTGTATATATAGTGTATGTGATGTGTTCATGTGTATATATAATGTATGTGATCTGTACATGTGTGTGTATATATAGTGTATGTGATGTGTACATGTGTATATATAGTGTGTGATGTGTACATGTGTATATATAGTGTGTGATGTGTACATGTGTGTGTATATATAGTGTGTGATGTGTTCATGTGTGTATATATAGTGTGGGATGTGTTCATGTGTGTATATATAGTGTGGGATGTGTTCATGTGTGTATATATAGTGTGGGATGTGTTCATGTGTGTATATATAGTGTGTGATGTGTTCATGTGTGCATATATAGTGTGTGTGATGTGTTCGTGTGTGTGTGTATATATATATATATATATATATATATATATATATATATAGTGTATGCGATGTGTTCATGTGTATATATAGTATGTGATATGTACATGTGTATATATAGTGTGTGATGTGTTCATGTGTGTATATATAGTGTGTGATGTGTGCATGTGTGTATATATAGTGTGTACATGTGTGTGTATATATAGTGTGTGATGTGTACATGTTCATGTGTGCCTGTATATATAGTGTGTGATGTGTACGTGTTCATGTGTGCCTATGTCTTTCAACGATATTTGCTGCAGAAATTTTCTGCAGCAATTCTGTTGTGTGTGTGGACAAACCCTATATCCACAGTGTTAGGGTATGTGCACACGAGAACTGGCTTTTACGTCTGAAAAGACAGACTGTTTTCAGGAGAAAACAGCTGCGTCGTTTCAGATGTAAAATCTCCTCCTCGCATTATGCGAGGCGTCTTTGACGGCCGATCATTTGAGCTGTTCTTCATTGAATTCAATGAAGAATGGCTCAAATTACGTTTCAAAGAAGTGTCCTGCACTTCTTTGACGAGGCAGTCAAACGACGACGCGTAAATGACAGGTCGTCGGCACAGTACGTCGGCAAACCCATTCAAATGAATGGGCAGATGTTTGCCGATGTATTGGAGCCGTATTTTCAGACGTAAAACGAGGCATAATACGCCTCGTTTACGTCTGAAAATAGGTTGTGTGAACCCAGCCTAAGGGCTTCTCCACACGTATTGGAATTGCTACAGAAAGTTTCTGCAGCAACTAGCAGAAATTCTGCTGTGGAAAAACAGCACCATTTCTTGTGTTTTTGCTACATAAAATGGTGCGGAATTTGCTGCGTTTTTCACAATGCTGGGGGATGGTGACATCTCTGAAAAACACAGCAATTCAGTCCACTTTCCGGAGCAGGAATTCACATGCTGCGGTACGAAAAATACGTACCGCAGGTCAATTTCTGGTTAGAAATTTTACGCAGCGTGTGGATGGGATTTGATAAGTATCACCCACTTTTAAGTACGCAGCAATTCCATTACGTGTGGACAAGCCCAAATGCAGTAGCAACAAAATGGGTGAGATTTGAAAAATTCTCACCCACACGATGAGCGGGAAAAAGGCTCAGTAATTGACCTGCGGTCTCTTTTTTTAAGCCGCAGCATGTTACTTGTATTTGCGTAAATGCTGCTTATTTGTTTCGGGTTTTCCCCATTTAATTCAATGGGGAAGTAAAACTCGCAACAAATAGCAGATGATGTGTTTTTTTGTGGTGAAAATGCAGCGATTCCGCTCCAAAAAACGCAACTCAGGAAAAGTTTTAATCTTATACTTACCTAAAATTCTCTTTCTTTTTCCGGGCCGGCCTCCTGGAACAACGTTTCATCCCATGTGACCGCTGCAGTCAATCGCAGGCTGCAGCGGTCACATGGGATGAAACATCATCCCAGGGCTGCAGGATGTAGGAGGGAAGCGTCGCCATGGTAAGTATCCATTTTTTTTTCTGCTCATTTTTCCGCAGCGGCCATTCCTGGCCGAAAAACTGCACCACAGGGCAGTGCTTTTACACAGCGTATCTGCCCTGTGTGAACATACCCGTACAGTATATGCACATATAGTAGCTGCTGTCTTACAACGACACAGCTGCAAACCACGTCAAAATGCTGCATTCCCACGAGTCAGCGCAGTTGTCAAATGATTGTAAGGCTGGGTTCACACGTGGCGGAATTTCACTTGAATTCCGCTGCGGACACTCCGCAGCGTTAATCCGCAGCGGAGCCGTTTCTGCATTGACTTCCACTTCTATTTAGAAGTGTTCGCTTAGACGATGCGTAAAATTCCGCTGCGGAGCATAGGCTGCGGAGCGGAATTTGGTGTCCGCAGCATGCTCTGTCTGTTGCGGAGCAGTGGCGGACTGGTTGCGGACTCATGGCGGAATTTATCCATTGACTTCAATGGAGATTCTAAGTTCCGCAATGAAGTCCGCAGCTGTCATGCACATGTTATGTGTGCTGCGGATGCGTCTTGCTTTTTTGCCATGACATTTCTTCATTCTGGCTGGACCTATGTATTTCTAGGTCTACAGCCAGACTGAGGAAGTCAATGGGGCTCCCGTAATTACGGGAGCGTTGCTAGGCGACGTCAGTAAATAGTCACTGTCCAGGGTGCTGAAAGAGTTAAGCGATCGGCAGTAACTGTTTCTGCCCCCTGGACAGTGACTACCGATCCCAATATACAGCAACCTGTAAAAAAATAGAAGTTCATACTTACCGAGAACTCCCTGCTTCTGTCTCCAGTCCGGCTTCCCAGGATGACGTTTCTGTCTAAGTGACGGCTGCAGCCAATCACAGGCTGCAGCGGTCACATGGACTGCCGCGTCATCCAGGGAGGTCGGGCTGGATGCCGAAAGAGGGACGCGTCACCAAGACAACGGCCGGTAAGTATGAAATTCGTTTATTTTCACTAGGGAAAGTGCTGTCCCTTCTCTCTATCCTGCACTGATAGAGAGAAGGGAAGCACTTTTCCCGCAGTCCGCAGCAGCTAGTCCGCATCAATTTACTGCACATTTTGGGCAGATCCGCAGCCGTAATCCGCAACCCGGATTAGGTGCGGCATTGATGCGGACAGTTGCGGAGGAAATCCGCCACGTGGGGGCATGCCCTTAATGTCCATGGAGTTTTTTGCAGACATTAACAATCATTTAAAAACTGCACAGACTTTTGGTAAAACTGCATGTTCTACATGTTGTACAGGACAATGGTGGTTACGATCTGATTGTTTGCATTAAAGATTAAGTACACCTTTGAAAGAGATTTTTTTTAACCCCTTAACGACCGGCGTATAGTGTTTTTACGTCGGCCGTTCAGGGTAGTTCTTCTGAAGTGTCGGCTTTTCACGTCAGCACTTCAGAAGAACTTTTCTGTCATTGTGCGGGGAACTCCTGAAGACCGGACTGTTAGTAACAGCCTCGGGCTTCAGGGCAACGACCAGAGACCACTAGCAGTGGTCTCCGATCATTTTTAACCCCTCAGATGCGGTGCTGAATAGCAAGTGCCGCATCTGAGTGGTTTGGGAGGGAAGGGGCCGCATCGGAGCGGTTTTCACGGGGATCTCCTGTAGTCCGGGCTGCTGGTAACAGCCTCAGGCTTCAGGGCAATGATCGGAGACCACTAGCAGTGGTCTCCGATCGTATTTAACCCCTCAGATGCGGCACTCAATAGCAAGTGCCGCATCTGAGTGGTTTGCGAGGGAGGGGGCCGCATCGGAGTGGTTTTCCCGGTCATCGGGTAATCTGCCTCTGAAGCCAAGGCTGTTAGCAACCGCCTTGGCTTCAGAGTGATGATCGGAGACCAATAACAGTGGTCTCCGTTCATTTGATCACTGTGAGAACCATTCACAGTGATCACAAAATAAAAAACGAAGTGTTTCTCCTACCTATCTCTCTGTCTCTCCTCACACTTGTTACTTTGTATGAGAAGAGACAGAGGGAGAATTTTACTGTGACACCAAAGACACTAAATTACAAAAAATCTAATATATAAACTTTATATAAACTTCAATTGTATACTTAGGCTAGGGTTATCCTTAGGGCCCGTTCACACCTGGCTGAGTTTTTCCGCTGCAAATGTTGGTGCAGATTCTGCGAATCTGCACCAGCATTTGCGTATTTGACAGGTAGTTCAAACATTGCCGAAATCACAGCGGACTTGCCACAGATTTCAGTTTTTGCATTGTAAAGGCTGAAATACGCTGTGAAATTCCGCTTCTTCTCCGCAACAGACAGTGCATGCTGCGGACTGAAAATTACGCACCGCAGCCTATGGTCTGCAGCAGAGATTTCCGCAACGTCTGAACTAACTTTCCTAAAAATGGATAAAACAAATTAAAAAACGGGCGCTGGAGAATTCCACTGCGGACTGTCCACAGCGGAATTCCACAGCAATTCCGCCACGTGTAAACGTGCCTTTAGGGTTAGTCTAGGGTTATTCTAGGTTGTATTCTAGAGTTAGTCTAGGGTTAGTCTAGGGTTATTCTAGGTTCTATTCTAGGGTTAGTCTAGGGTTAGTCTAGGTTTAGCCTAGGGTTTTTGTGTAGCGTACGTGTGTGACGTCTGTGTATTTTGTTTTTGTGCAAAATAAAAGTTAAAAAAAAAGTTGTATAGTCTACGTGTTTGTTCGACATCAGTTTTTTGTGGAGCGTGCTTTTGTGACGTCCGTGTATTTTTGTGAAGTAAAGAAAAAATAATAAAATGTGTCTTCGTGTGCGTCTGGTTACAGTCTTTGTTGTACGTGTGTGTAAATTACAATGAGCCATAGAAGGTTCATGGTGGAAGAGGCATACGCCATGTTAATGTCTGACTCTGATGAAAGCGATGCAGAAACCGCGTCCGAGGTAAAAAGTTGTCTACCAGTGATAGCGACGACAATGATACGCTTTCTGCAATTCAAGTGTCGCTGCAGAGTCCACAAGCACAGGGCATGTCGCAGAAGTACCACAAAACACGACCCACTCTATTCCCCCAGAATATATTGAGTCATTTTCCCCTAATATCCCAGAATTTATTGCCACATCAGGGATAAATATTAATGTGGAAAATTTTACAGCCCCCGATTTTTTCAAAATATTCATTACAGATGAATTATTGGAGCTGGTTGTTAACCAAACCAATCTGTATGCTCGCCAATTCTTTGCTGAAAAGCCAACTTCCTCCTATGCAAAGCAGTGGCACCCCACAAATACTGGCAAACTTTAAAAAAAATTGGGGCTCATCCTCAACATGGGGTTAGTGAAAAAGCCCTCAATCAGGTCATATTGGGCAACAAGCCCTACACATGCCACACCTGTTTTTCCAGCCGTTATGACCAGAAGCAGATATGAAGTGCTAATGCGCTTACTTCATTTTAACGGCAATCACCAGCCCCCCCCCCCGTAGTGATCCAGGCCGTGACCGCCTGTATAAAATAAGGCCCCTGATAAAAACGTTGGAGAAGTCATTTATGTGTACAACCCCGAAAAAAACCTAGTGGTGGATGAATCGCTGATGAGTTACAAAGGCAGGCTCTCATTCCGCCAGTACAGCCCCTCAAAGAGAGCAAAATATGGGGTTAAAAATCGACAAGCTCTGTGAGAGCGGTGCAGGCTACACATCTACCTTTAGAATCTATGAAGGCAAAGACCGTGATATTACCCACATTATTAACTCATTTATTTTCACACTGTTTTTGTAGGGAGAACCAAAAGGGAGGGTTGCTTATTGGATAATGTTTCACTGTAAAAACACAGCAATACTGTATTTTCTGGAAAAACCTATTTTTTATTTATTTCCACCTATTAAAAGTACTCACTATACCACTAGATGAATATTAGCAGGACATTTATACTTGTCAAAATGACCTGCAGTACCACGGAAAATATAGCGTGGTTCCCTAAAATCAGCTCTGGCGAAAAAAGGCCTCCAAAAGCCAAAATGGACTCCTTCTATGATATGCACTATAACGGATCCATATAATAGATTAGACACACATATTTGGCACCACCGTACACGGGAGAAATAGCAGAATGTGGAAGGGTGTCACTTTTACCAATATGTCATATGGTGTTTCGAAATGGCTTAAGAAAATTTACACTTTTGTAAAAAAAAAAAAAATGCAATTTACATTTTTTTGGCCCAAGTTTGGACAAATTCGGTAAAAAGTGTGAAGGGTTAAAACAGAAATTGAACCGCTAGAAATAGACTTTAGAGTGTCTAGTTTGTAGAACACAATGTTTTTTTTACCATTATTTATTGGACTTCAAGTCCATTACCCATACATTAATACTATGGTGTAAAAAACAAAATGAAGACATTTTAGTGCGCAATTGAAAAAAGGGGCACTTGTGTTTTATACTATATTTCTGGTCAAAAAAAATAAACTACACCTCCAAGTCAGGTGTCCTTATGATCAGGATAAATGAAAAAATATATTTCAATACATTTGTATGATACAATTACTTTTATTTTCAAACTGTTACATTTTAAATGATGAAAAATCCCCAAAAAATTCTGTCTGTCCGCGGCTATAAAAAAAAGTAACAAAAATGTTACCTATACATATATACCACAAAAAGGAAGCATTACATGTCCCAAGAAAACAGTGCAAAATTCAGATCGATACATAAAACACATACAGAATTATACTGCGTTACATCTGTGAATAGCAAAACTGCGAAAATTGCTCTGGTCACTAAGGTTTAAAACACCTTCGGTATTAAGGCATTAAATGTCAGTCAGTGTGTTTTGTGCAACTTTATAATTAGTTTTTATTAAAAAATTGTTTTACTTTTTGAGATACAGCTCAGAGCAGCTGTATCTTACGCTGAATCCTGAACACGTCAGGTCTGTGGGACTGATGGGTTCAGTGTCAGCGGGTCCTGTGTGTCTCTGACACGCTGGGTCCACCTCTAATACATCACATCTAAGTTAGATGTGATAGATTACAGGTGGATACAGTCGACTACTCTATTGATACCGCCAATAAAACGGAAACCTTGTGAAACGGAGACAAACAAACCATTAGTAACGGAAGCGTTACCATTGAAATGGTAATGGAAAGCTATGGTTTCTGTTTGGTTTCCGTTCGTGGGTTCCCCTGACGGAAAGGTCTGATGGAAACCATGAACAGAATCACGACGCAGGTGAGAATGAAGCCTAATTATTAACTGTATGATCTTTACAGATGGTGAAGGGTACTATTTTTTGGGGTATAAGCAACTCCCAGTATATGATTACCATTATTCAGGTCATACTGGAAGCTGCTAACCTTACTTTGCAAATGATCTCTGTACTGAAATGTATTTGTACTGAGCTTTGTTCTGGTGTTGTATTCATGTACTGAGCTTGGTTCTGGTGCTGTGTATATATATCATGAGCTTTTTTTCTGGCACTGTATATATGTAATGAGCTTGGTTCTGGTGTTGTATATATGTACTGAGCTTTGTTTTGGTGCCGCATATATGTAAGGAGCTTGGTTCTGGTGTTGTGCATAGAACTATATTGCTTGTAAAATGTACAAATGTTTTTATGCTCGACACGTCATTGATTGGTAGAGAAAACAAACATGGCGACGGGGAAGGAAAGAGGTTGGGGGGGGGGGCAAACTGAATCTTTGCCCTGGGTGAACCTAGCTACGACTCTGCATAGTACTCCAGAACTGGTCTTTGTAGACAAGAAGTTGAAATCATAGTCAGACGTTTTGAGCTATGTACCCGAGTCTTCTGGTCTCATACAAACATTCAAGCACAGGGAAAATTCCCTTATATATTTTGCCCTCTGCTCATTAAGTTTGCCAATCTTTTATATGTTCTATCCATTGCCATGCCCCCTCCTAACTTGGATTAATGCACAAGGGGAAGGCACTGCTTTACTCCAGACTGGTTTAATTAAAAAAAAAAAGGGTCTCTGGGCAACAAGAAAAGAAGGCCCATTGCCACACTTTCCCTACTACCATATTTAGATCTCTAGTTGCTCTTGTAATTTTGATAAGAAAAATAAATTTAAAAAAAATCAAGAAAGATTTATCCACTGAAAGTAAACAATTACGGTTCTTATTGAATCACAGCAAACAGATATCTTGCAAACCATGAGGAATTGGTGCAGAAACTATTTTGGAAAATGTGATCATTTTTCATAATACAAAGAATACTTTTACTTCTTGAATTTGCACCACCCCTTCAACAAAAATTCAATGGATAAAAACAAAAATATGTTTTTATAGATTCCTGTTTGTGCTACTTTGTTCCAGCTGTACTTTACTGGGGCTTCTAACTTTTACAGTGTTCTGTCACCCACGTTTTATGCTGTTACAGTTTAGTTCCAGTTTTATCTTGGCTTCTTTGCACATCTACTTCATCTGCTGGCTTGTCCAGTCTATTAGCTGACAGCAAGTGTTATATTATAATATGTTTGATTAGCATTGGCTGACATACTAGTGTACAATCCATAGTCTCCCTCCTGACTACCATTGCCAAATCAGAATCCGGACACACTTCTAGCACATGGACAAGATTAGAGCAGCTCATGTCATGGCATGTCTCTATGTTGCTTTACTGTAAATGGAGTAAGTAAATGTTAAAATATCTCTTCTGTGCTCTATTGCAAGCTGCGTGCAGCCTGTATCGTGGATGCAGATTGAATACAGAACAGACACATTCACATGATGTTTTACATGCATACAAGAGCATGTCACATGACGTCCCTCAGCAGTACTGATTGACAGAGAACGCACATTAAGGTTGGGGAAGTGGCCACATTTTAACGGTCCGTTTAGTAGGTATAAATAACACACAATATGCAGCCTTGGTCATAATGGCTTGTATTCTTTAGTGAAATGCACGTGCTAAATGTTCTAAATTTCTGAGTAAATGTCTCATGTGTCAAACTGGATTCGTCTAATTTGGCGATGCTCTAAATTAGTGTTTGTCACCCTTTCTAAACCTGGTGCTTCCAAGTCAAAGAAATTTAAACCAAGACAGCAACCCCAAAGCTATGGTCCATCGCAATCTTAAGCAAATGTTCTCAGTTGGCAACAAATTACACTGCAATGTTGCCAGTAGAGCAAATGAATCAATCAATCACAAAAAATGTAAAACAATACGTGAAAACAAGCGAAATTTAATGTGGTTCACAGTTTGCCACCAACTTATACTGCCATACAGTGCCTACTTGGTATCCCAATACAGTGGTCAATCAAACTCACCAGACAATTATTCAATGAACACCACCATTCAGTGTCCAATTATTGCCATTTGCCACCAGTGCTCATTTAATTCTGCTATCAACAGTACCATAAATGCAGCTATTTAGTTATCAATTAATCTGGCCATGCATGGCTCAATTGATGCCACCACACACAGTACAATTAAGGTCACCCACTCCCAGTAGAAAAACATTTTTCCAAGAAAAAGTGTTGCTGCCTACATACAGTTCAATTAATGCCGCCAGCCACCTCCAGTACAATTCATGCCGCCAACCTCAGTTCACGTTTTTTTTTTTTTTCTTATTTCTTCCCCACTTGTGGGTTGTTAAGGAATTGGTGGAGTTATTTGGAGTTACATAAGATTATATTTTTATCTTCTTTTGTACTAGGTTTATAAAAATAAAATGTATGTGCACCTTTTGAAAATAATGTTCTTTGTGCCAATGTATGTAAAATTGAAAAAAAAGAGGAAGAAACAAGTCTTGATTAAAAAATAGCCTGTTGTTTGGTGTATACAGCTCCTATCTAGACCTATATGAACCACATTGATGCTTCGGCTACTCCCTAGTAACAGGCTACAAACAAAGCTCTGTTTTTTGGCTTAAAGTCACTAATCATGCAGGATGCCATATTTGCAACTTTTCTCATTACCTGCCAGTTTTGAGAGTGCCAGAAAAAAGTGGGCAGGGTTTACCAGGATTGGGCATGGTCTCCTACAGATTTCTTAATACTAAAGCCAGAAAATGCTACAAATTGTATGAAGCGCCAGTCTTAATAAAACTACCCTTTTGTGTTTTTCTGATCTGTCTTGTATTACTCCTCTCCCTTTGGCCCCTGCTTCTTCTAGGCTGGGGCATTGAGAGAATAAAGTGGAAGATAGTGATTCATGGTGCAGCGCTCTCAACTCTGAACTTGCAGCTGCACAAGCTGGCATGTCAGAGAAAGCAGGACTTTGTTTTTGGACGATTTCTATATGGTCCTTTTATTTTAATAGTACCTCTTCAGGTACATAGTCACATATATACATATATACATATATTTTTTCCTTGACTTTAGCATTCAACATTAAAAGACAATCTGGGACAGGCACCTTGACCATTGTGTCTGAACATAATATTTATATCTATGCTTTTGCAACCATACGTTAGTCCCCTCTATGTAGTTTCATATGTGACCATGTATTTGCACTTCCAGCATATTTTGACTTTGTTCCAAAATCCTTGTGTAACAAATATGTAATGTATTTCTTTGGTAAGCTCCGCTGTTTGTGCACCAGATCTCTCCTGCTTTCAGTTTATAGGATGTGAAGTAGCTGTCTGATATTAGCCCGATGGGTTTTTCTGTCACTCAGATGGCCCCTAAATTTTTCTGGTCTCCGTGTCAGTTTATTACAGTTAATGAACCATCCCCCTCCAATCCTCTCAGTGTGCAGAAACATTCTTGGCTGAATCTGCGCCTGTCCATTATGACATGATCTGATATCAGTGACCCCAATATTTGTCCATCAGGGAAGTATAAAAAAAGACAAAGCTATGGTCACATAGGTGAGGGAGAAAAGGCTAGTTTTTCTCCTATGTTAAAGTGAGGGTATGTTCAAATGGCTTATTTTCGGCCATTTTTCAGGCCGTAAACAGCCGAAAAATTGGAAGCAGAACGCCACCAAACTCTTGCCCATTGATTTCAATGGGAAAAATGGCGTTCTGTTCGTTCCGACAGAGCGTTTTTTTGCGTGGCCGTTTTGAAAAACAGGCGCGTAAAAAAACGTCTGTGAAAAAGAAGTGCATATCACTTCTTGAGCCGTTTTTGTAGCCGTTTTTCATTGACTCTATAGAAAAACAGCTCCAAAAATGGCCGTGAAAAATGTGACTTGCTTAAAAGACGTCTGACAATCAGGAGCTGTTTTCCCTTGAAAACAGCTTCGTATTTTCAGACGTTTTTTAGTAAACGTGTGAACATAACCTAAGAGTTGGTATAACTGCCAGGCAGGGTGGTAACGTCTAGTCCACTTGTAGATCACCCAACTACAGTATGACCAAATTATTGCTTCTAAGATGGCTGATGAAACCCCTGTGGGAGCTGTAGTAGTGGCCATTTTATGTTGTCACCAGCTTTAAAAGAAACAAAAAAACTAGTAAAAATCTGAATAGAATGTTTTAACCGTTTAACTCCTAGTGTTTGGTATTCTTATTTTAGAAGAAGTTTTTGCTTATTGTCATTTTTAATAGAAGACAATTTCTGCAATAGGTTTAGTTGCCATTACTGTACCTTACTCAACAATTATTATTAATAGTCAACAATTAACAAGCACTATTTTATTTTTTTTCATTTCATCAGATTGTGTCCTGTTTGGTATATGACATATTCAGAATGACATTCTAGAAGACTTGAATGATTTCATTCTCTATTTTTGGAGGGATTATTCAGTCGAGTTTTGAGCATAATGAAACTATTAGTCATGGTACAGTTATACTGGGATTATTACTAAAGTAGTTTTCCAGGACTTAAACATTAATGTCCTATCCTCCAGCCAGTGCCACGGCCCCTCCTCATTGTTTACACAGTCACAGACATACCTCCCAACTTTTGAATTCGGAAAAGAGGGACATTTTAAGCCACGCCCCCTAACCACGCCCAATATCCCGCATAATTCCATCAAATCACGGCCAGATTCTTCTTCAAATAACAAGCGCACATTCTAACTGCGGATCTCTAGAATGTATGGATATCACAGATATTATATTTCAGGTTATATCGTCTTTGTGTTACTTTTCCTAACTTGGGTATAACATTTGCTCATCACGGCGGCAGCAGCTGCAGGACAAACCAACAGGCTGAGAACAATGAAAGTCAAGAGGCAGACCCTGTGGTGGATGACTTTTCAGTTGACAGGTAGCAGAGTTACATGATGGGGAATTGTTTTTCCTGTTGTATAACTCTGCTACCTGTCAATGGAAAAATCATCTGCCAGAGGGAAAAATGTTTGCCCATAACTCTGCTACCTGTCAATGGAAAAATCATCTGCCAGAGGGAAAAATGTTTGCCCATGTCGGAGTACCACAAAGAAACACTGGGGAATCAGACATGGTGGGGAAACATTTTTCCCTGTGGTGGATGACTTTTCAGCTGACAGGTAGCAGAGTTACATGAAGGGGAATTATTTTTCATTGACGTCTAGTATATATCGCAGCAAAGGGAAGAAGACAGAAGTCGCTAGAGGTGAGGAGAAGTATTTTTATTCTTCATATTACGAACCTTATTTTGTTTTGCAGGTTCCGCTGGACTGTTTGGACTACCTCGTAGATTCGTTGGACTACTGCGATGATCTACGGTTTTTTAAAAATAAAATGGTCAAAGAGGGTTTTGTGGGGGAGTTCTTATTTCAATAAAAAAAATATTTTCTTATGTGTCTGTGTTTTTTTTAATCCTTTATTAGCTCCTTGGTAATGGCAGTTGTCTGATTGACTGCGTCCATTACTAAGGTGGGGCTTAGTGTGAGCCAGTAAAAAGGTTGCAACTAACCCCCCCTTATTACCCTGGTGCCCACCACCACCAGGGGTGTCGGGAAGAACCGGGTACGATCCACTACCCGACCATCTGTAGTGATGGCCGTACACTGAGGCGGCCGCAGGCTGATATTATTAGGCTGGGAAAGGCCAGAAACTGTGGCCCTTCCCACCCTGGTAATGCTAGCCTGCTGCTGCTTTGTTGAACCTGGCTGGTTAGGAAAATGGGGGGAAAGCAATGTCGTTTTTTTTTTGTTTATTTTGTTTTAAATCGACGTGGGGTCCCCCCCCATTTTCCATAACCAGCCAGATACAACACAGCAGCAGCCTGGCATTACAAGGGTGGGAAAGGCCAAGGTTTTTGGCCCTTTCCAGCCTCATAATACCAGCCTGCTGGTGCCCAGTGCCCGACCCTCACTACAATTGGTCTCGTACTGGATCACACCCGGCTCTTCCCAGCACCCCTGGTGGCGGTGGGTACAGGGGTAATAATGGGGGGTTAGTTGCAGCCATTTTACTAGCAAACATTAAGCCCCACCTTAGTAATGGACGTTGTCAATCAGACTGCTGCAATTACTAAGGCGCTATTAAAGTATTAAAGAAAACACAGACACATAAGAAAATATTTTTTGATTGAAATAAGAACTTCCCCACATAAAAAAAATACGTAGATCATCGAAGTAGTACAACGAATCTACGACCTAGTTAAAACAGTCCAGCGGAACCTGCAAAACAAAAAAAATAAAAATAAAGTTAGTCGTTTGAAAAATAACAAATATTATACTCCCCTCCAGCAGTCTTCTGTCTTCTTCCCTGCGATGCAATAGAAACTAGACATCAATGAACTTCTGAAATGTCATATATTACAAATTAAAAGGGTTTTCCCCACAAACACATGTATCCCCTATCCACAGGATAGGGGATACATGTATGATCGCTGGGGGTCCGACCACTGGGGCCCCCAGAGATGAGAACTGGGGACTGAAAGTCCCCCGAAGTGGCCAGCGGTCCATTAATTTCTAGGGACTTAGGGGACCACTATCTCCGGCAGCTCCATAGAAATTAATAAAGCAATGGTCGAGCAAGTGCACTAGTGCTCCATTCTCATGGAGCACTTCGGGGGAATTTCGGTCCCCCGATCTCATCGTTGAACCCCTGACGAAGCACCAGCGAAACGCGCGTCGGGTCCAGCAGCGGTCTCCCCCCTTGGTCTTGATCTCTTACTCACTCTCCACTGCGTAGGTATAGGTATACTGCTCTGTATGCTATATTTAAACTAGGACTGCACTTTGCATTTATTATATTTGGATATCTATCTGTGCAAATGTAGTATGCCTAGTACCTGCCTAAAATTATTGATTTATGCACTTTAGCTTTTTGAGGGATCGTTTGACCAGCTTAACATCTGGGGGGCCAGTCTGCTTGTATGTTCGGATTCCATCCTTTTTAGAGGGTCCATGTTATTTTATTGTGTATAGTTGTTATGTGTGTTTTTTCTGTATTTTATTGATTGTAATAAAGATTGTTTGTAATTTTTCAAATACTTGGTCGTGACTTGCTTCTTTTTCTGGTTTTGTTATATTAGTCACTAAGACCACTGGTATAACTTGGGGCATTGTTCGGTTTGCCAATTCACTTCAATGTTAGAAAGCTGCAATACTGTGAATCGCCACTACATCTGTGTCGAAGATTCACAGTGAACAAGAAAAAACGAAGGGAAAGCAGCGCTCGTACGAGCGCTGCACCCCCTTCAAAAATGCTGATCGGCAGGGGGTCCCGGAAGTCGGACCCCGACCCATCATCTTTTGATGGCCTATCCTGAGGATAGGTCATGAATTTTTAGGGACTGGATAACCTTTTTAACTCCATATGGAGCATCCATTTAGGCATTTTTATACTTAAAGTGTTTGGTAAACGTTTAACAAACTTCTGACGTGTCATAGTGACATGTCAGAAGTTTGCATTGGTGGGGGTCCGAGCACTGAGACCCCCACCAATCGCGAAAACGAAGACGCTGAAGCGCTCGTGAGAGCACTCAGCTGCTTCGTTTCTGTTCTTTTACTGCTTTTTGTCTATAGGGACAGTGATCAGTTCCCTAAGGCTTGCACCCCCTTTCATTTAAGCCTGTGCTGCAGGATTCTATTTTTGTAGATAGATTAGATAGATTAGATAGATAGATAGATAGATAGATAGATATGAGATAGATAAAATAGATAGATAGATAGATAGATAGATAGATAAAGATAGATGTTTAATGGAGAAGTGTGGGTATTTTTTATTACCACTATTCTCCCTCTCCTGCCAGAAGTTACAGCAGTCCAGAGAGGGGGGAGGGGCACGGGGGGGGGGGGGAGCTGCAAAAAGAATGTGCAGATTTATCTAATCTAATTTATTTTATGATTTTATAAATGCTAGTGTTCCCAGGCACTAAATAGTTTAATCTGTGTACTCACCAGTCACCCTTGTCCTGTGGCTTCGTTCTTCTCCTCTCCAGCGTTCCGCTTCAGTGTGTCTGCTGCACTCTGCTCCCTTGCTCCAAGCAGACTGCTGTGCAGGCAGCGTCGTTGCAGGGCGGCGTGGCTGGCAACAGGGAGAGTCGGGGCAGGGCGGGACATTGCTCAGACCGCCGGGACAGCAGTCAAAAACCGGGACTGTCCCGCCGGATTCGGGACGGTTGGGAGATCTGGTCACAGCGACTTGTCCATACGAGAGGATGTGCCTGATACTGCAGCTCAGTCCCATTCAGAGTGAGCTGCAGTACCAGGTACAGCCATGCTCATATGTACGAGGCCACCAATCAAACATTCAATGCCTATCCTTAGGTTTAAGTCCCTTTAAACTGTATTACCATGATAAACTCTATACCTGTTGTCACCTAGGAGACTAAAAAAAATGTCTTGCCCAGACAGAATATTTCTTATACTTGTATCATTTTGCTGACAGCAATAAATCAATGCCCTAGGCCAAATTATTTATTATCTGATGAGCTGCGGTTTGCCCCTTATTTTCTTGAAAAGCGACATTATGGTCTGTTGATTACGAAATTTCAGCAGGGGGACTCATGTATAAGCAGGGTTGGACCTGGGGAGGGCAGAAAGTGCCACAGGCGCAGTTAGGTAGAGATGTGGACAGGACACAGTACGTGGTTCTCTGGCCTCCTCTTCTTCACTTGTAAAATCCTCCACACAGTCTTCCCTCTCCTGCCTGTATTGCATTAAGTTACAACAGCCAGTGTCCGGCCCAGACTGGCCATCTGTCTGGTCTGTCACTCACAGCCTTGTGAGTACACAAGTGTCAGTGCACTGGTCAGCCCATTGAAACTTGAGCTCACTGGCGTAGCTATAGGGGTCGCAGCGGTCGCAATTGCGACCGGGCCCCGAAGCCAGGGGGGCCCACGGCCCCCCGCACTACATCAATAAAAAGTTACTATAGTAACTCGGGCCGCGGGCCCCTGTTACTATAGTAACATACTTTACTTACCTTCCTGGTTCCGGATGGCAGCGGAGGTCCTGACGTAAAGCGCTGTGCGCAGCGCATGACGTCACCACGCTATGCGCCGCGCACAGCATCGAGACTACAGAACTCCCGCCGCGGCCGAAGAGGAAGGTAAGGTTAGCCCTGACTGGCGGGGTCTGACTCCCGGGACCCGCCAATCAGCTGTTTTGAAGGGGCCGCAGCACTCGTACGAGAGCTGCTCCCCTTCATTCCTGTCACTTCATTCCGGTCACACTGTGAATCCGTGTCGGCGATTCACAGTGTGAGCGAGTAGTGAAATGAAGGGGAAGCAGCTCTCGTACGAGTGCTGCGGCCCCTTCAAAACAGCTGATTGGCGGGTCCCGGGAGACACATAAGCTATTGATGGCCTATCCTGAGGATAGGCCATCAATGTTTAGGGACTGTACAACCCCTAAGCCTACGATGTAGCAGGCTTAGGGGGCCCATGAGACAGGATCACAGATTGTGTGATCCTGTCTGCTGGGCCCTGTATCTAAGCCAATCACATGGTAGGCTTAGATACATGGCCCATGCGTGATCCTGTCTGCTGGGCCCTGTATCTAAGCCAATCACATGGTAGGCTTAGATACATGGCCCATGCGTGATCCTGTCTGCTGGGCCCTGTATCTAAGCCTACCACACTGTAGGTTTAGATACAGGGCCCCAGCACACAGTAATCTTATACTGTATAACATTACTGTCTGCTGGACCCTGAATCTAAGCCTACGTTGTGGTAGGCTTAGATACAGGGTCCCACAGACAGTATCACACATGGGCCCTGTATCTAAGCCTAACACACGTGTTACTAATCATTTTTTGTGTGTTTTCTTACAGGTTCGGTCGTTGGACTACGGCGGATTCCAGGACTACTTCGATGAAGGCTTTTTTTTTATTAATAAAATGGTTAATGAGGGTTGTGTGTGGGTTTTTTATTTCAATAAAATATTTTTTCTATGTCTGTTTTTTTTTAAACTATATTACTACCGCCTTAGTAATGGCCGCCGGCTGTTTGACAGCATCCATTGCTAAGGCGGGGCTTAGTGTTAGCGGATGCAGAGGCTAACACTAACCCCCATTATTACCCCGTTACCCACCACCACCAGGGGTGCTGGGAAGAGCCGGGTACGATCCAGTACCTGACCATCTGTAGTGATGGTCGGCCACTGGGGTGGCCGCAGGCTTGTATTATCAGGAGGGGAAAGGCCAAAAACAGTGGCCCTTCCCACCCTGGTGATGCTAGGCTGCTGCTGCTTTATTGTATCTGGCTGGATATGAAAAATGGGGGGGACCCCACATTATTTAAAAAAAAATAAAAAATTGGAAAGAACGATGTGGGGTCCCCCCCAATTTTCATAACCAGCCAGATACAACACAGCAGCAGGCAGCATTACAAGGGTGGGAAGGGCCACTGTTTTTGGCCTTCCCCAGCCTAATAATACCAGCCTGCGGCCACCCCGGTGCCTGCCCGTCACTACAAATGGTCGGGTACTGGTTCGTACCCGGCTCTTCCCAGTACTCCTGGTGGCGGTGGGTACCGGGGTAATAATGGGGGTTAGTGTAGCCTTTGCACCGGCTAACATTAAGCCCCGCCTTAGTAATGGAGCTTGTCAATCAGCCGGCGGCCATTACTAAGGCGGTGATAATAAAGTTTAAAAAGATACAAGCACATAGAAAAAATATTTTATTGAAATAAAAAAACACAACCCTCATTAACCATTTTATTGAGAATAAAAAAAACGCCGTCATTGAAGTCCTCGTATCCGAAGTCTAACAACCGAACCTGTAAAAAAAACACAAACACACAAAAATAATCAGTAACACATAAAGAAGCAAAATTATTATTCTTACCTATCCTGGGTCCAGCGCTGGAGCCGCAATGTCAGCGAGCTGGGCCCTGTATCTAATCCAATCATGTGTGATACTGTCTGCTGAGCTGTGTATCTAAGCCAATCATGTGTGATACTGTCTGCTGGGCCCTATATCTAATCGTATTTTGTGTGATACTGTCTGCTGGGCCCTATATCTAATCGTATTTTGTGTGATACTGTCTGCTGGGCCACTGTATCTAATCCAATCATGTGTGATACTGTCTGCTGGGCCCTATATCTAATCCTATCTTGTGTGATACTGTCTGCTGGGCCCTATATCTAATCGTATTTTGTGTGATACTGTCTGCTGGGCCCTATATCTAATCCTATCATGTGTGATACTGTCTGCTGGGCCCTATATCTAATCGTATTTTGTGTGATACTGTCTGCTGGGCCACTGTATCTAATCCAATCATGTGTGATACTGTCTGCTGGGCCCTATATCTAATCCTATCTTGTGTGATACTGTCTGCTGGGCCACTGTATCTAATCCTATCATGTGTGATACTGCCTTCTGAGCCACTGTATCTAATCCTATCATGTGTGATACTGTCTGCTGAGCCACTGTATCTAATGCTATCATGTGTGGTACTGTCTGCTGAGCCACTGTATCTAATCCTATCATGTGTGATACTGTCTGCTGGGCCACTGTATCTAATCCTATTATGTGTGATACTGCCTTCTGAGCCACTGTATCTAATCCTATCATGTGTGATACTGTCTGCTGAGCCACTGTATCTAATCCTATCATGTGTGGTACTGTCTGCTGAGCCACTGTATCTAATCCTATCATGTGTGATACTGTCTGCTGGGCCACTGTATCTAATCCTATTATGTGTGATACTGCCTTCTGAGCCACTGTATCTAATCCTATCATGTGTGATACTGTCTGCTGAGCCACTGTATCTAATCCTATCCATAGTTTATAGGGTCGTAGTGCTATAGATATGCTATGCTGTCTCATATACACACTTTTTTTTGGGCGGACACATATGTATTGGGGCTATTTCCCAGACATTTTAAGCCTTGAGGGTATGTCCACACGGCAGCGTCTGTTATGGCTGAAATTACTGTGCTGTTTTCAGGAGAAAACAGCACCGCAATTACAGCCGTAATGGCATATGCAGGCGTCTTTCGCTGCGTCCATTATGGACGTAATTGGAGCTGTTTTTCTATGGAGTCCATGGAAAACGGCTCCATTTACTTCTGAAGAAGTGACAGGCACTTCTTTGACGCGGGCGTCTTTTTTACACGCCGCCTTTTGACAGCGGTGCGTAAAAAAAAATGACCGTCGGCACAGAACATCGTAAGACCCATTCAAATGAATGGGCAGATGTTTGCCAACGCTTATGAGCCGCATTTTCGGACGTAATTCAATGCTAAAACGCCCGAATTACGTCCGTAAATAGGGTGTGTGAACCCAGCCATAGTGACGCCCCGGCTGCTAGTGCTGCATTGTTGGGTCACTTAGGAGACCCAGCGATGCAGCTGACAGCTGCGGACCGTCGGCCATGAGAAGTTTGCGGGGGGGGGGGGCCCAGTAAGAATTTTTGCATCGGGGCCCATGAGCCTTTAGCTACGCCCCTGCTTGAGCTGCTTATGCATATAATAGACTATGTATTGTATGCTGCAGCGCTGGGGCTGCTGGATGCAATACACATAAGAGGCTAAGCCAATCAGAAAGATTAGGAGCTGGCAGTTGCGCCAGGGCTCTGTGCAGGGCAATCAAGTTCTTCTACACCAAACTCACAACCATGTCTTTATGGACGTAATAGGTGCACAGTCATGTTTTCACACTATGTTAGTCCTGGTTTTTACTAGCGAAACAGACATTTATTTTGGGAGGTTCTCTCTCAGTAGGTTGAAATTGGAGTGCAATGTTCTACTGCCAGCAATACACCACTGCTTAACCCAGCCATACACATAAGACAATGCTAGGATGCAATGCAGCCAATCAATTGTCCATGGGATCGTTCATACGAACAACCCCACCAGCAACACGAGACTAAACTGGCCAAAAAATAAAAAATTACTCCCTTGGGCTTGCGCAAAGTGGCAAATAATCAACTGACTTTGGCCAATCATACCATACGCATGTAGTTTTGGTTCACAACATTTTCAGCAGACAGAAGTTAGCCATCGCGAAAGATTGTTTGTATACATTTTTTAAATAATAGTCAGCCAAAACAGGCAAAATCGGCCATTTCGACTGACTTTTCTCTAATGTATGGCCAGCTTTTGTCTCTTTGCTAATCAGACGACTTGTCTGAGTAGCTGTACTTTTAGATGTTCCCCTATAAATGACCTCATCGTAATTGCCTCTTACCTTTTAAAAGATCCAGTATTAAAAGTTGAAAAATCTGCAACATGCCTAGAATTCGCGGTAGTGAATGGGCTTTGTTAAAACCTTATTAACCAACATTGTTCTGTCATTTGTTGCGGAATTTCAGTGTGGATTCTGCAACTGAAGAACTAACCTCAGATTACTGTGTGATGGGGGGCCTGCGTCAACCCGAGCTACAGTGACCAGTCTGTTCACAGTCTGAGACATCGAGCTGCTTTATATCCGCCCGGGGAAGCTCCAGTGATGTAATCATCATCATCATCATATATGGACAATCACCATATATGGACAATTACGCCACTGGAGCTTCCCTAGGGAACTAGAGGACAGTGTATGTGGCCGGAGTAAGAAGTATACACAGGTGTTTGTGCAAGTACCAGAACAGAGGTAGGGGGTATTGTTTGTACAGTGGGAGATGCCATTGGGATACTAGTGATTAAGAGGCAGAGATCAGCGGGACCGCTGGCCAGAACCCATCCCAAGAGAGAGGGACATTGGAAACGAGTGGAGTTGGGGTGAAGGACAACAGAGGGGACCGTTTCTTCTTGTCTTCTGGCCAAGCCTGCAGCAAGTAGCAACTCTACAGCTACACCCTCTCTCCTGAGACACCGACTTCAACCTGGGCTTGCCTTGGGAACCCAGCTCTGCCCACCACTCACAGTCATTAACTGATGTGGGTACTAAGGTACAGTGCAGGGCTGTGGACTGGAGCCAGGGCAGGTGGGAGAACCAGTGTGTGGCCATATGTATAATAGAAACCGGCTGTGGGGAGAGAAACACCGAAGAAGAGCATCCATAGCAAGACCGCATAGTTACCACAACCCAAGTCTGGAAAACTCCTGTCATATACGTCTGACGGAGGCCTGTGACAGATGCCATACAGTGGCCACCCATAGGCTCCCGGAAAAAAAAAAGTGTATACCAGCCCAATGGAGACCAAAATGAAACTCTTTTGGCCTGTCGCGGTCTAATGGAGCCCTGAGGATATGCTTAGCGTGTATGCTGGGAGCTTTCATAGTGTACATTCGTGATGTGAACAGGGCCTTAAAGGGGTTGTCCCATGAAGACAACCCTTTTTGAAAAAGAGGCTTCCTTCTCTCACCCCCAGTGTTATTATCAGTGGAAGCTGCAGGGGAAATGTGGCATTATATGCTGGGCATTCAAATAAATGCTTGTTCATGTAATGCAAGAACTTGCCAGGTCCACCAGCACGGGAGCCTCTCTTTACAGAGTGGCTGTTCGTTCTGGCACTTAGAGACCCAGCAGGGGACCTTCCTCTCTAAAGTCCATATGCTCTAAAATGGCATATGGACAGGGTTTGTCCTCATAAGACAACCCCTTTTAGGATGTGTTCACATGAGCGTTGTCTTCCATTGAGGGGTTCTGTCAGATGTTTCCGTCGGGGGAACCCCACAACGAAAAGGCAAACGGAAACCTTAGTCGTTTGCATCGACTGCGCTATTACTTCCACCAAAAACAATGGAACCCTGTCACAACGGTGAAAAACGGAAACCAGTAGCAAAATTTTCGTCACCATTGATCTCAATGGTGACGCAAACGGAAGCTAAGGTTTACGTTTGCCTTTCCATTGAGGGGTTCCCCCGATGGAAAGCTCAGACGGAACCCTTAAACGGAAAGCAACGCTGATTTGAACAGGCCCTTATATGGCCACATTTCTGAGTGAAGTATCTGGTGTCCAGTGGTTTATTCACCACCTCCGGCTTCACGACTGCCTGATGCCCCAATTACTATTCCACAACTAGGCCTGCAGGAACTAGTAGTGCAGGGATCCTTCTATACAAACAGCCAAGAACAGGGCGTACTATCACTAACTGTCACATGGACAGTCAAGGACAGGTTCACTGTAACACTCATGTGGACAGTCAGGGATAGGCGTACACTTGCAACAAGTGCACATATACAGTATTTACACACACTTACACCATACTAGCCTACTTTTTGAGTGGTGACATCAGGGAGATTCCGAGAAACTGTGTGATAAGTGATGCATAGGATTTTTTAACATATGCCTGTCCATTTACATAGGCAATGGCCCAAATGCCGCCAACTTAATTAATTTGAATGATATATGACTGTATATGATTCATTTATTACACCCCAAAATGAAAACAAAACTCTGACTTAGACCCCAGATAAAACCCCAGAATAAATACTAACCCCAAACCTCCAAATAAAAACTGTCCCCAAAAATAGACGTGAAAATAGATCCCACACCAAGCCCTCTAAACAAATACAGACCCCAGACCAGACCCTCTAAATAAATCCAAACTCTAGACTCAAAAACACTAAATACAGACTCAAGACAAACACTTACACACACAGTACAGTACAAACTCTCTTCTCCTCTGTGGAGCCCTGGCTTCAGGACCCAAACAGATATGGTCATGAGACCATATCTGTATAGATCCTTCTAAATCTCCTGGACACATTTGTCTCTAGGAATTTGATGCACATAGCACTTTGGAGGCAGAAATGGGACTTAAACTACTACCCCTCAATAGGCTGGCGCATTCAGGGGTATATATATATATATATATATATATATATATATATATATAAAAATATATATGTACTCACATATATATATATATATATGCATACATACCATAGGATCAAGTAACGGCACCAGGACTTACTTCAAGATTGATGAAAAAGGGTGGATTTATTCACCTCAAGTGAGCAGCGACGTTTCGGTCCGTCAAAGAACCTTTCTCAAGCTGTATGTGTAAATATATATATATATATATATATATATATATATGTATATATACACACACATGTGTATAAGCATGCGAGTGTGGATGAGAGAGCTCATGTACTGATGGATAGACATGGATATCCAAATTAATGAGTAAGCGCTTTGCCCTGGGTGTTTGGACAATGGAGTACATGCCTGCCACTGTGGGTATGGAAAAATAAGCAAGTCCCTGGCCCTAGGATTTCTGAACAAGTGAGCTAAACATGGGCATAACTTTACCCGTAGCAGCCACAAGTAGCTGCTATAGGGACCAGCGGTAAGGGGATGACAGCAGTCAAGTCATTCTTTCTTGTGGGAAAAAATAAGCGAACTTCTGTGTTCATGTGGTTTTTCCTCTGATATACGACCATTTATCCCCTGTACTGTTGTCTGCAGTAAAATGTACAATCATCTATGAATCCTAGCTTGGTGTCTGGATAAGTTACTACTTGGCCCTTTGTCTGAGTGCCTGAAAGTGGGAGGATGAGTGATAGGACACCTTACTCTGAGTGTATGGGTGAGGTGGTAAATACCAGGCTTTCAGTGTCCCTATGAGTACCGTTCCTTAAATGTGCCTAGACAAGTAAGTGAGCCTCTGACCCTGGGTGTCTGCATTAGTGAGTGCCTGGCTATGGGTGTTTGGATAAGAAAGTGCCTGCCAGTGGCGTAACTACCGCTGTAACAGCCGTAGTGGGGCCTGCGGCATTAAGGCGGCCCGTGCTGCCCGCCGACATGCCCCCCATATGCCCGGTGGCGCCGCTAGCAGCCATTATGGCTGCTACAGCAGTAGCGATGCTACTACGGGGCCTGTGCCACCGAGCCTCTAACATTTATGGGCCAGACGGCACGGGCCCTCCCACGCCCAGTGGTGGTACTAGCACCGAAGGGGGCCCTGGTGCTAGCGACAGACACCCCCTCTTTCAGAAATTGTACCTCCGTCTATAGCACACAGGTACAAATACATGCATTAGCGCTGAATGGCCGGGCACGTTCTGTGCATGACCTTTCAGTGCCTTACAATGATGCTGATTGGCAGGGCAAAATGACTTGCCCTGCCAATCAGCGCCTTTCAACGATGCTTGAAAGGCGCTGATTGACGGGGCAAGTCATTCTGCCCTGCCAATTGTAATGAGAGGGGGTAGGGAAACGGACAAGTGAGCCCTAATCTACCCGCCACTCTGTCCCTGCCTACTTGCAACGACCCGCCCTAGGCGACGGGGTACAACTTGGCGGCGGTCCCTACGCTCAGTAAGTGCACGAGACAAACAGACAAGGGAACACAAAGCAAAGGGAAAGGGGCAGTTGCCCACGGCAACACCGTGAGCAACAAGAATGGTGAACGAGCCGAGTCAAAACCAGGAGTGCACGAGGTACCAAACGCAGAGCAGGAGAGTAGTCAATAAGCCAGGGTCAGTATGGAGCAGGATCAAATAGTCAGAAGCTGTAACTGGGCCAGGAAACCACACGAGAAGAATCACAAGCAAAGGAGGAACAGGAAAGGCAGGTATAAATAGACAGAGGGCGGGATCTAGCTCCGTCTGGCCAGGCTGCGATAGGCTCTCCCACTCCTAAGCCTGCCATCCTGAGTGGGGGAAGATGGAGTCAGTCTCAGAGACACAGACTCAGGTGCAGACTGATTACCTATGGGAGTATACACAGAAGTTGTGCCTGGCAGATCCTTTACAGTACCCCCCCTTTTATGAGGGGCCACCGGACCCTTTCTAAGTGGACCTGGTTTATTGGGGAAACGAAGGTGGAACTTCCTGACCAATACCCCAGCGTGAACATCCCGGGCGGGTACCCAAGTCCTCTCTTCAGGCCCGTATCCTCTCCAATGGACCAGGTACTGGAGGGAGCCTTGGACCATCCTGCTGTCCATAATCTTGGCCACCTCGAATTCCACCCCCTCAGGGGTGAGAACGGGAACAGGAGGTTTCCTCGAGGGAGCCAAGGATGGGGAGCAGCGTTTAAGGAGGGAGGCATGAAACACGTCGTGTATTCGAAAAGATGGGGGCAACTCCAGTCGGAAGGAGACAGGATTGAGGACTTCAATGACCTTATACGGCCCAATATACCGGGGAGCAAACTTCTTGGACGGGACCTTAAGGCGCAAATTCCTAGACGATAACCACACCAGATCCCCGACCATAAACAAGGGGTTAGCAGAACGTCTTCTATCAGCCTGAGTTTTTTGTACGCTCTGGGACGCCTCTAGGTTCTTCTGAACCTGGGCACAGACTGTGCACAGTTCCCGATGAACGACCTCTACCTCGGGATTGTTGGAACTACCAGGTGAAACGGAGGAGAACCATGGATTAAACCCAATATTACAGAAAAAGGGGGAGACCCCTGACGAGTTACTGACCTGGTTATTAAGGGAAAATTCGGCGAGGGGAATGAATGAGACCCAATCATATTGACAGTCAGAGATGAAACACCTTAAATATTGTTCTAGAGATTGATTAGTCCTCTCCGTTTGGCCATTAGTTTCAGGATGTAAGGCAGAGGAGAAGGACAGATCAATCTCCAACTTTTTACAGAAGGCTCTCCAAAACAATGAAACAAATTGTACCCCTCTGTCCGAAACAATATTGACAGGGACCCCATGGAGACGCAGGATGTGTTTGACAAACAAGGTAGCGAACGTCTTGGCGTTGGGTAGTTTCTTGAGGGGCACAAAGTGGCACATCTTACTGAAGCGGTCTACTACCACCCACACCACCGACTTGCCTTGAGATGGAGGCAAATCGGTGATAAAATTAATGGAGATATGGGTCCAAGGTCTCTGGGGAATGGGCAAAGAACGTAGTAAGCATGCTGGTCGGGACCTGGGAGTCTTGGACCTAGCACAAACCTCACAAGCGGCGACGTAGCCCTTAATGTCTTTAGGCAACCCAGGCCACCAATAGTTTCTGGCAATGAGGTGTTTGGTACCCAGGACGCCTGGATGACCAGATAGTGCGGAGTCATGATTTTCCCTAAGTACCCTTAGCCGGTATTGCAGGGGAACAAACAGCTTGTCCTCAGGAAGGTTCCCGGGAGCTGAACCTTGATCAGCTGCAATATCAGAGACTAAATCAGAATCAATGGAAGAAATGATTATACAAGGAGGCAAAACACAAGCAGGATCTTCCTCTGAAGGAGGGCTGGCCATGAAGCTACGCGACAGTACATCGGCCTTAATATTTTTAGACCCAGCCCTATAGGTAACCAAAAAGTTGAATCTTTATAAAAAATAGCGCCCATCGGGCTTGTCTCGGGTTGAGCCTCCGGGCAGATTCTAGGAAAACCAGATTCTTGTGGTCGGTAAGGACCGTTACCTGGTGCCTAGCCCCCTCCAGGAAGTGGCGCCACTCTTCAAATGCCCATTTAATGGCTAAGAGTTCGCGGTTGCCAATATCATAGTTACTCTCAGTGTGCGAAAACTTCCTGGAGAAGTAGGCACAGGGGCGGAGATGGGTGAGGGAACTGGTACCCTGGGACAAGACAGCCCCCACTCCCACCTCGGATGCGTCAACTTCCACGATAAATGGCTCCATTTGGTTGGGCTGAACCAGCACAGGGGCCGAGATAAAGCACTTCTTAAGGACCTCAAAAGCCTGGACAGCCTCAGGAGGCCAGTGGAGGAGATCAGCACCTTTGCGAGTGAGGTCCGTAAGAGGCTTAGCGATGACCGAGAAGTTAGCAATAAATCTCCTGTAATAATTAGCGAACCCCAAAAAACACTGTAACGCCTTCAGGGAGGCAGGTTGGACCCATTCCGCCACAGCCTGGACCTTGGCGGGGTCCATGCGGAATTCATGAGGAGTGAGGATTTGACCCAAAAATGGTATCTCCTGTACCCCAAACACACATTTTTCGGTTTCCGCAAACAGTTTGTTTTCCCGAAGGACCTGGAGCACCTTCCTGACATGCTCAATGTCGGAGGACCATTCCTTGAAAACACCAGTATGTCCTCAAGGTACACTACAAGAAATACCCCCAGGTAATCTCTCAAAATCTCATTTATGAAATTCTGGAAGACCGCAGGAGCATTACACAACCCAAAGGGCATGACGAGGTATTCGAAATGACCTTCGGGCGTGTTAAACGCAGTCTTCCACTCATCCCCCTCTTTGATGCGGATAAGGTTATACGCCCCCCGTAGATCAAACTTAGAGAACCATTGGGCCCCCTGAACCTGATTAAAGAGATCAGGAATCAAAGGAAGGGGATACTGGTTCCTTACAGTGACCTTATTCAAGTTACGGTAGTCAATGCATGGCCTAAGACCACCATCCTTCTTCCCTACGAAGAAGAAGCCAGCACCTACCAGAGAAGTAGAGGGGCGAATGTAACTCTTGGCCAGGCATTCCTGGATATACTCTCTCATGGCTTCACGTTCGGGAAAAGAAAGATTAAATATCCTACCCTTAGGGAGCTTAGCTCCTAGTACCAATTCAATTGCGCAATCGTATTCTCTATGAGGAGGTAACACTTCGGAGGCCTCCTTAGAGAAAACATCAGCGAAGTCCTGAACAAACTCAGGTAGCGTGTTCACCTCCTCAGGGGGAGAAATAGAATTAACAGAAAAACATGACGTCAAGCATTCATTACCCCATTTGGTAAGCTCCCCAGTATTCCAGTCAAACGTGGGATTATGCAACTGCAACCAGGGAAGGCCTAAAACCAAATCGGAAGTCCAAATGCATGGAGCCAACAAGGAGTTCGAAAACAGGGGTATGCTGTGTAAAATAACCATTAGCAAGAGGAGTGGAGTCGATACCCACTACCGGGACAGGTTTAGGCAAATCAATCAAAGGCATAGCTAGAGACATAGCAAATTCCACAGACATGATATTAGCAGAAGACCCTGAATCCACGAAGGCACTGCCGGTAGCAGACCTACCACCAAAAGAGACCCGAAAGGGAAGCAAAATTTTATTACGTTTCATATTTACGGGAAATACCTGTGCGCCCAAGTGACCTCCCCGATGATCACTTAGGCGCGGAAGTTTTCCGGCTGCTTATTCTTACGCCTAGGACAGGTGTTCACTGGATGCTTGTTGTCATGGGGTTCGTTACGTTAATACACAATCAACAGAGCCAGTGACGACAGGGCAACTTCAACAGGGTTTATTGTATCCAAAGTTGACAGAACAAGTCCCGTTCAATGCAGGAACAACACACAGTCCACAAGATCAGGTAGTCACAGGAACATCTTCAGAGTGCTGGCCTCAGCTTCAGCTCTCATGAAGGTCTAAATCCAGAAGATCTCCATCCTCCCCAGGACAAGCCCTTATATCCCCTCAGGGGGAGGAACATCTTTTCAGTTTCACTGTCTGTATGTGAGTCGTGGTCCTTTGTGCTATTATGTGGATTGCCACAGCCAGGATGAGGACACAATGGGGAAGATAATTGGATCTGTCTTGTTTGCTGGTCTGCACTTGATCTGAATATAACTGTGGTGCCTCCTGATGACCCCCTGTGGAGACTGGACAATGACAACACTTTATGTCTTGTGGACTTCACCTCTGACTCGTCTGATTGTCCATAGGCTGGAGACATGACCTGTGGTACTTGATTAGAGTCCTTCTTCTCTGCTCAGGACTCACAATAAACCACACAAAATGCATCATCACAACCTCTCCCCTCATATAATAAGTGAGCTGACCATGTGGCCTACACAGGCCGCTGGCCACCTCACTCATAAGCCACTTATTACAGTTCAATAAGAACAGTCCACAGGCTGTAAAGAAAGTCCAGTGCACATGTACATCCGGGGCTAAGAGCAATGTCTGGAAAATCAACCACAAAGTTCAAGACAATTCCACAAAAGTTCCACATCATCTGTTCGCTTTGGAAGAGCTGACCCGGTGGCCTCCAGGACAGTCCAGCCCGTGAGATGGAGTCTCTGGGGTCAGGGGGTTTCTTGGGACCTTTTATCCAGTTTACAGGTTTCTGCAGACTCCGTATGGTCCATGCAGACACTTTCCTCCCCACTGCATCCCACCACCATATATTGGGCAATGCAGGCCTACTATCTGACCCATCACCCAGGCAAAGATCATACCAAAAAATATAGTCACTGTTCCGAATTGTAGTGAGTCCTGAGAATTTGGTGGCAGTAGATGGGGAGATAGAAGTCAAACCGTTTTTAGAAAACAAGGGCCTTGGGCATATTTGAAAAGGGTCTGAAGTCTCACCATCATGAAGGTCACCACTGCTGTTGGGACCAGTGTCTTGTTATCCTTCGCAGACCTGCTCTTCCAATGATCCTTCTTCCACCTTAGAACTCGCTGACACTCCAGTGTCCTCCTCATCCATGTTGGAAGACTGTTTGCCTGGAGAGTCAATACTGACCGTAACATCCCCATAATCATTGGACTCAGACAAATCAGACCTCAAGGTAACAATACAGTTGGGTTCCTCAACCTCTTGGAAATCCTGGGGTGAAGGAAATGCAGGAAACACATCACCAGGAGAAGCACAAACATCATTGCTCACTAGTGGGGCTGTATCGTGTGACTTAACCTCAGTTGGGCTTTCAGAACTGGCACTGGTGATCTCAGTGCCAAAGGTTTCAGGAGGTCCAGTGCTAGCCATATTGCCTGTGTCTTCATCATCCACACCAGTGCTAGCCACATCTCCTGCATCTTCATCATCCACAGGACCCGTTTCTGCAGATACACTGACATCCCCTGTATGCACTCCTTCCGGTCCTGAATCAAGCCCAGAATCCTTTACTTCCTCCTGGTGCTCCCATGTCTTATGGTATAAGCTGCCCACAGACGTCACATCACTCACCTCAGAACACTCTGGAGCCTTCTCTGGAGATTTGCAGCGATCCGAGCCTGGAGCACCTGCACAATCCTTATACCACTGTGCTGGCCGTTCACACCATGTTTGCGGCACCTCTCGCTCCGCTGTTGCCAGACACCAATTCCAGTCCCAGTCCCAGAACTTATCATCCTTGGAGGCCAAACATCCCAGAGAATCCATGGTCTCCTGGTGCAACTCCCGAGCTCGCACAAGAACTTGTTCCTTCCTTGCCATAGTCAAAGCCTTATCCCAAGCCCAGCGTTCAATGTCTTCTGTAAACTTTGGTCCAAGGCAGTCCATTGCCTCCTGGTAAAACACAATTGCTCTCCTTACGATAGACATCCTGGTGTTCAGACCTCTGTCCATCTCTCCTGCACTCTGTTGATCCCACTTCTGACACCAGTTGTCATGGGGTTCGTTACGTTAATACACGATCAACAGAGTCAGTGACGACAGGGCAACTTCAACAGGGTTTATTTTATCCAAAGTTGACAGAACAAGTCACGTTCAATGCAGGAACAACACACAGTCCACAAGATCAGGTAGTCACAGGAACATCTTCAGAGCACTGGCCTCAGCTTCAGTTCTCCTGAAGGTCTAAATCCAGAAGATCTCCATCCTCCCCAGGACAAGACCTTATATCCCCTCAGGGGGAGGAACATCTTTTCAGTTTCACTGTCTGTATGTGAGTCGTGGTCCTTTGTGCTATTATGTGGATTGCCACAGCCAGGATGAGGACACAATGGGGAAGATAATTGGATCTGTCTTGTTTGCTGGTCTGCACTTGATCTGAATATAACTGTGGTGCCTCCTGATGACCACCTGTAGAGACTGGACAATGACAACACTTTATGTCTTGTGGACTTCACCTCTGACTCGTCTGATTGTCCATAGGCTGGAGACATGACCTGTGGTACTTGATTAGAGTCCTTCTTCTCTGCTCAGGACTCACAATAAACCACACATAATGCACAATCACACTTGTCATCCCCACAATAGAAGCAGAGACCATTCTTCCTGCGGAACTCTCTACGTTGTCGGGGGGACACGGAGGCCCCGAGTTGCATAGGTACCTCTTAGTCTTCCGTGGAAGAGCGAAGCAACGGGACCTCGGGAGGCATCATGGGGGAGTCAGAGGGGAAAACACAAAAACGTTCAAGCTGTCGTTCCCTGAGACGTCGGTCAAGTCGTACCGCTAAAGCCATAACCTGGTCTAGGGAGTCAGAAGAGGGATAGCTAACTAGCAGGTCTTTCAGGGCGTTCGAAAGACCCAACCTAAACTGGCACCTTAAGGCAGGGTCATTCCACCGAGAAGCTACGCACCACATCCTAAAGTCAGAACAATACTCCTCAACAGGTCTCTTACCCTGACGTAAGGTCACCAGCTGACTCTCGGCAAAGGCAGTCCTGTCAGTCTCGTCATAAATGAGTCCGAGAGCAGAAAAGAAACGATCAACAGGAAACCACACGAGAAGAATCACAAGCAAAGGAGGAACAGGAAAGGCAGGTATAAATAGACAGAGGGCGGGAGCTAGCTCCATCTGGCCAGGCTGCGATAGGCTCTCCCACTCCAAAGCCTGCCATCCTGAGTGGTGGAAGATGGAGTCAGTCTCAGAGACACAGACTCAGGTGCAGACTGATTACCTATGGGAGTATACACAGAAGTTGTGCCTGGCAGATGCTTTACACCAATTAGCACCTTTCAACGACGCGCCGCTTGCGTTATTCAGCTCCAGCAGACCTGCTCAGAAGAGAGCAGATCTGCATTGCCACCAGACAGCGTGGGAACGGGATCAGGGGGAGTATGTAAAGTTTTGTTTTTTTCTACTAAAACCATGAGTGGCATTGTCTACAGCGGGGCTCTATCTGCAGGGGGGTCTATATGTGGGGCACTATATATAGGGGTAGCTATATGTAGGGCACTATCTACATGGGTGCGCAATATGTTGGACAATATATATAGGGGTTGGCTATATGTGGAGTACTATCTATACGGGGAGCAATTTGCAGGGTACTATCTATAGGGGTGGGCTATATGTGGGACACTACATACAGGGGTGGGTTACCTATGGGGCACTATCTACAGGGGGCTGTATGTGGGGCACTGCCTACAGGGGTGGGCTATATGTGAAGCTCTATGTATAGAGGGAGTGATTTGTAGGGCTCTATCTACAGGGGTGGGCTATATGTGGGAAACTATATAAAGGGGTGGGTTACCTGTGGGGCAATATCTACAGGGGGGCTATATGTAGGGCACGATCTACAGGGGTGGGCTATATGTGAGGCACTATCTACAGAGGTGAGCCATATGTGGAGCACTATCTATAGGGGAAGCTGTATGTATGGCAGCACGGTGGCTCAGTGGTTATTACTATTGCCTTGAAGCTGTGGAGTCCATATGTGGGCACTATCTACAGAGGGTTGTATGGGGGGCACTATCTAGAGGGGCTTCTATGTAGGGCGCTATCTACAGAGGCTCTATGGGAGTCACTATCCACAGGGGGCTATGGGGGCACTATCTACAAGGGGCACAGTGTGTGTGTGGGACACTATATGGTACTATTATAATCAAGGACACAGCGTATGGCGCTATTATAGCTAGTGGTGCAGTGTATGGCGCTATTATATTTAGAGGTGTTGAGAGTTTTATCTTTGTTTATAGGTGCAGAAATGTTTTAAAAGCGAGAAGCTGAAGTTATCTGAGCGGAAACTGCAGAAATGGGTCGTGGCCAGGAGAAATCCAACATAGAGGTCTGGACCGGAGGGAGAAGAAAACAATTAGAATCTAAGACGTCACCAGTGAATCACTTAATGTAAATGTTCTGCTTCTAATCAGTACTGTAGTCACTGTATGATCTGCAGAGAGATGATGGACGGTATGATTTTTTTTTTTGTGAAACAGCATCTCCCAGCATATCCTTACCATTGTTCGGGCTATGCTGGGAGCTGTGGTTTTATGCCGTACAAACCTATACGGCAGGGGTTGCACTAAATTGAGCTGTATTTATTCTGGTTTTGTATACAGGGCCGGCATTAGGTAGGATAGCGCCCTGTGCGGGACTCTCTATTGCCGCCCCCTACACAAAACAAAAATGAACCACATATATAGACACGCTGGAACATATATACTGTACATACATAAAGACAGATATTTAGACATACAGGCAAATATACATACACACACATACAGGAATATATACATACAGGTAAATGTATAGACATACAGACACATATGTACACACACACCGGCAGATAAATACACAGACAGGGACATATACAAATACATAGAAGGCACATATATACAAGCGCAAAGACACATTCACAAACAGACCCATATACACTACCGTTCAAAAGTTTGGGGTCACCCAGACAATTTTGTGTTTTCCATGAAAACTCACACTTATATTTATCAAATGACTTGGCTTCAGAGGCAGATTACCTGATCACCGGGAAAACCACTCCGATGCGGCCCCCTCCCTCGCAAACCACTCCGATTCGGCACTTACTATTGAGTGCCGCATCTGAGGGGTTAAATACGATCGGAGACCACAGCTAGTGGTCTCCGATCGTTGCCCTGAAGCCTGAGGCTGTTACCAGCAGCCCGGACTTCAGGAGATCCCCGTGAAAACCGCTCCGATGCGGCCCCTTCCCTCCCAAACCACTCAGATGCGGCACTTGCTATTGAGTGCCGCATCTGAGGGGCTAAATACGATCGGAGACCACTGCTAGTGGTCTCTGATCGTTGCCCTGAAGCCCGAGGCTGTTACTAACAGTCCGGTCTTCAGGAGTTCCCCGCACAATGACAGAAAAGTTCTTCTGAAGTGCTGACGTGAAAAGCCGACACTTCAGAAGAACTACCCTGAACGGCAGACGTAAAAACACTATACGCCGGTCGTTAAGGGGTTAAAAAAAAATATCTTTCAAAGGTGTACTTAACCTTTAATGCAAACAATCAGATCGTAACCACCATTGTCCTGTACAACATGTAGCACATGCAGTTTTACCAAAAGTCTGTTCAGTTTTTAAATGATTGTTAATGTCTGCGCTGACTCGTGGGAATGCAGCATTTTGACGTGGTTTGCAGCTGTGTCGTTGTAAGACAGCAGCTACTATATGTGCATATTACGCAAATACAATTAACATGCTGCGGATTAAAAAAACAGACCGCAGGTCAATTACTGAGCCTTTTTCCCGCTCATCGTGTGGGTGAGAATTTTTCAAATCTCACCCATTTTGTTGCTACTGCATTTGGGCTTGTCCACACGTAATGGAATTGCTGCGTACTTAAAAGTGGGTGATACTTATCAAATCCCATCCACATGCTGCGTAAAATTTCTGACCAGAAATTGACCTGCGGTACAACCATATTTTTCGTACCGCAGCATGTGAATTCCTGCTTCGGAAAGTGGACTGAATTGCTGCATTTTTCAGAGATGTCACCATCCCCCAGCATTGTGAAAAACGCAGCAAAATCTGCACCATTTTATGCAGCAAAAACACAAGAAATGGTGCTGTTTTTCCACAGCAGAATTTCTGCTAGTTGCTGCAGAAACTTTCTGTAGCAATTGCAATACGTGTGGAGAAGCCCTTACACTATGGATATAGGGTTTGTCCACACACACAACAGAATTGCTGCAGAAAATTTCTGCAGCAAATATCGTTGAAAGTCATAGGCACACATGAACATACATGAACACGTACACATCACACACTATATACACACACATGAACACATCACACACTATATATACACACATGAACACATCACACACTATATATACACACATGAACACATCACAGACTATATATACATATGTACACATCACATACACTATATATACACATGTACACATCACATACACTATATATACACATGAACACATCGCATACACTATATATATAAACACACAAACACATCACACACTATATATGAACACATCACACACTATATATACACACATGAACACATCACACACATGTACACATCACATACACTATTTATACACACATAAACACATCACACACTATATATACACACATGAACACATCCCACACTATATATACACACATGAACACATCATACACTATATATATACATGTACACAACACACACTATATACACATGAACACATCACATACACTATATATACACACATGAACACATCACACACTATATATACACACATGTACACATCACACACACTATATATACACATGTATACATCACATACACTATATATACACATGAACACATCACATACACTATATATACACATGAACCCATAACATACACTATACACTACCGTTCAAAAGTTTGGGGTCACCCAGACAATTTTGTGTTTTCCATGAAAACTCACACTTATATTTATCAAATGAGTTGCAAAATGACTAGAAAATATAGTCAAGACATTGACAAGGTTAGAAATAATGATTTTTATTTGAAATAATAATTTTCTCTTTCAAACTTTGCTTTCATCAAAGAGTGCTCCATTTGCAGCAATTACAGCATTGCAGACCTTTGGCATTCTAGCTGTTAATTTGCTGAGGTAATCGGGAGAAATTTCACCCCATGCTTCCAGAAGCCCCTCCCACAAGTTGGATTGGCTTGATGGGCACTTCTTGCGTACCATACGGTCAAGCTGCTCCCACAACAGATCTATGGGGTTGAGATCTGGTGACTGCGCTGGCCACTCCATTACAGATAGAATACCAGCTGCCTGCTTCTTCCCTAAATAGTTCTTGCATAATTTGGAGGTGTGCTTTGGGTCATTGTTCTGTTGTAGGATGAAATTGGCTCCAATCAAGCGCTGTCCACAGGGTATGGCATGGCGTTGCAAAATGGAGTGATAGCCTTCCTTATTCAAAATCCCTTTTACTTTGTACAAATCTCCCACTTTACCAGCACCAAAGGAACCCCAGACCATCACATTACCTCCACGATGCTTGACAGATGGCGTCAGGCACTCTTCCAGCATCTTTTCAGTTGTTCTGGGTCTCACAAATGTTCTTCTGTGTGATCCAAACACCTCAAACTTCGATTCGTCTGTCCATAACACTTTTTTCCAATCTTCCTCTGTCCAATGTCTGTGTGCTTTTGCCCATATTAATATTTTCCTTTTATTAGCCAGTCTCAGATATGGCTTTTTCTTTGCCACTCTGCCCTGAAGGCCTGCATTCCGGAGTCGCCTCTTCACTGTAGACGTTGACACTGGCGTTTTGCGGGTACTATTTAATGAAGCTGCCAGTTGAAGACCTGTGAGGCGTCTATTTCTCAAACTAGAGACTCTAATGTACTTGTCTTGTTGCTCAGTTGTGCAGCGGGGCCTCCCACTTCTCTTTCTACTCTGGTTAGAGCCTGTTTGTTCTGTCCTCTGAAGGGAGTAGTACACACCGTTGTAGGAAATTTTCAGTTTCTTGGCAATTTCTCGCATGGAATAGCCTTCATTTCTAAGAACAAGAATAGACTGTCGAGTTTCACATGAAAGCTCTCTTTTTCTAGCCATTTGGAGAGTTTAATCGAACCCACTAATGTAATGCTCCAGATTCTCAACTAGCTCAAAGGAAGGTCAGTTTTATAGCTCCTCTAAACAGCAAAACTGTTTACAGCGGTGCTAACATAATTGCATAAGGGTTTTCAAGTGTTTTCTAATCATCCATTAGCCTTCTAACACAGTGAGGCTGGATTCACACAAGCGTGCCGTTTTTGCGCAGGCAAAAAAATTAGCGTTTTGCCTGCGCAAAAGGCACTTAACAGCTCCGTGGGGCATCAGCATATGATGCGCGGCTGCGTGTTTTTCGCGCTGCCGCCATCATTATGACACTCCATTTGGATGTTTGTAAACAGAAAAGCATGTGGTGCTTTTCTGTTTTCATTCATCCTTTTGACAGCTGTTGCGCGAATCACGCTGTTTGCACGGAAGTGCTTCCGTGTGGCATGGGTTATTTTCACGCACCCATTGACTTCAATGGGTACGTAATGCGCGAAAAACGCCCAAAGAACGGACATGTTGTGACTTTTTTTCAGCGGACTCACGCTGAGTAAAAATCACGGACATGTCTGCACGGCCCTATAGACTAATATAGGTCCGTGCAATGCGCGTGAAAATCACGCGCGTTGCACGGACGTATTTCCCGTTCGTCTGAATAAGGCCTTAGTAAACACAATGTACCTTTGGAACACTGGAGTGATGGTTCCTGGAAATGGGCCTCTATACACCTATGTAGATATTGCATTAAAAACCAGACGTTTGCAGCTAGAATAGTAATTTAGCACATTAACAATGTGTAGAGTGTATTTCTGATTAATTTAATGTTATCTTCATTGAAAAAAACTGTGCTTTTCTTTAAAAAATAAGGAAATTTCTAAGTGACCCTAAACTTTTGAACAGTAGTGTATATACACACATGAACACATCACACACTATATATATATATACACACATGAATACATCACACACTATATATACACATGTACACATCACATACCCTATATATACAGACATGAACACATCACACACTATATACACACACATGTACACATCACATACACTATATATATATATATATATATATATATATATATATATATACACACACACACACACACACACACACACACACACACACACACACACATCACAAATATGCACATTGCATTATACCACATATAAAGAACACATTGTAAACACACATGCATGTACCTTTTATGTAGGATAATTGTGAAGAGAGTTGTGCAGTTTGATGGCCTGAAACAGTGCCGCAGACAGTCTCCTCTCCCCCTCCCTCAAGTCCCGAATGATAACAGAAGCAGCCCGAGGAGAGGTGTAAAGAGTAGGGAGTAGGGAGGGGGGCTGGAGGGGGAGATTTGTTAGCAGCATAGACTACAGCTGCTATTACAGTTGGGCGCTGCTGTGCCCTGCGCCTGAGGCCAGAAGCTCACCTAGAAGTCAGGCCGCCGAGTCAGGCCGCCGACACGGATTGTTGGTGCCCCCCCTCTAAGTAGCGCCCGGGGCACATACCCCGCCTGCCCCCCCTAGTTATGCCCCTGTACTATGCAAATGGGAACATGCCTGAGTCATATGTAGGTCTTAATATTTGGGCAAAGATTCATTTTTATTTCCTATTTATGTTTTAAACAGGCATCTGGTGTGACAGTAAATGATGAAGTTATAAAAGTTTTCAATGAGATGAAAGTGAGAAAAGCCCAGTCTCCTGAAGAGGTAAAGAAAAGGAAGAAGGCTGTACTGTTTTGCCTGAGCCCTGATAAACGTGAAATAATTGTAGAGGAGGCCAAGCAAATCTTGGTGGGAGACATTGGAAATACAGTTGAGGACCCTTACAGGACCTTTGTCAATCTTCTACCCCTTGATGACTGTCGATATGGACTGTATGATGCTACTTATGAGACCAAGGAGTCTAAGAAAGAGGATCTCGTCTTCATCTTCTGGTACATTCCTTAAAATGGTGTGGTACATAATGGAGCAGATGCTCCCACTTATCCCTAAACAGTGTAATAGCAATACATAGATAATGTTCACAAAACCATCTTAATTTAAAGATCTTTTAGACTAAAGTTGATTGGGTAGTGGGGGAGGTCCCAATAGATGGAACCTTTCTGGGTAAGGTACTGTTTGAATTGAGTGGATATCCACCAATTGTGCTTCAAAGCCGAGAGCTGTGTATGATGTGGCACCACTCAAGCTAATGGGGAAGCCCACAAAGAACATCTCCTCTATGGAAAGTAGTTGTCTAAATATCACACCTGCGTCGCTGCTTTCCATTGTTCTGCTCCATCAGAGGAGCAGAACAAGGGAAAACCGGAAGCAACAGTTTTGACTTTAATGGGTTCTGTTAGTTTTCCGTCAGGGAGTCCGTGGCTTTAATGGAGCCTCCAACACAGATGTGAACAAAGTCTCACAGGCCTATTTGGGTTCCTACATTTATGCATATTACAAAATGTTCATGTAAAACTTGACCAGTACAAGCCAGCCGGCTAGTTAAATATTTATATCTATACTTGTTGTTTGCAAGTTTGTCTAATATAACCTAATGTTGATAATATATTGCCATTGTTAAGAATATTGCTATATACTACATGTTAAAATTCCTTAAGGGACATGTACCCTCACAGCAGGCGCAGACACAAGCGCCGCTGTGTGAGGGATTCACTGTCCCTTCTCTCTATTTCTTTGAGAGAAGGAAACAAACTGCCTATCTGTTACTGAGGGGTAGAGCGATGCTTCGTGATCTCCCGGTGGACAGCATCGACACATAGTGTCTATGTGTACCGCAGGATGAGCGATTCATCGCTCCCCTAACGATACATACCTCCTGACGTCATGGGGGAGTGTCAGGGAAAGGGGAGGAGTCATCGGGTTTTAAAAGGATAGGGAATTCCCTCTAGTTTTGACGTCAAACGCCAGAAACAGGCGCCAACTTTGAACCCTTGCCATTGCAAGCACGCTCTCACCGAGGAGCATCATTCCAAATAGTCAGCCACTTTATTTTGCTCCAGCATCCTTTGAATTGGATATAGCTGTTTATGGCCCATCTCCCCTGGAGAATCACTTGGCCGTGAGGAAACGCGTTGAGAGGTATTTCTACATTGAGAGAGGTTTCCTGGTTTTCACATCAACCCAAATATGGACGACATCTAAACATCTAAACGGGTAGGAGGGCATTGAGCCCTGCTCTTCAAATACTCTATGGGTATTTGTATATAAGAAACACAGGAAAAATCTCAAACTAAACTAGGATGAACACTCTCTTTTCACTAAACCATGTATGAATTGCTGTCTAAATCTGACTATTTAATCATATTGGAAATATGCTATGAACAAATGTTAAAATCCATTATGCATGATTTCTCTATACATATATGCACTATCCGTATGTCAACATTTTTCAAGAGACTTTATATGAAAATAAAGTAAAGGTTATATTTTACATACAAAACTCCGGATCAATTTTTTTCTTTATATATTTACCACGGAGAATTGCAAAAAATACATTTAGGTGGTGGACTTTAAACGACACCATCAAAATTCATTTATATCATAGCGAAATGTCAGAAGTTTTGATCGGTGTGGGACCGAGCGCTGAGGCGCCCACCGATCTCTAAAACGAAGTGGCAGAAGCGCTTTGGTGAGCGCTGAACCACTTAATTTCTGATTGGCGTTTCTCGGAAAGCCGAGCAGTTGGTGTACGGGCTCATAGACTTTCTATTGAGCCTGTACACCAATTGCTGGGCTTTCCGACAAAAGCCGATCAGAGATGAAGCCTCTTCGTTTTAGCTAAGAAGTTTTTTTAGCGCTTAGTTACCCTTTAACTAAGCAGCTAATCAGGATTCAATAAGTACATAGAGATCAACGTACACTTCATGTCCATATAGAAATATGGTATATGTATAAGGTAACAACCACTGTACTTCCTTTCTGTCTAGGCCTTCGAGATCCATGCTTGGGAACTAAATTTTAATGTATATGATAAAAGGTAGAAAATAATAGGTGAGGTTATATGAGCCATAGTTATATTTTTTAAAAATGGACTTTGGTGAGTACCTAATTGTTACATGTTACAATAGAGATATGCTATCAATTAAGTCCTAACCAGTGGTAGTTTTTAATATTTTAGCAATATAAATATCTTGATTTATACAATGAAAGAAATTACAAAATACAGTATTTACTCCCTCCCCTTTGTATTTTTCCTGTTTTGTTGCATTACAACCTGGAATTAAAATGGATTTTAAACTTGTTTTTATGTAATGTACCTGCCAAAATCATCCAAATTGTTACAGTGGAATGAAAAAGAAGAGTTGTGAGTACATATTTATTCACCCCCTTTGCTATGAAACCCCTAAACAATGTCTGATCAAACCAATTAACGTCAAGTCACATAATTAGTTGAATAATGTCCCCCTGTGTGTAATCAAAGTGTCAAATGATCTGTCACATGAAGTCAGTATAAATACACTTCTGAAAGGCCCCAGAGTCTCTAACATCACTAAGGAAACAACATGATGACCAAGGAGCTCTCCAAACAGGTCAGAGACAACGTTGTCGAGAAGTATAGTTTAGGGTTGGGCTATAAACTATACTTCTCAAACTTTAACCCGTTAGTGACCGCCAATACGCCTTTTCACGGCGGCCACTAATGGGCTTTATTCAGATGCATAAGCCTTTTTAGCCTTTTTACAGCGCTGCATCAGAATAAGTAAACAGAGCAGGGAGCTGTCAAATCTCCCTGCTCTCAGCTGCCAGATGTAGCTGAGAGCGTCCCTGCTCGAACGTGTGAGATCGATATAAGCATCGATCTCACCCGTTTAACCCCTCAGATGCAGCGCTCAATAGCGTGCGCCGCATCTGAGTTGTTTTGGAGAGAGGGTTAAGAGGGATAAGATCATCGAGTGTCTGTGTCTCCGATGGCAGCCGGGGGCCTAATAAAGGCCCCCAGGTCTGCCTGTAGTGAATGCCTACTAGGTCATGCCGGAGGCATTAATACAGGCATTAATACACTGCAATACAAAAGTATTGCAGTGTACCATAATAGCGACCGGATGATCGTATATTAAAGTCCCCTAGTGGGACTAGTAAAAAAAAAAGTTTAATAAAAGAAAAATGTGAAAAATAATGAAAAACCCACTTTTTCCCCTTACAGACGGCTTTACTATTACTATAAAGCTATTACATTATTTAACCCGCACGGTGAACGCCATAAATGAAATAGAAAACAATGGAAAAATTGCTGTTTCCTGTTAATCCTGACTTTAAAAAAATGTGATAAAAAGTGATCAAAAAGTCGCATCTAAAAAACTACAAGTCGTCCCGCAAAAAAAAAGCCCTCATACAACTGCATCGGCGGAACAATAAAAAAAGTTATGGCTCTTCAAATCTGGAGACACAAAAACAAATAATTTTGAAAAAAAAGTGTTTTTACTGTGTAAGTAGTAAAACATACAAAATCTATACAAATTTGGTATCTTTGCAATCGTAACAACCCATTGAATAAAGTTATTGTGTTATTTATACCACACGGTAAACGACGTTTATTTAGGATGCAAAAAAAGAGTGGCGAAATTTCAGGTTTTCTTCTCCCCCCCCAAAAAAAAGTTAGTAAAAGTTAATGAATACATTATATGTACCCCAAAATGGTGCTATTAAAAAGTAAAACTTGTCCCGCAAAAAACAAGACCTTACACAGCTATGTCGTTGCAAAAATAAAAAAGTTATAGCTCTTCGAATGTGTCGATGGAAAATCGTAAAAAATGGCTTTGTCATTTGGTCATTAGGACCCAGAATGCAAGCAGGGGGAAGGGGTTAATGTCCTCCTCACTGCAATCGAGTAGTGTGGAGGAACGGGGGTTTGGGACCCCAGCAATCCAAAAATCATTGCCTATTCTGTGGATAGGGGATAATTTATGATTCTGGGAAAACCCCTTTCATACAGGGTTTACTTATGCGTATTTTACATTTTAATGCGCAAACAGGTGCAGATTATCTGCTGCATATTATGGTACGTTTTTTTTAATAAACTTGTCAGATACATTTCTGAGACAGAAACGCAAGAGAGATCCGCTCAGAATACACATTGTGTGCATGTGGCCTTAGGGTTGCATAGTTACATAGTTAGTACGGTTGAAAAAAGACACATGTCCATCAAGTTCAACCAAGAGATGGGAAAAGGGAAGGGAAAAATTTCTACACATAGGAGCTAATATTTTTTTGTTCTAGGAAATTATCTAAGCCTTTTTTAAAGCCATCTACTGAAGCTACTGTGGCCAGCTCCTGCGGTAGACTATTCCATAGATTCACATTTCTCACAGTAAAGAAGGCTTGTCGCCTCTGCAGATTGAACCTTTTTTCTCCAGACTGAGGGAGTGCCTTCTTGTTTTTTGAGGGGGTTTTACATGAAACAGGATTTCACCATATATTTTGTATGTGCCATTAATATATTTATATAAGTTAATCATGTCCCCCCTTAGTTGTCTTTTTTCAAGGTTAAATAGGTTTAATTCTTTTAATCTTTTTAACTTAGATTCTCCATGTCCCTTATTAGCTTCGTTGCTCTTCTTTGTATTTTTTACAACTCCAGGGCATACTTTCAATGAACTGGAGCCCAGAACTGAACTTCAAATTCTAGATGAGGCCACACTAATGCTTTGTAAAGTGGTAATATTATATCACCTGTCCTGTGAGTTCATGCCTCTTTTAATACACAACAATATCTTGCTGGCCTTTGAAGCAGCTGATTGACATTGCATGCTGTTATTTAGTTTATAATCTAGAAGTACACCCAGATCCTTCTCAACAAGTGACTCCCTGTCACGGCGCGGGGTGTGGACCCACTGGGCCGTACCGCGTAGCGGGATAACAGCTGGCCAAACAGGTACAATACAAAGTCTATAGTCCAGAAAGGGTTCCTGAGGCAATGTAGACAGTAGCGGTGATTCAGGATTAAGATGAGGCTCCGTCAGTAGACAGACACCCGGCGGGTGTAACACAATGGATGCAGCGGAAGACACAACTCGACTCCAACTCTGGACGGCACAGAGGCACGGTAGCACGGGATACAGGGTACAGACAGCCGGAACGGGTAACACTGGGAACTGGAAAACACTAGGAGACCATTTGCAAGACAAAATTTAGGTACACAACAATGCTCAGGCAATGATCAAGAGGGCAGAGCCCTTTTTTATAGTCCAGCAGCATTCTGGGCTAATTGCAGATTTCTTGCAATTGTGCGCGCACTGGCCCTTTAAGGCGGTGCACGCGTGCCCTGCGGGAGACAGTCTCTGAACCAGGAAGTGAGTGCCGGCGTCTCCCAAAAGGGAGATGCAACCGAGGACTCACACTTCCATGGCCGCGGCCATCAGAGGGTAAGTCAGAACGACGAGCCGCAGCCATAGATGTTACATTATCCTGCCTCTTACACCCCCTCTTCTTGAGGCCAGAGCGGGAGAAAAACTTTTTCACGAGGACAGGGGCATCAATGTTCTCCTCTGGTTCCCAAGACCTCTCTTCTGGACCAAATCCCCTCCAATCCACCAAATAAAATGTCCTTCCTCCCACTTTCTTAGTGGCCAGGATCTCCCTCACTTCAAAAGTCCTGACGAGCCGCCAGGAGCCACTGCGGAACTAGGAGTCCTGGAGTAGCAGTTCAGATCCACGGGCTTCCGCAGGGAGACATGGAAGGAGTTAGGGATCTTGAGGGTAGGAGGCAACCGAAGCTTGTAAGAACCAGGATTAATTTGCAGCAGAATCTCGAAGGGTCCGAGGAACCTGGGAGCAAATTTGCAAGACGGCACCCTAAGCCGGATATTCCTGGAAGACAGCCAGACCTTCGTACCTTGAAGAAACTGGGAAGGCTCTCGTCTTCTAGTGTCTGCCTTTCTCTTCATGCAGTCCACCACCAGCAGAATAGAAGATCGGGTCTGTTGCCATATCTGCAGAAGGTAGAGTCAGCTGCAGGCACCTGGGACATAGTAGAGACAGGAAGAGGAATTCAAGGATGTTGGCCGTAGACGATGAAAAATGGACTGGAGGTGGTGGACTCAATAGTATGGTTATTATAGGAGAACTCAACCCACGGGAGCAGCTGCACCCAGTCATCATGCCGCCTGGAGACAAAGTGCCGCAGATAGTTCTCCATAATCTGGTTAACCATCTCAACTTGACCATTGGAATGGGGACGGTAGGCCGAGGAAAAGTCCAACTTTACACCGAGGAGACCGCAGAGTGCTCTCCAGAACTTCGAGGTGAACTGGACCCCTCGATCCGAGACAATATACAGAGGCAAGCCATGCAGACGGAAGATGTGTTGATCAAAGAGATCGGCCAGTCGAGCAGCAGAAGGCAGGCCAGTCAGGGTAACAAAATGAGCCATTTTGGAAAATCGATCAACCACCACCCAGACCACACTACATCCAGCAGAGAGACATCGGGCACAGGGAATAGTTGGAGCAGACCAGCTGGTTTGGAGTGGGCAACTTTATTTGCTGAGCATACTGTACAGGAGGAGACAAAGTCCATGACATCTTTGGGCAGCGTGGGCCACCAGAAATCACGGGCAATTAGGTCTCGGGTCTTACAGGCACCCGCGTGACCTGCCAGATTGGAACTGTGACCCCAGTGAAGGATTCTTCCTCTGTATTCCAGACGTACAAAATTCCGTCCCGGGAGGAAAGTCTCTACCTTGCATAGGGTTGACAGAGAAGATGCAGGAAGGATCAATAATATTCTGTGGGGACTCCACAGTGTCCTCTGTCTCAAACGACGTAGACAAGGCATTGGCCCTCACATTTTTGTCAGCAGGTCGGTAGTGGAGTTTGAACTGGAACCAAGCAAAGAACAGCGACCACCTTGCTCGACAAGGATTCAGCCGTTGAGCCGTCTGAAGATAGGTCAGGTTCTTGTGGTCCGTGAAGACCAGGATAGGATGAGCTGCACCTTCTAGTAGGTGTCTCCACTCCTGCAGGGCCAGCTTGATGGCCAGTAACTCCTGATCCCCAATCGAGTAGTTGCACTCTGCGGGAGAAAACAGCTTAGAGTAGTAGCAACATACCACAGTCTTGCCTTTTGAACCTCTCTGGAACAAAAGTGCGCCAGCACCAACAGAGGAAGCGTCCACCTCTAACGAAAACTGTAGGGATACATCAGGATGATGAAGAATAAAGGCTGACGTGAAGGCCTTTTTTAAGGTTTTGAACGCGGCTTCTGCTTCCGAAGTCCACACCTTGGCATTCATGCCCTTTTTGGTGAGGGTAGAGATGGGAGCTGTCAATGAAGAGAAGTTGGGAATGAACAGCCGGTAGAAGTTCACGAATCCCAGGAAGCGTTGTATGGCCCTTAAGCCTTGGGGGCGTGGCCATTCCAGGACAGCCTTTACCTTCTCAGGGTCCATTTTGGGGCCCTGATCGGAGATGATATAGCCCAGGAAGGATAGAGATTTTCTTTCAAACACGCACTTCTCCAGCTTGGCATAAAGATGATTCTCCCTTAATCGAAGCAGAACCTGGCAGACATGTCTGATGAGTTACAGGATCTGTGGTAAAAATAAAAATGTCATTGAGATACACCACAACACAGACATAGAGGTGATCACGAAAAATGTCATTGACAAATTCTTGAAACACCGCGGGGGCGTTACACAAGATGAAGGGCATGACCAGGTATTCGTAGTGCCCATCACGTGTATTAAATGCAGTTTTCCACTCGTCACCCTGACGAATCTGGATTAGATTGTAGGCCACCCGCAGGTCTAGTTTAGAAAAAAAAATTGCCCCCCGTATGCGATCAAACAGTTCAGAAATCAAAGGCAATGGGTATCTATTCTTCACCGTGATCTAATTGAGACCCTGATAGTCAATGCAGGGTCGGAGGGATCCATCTTTTTTCTTGACAAAGAAAAACCTGGCTCCGGCCGGGGATGAGGGTTTATGTATGAAGCCCCTCTCCAGATTCTCCTTCATGTAGGCCGACATAGACTGGGTTTCAGGTAAGGAGAGAGAGTATACTCTACCACGAGGAGGGGACGAATCAGGAACCAAGTCGATAGGACAATTATATGCTCGATGTGGTGGCAATGTCTCTGCTTCCTTCTTGTCGAAAACATCTGAGAACAGAAAGTAACAAGGAGGCATCCCTGCCAATGACTGATGCGGAGAAGACTGAGGCGGATGGATATGCCCCAGACAGCAGTTGAGACACTTGGGACCCCACTGGAGAACCTCTCCGGAGTTCCAATCCAGGACAGGGGCGTGTAGATGGAGCCAAGGCAAACCCAGCAGTACGGGGTTGATGGCCTTGGGCAGGACAAACAGGAAGATGAGCTCAGAGTGAAGGGCTCCCACTTGAAGCCTCAACGGCTTGGTCACAGACAAAATTGGGTCAGTCAGCGGCTGTCCATCTACCGAGGCAACGATCAATGGCCTTTCCAGCAGAACAGTGGGCAAATGAGCCAGAGTCCAGGTAGGCAGAGACCGGATGGGGCCTCTCGCCAGCGACGATGGTCACAGGAATGAACAGTTTGGAGGAGAGTTCTCTATTACATGCTGTAATACCCAGGGTTGTCTCTCCAACCAATCCTAGGCGTTGGAATTTTTTGGCTTCTGGTGACACAGACACACGACATAGCCAGCGAGGCCGCAATATAGACAGAGTCCAGAGGTGCGCCTGCGCTGTTTCTGCTGAACTGACAGTTTAAGCCGATCCACCTGCATTGGGACCTTGGGTGGAGCTGTAGAAGGAGGCAAGAGGGGTTGCTGGAAGTTGGGCGCCAGTCTCTTGTCGAACTTCTTGAGATCTCTCTCTGAGCCTTATGTCCACTCGAGAAGCAAGTAGAATCAGGTCGTCAAAGGTAGATGGCAGATCCCGAGCAGCAAGTTCGTCCTTGATCTCGAACGATAGGCCATGCCAGAAGGAAGCTACCAACGATCCTGAAGGCTCAAAATAGCCCGGTCCTGAACTGGTTAAATACTCCGCCACCCCAGCTGGAATTCTCTCCCCCAGCACAGCAGACCCCCTTCCATTTAGGTGCAAATCATCTGCAGAATACAGTTTGTACCCCAATGAAAAGTCAGCCCAGTGCTCTAGGAACCCAAAGTCTTCTCCTCTACACCAAGACTTAAAGAGGCTCTGTCACCAGATTTTGCAACCCCTATCTGCTATTGCAGCAGATAGGCTCTGCAATGTAGATTACAGTAACGTTTTTATTTTAAAAAAACGAGCATTTTTGGCCAAGTTCTGACCATTTTTGTAGTTATGCAAATGAGGCTTGCAAAAGTCCAAGTGGGTGTGTTTAAAAGTAAAAGTCCAAGTGGGCGTGTATTATGTGCGTACATCGGGGCGTTTTTACTACTTTTACTAGCTGGGCGTTCTGAAGAGAAGTATCATCCACTTCTCTTCAGAACGCCCAGCTTCTGCCAGATCACGCTGTGACGTCACTTCCCCAGGTCCTGCATCGTGTCAGACGAGCGAGGACACATCGGCACCAGAGGCTTCAGTTGATTCTACAGCAGCATCGGCGTTATCAGGTAAGTCGATGTAGCTACTTAACTGCAAACGCTGATGCTGCTGCAGAATCAACTGAAGCCTCTGGTGCCGATGTGTCCTCGCTCGTCTGACACGATGCAGGACCTGTGAGTGACGTCACAGCGTGATCTGGCAGAAGCTGGGCGTTCTGAAGAGAAGTGGATGATACTTCTCTTCAGAACGCCCAGCTAGTAAAAGTAGTAAAAACGCCCCGATGTACGCACATAATACACGCCCACTTGGACTTTTGCAAGCCTCATTTGCATAACTACAAAAATGGTCAGAACTTGGCCAAAAATGCTCGTTTTTTAAAAATAAAAACGTTACTGTAATCTACATTGCAGCGCCTATCTTCTGCAATAGCAGATAGGGGTTGCAAAATCTGGTGACAGAGCCTCTTTAAGCCATGCATTTAACTTCCTGAGCTCCCGCTGTCTTTCCTGTGATGCGCATACAGTATTCCTAAGAATACTACCTTGGAGGTCCTTCCCTTCACTTGTAGCCTAGTTCTTTAAAATTATTCTTAAGGCTCCTCCACCTACCATTTATTCTGTTGTTGGTTCCCACATGGACCACGACAGCTGGATCATCACCAGCCCCTCCCAGTAATTTACCACACGTTCCACCACATGCCGAACCCTGGCATCAGGGAGACAACATACCATTTGGTTGGGACGGTTTTGGCGACAAATTATTCTAACCGTCTTCCTGATTATAGAATCCCCTACAACTACCAATTCTCTTGCCTTACCTGCATTACTAGCCCGCCGACTAGTAGCTGGGCTGTTCTCCACTAGGGCTGCCATTTCTGACACGGATACCCTCGCATTATCACCCAACTTGGCAATTTTGCTTGGAATAACAGAAACAGGATTGGCTGTCCTTTTCTTGGACCCCTTTCTACTGCCCCTAACTACATTAACCCAGCTACTTGCCTGGTCCTGCTGACCCATGCCTTCACCCTCCAGTTATACCCCCCTAACTGCTTGCTCAGTGAGCACCATGCACCGCTCAAGATTGTCTATCACCCTCAGTGTTGCATTTTGCTCCTCCAGATCTCTAATGCGAGCTTCCAGATGAACAACATGCTTACATCTGTCATAGAGATATTCACCCTGGAGCTCCGACTCCAGTCGTGCATACATATGGGTACTTTCACATGTGCAGTTTTGGTGCATTTAAAATTCGCATGCAGATACTGGTTTTAAAAAACGCATGCATTTTTTTGTTGTGTCTTTTTCATTGATGCTGTTATTTAATTAATTAGGTTTTTAAAAGTATGCATTTTTCAAAGCTATGATCTGCATGTGTATTTGAAATGCACCACAATGGCACATTTGAAAGTACCTTAAAAGTGGAGCTGTTGCTGTAACTCCAGAAATTACATTGGCATGATAGAGAATTTTGCAAACCAGTGTTGGAGTGGAACTAATTCTGAGGGCTTACTCTACAGCTGTATAGATAATAGGTTACTTGTGAGATAAACCCCCCAAAAAATTATAAACCTCAGCAACATGTGATCTGTTTTTACTGTAGCTCCTAATGGGCTTAAATGTTGCAGGATACCATTGAACCCCATTATGACATATTTAGCAATCCCATTAACAGTGTCCTAGAAACTGTGCCAGTGCCCACATAACAGTGTCAAGAATGGCCTCATAAAACAGTGTTAGTCAGTAAGTTTCAATTTATAAAAAGTATTATGATGATAGACCAATTTCCTGATTTTCACGGATTCTATTTGATACACAGTCAATGATTTGTTATATTACAGCTGGCTTTTGGTTTTTATGTTGTTTTCTAGGGCGCCTGACAACGCACCTCTAAAAAGCAAGATGATATATGCCAGTTCAAAAGATGCAATTAAGAAGAAGTTCACAGGTATGTGCTATAGTACTTCCTATACTTCTGTCAGCCTAATACGTTTATATAGTAAATATATCCAAACATGTTACATTTTTGTTAATAAAATAGCTATAAATACTGTGTGCTCATCTAGCCAATTCCCAATAAGACCCACGCTCTTCTTCCCAGCATGCAAATATATAATAACATATTCATGAAGAATAAAATGGCTTTTAAAGAACTTTAAAAAAAACTCGCTGACCTGAGCACCGCTGTATGTAAACATTGAAGCAGCGTTCAGATCCGTACATGCCCTTGTATAGGACACTGTGCAATGTACGGCAAGGAAAGGGTATCCCCGATGCAGCCGTGTCACATACAGACAGTGAGAGGGGTCCCCCATGTACGGTCAACGTGCGCTGTAGGGAGGTGTTTTTTTGTTTGTTTTGTTTTTTAAACAAGTAGTTGAAAAGCACTCTTATTCTTCTTGAATAAAAAGGCCTAAAATGAATAATAATAAAAAAAAGAAGAGCCCTTTTAAATAGTTGCCTTTAGTGTGGCCATAAACATAAGCTATTCGACCAATATATATCAATGCCGACCCCCTATTAACAGCTACCTCTGGAGTTGCTTTTATCCAGGGTAACAAGGGAAAGTTTGCAACATTTGATTGGGAAGCTTAGTTTATGGCCAGCTTAGTATGTAAAATCAAAACAGATCATTAATTTTCTATAGAAAACCATGTTTTGATTGGGAAGCAAGCAACTAATATAGGGAATCTAACAGGTGCCTTAATATAAACCAGCTAGCAGGAACTTCTTCACTCATTGAGCTATCCCTCCTGTTCAGGGTACCACAAAAAAGTGTGTCTTTTAGGGGTTGTTCCACAATTAAATATAAAATTTTCTGTTAGGCACACGAACGTGCTTTTGCGTCCGCAATTCCCCCGAAAATCCACGGGAGAATTGCGGCCAATGTCATTCCTATGGGGCCATGCACACAACCGGGGTTTCTACGGTCCATGCATGGCCCAGGAGCCCGGACCGCAGAAAGAACGAGGCAAGTCTTATTACAGCCGTGTTCTGCGGTCCAGGCTCATAGCAAATAATGGCCGCGGCTATGTGCACGTCCAGCGATTTGCGGTCGGCTTGCGGGTGACACTCCGCCCCCGGCCGACCCGAAAATCACAGCCGTGTGCATGAGGCCTTAGATCATGAAAAACCAAAACATTTTCAATTGTAATAATTGTTAACAATTTGCTTGTGTCAAGATATTTATGTTACATACTTGTTATGGCACCCTTTGATGCTGTTTTAATTTCCTCTCAGAATGTCCATCCAACGTGCTCAGGATTGGTGAAAAACTGCTTCTTGCCTGACAGTTCTTATATTGAATCAAATATATACAAAAAACTGCTACCAGCAGATAAATCCCTTTAGCCCAACTATCATAAATAAACTTTATTACGCTTTATTAAGCAAAAGACTAACTACATATATTGGATTAAAAATGTTAACATATCCTCCGTTTAGAAAGTGACGCTGTTAGTTTAACAGGGGAGGGTAGGTTCAAGTGCTAGTTAATCCGGTGAGTCCAGGGTTTTGACTCTTTCCATTTGTGCCTTTTAGTTGTTTACTGTATTTGCGTGACATTGTCTTCTACATCGCTGTCTTTCTTCGCTCCCCATTAGGGTCCCGTGTCGCTGTGTCGTGGTCGGAGCGATTTTCTCTGAGGACGACATAGCCCACGTTGAGTAGTGGAGGGAATTTGTACTCCGATTTTAGAGGGATAGTGTTGCTTCTTAGCTCCTGTACTTTGGTTTTCTGTGCAGGAGCCTTTCTCTTTCCTTTATTTTTCTGTCTTTTTGCCCCTTCCCTCCTCTGTCCACCCTTCTGTCCACTATGACTGACCTTACCATTGTCTCCCTAAATGCACAGGGTCTGAACATTCCGGAAAAGAGGTCCTCCATTCTCCGACTCCTGTGGAAAAAGAGGGCACACATGGCGTTCCTGCAGGAGACCCACTTTCGGGCCGACTGCATACCAAAGCTTACGGAATCTCGCTATGCGGAAGGGTTTCATAGTGTGTCCCCTGATTCCAAGACTAAGGGCGTCTCCATCCTGATTTCTCGCTCTCTTCCCTGGGAGCATGTGGAGACTCGCACAGATGGGGCGGGACGATACCTCTTCGTGAAGGGTAAGCTGGATAACACTCTGTACACACTGGCCTCATATTATCTCCCTAACACGGGTCAGGTTGCCTTCTTGGAGAAGGTCCTTGTGGATCTGGATGACTTTCTGGAAGGCACTCTCATACTGGGGGGAGATTTGAATGCCACTTTAGGCCCTACATTAGATTCCTCCCGAGGGCATTCCTCCTTGCCTAGGTCGGCACACCGTCGCATTCGTCGGCTGCTGCATGAGCATCAACTTGTTGACACGTGGAGGCTTATGCATCCCTCGACCAAAGACTACTCATTTTTTTTTGGCCCCCCATAACTCATACTCTAGATTGGACTACTTCTTTCTACGCCATCCCCACCTCTCCAACCTCACGTCCGCCTCCATAGACGACATCACTTTCTCGGATCATGCCCTTATTACGCTTAGTCTAGCTTGCCAAACGGCCAGCCCGCGTCCCTGGCAGTGGCGACTGAATGAATCGCTTTTACAGGATCCGGCAGTGGTATCGGACATTCGCAGGGAACTAGGGGAGTACTTCGACACGAATGTCTCGCCGGGAGTTGACCCTTTTTGTATCTGGGAAGCCCATAAATGTGTAGTGCGTGGTTCCTTTATACGTATCGGTTCCAAACTAAAGAAGGAGCGGGCGGCACACCACCGGGACTTATTGACCCATAAGGTGTCTCAGGATCGGCTTGTGGGGGCAGAGTTGGGGCAGCTGAGAGAGCAGGTACGTTCGCTCTGTCTTTCTAAGGCTCGGGCCGCCATAGTTAAGTGTAGGAGGCACTTCTACGAATTTAGTAACAAACCAGGTAGGACTTTGGCGCGGGCACTTAGGAAAACACATTCAAGTACCTATGTCCCGCACATTCTCGGCTCCCACAATAGGCACCTACAGCTTCCACAGGATATCATGGAGGCCTTCCGTGCCTACTACCACTCGTTATATAATCTCCCTCAAACACCTTCCTCCCCGGGTGGCGGCAGTCACTTGGAAAAGATTGAGCAGTACCTCCGGTCCTTGGGGATGAAAAGCATCCCTTCGGAGGTGATTGAAGCCTTAGAGGCTCCCATTTCCTTGGACGAGTTGTCGTGGGCACTGAAGGACTCACCAGTGGGGAAGGCCCCGGGTCCGGATGGCCTGCCGTTACAATATTATAAGACCTGTTCAGACGTACTCTCGCCCCACTTCCTGCTTGCATCCAATTCACTCACAGAGGGAGGCACCATTCCCCGGGACACGTTGAGGGCACATATCACGGTGATACCAAAGGAGGGTAAGGACCCCTCCATGTGTCAGAATTATCACCCTATTTCCCTATTGAATGTCGACCTTAAACTCTTTGCTAAGATTCTGTCCCAAAGGCTGTCCCCGCTACTTCACAATGTGATACACAATGACCAGGTGGGCTTTATGCCCTCACGGGAAGCACGGGATAATACCACACGAGCAATTAACCTGATGAACCAAGCGGCCGCTTCAGCACTTCCCACTTGCTTTCTGTCGACGGATGCGGAAAAGGCCTTCGACAGAGTCAATTGGGAATTTATGTTGGCTACCTTGCTCCATATAGGGTTGGGGACACATATGATGAACTGGATTTCGGGTCTCTACTCCTCCCCATCAGCTCAGGTTAAGGTTAATGGACACCTCTCCTCTTCACTCGCAATCTCTAATGGAACGAGGCAAGGCTGTCCCTTGTCTCCACTGATTTTTATCTTATGCCTGGAGCCCTTCCTGTGCCACATTCGCTCCAATCCGGATATTATGGGTGTAACCCTGGGAGGTAGGTCCCATAAGGTCGCTGCCTTTGCGGACGACCTTCTCTTTTTTATCACCGCCCCCAGGATTTCCTTGCCTAACCTGATGGCGGAGCTTGGTGAATACTCGAAACTGTCCAGTTTCAAGATTAACTACTCGAAGTCACTGGCGCTTAACATATCATTGCCACAAACTCTTTTGGCCGATCTGTCAGAGTCATTCTCCATTAAATGGGCTAGGGATTCGCTCAAGTATCTGGGGGTCAGGCTTCCGAGTGCCCTATCTCGCCTTTATGCGGTGAACTACCCTTCACTTCTTCAACGGGTAAAGAGCGATTTGGACTCTTGGACGTCGGGCACCTTTACCTGGTTTGGTAGATGTGCTATATTTAAAATGAACATCTTACCACGGATCCTGTACGTTTTTCAGGCGCTGCCGATACATATATCACGCCCCTTCTTTCAGTCTCTGTTGTCCATGCTTCATAAGTTCATATGGGCGGGGAGTCCGGCGCATATTGCCCGATCTATGCTCTTTCGTGCAAAGTGTGAGGGCGGTGTTGGTCTACCGGATTTTGTGTCCTATCATCAGGCCTCCCACTTGACACGAATTATGGATTGGTTCAGACATACTGAGACTAAAGAATGGGTGTCCATGGAACAGGCCTTTATGGAAGTTCCGCTGCAGGCCTTACCATGGTTGGGCAATCATGTCCCTCTGGCGGCAAGGACACATCCGACAATTGAGCCCACTCTGGCGATTGCGGCACGGATCTTTCCTCGGAAAGAGATCTCTCCCTCCCCGATGTTCCTGGTTTTGGGAAATCCCGCATTTCTACCGGGGCGGGAAGGAGGTCCCTTCCAGCACTGGTTGAAGGCAGGTAAAGGACGTGCGGCCCATTTTTTACAGGATGAGGTGTGGATGAGTAGCACTTAGCTGGAGTCCTTGTCAGATCCGGTCTCTTTCTCTTTTTGGCAGGTTACTCAATTGAGACACTTCCTTGTGTCCCTAGCTGACCCAGCGGCGTACTCGCGAGATAACTCCCCCTTTGAACTCTTATGCACGGGCACAATTCGTCATGCACTGTCTAGACTCTATGCCCTCCTGATCTCTCCCTCCACCCTGTCCACACCTTCATACTTGCTTAGTTTGGAGCGGGACTTAGGTCTAACATTTACCTCGGAGCATAGGGATCGCCTGTTCCACATGACACATAAATCATCTCTGGCTAGCAGATTTCAAGAAGCAGGGTATAAGATTTTGTCTCGTTGGTATAGGGTGCCTTCCAGATTGCATGTGATGTTACCGGCGGTTTCGCTGTTGTGTTGGAGATGTGGCGACCACGTGGGTACTCTCTTACACATTTTTTGTGACTGCACCATGCTGACGGACTTTTGGTCTGAGGTATGGCGCATTTCCTCGAAATTTACGGATTTCCCCCTCCCGAGATCACCGGGCCTCTTCCTGCTCCATCTGTGTGAGGTGCCTTTATCTGCTTACCGACGGTCAGTGGTGCGCCATCTAGTGAATGCAGCCCGGGCATGTGTTCCCGCGTTGTGGAGACAATCCTGTCCCCCGACTGTGGGCATGTGGTTTGGTAAAGTTCAGGAAATCATGAGAATGGAGGACCTCATGGCATCAATGAAAGGATCCCATGCCGCCTTCCTCAAAATGTGGCGTGAATGGATTCGCTTTCAATCCTCAGAGGAATACAAGACCGTCATGGCTTCCTGAGCTTACCCAGTGGGTCCCATGGGTCAGGTCAGTTCTTTCTCCCATCTCTCTTTTTTCTGCCTTCTTCCCCCTCTCGTTGCTCTGCAACACTTTACTGCTCTTCCTTACGGATATATATATATATGCGGGTTCAGGGTGCATACCAGAGCTTCTCTAATCTCAATATTTTCAGAGTTTTGTGATATTTTTCTCTGTGATTATGGTGCCTATGTACTCCCAGTTGTTGGCCTGCGAGACGATGTTGGTGCAGCTTTGCTTTACACCTTAACACAATGTTCTTATGAAAACGGAAAATAAAAGAATTTGAAAAAAGAAAGTGACACTGAGCTGTGCAGGTATAATCATGTATGTATTATGTCAATACTGCCCGGCGGCTGCAGAACGCCCGGCTAAGCAGACAGTATGTCAGTGAGAGCTAACGGAGGCACACATTAATTTAAAATTGAGAGTGTCAGAGCCCCCCCGACATGTTTCGCTACACGAGGCAGCGTCCTCAGGGGTTCAGGGGCTAGCTCATTAGCCCCTGAACCCCTGAGGACGCTGCCTCGTGTAGCGAAACATGTCGGGGGGGGGGGGGGCTCTGACACTCAATTTTAAATTAATATGTGCCTCCGTTAGCTCTCACTGACATACTGTCTGCTTAGCCGGGCGTTCTGCAGCCGCCGGGCAGTATTGACATAATACATACATGATTATACCTGCACAGCTCAGTGTCACTTTCTAAACGGAGGATATGTTACAATTTTTAATCCAATATATGTAGTTAGTCTTTTACTTAATAAAGCGTAATAAAGTTTATTTATGATAGTTGGGCTAAAGGGATTTATCTGCTGGTAGCAGTTTTTTGTATATATATTGTTCTAAATTCCTGCCAACTATCAGGGTCGTTTTCTTTCTATTGTGAATCAAAGGAACACCAGGGGACGCCTTAACAAGTATCAACAGCAATATCTACACTTCTCAACATTGAAATTGCAACACCAAGAAGGAAAAGTTTGGAAATTGTGGAAAACACAGGATCGATAGACATGTTAATGATATGCAAATGATAAAAAAATGGAAACAAAATATTCCAAACATCTTTCAGTATCGAGTATGAGTGCCACACGCAGAAATACACGCACTTACATGCCTTGGCATGCTATCAATGAGGTTATTAATGGTTGTTTCAGGAATGTTATGCCACGCTGAATGCACTTGGGCACGCAAATCATCAAGATTTGCTGCTGGCAGCTCCCTTTGCAACTGCCGACCAATGACGTCTCAGATGTGCCCGAGAGTCCAGAGACGCTGCAGGCCATTCATGTTTAGTTCACACAGGCTACTCACAGTAGCACGAGCAACATGCGGCCTGGCATTGTCCTGTTGAAGAACAGCTTCTGGGACACTTTGGTTTCAACTGTATTTTTATTGAAAATTTTCTAAATATACATATGACATAAGGATGCATGGGAAGGCCATGCAATCCACTTGACATAGCAGTAAATTCCAATAGACAAACAAGACATCAGGGAAAAGACACAGGGGGGAAAGGGGGGGAGGGATAGTCAGAGCTCAATCTACAACCTAATCTTGAGATATCTGTAACCAATGCTTGTCCCACGGATCCCACACCACTTTGAACCTGTCCAGTTCATTGTCAATAGAGGCCGTCATATGCTCCATTGTGCGAATTTCCCCGATTCTAGTCATTAAGTCGATGTGAGAGGGAGGGGCGGTCTGTCTCCATTTCCAAGCTATCAACGTCTTAGCGGCGGTGAGAAAGTGTCGAAAGAGTCGGGCTAATGGTTTCCCCAAAGACCTAGGAGGGACATTCAGGAGATAATGAAGAGGGTCTAGAGGAATATCCTGCTGCAACACCGCCAACGCCAAATTCCTAACCTCCAACCAAAACTGTTGTACCAGTGAGCAGCTCCAGAAGATATGGAAGAGGTCACCTCTCTGATTTATACATCGCCAGCAATCCGAAGGAATACCCGGATTGAAGCTATGCAGAAAGGCAGGGGTATGGTACCAAAACATAAGAATTTTGTATTGATTTTCTTTATATGCAGTGCAGATGGAGGTTTTAGCTGCTTGTGACCAGATAATCTGCCACAATGAGAGAGGAATAGATTTATTCAGCAGGGTCTCCCACTTCAACATATACCTATGCCCATGCGGAGGGGAACCATCCGGGGATATCAGTATTGCGTAAATGGCGGATATAAGCCCCTTAGTGGTGGTAGTATACCTACACAACCTTTCGAAGCTTGTAGATGTAGTGACCCGCGTGGATCTGAAAGTTTGTGCATGTAATGTCTGATCTGAAGATAGTGGAAAAATGCAGAAGAGGGGACATTATGATGTCTTTGAAAGTATGAGAACGGGTGAAGCTCTAGCGTGTGGGGATCAACCATGTCAGCCAAGTGAAATACCTCAATTCCCGCCCACAATCTGACTGTTCGGGAGGTAGCCCTGCCCGGAATAGTGGGAGTGTAGAGTATTGTAGTCAAGGGCGGGCAACCCGACGCCAAATGAAAGGGCTTTTTACAGGTTTTCCACACCTCTCTTTGAAATCTCATGGGACCAAACAGAGATGAAGATGGCATTACCAGCGGGTCGCCCCTTATCAAGTAGTTTGTGTGAACTGGGGCCATCCATAGCTTCTCTATTTCGGTCCACTTGTTGTATGCCCTTAAGGACACCCAACAGGGTATGCGGCGGAGATGTGTCGCCCAGTAGTATTTCACCACATCAGGAACTGATAGCCCACCCGCAGATCGACCAGACAATAAGACTGATTTCGGGATTCGATGTCTGCCGGAGTGCCATATGAACCTGAGGATGGAAGACTGCATAGCCCGCAATTCCCTCATTGGTACTGCCACTGGCAGGGTCTCAAAGAAGTACAGTAGTTTAGGGAGCAAGGTCATTTTGACCGCTGCTATACGTCCAAAAAATGACATGGGAAGAGGATCCCACCTGGCCATTAGCTGACGTAATTCCACAAACAGAGAGGGGAAATTAGCCTTGTAGACCGACGTATAGGAGGGAGTGAGTTGGACTCCCAAGTAGGTCAGGGAGGTTTCCTTCCAGTTGTAGGTGTAGTTGTATTTGAGGAGCATGAGCTCCTGGTGTGGGTCATTGAGAGGGAGCGCTTCTGTTTTAGATGTATTAGTTTTATACCCTGATAGCCTCCCATACCTACGGAGAACAGTAGTAAGGGTAGGAAGGGAGGTATGAGGTTTAGTGATAGTCAAGAGGACGTCATCCGCAAACAAGGAGACCTTGAACTCTTTATCTTGTACCTGGACCCCCGCTATATCGATGGATTTCCGTATTTGAGCTGCTAGGCGTTCAATACAAAGCACAAACAGGAGAGGGGACAGGGGACACCCCTGACGTGTACCATTCCAGAATTGAAATGGGGGAGAAGTGGAGTGCGGAAGTTTAATTGCCGCTGTTGGGGTGGAGTAGAGACCCCGCAGCGCCGTCAAGAAAGGAACCGAAATCCCAAATGAGTTTAGAGTTTCAAACATAAATGGCCATCCCAAGCGATCAAACGCCTTCTCTGCGTCCAGGCTAAGAAGGATCGCTGATTCCTTTTGCTTGTGGAGGGCATCAATGAGATCAAGGGTCCTTCGTGTGCTATTTCCCCCTTGTCTAAGAGGCACAAAGCCCACTTGGTCCTTGTGGATCAAAGATGGGAGCCAAACATTGAGTCTATTAGCAAGAAGACGAGTGAAAATTTTGAGATCAGAATTCAGAAGAGCTATGGGTCTGTAATTGGAGCAATCAGCGTGGTCCTTACCTGGTTTAGGGATCAGCGTAATGTGGGAATGCAGAAACGTTTGAGGGATGGGAGAACCCTGCAGGAATTCGTTAAATAACAAAGCCATCCGTGGAACCAAGATCTCTGCAAATGTCTTATAATACTCATACGTGAAGCCGTCGGGCCCAGGGGCTTTAACACCAGGGAGGTCCTTCAGTATATCGGGCATCTTTCAATCTAGGGAGAGTACAGGAAGAGAGATAGGCTTGCAGCGTTTCCCGCCGGCAGGCTGGATCAGGTGGTAAGGTAGTCGGTAAATGATATAAGGATTTATAATAGTCGTGGAAGAGTGTGGCTATCGTGTCTGGATGATGCTGGAGGATGCCCGCACTATCCCTAACCGCCTGTGGAATATGAGCAGCCGCCTGATCCCGCAATAGCCTGGCCAGAAGCGAATGCGCCTTATTACCTCTGTCATAATATTTCCTTTTCGTGTATAGAAGTGACTTTTCTACCCCCTTCATAGCTAAATCCTTAAGTTGCGCTCTAGCCTCTATCAATTTCCGTAATGTCGGCACCGCCGGCTTAGTCCCCATGTCCCTCTCCAGCTTAGCAATTGTCCGATGGAGAGCCACCTGCTTGGCTCTTGAGTCTCTTTTCAATCTAGATCCCATTACTATGCATTGCCCCCTCATCACCGCTTTATGCGCCTCCCAAAGAGTGGATATAGAAGGAACCGATCCCTCATTAAGTGCATAAAATTCCCGCATGTGTCCGGTCAGGCTATCCCTAAGAGCAGGAGACTTAATCAAAGTTTCGTTTAGGCGCCAATGACATATTCTCGTGGATGGTTTCCCTATTTGCAAAGTCACAGAGACTGGTGCATGATCTGACCAGGATATGGGGTCTATAACCGTCCCATGAAGCAAACGAAGGGCTGGGACATTACCAAAGAAGTAATCTAAGCGCGTGTGAGTGTTGTGCGTATGGGAGAAGAAAGTATAGGAACTATCACCTGGATGATCCACCCGCCACAGGTCATAGAGATGGTGCTCCCTAACTAGTTGCCTAAAGCGTGTAGAAAGTCCTGCAAGGGTGGGGGACGGAGTAGCGTGTGTAAGAGAAGCCCTGTCCATGGTCGTGGAGAACGGGATATTAAAATCTCCTCCCACCAGCCATGCACCCCTAGGAAGCTTTTGGAGCTTGGAGAGGAGTCTGCGTAGGAATGGAATCTGCGCAGTATTAGGGGAGTAGACGTTACATAAAACAATGGGCTGGCCCAACATAGTCCCCTCCAAGATAACATACCTGCCCTTCGGATCTAAATGTGAGGTGTGAACCTGTATGGGACAGGTTGCTGCTATCAGAATGGCCACCCCCTCCCTCTTACGACCTGACGAGGCAGAGTACACAGCAGGATACGCCCCTCGAGCAAATTGGAAAGATCCGGAGGAATCTAAGTGTGTTTCCTGCAGAAAAGCGACCTCCCCTCCAAGCGATTTCAGCACCCTGAGAAGCAAGCGTCTCTTCACATTAGAGTTGAGGCCCTTGACATTAAGTGTTACAAATTTAACCATGATCAAAGATGTAGGAAAGAGCAAAGAAGGATGTGGAAAGTGCGGATGTGTACAGCTCACAGTTATGTCGGGGCCAGTCCCAGTCCAATCTCAAAGCAAGCAGTGTTCTATGGCGTCCTTCTACCTTGGAGGTTCTTGGAGAATTCAATGTCGTCTCGGTTGTTATCTCGGATGAAAGTAGGAGGGAAGGGAAAGACACTGGGGTAAAGATGTACCAGGGAGACAATACACATATCTGCAGTGAGAACAAAGAGAAATACATGAGATCAGTGTACTTCAAACAAACACAGAAATTACAACCAGGGAGAATACTATACCCTGGGGCGGGTGATATTAAAGCAAATAAAAGCTGGCAATACAATATTACCCTTTGCAACTCTCTCTAAAAACAGAGGGAGAACTGCAAAAATTTTACCCCTATCAAAAGAGGGGGTCAGGTCTCAGCAGTCAAAGAACCTAGTACACAAGTACATATAAATACGTAAAGGCCAAAAATCAAAAAGGGGTGAATGAGCCAAGTGTATCCAGGCCAATCGCACCCTGCCACAATTTACGTTAACGAACTAAAGAGAAGCAACTAAAACAAGAAATATATTCCTAAATGCATTTTAGCCTAGGATAGTGCAACTGGTGAAGATAGCTTCCGGTATAGGTGACTAGGCTCCTTCACATATATCACAGAGGTGCCATGTAACAGCGCAGCGTCCCTGGGACACTTTGGATAAATGTTTGTACCACTGTTTCCACGACCAAATCAATGTAACGCCAACCTGTTATTGTACCTAAAATGTAGACTAGAGGGGTCCGGCTACTGTAGATTATGTCAACCCACACCATAATCTCGGAAGTAGGACCGGTGTGACGTTCCATTGTCAAGTCCTCTTCATGGCGTTGCCCATGTGGTCTCCAGACCAATCTCCGCCTATCATTGCATACAAGACAAAAGTGGAACTCATCATTGAAGAGAATAGATCTCCATGGACGTCTGGCTCACAGCCCAATGTCTTGCAAATACTCTCTAATGGTTTGTGTCGACACTGGTTGCAGTCTTAGGCTTGGGATGTGACGTACAATTTCACTTGCATTACAGAATGGACCATTCTTCCAATCAGACGATCCGTCCGTGTAGAGATTGGCCTTCCCGCACCTCTTGCTTTCATTCCCGTTTGTTGTTGTTTTCTCCCAACCTCCGGGACAGGCAACGTTGAACATTGCTGGCATCTCGGCGCGTAGTGTAGCGGTCTGCTGGAGTGATAAATCAATGTTTCTCGGTTCAAGGATTCTGTCCCCAACAAGTGGCGATAACTGGCAAGTCGACAAACAGGTGGCATCGCACAATCATCCCACACCACTTGATCTGATTTTTGAGGTTTTCTTGTGGCTAAAAAACTTTCCTTTCAATCTGGCCTTTATGCCTCTCCCACATGCCACAGATTGGAGCTAGGTCCCTGAAAATGTGATCATTTGCATATCTTAGCAACACCTGCTACTTCCTCGATTTGCATAACCTTACAACTTGCCCTTCTTGGTGTTGCAATTTCAATGTTAAGGAGTATTTACACAAGTATTATTTTTTTTTCAATTCCAATTTAAAAACGGTTATGTTTTCTGTGACCTAACAGAAAAATTTAATACTTTAATAGTTTTTCACTCCCTAATTTTCCTTAAGTTTCCCTTTAGTGCCAAATTTATATAATGACATAATTATTAAAATAATCGTTGCATAATTTCCTTCTGTCTAAACGGTATGTACAACTTTCCAACCATTTTTATTGCATCAACAGATCAAAACCAAAAAATTAAGCAACTTTGGAAATTGTATTGATTAAAGGTATCCCACCATCCGTGTCTATAGCTCATTTTCAGACCTATGTGTCTCCATGGTAACAGACTATAAACCCTGTATAGTCTCATCTTGCAGCCATATTTCCTTCTATCTGTCCCCTAGTTCTTGTTAACCTTTCAAAAGTAAGCGAATATAACTACAGTTTTTTTTTTTTTTATTGCATGCGAGCATGGAGAATCATAGGGTGTAGAAAAGGGTAGTGGGGAGAAATAACGAAAAAATATTCATGAATTAACATAAAAGAAAAAGCATGTAAGTCCAATAAAATACTTTATTTTAGATGTATTGGAGCAATATTAAAAATTGCTTGACATTGTTTGATTAGAAAAATATCTAGTTCAATATATCTGTACATTATATGTATTCGGCTTCATTCACATCTGCGCTAGGGCTCCGTTCCGACGTTCTGTCTGAGCTTTCCATCGGAACGGAGCCCTGACAGACACAAACGGAAACCATAGTTTCCGTTTCCATCACCATTGATTTAAATGGTGACGGATCCGGTGCCAATGGTTTCCGTTTGTCTCCGTTGTGCAAGGGTTCCGGCTTTCTGACGGAATCAATAGCGTAGTCGACTACGCTATTGATTCCGACAAAACGACGGAACCCTTGCACAACAGAGACAAACTGAAATCATTGGCACCGAATCCGTCACCATTGAAATCAATGGTGATGGAAACGGAAACCTATGGTTTCCGTTTGTGTCTGTCAGGGCCCCCGTTCTGACGGAAAACTCAGTCAGAACGGAGCTCTAGCACAGATGTGAACAAAGCCTTATGTGGATTTTTTATAATCTCACGTGTTTACTATTTCTAGGTATCAAACATGAGTGGCAAGTGAACGGCATGGATGACATTAAAGACCGATCAACCCTTGGAGATAAACTAGGAGGCAATGTAGTTATTTCATTGGAAGGTGTTCCATTAAAATGAAGGCAATTCCTATATTTTAGAAGCTTACAGTATTTAAGTAGCAATTCCTTTAATGACCATAGGAAGTGTTTGATTTTCTTTAGTTTTTTTATTTATTGATTTTTTTCCCCATTTCCCTTTACCTCTATGAACTGAATAAACCATTTTGGTGCTTGATACATGAAGTCAAGAACTAACAAAAAGTATAAAAGGTTACCATAATCAAACTAAATGGAACAGCATTAAAAAGATTGTTCTTGGTAAAGGATAATGCTATCCGTTAAATTGGATTTCTCTTATTTTAACTTTAAAAAACTGAGCTGTAATATGCAGGTGCAAATAAAACAACGTATAATTGAAAGTAGATTCCTCTGTCTTAAAGAGATTGTTCTTTTTCTAACACCAATATAATTTTTAGGTCTAACATTGAGTGCTCAGTTAAAGGATAACATTCTAGATGCCTGAAGCCACAACTAGTTTCGGAGCTTACTGGATAAGGTTTTTTTTAAAGGGTTCAATTTATACCAGTATGCTCCTAAACTCCCCATAGAGGTTTCTGAAGTCAGCCAGAATTTCATTATTTAAAGTGGTCGTCTCATGTCGACAACCCCTGTCCTATGGACACCATAGAGGGGGGGGGGGTCCCCTGATCAGTACCCACCTCTATGTGCCAGAATGGGGAGCCGGTCTGGCGGACCTAATGCATCCATGCATTACATGGACAGCCATTCGTTGAAATGGCCATCATGTAATCTTACATTTTCCCTGTAATGTCAGAGGAAGCCTAGATGCAGCTTCCTCAGTGATAATGGCTGATCACCGTGGATTAGAGAAGAGGACCCACTGCAATCAACTTCTTGCTGCACCGGCATTGTTTGATTTTTTTATTATTTTTAAGGGTCTCTTCATGAGACAATCCCTTTAAAGGTTTTTTTTTCATATAAAGATCATTTATCATCTATCCACAGGATACTTGATGTGGGGGATGCAGTGAGGCCCCTAGTGATCAGACAATTGTCACCTGTGGCTAGGTGAGAGTTGTCGATTCTGGGACAGCCCCTTTAAAAACAAATCCTACAAGTATGATATCTTTATACTATTGTAGGATTCAAATCTCCTAAATAGCAATGTACACAATACATTTCTTATGGACAATGTCAAACTAGAGTGTGTGTCAGACACACACACAAAATATCCAGTTACAAATAGATTATATGAATCACTTCTATTTTATATTATTGTGCATTCATATTATAAAATGTATGTATTTAGTTTAATAAGTCATCAGAGTGAGTAAAAAAATAATTTTTTCCAATGTGTTCCCGATAGAAACCATAAAGATAATAATTATCCTTACATTTATGACCAGCTTTAATTGTTAGCATTATATTCATAGTACTAAAATGATTGGTTCCGACCAATGCAAATTTGTTCCATCAGTTATAACATGGTATTATTTTCTTGGTCGTTACCACTTTAATTTAGTGGGAACTAGTTTTGTCAGGTAAAGAAATTCTCATTGTAACATAGAACTTTCAATACACAGTATGCCTATTTAATGAACAGTGTCCTGAAAAATATCAGAATGATGGTCGGAACTGGGCAAATCTTTCTGTCTGTGGCTAGCTTTAGCATTGAAATGAATGTCCACTCTTGAACACCATTTAGTTTCTTTAAAAAAAATAGGTAATCGATTCTGTGCTGATTAATTTCATAATATGTTTATAGCAGTCAGAGTTCCATTTTTCTGATACAGAGCTCCAAATCTTTTGCATAGACAGATAAATTGTAAAGTTCTATCTACCTGCAGTCACCACTAGAAGAAGCCGATGAGCATACTGTTTATATAATAATAAATCCCTATGCAGTAAGCTCCTACATTCCCTAAATATGGAATCTGGAAGTATGAATCAGAAAAATGGAGTTCCGACACCTACGGTATATAGATATATTAAAAAGCACAGAATGTGGTCTCTAAACGGTATTAAAAAAATTAAACATTTGCCAGTCTAGCACCAAACACCAATAAAGATTTTGTTTGCTCTGCTTATAGAATGTAAATATTATGATCATATGGATGTAGCCAAGTTTATCTTGACTCTTGATCATTTGCTGCAGCATGATATCACACAACAAAAGCAATTGAAAAACTCTTGGGATTCTTGGAACTGTGTACTTAATATATTAAAAGTCAAGAAAAAGATGGCTACATCTGTACATACAATTATGAAAAGTACTTCAGGTATGAAAAATTACTAAAAAACAATGGACATTTTATATTATGTCAAAGAAGCACTCCAGTTTTTTTTTTTATTGCATTCTCCATTTGTACATTGGTGTTTCAGTGCGGTGCTGTGTGCAGAGATACTTTCCGATCCCCACATCTTGTCTTTTTCGTATCCAGTGCCGCTCACGTGATCTTCAGTCTGACTTGTCTGGAGTCACTGAGCTTTTGAGTAAACCGGAACTCAGGCTCTCAATGCATTCTTATGAGAGCCAGAACGAGGCTCCATCGGAATGCATTGAGAGCCTTACTTCCGGTCTTCTGAAAAGCCGAAAAACGACAAGATGCGGGGATCGGTAAGTATTTCTGCACACAGCACCCCACTGAAACACCAATGTACAAATGGAGGGTGCAATAATAAAAAAAAAAGTGTAGTGCTTCTTTAGGGGTCAGAGTAATCTGCTAGTTATCACAGATTTATAAAAAAAAAAACCATACAAATAGTTGTACAGTGTCACGTCCAAAAATAACTACACAGTAATAAGATATTCCACAAAATAGTCCCATTTTTTTTTCCAAATAGTGTATTATTGCTGTCTACATTAGACCAAACATGTGCCTTTATAATTCCTTTAGATCAACAGACATTTTGTACAACACACATTTTCCTGCTGTTTCAGATTTCAATGTTATTAGATACAATGCCAAAGACAGTTAAGAGTTTGGATTGCATCCATCAGTTATTAAACCAAAGCAATGTTTTGTTGAATTTTCTGCCAAACTATAATAAAATATGTTTGATCATTACACAGAAGCTTTGTTATAGGTTTATACTTTTTGATACGCCTTACTTATAAAAGTACTAGTCTCATCATAGCAGGGCCAGACTGGTACTGAAAACCCCATATTCAATACCGCTGCCCTCCCCCATAGGGTATGTTCACACGCAGTCAAAAACATCTCAAAATACGGAGCTGTTTTCAAGAGAAAACAGCTCCTGATTTTCCGACATTTTTTGTGGCACTCGCGATTTTCGCTGCGTTTTTCATGAAAAAAAAAATTAAAAACCCACTTTTCCCACTTACAAACTGCTTTATTATTAACAAACAAAATAAAGTAAAACTGTTACACACATTTGGTATCGCCGCTTCCATAACGACCCCAACTATAAACTTCTTACATCATTTAACCCGCACTGTGAATGTCATAAAATAAAAACATGCAAAAATAGCTGTTTTCTTTGAATCCAGCCTAAAAAAAAATTTGATAAACAGTGGTCAAAAAGTCGCATCTACTCCAAAATGGTACCGATAAAAACTACAAGTCGTCCCTCAAAAAAAAAGCCCTCCTACAATTGCATCGGCGAAAAAATAAAAACATTACGGCTCTTCAAATATGGAGACACAAAAAGAAATAATTTTGAAAAAAAAAGTGTTTTCACTGTGTAAAAGTAGTAAAACATACAAAAACTATACAAATGTGGTATCATTGCAATCGCAACAACCCACTGAATAAAGTTATTGTGTTATTTATACCACATGGTAAACGGCGTAAATTTAGGACGCTAAAATGTGTGGCGAAATTGCTGTTTTTTTTCTATTCCCCTCCAAAAAAAGTTAAGAAAAGTTAATCAATAAATTCTATGTACCCCAAAATGGTGCTATTAAAAATTACAACTTGTCCCGCAAACAACAAGACCTTATACAGCTATGTCGATGCAAAAATAAAAAGGTTATAGCTCTTTGAATGAGACGATGGAAAAACGTAAATAATGGCTTGGTCATTAAGGTGTAAAATAGGCTGGTCATTAACCTCTTCACGCGCTGCGCCGCAACTGTACGTCCTGCAGAGGGCTTGCTTCCTGCATCAGGACGTATAGTTGCGGAGTAGTTCCCGGCGCACACTGTCTTAACGGACAGTGTCCGGGAATCGGGAGGTCAACTGTCCCCGACAGCTGACACTCCAGTCTTGCCGGTCAGCGTACCATCGCCGCTGATTTAGGCAATTAACCCCATAAATGCGGCGACAGGTTGCCATGTACTGTCACGTCATAATGACAGGTAGAATGCATTACACTACGTAGGTAGTGTAATGTACTCTAGCAGCGATCAAAGCTGCAAGTCTAAATGTCCCCTTGTGGGACAAGTAAAAAAAGTAATAAAAATGTTTTTAAAAAAAGTGTAAAAATAAAAGTTATAAGTTATATAAACAAAAAATGCTTTTTTTTTCTATAATAAGACTTTCATTATAGGAAAAAAATGAACACATTAAAAAAGTACACATATTTGGTATCGCCGCGTTCGTAACGACCCAAACTATAATGTTATTTTTCCTGCGCGATGGACACCCAAAAAAAAAATCTGTAAAAAAACTACACCAGAATCGCTATTTTTTTGGTCACCACCCTTCCCAAAATTAGAGAATAAAAAGTGATCAAAAAGTCGTGTGTGTTAGAAAATAGTACTGATAAAAACTACAACCCGTCCCGCAAAAAACAAGCCCGTACACAACTTATTTGACTAAAAAATAAAAAAAAGTTCTGACTCTCAGAATATGGTGACACAGAAAATAAATGATTTTATAAAAAAGTGATTTTATTGTGCAAACGCTGCAAAACATAAAAAAAGATATACATGTGGTATCGCCGTAATTGTACCGACCCGCAAAATAAAGTAAAACTGTCAATTATAGCACACGGTGAACGCTGCAAAAAATAAACTAAAAGACATTGTCAGAATTGCTTGTTTTTGGTCACCCGGCTTGAAAAAAATTTAATAAAAAGGGATCTAAAAAATCGCATGTACCCCAAAATGGTACCAATGAAAACTACAGATTTTCCCGCAACAAATAAGCCCCCACACAGCTCCGGTGGTGAAAAAATAAAAAAGTTCTGGCTCTCAGAATATGGTGATGCAAAATGTGCTCACATGCTGAGCCCGCTCCATATGCTGCGGGTGTCAGCTGTGTATTACAGCTGACACCCAGGACTAATGGACAGGAACAGCGATCGTGCGGTTACAGAAGCCTGTAAAAATAACAATATACTGCGTTACATTAGTTTTGCATTATCCAATGATCGCTGGTTCAAGTCCCCTAAGGGGACTAATAAAATGTGTAGAAGAATTAAAGCTATTAGTAGTGAGAAAGAAAAAACGTTAAATTTAAAAAACCCCCCTTTTCCCATTTTTCTTCTAAAGTAATGTAAAAAAATAAACTAAATTGGTATCGCTACGTTCGTAAAAGACCGAACTATTACAATATACCATTATTTAACTCGCACGGTGAACACCGTAAAAAACTTAAATAATTTAAACCGCCAACATTGCTGTTTTTTTTTGTCACTTTAGCTCTGAAAAAAAAAATTAAATATAACTTTTGGATCACTTTTTATGTAACAAAAAATGGTACCAATAAAAACTACAGTTCGTCCCACAAAAAATAAGACCTCCCACCGCTCAATCAACCGAAAAATAAAAAAGTTACGGCTCTCAGAATGTGGTGAAACAAAACAATTTTTATTTTAACAATTGGATTTTTCTTTGTAAAAGTAGTATAATATAAAAAAAACTATATACATTTGGTATCACCATAATTGTATTGAGCCGCAGAATAAAGTAAAGTTTTAGTTTTTACCGCACGGCGAAAGCTGTAAAAACGAAAACCCCAAAAAGTGGAATCAGATTTTTTTCCTATATCAGCCCGCAAAGATTTTTTCTTCAGTTTCCCAGTACATTTTATGGCACTTTAAATGGTGTCAATAGAAACTACAGCTCCTCCCGCAAGAAATAAGCCCTCACACCACTCTACTGATGGAAAAATTAAAAAGTTATGGCTCTAAGAACGTGGGGAGTGAAAGCAAAAAATGGATCAGTCCTGAAAGGGTTAATTCATTTCTAATGAAAAAAAATGTATGACCCCCATGTGGGGTGTTTCCGTACTCGGGAGAAATTGCTTTATAAAATCTTTTTTTTTTTTCTCCTTTATCCCTTGTGAAAATAAGAAAATGCAACATTTTAGTGGAAAAAAATTGTGATATTCATTTTCGCGACCTAATTCTAATAAATTCTGCAAAAGACCCGTGGGGTCTAAATGCTCACTTTACCCCTAGAAAAATACCTTGAGGGGTGTTTCCAAAATGGGGTAACTTTGGGGGTTTCCACTGTTTTGGTCCCTCCAGGGCGTTGCAAACGCAACATGGCACCGAAAACCATTCCAGCAAAAATCCAAATTGCGCTCCTTCCCTTCTGAGCCCTGCTGTGGGTCCAATCAGCAGTTTATTACCACATATGGGGTATTGCCGTAACAACATTGCTTTACAAATGTTGTGGTGCATTTTTCTTTGTTATTCCTTGTAAATATTATAAATTTCTATGTTTTTTCAGAAAAACAGTAGATTTTCATTTCTACAGACTAATTCCAACATATTTAGCGTAAAACTTGTGTGGTCAAAATGCAAACTATACCACTATATAAATTCCTTGAGAGGTGTTGTTTCCAAAATGGGGTCACTTTTGGGGGGGTTCCCCCTGTTTTGCTCCCTTCAGGGCATTGAAAACGCGACATGGCACCGAAAACCAATCCAGCAAAATCTGTGCTCCAAAATCCAAATGGCGCTCCTTCCCTTCTGAGCCCTGCTGTGGGTCCAATCAGCAGTTTATTACCACATATGGGGTATTGCCGTAATCTGGAGACATTGCTTTACAAATGTTGAGGTGCATTTTCTTCGTTATTCCTTGTAAATATTAAAAATTTCTATGTTTTTTTCAGAAAAACAGTAGATTTTCATTTTGTGAAAACTTGTGTGGTCAAAATGCTAACTATACCCCTAGATAAATGCCTTGAGAGGTGTAGTTTCCAAAATTGGGTCACTTTTCGGGTGTTTCCACTGTTTTGGCACCACAAGACCTCTTCAAACCTGCCAATGTGCCTAAAATATATTATAAAAAAAAAGGAGGCCCAAAATCCACTGGGTGCTCCTTTGCTTCTGAGGCCTGTGTTTCAGTCCATTAGCACACTAGGGCCACATGTGAGATATTTATAAAAATTGCAGAATCTGGGCATTAAAATATTGAGTTGCATTTCTCGGGTAAAACCTTCTGTGTTACAATTTTTTTTTTATTAGAAATGAATTTCGGCAAAAAAAATAACATTTGTAAATTTTACCTCTACTTTGCTTTAATTCCTGTGAAACGCCTAAAGGGTTAAAACACTTTGTGAATGCTGATTCGCATACCTTGAGGGGTGCAGTTTTCAAAATAGGGTGATTTCTGGGAATTTTCTAATATATAAGGCCCTCAAAGCCACTTCAGAACTGAACTGGTCCCTGAAAAAATAGCCTTTTGAAATTTTCTTTAAAATATGAGAAATTGCTGCTATAGTTCTAAGCCTTGTAACGTCCTAGAAAAATAAAAGAATGTTCAAAAAACAATGCAAACATAAAGTAGACATATGGGAAACGTTAAGGGTATGTTCATACGAGGTCATTACGTCCGTAATTAACGGACGTATTTCGGCCGCAAGTACCGGACCGAACACAGTGCAGGGAGCAGGGCTCCTAGCATCATATTTATGTACGACGCTAGGAGTCCCTGCCTCGCTGCCGGACAACTGTCCTGTACTGTAATCATGTTTTCAGTACGAGACAGTTGTCCGGCAGCGAGGCAGGGACTCCTAGCGTCGTACATAAGTATGATGCTAGGAGCCCGGCTCCCTGCACTGTGTTCAGTCCGGGACTTGCGGCCGAAATACGTCCGTCAATTACGGACGTAATGACCTCGTGTGAACATACCCTTACTAGTAACTATTTTGCGTTACTATCTGTTTTACAAGCAGATATGTTTAAATGTAGAAAAATGCAAATTTTTGGAAATTTTTTCTAAATTTTGGTGTTTTTCAGAAATAAATACCGAAATTATCGATCACATTTTTTCACTAACATAAAGTACAATATGTCACGAGAAAACAATCTCAGAATCGCTTGGATAGGTAAAAGCATTCCGATGTTATTACCACATAAAATAACACATGTCCGATTTGAAAAAATCGTCTGTGTCCTGAAGGCCAAAACAGGCTGGGTCCTGGAGGGGTTAAGGGGTTAAATATGTAAATCACATCAACACAAGAATAATAATAATAATAATAATAATAAAGTTTTAGCAAATACTTGTATTCCATGAAATAACATTTCTGAAGCATAGAATTGTTATAACTCTGTAATGTGCCATTCCTCTGTTATTCCTCCTGGAAATGTATGAATAAATTGATAACAGAGTGCCCTTGTTAAAGGCTGTGTTTTTACATGCTTACAGTGCCCAATCATTGCTGACAGTATCAGACTGTGTAGTTACATAACTTATTGACAAGGGGAATGGCATTACCCAGTTGTCAATTAGGCCTGGGCTAGACAGAGACTTTCTGTAGCACTATGGATTGATTTTAACAAGTGATAGTTGCAGTCCATAAGTTTTAGCCCAATAGTTAAAAACAGTTATTTGTGTCACAAAAAGTCTCCATGTAGGCCAGGCCTTATTCACACATTTCAGGGAGGAATAATAGAGGAATGTCACAACACAGAGTTCTAAGTAAGAATGCTCCACATTTTTCTCATGGGAAATTCAAACATTTACTATGACAGATGTCAGGAGAGGTGACAGATTCTCAATCATTTTAGTGACTTATAGGGGGCATCTGTTCATATTGTTTACGTTCTCTTTCCTTTTCGTCTCCATCTGACCCGGACTTCTTCTGGCTGCAGAGTTTGCTGCTGAGATGTATTTGATTCCTCGCTTCTGCAGTCATTCCCAGCCTCTGTAGCAACACAAATAGATTCAGACCCCTAAATTAAATTAAACCCCAGATCAGACCCCCTAGACAAGTTATATCAAATAAAGAAGAGTGCACCACAGAGTAAAAGTGTCATCATTTGTACCCCACACAGTCAGGGTAAGTTCCCATAATTTGCCTAAATACTGCAGATTTTCTGCAACGGATTTAGTTGCGGAAAATCCGCAGAATAAGGCTTTTTTCACACGAGCGTTAAATACGTCCGTGTGATGGCCGATAAAACAACGCAAGTCACATGGCCGTCACACGAACGCATGTTTTTCAATGGGGCCGTTTACACGGCCATTGTTTCAATGGACCGTGTGAAGGGTCCGTTGAAAAACAGAACCTGTCCTATTATCTTCCGTTTTACGGATCCCTCCATAAGCTCAAGTCTACTGGGATCTTTGAAAGCAGGACCCGCACGGAGGCACCTCGTATGTGAAAAATTACAAGTTTTTCACATCCGGTATTCCACACGGTCGTGTAAATCAAGCCTAATAGAGTAGCAGCAGAGTGAATGAGATTTGAACAAATCTCATTAACATGCTGTGTAAATGATAAGAAGAAAAAACGCTCAGAAATTGATCTGCGGTGCGTTTTTTTTAATCCACAGCATGTCAATTGTATTTGCGTAATCGCTGCTTTTTTCTTGTGGGTTTTACCCGTTTGAATTAAAAAATTAAAACCAAATTGCAGATTTTGCAATTTTTGCGGCGGAAAAGCTGCGATTCCGTTAGCAAATATTGCAACTCAGGGAAAACAAAATATTATATTTACCCAGAATTCTGTGCTTCTTCATACAGGCCGGGTTCCTGGGATGACGTTTCATCCCATGTGACTGCTGCAGCGGTCACATGGGCTGAAACATCACCTCAGGGCTGCAGAACGTCAGGATGTCGGGGAGATGCATCGCCATGGTAAGTATATCCTTTTTTTTTTTTTTCATTGCAGGGTTTCGACAGCGGACATTCCGAGCGAAAAACTGTGCCACAATTTGGTGCAGATTTTCATCCAGAATTCCCTGAGGGCAACATGGCAGATACGCTGTATACCGTTACACAGCATATTCGCCCTGTGTGAACTTACCCTCATAGTGATATTCTCAGTGCCCCCAAATAGTAATAGTGCCCCATTCAGCCCCCAAACAGTGATAGTGCTCCTCTCAGTGCCCCCTATGTGCTCCCATACAGCAATAATAACTTTTTTGTGCCCCACACATAGTAATTATGTTTACCGTTGTGCCCCCAACAATGTAATGATGCCCCCTTTGTGCCACCTAGAAAGCAATAATGCCCTGTGTGCCCCCAAAGAGTAATGTCCCCTAAAAAGTAGTAATGCCCCCTAGAAGGTAATAATGTCCCTAAAATTCATAATGTCCCGTGTGCTACCTAAAAAGTCATGCCCCTTATGCCCCTAAACACTAATGTGTGCCCCAACCCCACAAACTTTCACCCTTGTGCCCCCTGATGGGTAATAGTGCTCTCTTTGTTCACACAAAAAATAAAAAAAATGTTTACTCACCCAAACTGGCCGATCCCACCATATACCAAGCGGCTAAGGCCTCTTCTGAACTTTTACAGCCCAGGCGGTGTGTGATGCACTGATGTCATCGCGCCGCCTACGCCGGGAGACTAAGGATGTGAATAGAGTTGAAGGTTGTGCTCACCTGGTGGTCCGGCAGATTACCAGTCCTGGCCTGCATCACAGACATTGGTGGCATATAGCATAGTGGCAGCGGCACTAGGAATGTGCAATGTCAGTTAGTCTTCTGTCGGCTCTGCTTGTGTTTTTGTACATGTTAGGGATGGCTATTGACAGGAAATCTCGCTTACTGTATATATTTTTGACTGGAAGAGATCCATAGAACTACACTATATGGACAGAAGTATTGGTACACTTACGGGAGTTTTGTGACATCCCATTCTAAATCCATAGGCATTAATATGGAGTTAGTCCCCCCCTTTGCAGCTAAAACAGCTTCCAATATTCTGGGAAGTCTTTCTACAAGATTTAGGAGTGTGTCTGTGGGAGTGTTTGCCCATTCATCCAGAAGAGCCTTTGTCAGGTCAGACATGGACGATAGGGCCTGGCTCGCAATCTCTGTTTTAGTTCATCCCAAAAGTGTTCAATGGGGTTGAGTTCAGGGCTCTGTGCGGGCCAGTCAAGTTCTTCCACACCAAACTCATCCACCATGCCTTTACAGACCTCGCTTTGTGCACTGGGGCACAACCATGCTGGAACAGAAAAGGGCCTTCCCCAAACTGCTCCCAAAAAGTTGGAAGCATAAAATTGTCTAAAACGTCTTAGTATGCTGAAGCATTAAGATTTCCCAACACTTGAAAAACAACCCCATAGCATTATCCCTCCTCCACCAAACTTTAGTTGTCACCAGGGTCGGATTGGCCCACCAAAGAACCAGAGGATCCTCCGGAGGGCCCAGGCTCTAACATAATGATAATGAGTCTTAAAGCTCCAGAAAAAGACAACCCCATTTGGAGACAATCACTTTCCACTAGGATTTATTTCTTATGGGATTATTCACAAGTTACCTATTAGAACTTATTGATGATATATCCTGTGTGTACAATGATAATAACAAGGACTATGATGAAATGAAAAGTGGACATGTACATTTTCTATATAGATGGGGTGGGCCCTCAGAATCATCTCCTCTGGTGGGCCCAAGGTACCCCAGTCTGACGCCGGTTGGCACAATGCATTAAGGCAGGTAAAATTCTCCTGGCATTCGCCAAACCCAGAGACTGTAACACCACTAAGCAAACAACATGAAGACCAAGGAGCTCTCCAAACAGGTCAGAGACAACGTTGTCGAGAAATATAGGATGGGTTTTAAAGAAAAATATCCCAAACTAAAAGGGGTTGTCCAGTTTTTATATTTTTTTTTTTACTAATTTATAGAATAGGAAATCATACAGTTTTCTAATATACATGTATTAGAAATTCTGCTCATATACATTTGTAAGAGTGAATAAGGCCCCTGTCACAGTAAAATGGTATAGCCCACAGATTAGTCTAAGGGTATGTTCACAAGCAGTGAGCAAAAACGTCTGAAAACAGCTCCTGATTTTCAGACATTTTTTAACAACTCGCGTTTTTCGCTGCGTTTTTGGAGCTGTTTTTCAATGGAGTCAATGAACAACGCCTCCAAAAGCGTCCCAAAAAGTGTCCTGCACTTCTTTTGACGAGCCGTCAAATTACGCGCCATATTTTGACAGCGACGCGTAAAATAAAGTCTCATGGGAATAGAACATCGTAATTCCCATTGAAAGCAATGGGCAGATGTTTGTAGGCGTATTAGGGGCGTTTTTTCAGGTGTAATTCGAGGCGTAAAATGCCCGAATTACGTCTGAAAAAAGTGTGTGTGAACATACCCTAAGGGTATGTTCACACGCAGTAGCAAAATATGTCTGAAATTATGGAGCTGTTTTCAGGCAAAAACAGCTCCTGAATCGCAGACGTTTTTGCAAGTACTCTCATTTTTCGCTGCGTCTTTTACGGACGCTATTGGAGCTGTTTTTCAATGGAGTCAATGAAAAACGGCTCCAAAAACGTCCCAAGAAGTGACATGCACTTCTTTGACGCGGGCATATTTTTACGCGCCGTCTTTTGACAGCGACACGTAAAATTACACCTCGTCTGAACAGAACATCGTAAAACCCATTGCAAGCAATGGGCAGATGTTTGCAGACGTAATGGAGCCGTCTTTTCAGCCGTGTGAACATACCCTAATACATCCACAGGCTAACTGAATATGACTAAACATGGCGCAAGTCATGTGACCCCCCACCCACACACACACAAACATATTGTGTTGAGGCCACATAGAGGACACATCCATAGGCTAAGTGAATAGGACTAATGGTGGAATAATGATAAAAAACTGATTCGCTGTACGTGTATTCACTGTCTCTAGATGATTTATAAAATGGCCGCCAATCTCTAGGGGGATGTTGTCATATTGTTAATAAAGTTAAATTTAAAAAAACACACACACACACACACACACACACACACACACACACACACACACACACACACACACACACACGAGAAAATTAGAAGAATGTAAGAGCTGCTCCTCACAGACACTGATACATGATGAGATGTTGCTGTAGGTAGAAATACTTTATAACTTCTGCTCCTCAATAATCTACTATATACATGTTAGATATCTGGACAGTGTTACCTGAATGTCACATGATGTGGGTCACAGGACTGGCACCATCTTTAGTCCATTCAGTTATCCCATGGGTGCATTACTATAAACTGACCTGTGGACTATACCATTATTATTGTTATTTCAAAAAAAAATTACAGCGCCAACCACACTGATAAGAGATGTATGTGAGCAGAATTTTAAATATATGTATACACCGCATTCCAAATTATTATGCAAATGTTATTTTTCGCTGATTTTCCTAAATAGTCGATGCAAATGATAGTCAGTATAATCTTCAAGCCATCAACCGTTGGAGTATAATGCAAATTTTATTGAACAAATCTCCTAATGATAACAGATTTATTTTTAGAAGTAAAAAACTCAAAATGCACTGTTTCAAATTATTATGCACAACAGAGATCAAAATATTTTAAAGGTTGTAAAGAGAACTAAAATGGTAATTTGCTGAATTTGCAGCATCAGGAGGTCATATTTACAGAAATCAAAAGCTCTTTCAATAAAAAAAAAACTTAACAGGCTAAGTTACATGTTAACATAGGACCCCTTCTTTGATATCACCTTCACAATTCTTGCATCCATTGAATTTGTGAGTATTTGGACAGTTTCTGCTTGAATAACTTTGCAGGATGTCAGAATAGCCTCCCAGAGCTTCTGTTTTGATGTGAACTGCCTCCCACCCTCTTAGATATTTTGCTTGAGGATGCTCCAAAGGTTCTCAATAGGGTTTAGGTCAGGGGAACATGGGGGCCACACCATGAGTTTCTCTCCTTTTATGCCCATAGCAGCCAATGACACAGAGGTATTCTTTTCAGCATGAGATGGTGCATTGTCATGCATGAAGATAATTTTGCTATGGAAGGCACGGTTCTTTGTACCACGGAAGAAAGTGGTCAGTCATAAACTCTACGTACTTTGCAGAGGTCATTTTCACACCGTCAGGGACCCTAAAGGGCCTACCAGCTCTCTCCCCATGATTCCAGCCCAAAACATGACTCCGCCACCTCCTTTCTGACGTCGCAGCCTTGTTGGGACATGGTGGCCATTCACCAACCATCCACTACTCCATCCATCTGGACCATCCAGTGTTGCACGGCACTCATCAGTAAACAACACGGTTTGAAAATTAGTCTTCATGTATTTCTGAGCCCACTGCAACCGTTTCTGCTTGTGAGCATTGTTTAGGGGTGGCCGAATAATAGCTTTATGCACACTTGCAAACCTCTGGAGGATCCTACACCTTGAGGTTTGCGGGACTCCAGAGGCACCAGCGGCTTCAAATACCTGTTTGCTGCTTTGCAAAGGCATTTTAGCAGCTGCTCTCCTAATCCTATTAATTTGTCTGGCAGAAACCTTCCTCATTATGCCTTTATCTGAACGAACCCGTCTGTGCTCTGAATCAGTAACAAATCTTTTCACAGTATGATGATCACGCTTAAGTTTTCTTGAAATATCCACTGTTTTCATACCTTGTCCAAGGTATTGCACTATTTCACGCTCTTTGGCAGCAGAGAGATCCTTTTTCTTTCCCATATTGCTTGAAACCTGTGGCCTGCTTAATAATGTGGAACGTCCTTCTTAAAGAGGCTCTGTCACCAGATTCTCAAATCCCTATCTCCTATTGCATGTGATCGGCGCTGCAATGTAGATAACAGTAACGTTTTGTTTTTTAAAAACGTTCATTTTTTGCCAAGTTATGAGCTATTTTATATTGAGATTTCCAGCAAGGGAAACGAAATCTCGTTTACCTCCGTAATCTCGCGAGATAACGAGTGGCTTGCGGGAATCTCACAGAAAAGATTCAGAAGTGTCAGGATTCTGAATACACATGACGTCCAGGCTGGATTTCATGTGTAGTCATTATCAGGACACTCGATTAACGTTAATCTCTGTGTATGCGGCTGCACATTGCTGCTGTGTAAATCAATGGAGATGAGTGTATGACGCTGACTGGTCATTGATTGGTCTACGTCATACACGTAAACACGCCCAGTTAAAAACACAATACACGCCCAGTTGGACATAACGAAAAGAAACGCACAATTGTCCATTTCAAAGCTCATTTGCATATATATATATATATATATATATATATATATATATATATATATATATATATATATATAAAATAGCTCATAACTTGGCCAAAAAGGAACGTTTTTAAAAAAACAAAAAAACTTTACTGTTATCTACATTGCAGCGCCGATCACATGCAATAGGAGATAGGAATTTGAGAATCTGGTGACAGAGCCTCTTTAGGTAATTTTGCTTTGATTGGGCACACCTGGCAAACTGATTATCACAGGTGTCTGAGATTGATTACAATGATCCAAAGAGCCGTAAGACACAATACCATCCATGAGTTTAATTGAAAAACTAATAATTAAATGTTTATGACACTTAAATCCAATGTGCATAATAATTTGGAGCACGGTGTATTAAAAAACTGTATGATTTCCTATTCTATAAATATATTAATAGAAAAAATAAAAAGTGGACAACCCCTTTAACCCCTTCCCGCAAATTGACGGGTCTGGTACGCTTCATCTTCAGGGGGGGGCAGCTGTAATATACAGTTGACATCCCACTGCAACGGCAGCGGTCATGGTTAGTGCCGATCGCCGCCATGTAACCCCTTTAATGCGGCGGTCAATGGCGTCCGCCGCATTTATGTGGTTGACAGAGCGAGGAGGCTTCCTCTGTACTAGGGATGCACGATGCATCGAAAATTCGATACTGTTTCGATACGGTGCACCCCCAAACGGTTCGATACTGTTATTTCATGTATTTTGATACTAAGCTGTGCTGCCGCACAGCTTAGTAAAGTAACACATTAATGTATGAGAGCGGGGCTGCGGCTGTGTGATACATGTGTGATACAGTCATTGCCCCGCTCTTGAGTCCTGACAAGTGCGTCCCGTCAGGATGATGCAATGCGGCCAGTACTGCACTAATGAGCGGCGGCACTGAAGACTGAACATCACGGGCGCACTACAAAACACCCCCATGTTCTGTGTTTAGTGCCTGAACTGCCGCTCATTAGTGCAGCGCAGGCCGCATCACCTCGTGCTGTCCGCACGTGCACTTAATGTCAGGAGCGGGCAATGGCTGTATTACACAGCCGCAGCCCCCCTCTATAATGGCGGAGAGCAGAGAAACGTCTTATATCCGCCGTTATTCCCCTGAATGCTGCGATCAAAGCTGACTGCAGCATTCAGGGGAAAATGAGAAGGGGATGCCCCTTGGATCGCATAACAGGAATCCCTGTGATGCGATTGAAGGACATACCATATATGGGCAGACAGCCCAGGGTCCATTGAAGGACCCCAAGGGCGGTCTGACCATATTTCCTGTTAGGACATACTTAGGTATGTGCTAACAATTGCCTGTGTGCTATCCGTACACAGGCTAATGTACATTAAAGTTTAAAAATAAAGTAAAAACATAAAGTAATATTAATTTTGAAAAAATACAGGGGGGGTCTGTATGGCGTTATCTACGGGGGTTTGGGGGGTCTGTATGGCGTTATCTACAGGGGGGGTCTGTCAAGTATGCTGGAGGTAATGTGATGGTCTGGGGTTGCTTTGGTGCCGGTAAAATGGGAGATTTGTACAAGGTAAAAGGGATTTTGAATAAGGAAGGCTATGACTCCATTTTGCAACGCCATGCCATACCCTGTGGACAGCGCTTGATTGGAGCCAATTTCATCCTACAACAGGGCAATGACCCAAAAGCACACCTCCAAATTATGCAAGAATTATTTAGGGAAGAAGCAGGCAGCTGGTATTCTATCTGTAATGGAGTGGCCAGCGCAGTCACCAGATCTCAACCCCATAGAGCTGTTGTGGGAGCAGCTTGACCGTATGGTACGCGAGAAGTGCCCATCAAGCCAATCCAACTTGTGGGAGGGGCTTCTGGAAGCATGGGGTGAAATTTCTCCCGACTACCTCAGCAAATTAAGAGCTAGAATGCCAAAGATCTGCAATGCTGTAATTGCTGCAAATGGAGCATTCTTTGACGAAAGCAAAGTTTGAAGGCCAAAATTATTATTTCAAATAAAAATCATTCTTTTTAACCTTGTCAATGTCTTGACTATATTTTCAAGTCATTTTGAAACTCATTTGATAAATATAAGTGTGAGTTTTCATGGAAAACACAAAATTGTCTGGGTGACCCCAAACTTTTGAACGGTAGTGTATACCCTGATGTACTCCACCCAGCTTAAATATACCCTAATGCACACCGCCCAGCTTACTTATACGCAGATGTACTCGGCCCAGATTACATATACCCTGATGTACTCCGTACAGCATACATATACCCTGATGTACTCCATCCAGTTTACATATACCCTGATGTACTCTGCCCAGTTTACATATACCCTGATGTACTCCGCCCAGCTTACATATACGCAAATGTACTCCGCCACGCTTACATATACGCAGATGTACTCTGCCCAGATTACATATACCCTGATGTACTACACCCAGATTACATATTCCCCCACATTATAAGCTGAAATACCAGTAAAACCACAAACAAAAATACTACCAAACAAACTCTGCACTCTAAAAGCCAAATGGCGGTCCTTCTGAGCTTGACTGTGTGTCCAAACAGCAGTTTATGACCACATATGGGATATTACTGTATTCTGGATAACCCGCTTAACAATTTATGGTGTGTGCCCAGTCGCACAAGCTGGGCACAACAGATTGGTCACTGAAATGGCATATCAGTGGAAAAATGGCAATTTTCAATCTGCAACATCCACTGTGCACTAATTTCTGCAAAATGCAAAATGCTCACAATACCTTTAGATGAATTTCTTCAGGGATGTAGTTCCCAAAATGGGGTAACTTTTCGGGGCTTTCCACTGTACTGGTACCTTAGTTCAATGCAACATGGTGTCTGAAAACTAATTTTGTAAAATCTCCACTCCAAAAACCAAATTGCGCTCCTTCCTTTTAGAGCCTTGCTGTGTGTCCAAACAGCATTTTATGACCACATATGGGATATTGCCTTACTCGGGAGAAATTACTTTACAAATGTTGGGCGGCTTTTTCTCCTTTAGCCCTTGTGAAAATGAAAAAAAATCAACTTTTTAGTGGAAGAAAAGATGATATTAGTTTTTATGGCCTAATTCCAATAAATTCTGCAACAGACTTGTGTGGTCTAAATGCTCACTATACCACTAGATAGATTCTTTAAGGTGTGTAGTTTCCCAAATAGGGTCACTTTTGGGGGGCTCCTACTGTTTTGGTCCCGCAGGGGCTTTTAAAATGTGACATGGCACCCGAAAACCATTCCAGCTAAATTACCTGTGGGGTTAAAATGCTCACAATACCCCTCGATAAATTCCTTCAGGGGTGTAGTTTACCAAATGGGGTAACTTTTGGGGGGTTTCCACTGTTTTGGTCCCTCAGGGGCTTTGCAAATGTGACATGGTGCCGCAAACCATTTCTGCAAAATTTGAACTCCAAAAGCCAAACGGTACTCCTTCTCTTCTAAGCCATGCCGTGGATCCAAACAGCAGTTTATTGCCACATATGAGCTATTGCTGTGCTCAGAAGAGGTTGCTTTACAAATTTTGAAAATTTTCAAAAATTTTTTTAGGGACCAGTTCAGATCTGAAGTAGCTTTGAGGGCCTTATATATTAGGAACCCCCACAAATCACCCCATTTTAAAAACTGCAACCCTTAAAGTATTCAAAACAGCATTTAGAAGGTTTCTTAACCCTTTATGCGTGTCACATTAATTAAAGCAAAGTGGAAGGGAAATTTGCAAATTTAATTTTTTTTGCAGAAATTCCATTTTAATCCATTTTTCCTGTAATACTGAAGGTTTTTTTTTACAAGAGAAACACAACTGAATAATTATTGCCCTGATTCTGCAGTTTTTAGAAATATCCCACATGTGGCCCTGGTGTGCTACGGGCCTGAAACAAAGGCCCCAGAAGCAAATGAGCACCTAGTGGATTTTTCGGCCTTCCTTTTCTTAAATTATATTTCAGGCACCATGTCAGGTTAGAAGAGGTCTTGTGGTGCAAAAACAAAGGAAACCCCCCAAAAGTGACTCCATTTGGGAAACTACACCCCTAGAGGAATTCATCTAGGGGTGTAGTGATTTTTTTTGACCACACATGTATTTCTTAGATTTCATTAGAATTGGGCAGTGAAAATGAAAAATTACATTATTTTTCAATAAGATGTAGATTTACCTCAGAATTTTTAATTTTTTCAACAAATAAATGAGGAAAAGCACCCCAACATTTGTAAAGCAACTTCTCCAGAGTACGGAAATACCCCATATGTGGTAATAAACCACTGTATGAATACACATCCGGACTCAGAAGGGAAGGCACGCCATATAGCTTTTGGAGTACAGATTTTGCTGGATTAATTTCTCGGCACCGTGTCTCATTTGTAAAGCTCCTAAGGTACCAGTACAGTGGTAACCCCACAAAAGTGACTCCATTTGGGAAACTACACCCCTAGAGGAATTCAACTAGGGGTGTAGTGAGTATTTTGACACCCCAGGTGTTTCATAGATTTCATTAGAATTGTGCAGTAAAAATTAAAAATTACATTTTTTTCCACTAAGATGTAGTTTAGGTCAAAATGTGTCATTTTCTCATCAAATAAAGGAGAAAAAGCACCGTGACATTTGCAAATCAATTTCTCCAGAGTACGGAAATACCCCATATGTGGTAATAAACCTCTGTATCAATACACATCAGGGCTCAGAAGGGAAGGAGCGTCATTTGGCGAGCAGATTTTGCTGGATTGGTTTTTCTGCACCATGTCGCTTTTGTAAAGCCCCTGAGGTACCAGTACAGTGGAAACTCCCCAAAAGTGACTCCATTTGGCAAACTACACCAATTGAGGAATTAATCTAGGGGGGTAGTGAGCATTTTGACCCCACAGGTGTCTCATAGATTTCATTACAAATGGGCAGTGAAAATGAAAAATTACATTATTTTCCAATAACACGTAGCATTAGTTCCAAATTTTTAATTTTCTCAACAAATAAAAGAGAAAAAGCACTGTAACATTTGTAAAGCATTCTCTCCAGAGTAGCGAAATACCCCACATGTGGTCATAAACTGCTATTTGGACACACAGCAAGGCTCTAAAGGGAAGGAGCGCCATTTAGTATTTGGAGTGGAGATTTTACAAGATTCGTTTTTTGACACCATGTTGCATTGAGCTATAGTATCAGTACAGTGGTACTCCCGAAAAATTACCCCATTTTGGAAACTAGATCCCTCAAAGAATTGATCTAGGGGTGTAGTGAGCATTTTGACTGCACAAGTGTTTTGCAAAAATTAGTAAACAATAGATGTTGCAGATTGAAAATTGCTGTTTTCCACAGATATGCCATTTCAGTGCCCAATGTGTTGTGCCCAGCTTGTACCACCGTAGACACACATCCCATAAATTGTTAAGCAGGTTCTCCAGAATACAGTAATACCCCATATGTGGTCATAAATTGCGGTTTGGGCACAATGCCAGGCTCAGTTGGACCACCATTTGGCTTTTGAAGCACAGATTTTGCTTGGTGTTTTACTGGTATTTCAGCTTATAATGTGGGGGTATATGTAAGCTGGACGGAGTACATCAGGGCATATGTAAACTGGGCAGAGTGCAACAGGTCATAATAGAATGATGTAATAATGGGGTAAATGAATAATCCATGGATTGGTGTGGTACGCTTTGAACCAATCCTTTATGCACAGGTCGGGTTTATTGGGTATTATGCAAAAGATCTGCGCTCCAGTATTGCCTTATATTTGACTTTTTCACTAGCCCTATAAGCCGCACAAGGCCCTAAAGTTTCCTCATCTCCGCTGCATCTACAGGGTCCACCTGTGGGGTCCAGCAAATGAAGATGTGGGATATTTTGTGAAATTCTACTGGACCTAAAAAATGAGTCTGGGCCGTCATTTAGCATCATTGCGTTTTGAGAGTCATAACGTGTTATTTTTCCGTTGATGGAGCTGTGTGAGGGCTTGTTTTTTGTGGAACGATCTGTCATTTTTATTGGTTCCATTTTGGGGTAAATGTGATTTTTTTTTTATCACTATTTATTCCACTTTTTGGGAGATGAGGAAACCAAAAAACAGCCATTCTAGCAAGTTTTTTTTTTTTTTTTTACAGTGTTCACCGTGCAGTATAAACAACATGTTAACTTTATTCTGCGGGTCCATACGATTACAGCGACACCAAATTTATATAGTTTTTTTTACGTTTCACTACGTTTCCACAATAAAAAAAATCATGTTTTAGTGTCGCCATTTTCTGACAGCCATAACTTTTTTATTTTTTAGTTGATATCGCTGTGGGAGTACTTGTTTTATGCGTGACAAACTGTAATTTCTATTGGTACCATTTTGCGTTACTTGAAACTTTTTGATCACTTTTTATTACATTTTGATGGAGACTAAATGACCAAAAAATAAAATGCTGTCATTGTTTTTTATAAAAAATTTTTACGGTGTTCACCGTGCGGTAAAAATAATGTGACATTTTTATAGATCAGGCCGTTCCGAACGTGGCGATACCTATTATGTATAGTTTTTTTAATGTTTTCATTTTTATTATAATAATAACTGAGTTGATGAGGGAAACAGGGCGATTATTATTTTTATTATTTAAAACTTTTATTTATTTATTTTTCTTTAACATTTATTAGTACTTTTTTCACTTTTTCTTTTACACTGACCTGGGGACTTGAAGATCTGGTCTTCTGATCCCCGGTACAATACACTGCACTACTTATGTAGTGCAGTGTATTGTAACTGTCATTCATCATCTGACAGTTAGCCTATTAGGTCCTGCCTCGGACAGGACCTAATAGGCTTCCGTACCTGGGCAACCAGGAACGGCTTCCTGGTTGCCATAGCAACCATCGCTCCCTCCCTCTGTCAACCACTTCAATGTGGTGGAAGCCATTGACAGCCGCATTGAAGGGGTTAAATGGCTGCAATCGGCAGTAACAGCCATCGCAGCCATTGCAGCGGGATGTCAGCTGTGTATGACAGCTGACAGCCGCTGAAGATAAAGCGCGCACAGCTCCTGTGCTTGCTTTATCTACAGGGCGTAATTGTACGCCCGTGTGCGGGAACGCACGTTGTATCTGGATGTACAGTCACGCCCAAAAGCGGGAAGGGGTTAAACCGAACATGGTGCCTAAAGTATATTCTAATAAAAAGAAGGCCCCAAAATCATCTAGGTGCTCCTTTGCTTCAGTCCATTACCACACTAGGGCCACATGTGGGATATTTCTAAAAACTGCAGAATCTGGGCACTATATTGAGTTGTGTTTCTCTGGTAAAACCCCCTGTGTTACAGAAAAAAAGGATTAAATATGAATTTCTGCCCAAAAAATTTGATTTGTAAAAATTTACCACTACTTTGCTTTAATTCTTGTGAAACACCTAAAGGGTTAAGAAACTTTCTTAATGGTGTTTTGAATACTTTGAGGGGTGCAGTTTTTAAAATGGGGTGATTTATCAGGGTTTGTATTGTATGGGCCCCTCAAAGCCACTTCACAACTGAACTGGTCCCTGAAAAAATAGCCTTTTAAAATGTTCTTGAATATGTGAGAAATTGCCCTAGAAAAAGAAAAGAACGTTCAAAAAACGATGCCAACATAATGTAGACATATGGGTATGTGAAATAGTAACTATTTTGTGTGTTATTACCATCTGTTTTACAAGCAGATACATTTAAATTTAGAAAAGCGTAAACATAAAGTACAATATGTCACGAGAAAACAATCTGAGAATCGTTTGTATAGGTAAAAGCATTCCAAAGCTATTACCACATAAAGTGACACGTGTCATATTTGAAAAAAAATCGACTTAGTCTTTAACCCCTTGAGTACCCAGCTCATTTTGGCCTTGAGGACCAGACCCATTTTTTCAAATCTGACATGTATCACTTTATGTGGTAATAACTCCGGAATGCTTTTACCTATCCAATTGATTCTGAGATTGTTTTCTCGTGACATATTGTACTTTAGTTTAGTGCAAAAATTTGGTCGATAAATTCATTGCTTATTTGTGAAAAACACCAACATTTAGCGAAAATATGAAGAAATTATGATTTTTCCAATTTTAAATGCATCTGCTTGTAAAACAGATGGTAATACCACACATAATAGTTACCAATTAACATCTCCCATATGTCTACTTTATGTTTGCATCGTTTTTTGAACATCCTTTTATTTTTCTATGACCTCACAAGGCTTAGAACTTTAGCAGCAATTTCTCATATTTTTAAGAAAATTTAAAAAAGCGATTTTTTCAGGGACGAGTTCAGTTCTGAAGTGGTTTTGAGTGCCCTATATATTAGAAACCCCCATAAAACACCCCATTTTGAAAACTGCACCCCTCAAAGTATCCAAAACAGCATTCAGAAAGTGTTTCAACCCTTTAGGCGTTTTACAGGAATTGAAGGAAAGTAGAACTGAAATTTTCAAATTTCATTTTTTTTTACAAAATTCATATGTAATACATTTTCTTCTGTACCACAGAAGGATTTACCTGAGAAACGCAACTCAATATTTATTGCCCAGATTCTGCAGTTTTTAGAAATATCCCACATGTGGCCCTAGTGCGCTAATGGACTGAAACACAGGCCTCAGAAGCAAAGGAGCACCTCTTGGATTTTGGGGCCTCCTTTTTTCAGAATATATTTTAGGCACCATGTCAGGTTTGAAGAGGTCTTGTGGTGCCAAAACAGTGGAAACCCCCAAAAGTGACCCCCATTTTTTAAACTAGACCCCTCAGGGAATTTATCTAGGGGTATAGTTAGCATTTTGACCCCACAGGTATTTTGCTATATTTTCTGGAGTTAGTCTGTGAAAATGAAAATCTACTTTTTTTCTGGAAAAACGTAAAAATTTCTAATTTTTGCAAGAAATAAAGGAGAGAAAGCACCCCAACATTTGTAAAGCAATTTCTCGCGATTACGGAAATACCCCATATGTGGTAATAAACTGCTGTTTGGACCCACAGCAGGGCTCAGAAGGGAAGGAGCGCCATTTGGATTTTGGAGCTCTGATTTTACTGGAATGGTTTTCAGTGCCGTGTCACGTTTGCAACGCCCTGGAGGGACCTAAACAGTGGAATCCCCCCAAAAGTGACCCCATTTTGGAAACTATACCCCTCAAGGAATTTTTCTAGTGGTATAGTTATCATTTTGACCCCACAGGTTTTTTTGCTGAATTTATTGAAATTAGTCTGTGAAGATGAAAAGAGACTTTTTTTTGGGAAAAAACACAGAATTTTCTAATTTTTATAAGGAATAAAGGAGAAAAAGCACCTCAACATTTGTAAAGCAATTTCTCCTGATTACGGAAATAACCCATTATGTGGTAATAAACTGCTGTTTGGACCCATGGCAGGGCTCAGAAGGGACGGAGCACCATTTGGATTTTGCAGCTCAGATTTTGCTAAATTGGTTTCTGGGGGCCATGTCGCATTTGCAGAGTCCCTGAAGTACCAGTACAGTAGAAATTCCCCAGATGTGATCCCAATTTGGAGACTATACCCCTGAAAGAATTAAATTAGAGGTGTAGTGAGCATTTTGAGCCCTCAGGTGTTTTATAGATTTTATTAGAATTGGTCCGTGAAAATTAAAACATTTTTTTTCCCAATAACCTGTAGCTTTAGCTCAGAATTTTTCATTTCCACAAGGAATACAGGAGAAAAGACACCCCAAAATGTGTTACACAATTTCTCCTGATTACGGAAATACCCCATATGTGGTTGTAAACGGCTATTTGGACATACGGCAAGGGTCTAAACGGAAAAAGTGCAATTTCGTTTTTGGAGTGGAGATTTTACAAAATTTGTTTTTGACGCCATGTTGCATTGCGCTGAGGTACGAGTACAGTGAAAACTCCCGAGAAGTGACCCCATTTAGGAAACTACACCCCTCAAGGAATTCATCTAGAAGTGTAGTGAGCATTTTGACCCCCAAAGGTTTTGCAGAAATTAGTGCACAGTGGATGTTGCAGATTGAAAATTGACATTTTCCACATATATGCTATTTCAGTGCCCAATGCGTTGGGCCCAGCTTGTACCACTGGAGACATACGCCCCATAAATTGTTAAGCGGTTCTCCAGAGTACGGTAAGACCCCATATGTGGTCATAAACCGCTGTTTGGGCACACTGCCAGGCCCAGAAGGAGCGCCATTTGGCTTTTGGAGCGCAGATTTTGCTTGGTAGTAGTTTTGTTTAGTGTTTTACTGGTGTTTCAGTTTATAATGTGGGGGCATATGTAATCTGTGCGGAGTACATACATTTTTTGCGTGACACACTGTCGTTTTTATTGGTACCATGTTTGGCTACGCGCGACTTTTTGATCACTTTTTATTCCATTTTTTTGGAAACAACGTGACCAAAAAAGGAAATTCTGCCATTGTTTTTTATGGTATTTTTTTTACGGTGTTCACCGTGCGGGATAAATAATATCATATTTTTTTAGGTCAGGCCGATACGAACGCGGCGATACCTATTATGTCTAGTTTTTGTCTTTTTTTTCATTTTTTTTTTCTAATTATAAAGGGCTTGATCAGGGAAACAAGGCGATTATTGTTTTTATTACGTAAAACTTGTATTTATTTATTTATTTATCTAAAACTTTTTTTTCACTTTTTTTTCACTTTTTATTTTACACATACTAGGGGACTGGAAGATCTGATCTTCTGATCCCCTGCACAATACACTGCACTACTTCTGTATGTACTTGTGTAGTGCAGTGTATTGTAACTGTCACTTTACAACTGACAGTTGAGCCTATTACGTCCTGCCTTGGGCAGGATCTAATAGGCTCCCGTACCTGGCAACCAGGAAGCCGTTGCTAGGCTTCCTGGTTGCCATTGCAACCATCAGAATCCCGCGATTTTTCGCGGGGGGGGGGGCAATGGGGTGCAGAGGGAGCCCCCTCCCTCTGTATCAATCACTTAAATGCCGCTGTCGCTATTGACAGCGGCATTTAAGGGGTTAAACTACAGCGATCGGAGAGGACAGTGATCGCTGTAGTTGCAGTGGGATGTCGGCTGTATATTACAGCCGACATCCGATGAAGCGTTACTCCTGTGCCCGCTTCATCCTCAGGGCGTTACTATACGCCCATTTTCGGGAAGGGCTTAATAAAAAGTTGTTGTTTTTTTTTACACCACTTTCTCTGATCTCCTCACGTATCTCACAGAAGTGAGGAGATCAGAGAAAGTGACAGGAGCTTTCTCCTGCAGGCGACGTCACAGACGGCTGTGATTGGTCAGTCTTCAGAGACTGACCAATCACAGCAATCGCCGGCATTGGGGACTGCTAATTGGTCCCCAGGCCGGTAGCAGAGACGGTTAGCTGTCAATGACAGCTGCCGCCGCTGTTCTGTCACTATGTGATTTCACATAGTGACAGTTTATTCCTGCGCCGTAATAGTACGTCGAAGGTACGCTGGATTAAGCGGCCAGCGACGTACTATTACGTCGAAGGTACGCAAGGGGTTAAGGCCAAAACAGGCTGTGTCCTGAAAGAGTTAAACATTCCACAGAATACCATTAAATCCATTATAACAAAATTAAAAAAAATATGGCACAACTACAAACCGGCAAGAAATGGCAGCTCATCAAAACTCACAGACTGGGCAGGGAGGGCATTAATCAAAGATTCAAAGACACCAACAATAACACTTAAGGAGCTCCAAAATATCCACAGCAGTGATGGAAGTATCTTTTCATAGGACCACTATATGCTGTACACTCCACAGAGTTGGGCTTTATGGAAGAGGGGCCAAACACATGGAAAAGGGTTCTCTGGTCAAAGGAAACTGAAATGGAACTTTTTGGTCATCATGGAAAACGCAAAGTGTGACGCAAATCGAACACTTCCAACCACCCAAAAAAAAACATTCCCAGAGTGAAGTATGGTGGGGTCAGCATCATGCTGTGTGGATGCTTCATCTGCAGAGACTGGAAAACTGATCAGGATTAAAGAAAAGATAGATGGCAGTAAATACAAGGCTAGAAACTACGGCACTCGCTTAGAAGGTGCATGGGGTAGGGTTCCACTCTGTAGTAATATATAGGAAGAAGACCCGACACTCAAGAAGATGTCTTATAAATACGAAATACGTCTTTTATTTGCAATCCACAGACATAAGTGGTAAAGTTTCGGTCACTCAAACGACCTTTCCCAAACCTTCGGATTGCTTATATATCAAGATGAGAATGACAGCGCTATGCTGCGATGTCCACCGCTAGAAAGTGAATGAGCGCTCAGTGAGCACACAGTGTAGAAACCCAAAGAGATACAAGTGAGTAGCACTCATTCACTTTCTGGCGGCGGACATCGCAGCATAGCGCTGTTATTCTCATCTTGATATATACTAAATTCGACGGTATGAGAAAGGTCGTTTGATTGGCCGAAACGCTTCTGTCTGTGGATTGCAAATACAAAAATGAGTTCGTATTTATAAGAAATCTTCTTAAGTCTTCTTCTATATAGTAAACTAAAAGAGAGTAAAAGAGACACTGCGCCACATAGTGCAATAAAAGCAGGGTAACAAGGGAGCAACCAATACACAAAAAGTGCTCACCTTGAAATATGGACACTGGTAGGTGTCAAAAAAGCATGAGAGCTGCTGCCGGGTCCAAACACAAACAAACAGAGTTTGCTGTCAAAGGTATAGTAAACCAGAGTAAAAACGGACCAGAGGCGCTGCTAGAAACATCAATATCACGGCTTAGGACAAACATAGGTTCAAGGGTATTTAATAACACAAGGGAGGCTACGCGTTTCAACGCCGGAGTGGCGTCTTCATCAGGCCAATACAGATTATGCGGTTAACACACATTTAAATACACAGAGGAAATGAATAGAGGAACACACATTTCCTCTGTGTATTTAAATGTGTGTTAACCGCATAATCTGTATTGGCCTGATGAAGACCCTTGAACCTATGTTTGTCCTAAGCCGTGACATTGATGTTTCCAGCAGCGCCTCTGGTCCGTTTTTACTCTGGCTTACTATTCTATATAGTAAATACAGGGCAATTCTTGAGGAAAACCTGTTTCACTCTGCCAGAGATTGGAGTCTAAGGCTATGTTCACACAGAGTTTTTATGACAAGTTTTTTGACGCGGAAACTCGTCAAAATCGGCCCGAAAATGCCTCCCATTGATTTCAATGGGAGGCGGAGGCGTCTTTTTCCCGCGAGCGGTAAAACTGTCTTGTGGGAGAAAGAGGGGACATGCCCTATCTTCGGGCGTTTACGCCTCTGACCTCCCATTGACATCAATGGGAGGCAGAGAAAGCGTATTTCGCTGCGTTTTATGCCCGCGGCGCTCAATGGCCGCGGGCGAAAAACGCAGCGAAAATCGGCGTGCAGGGAGAGGAAAATCTGCCTCAAACTTCCAAACGGAATTTTGAGGCAGAAATTCCGCCTGCAAAAAACTCTGTGTGAGCATAGCCTAAGACGGAGGTTCGCCTTCCAGCAGGAAAACAGCAGGGAAGAGGGGTGGGAAGTGAATACCTTTGCAACGTACTGCTAATATATCTATTTGTTTTTTTTTACACATACATATACAATTATTTTGACTACAAAGAGCTATTTAAAAGTACTACAAGGTACATCAAAATAGAATCTGCTTTATGATTTTATAATATATTCTCCGTAAGATACAATTTAGGATACAGAACAAGAAATATGTAGGAACATTAGCTTGTAATATGATACGGCTTGCAGGTCCTTGGACACCAGTCCTATTAATAGCAAAACACATTCCCAATCTTGTCATCGCCGGACAGAAATGGTAGCGCTCCACACAGTGTTGGCTGTGTGGTCAAAATAGTTTCAAACTTCCGAACTAAAATATTTTGAGCCCCTAGTCAGGCACAAAAGTTTTCTTTATCCATCATTTCTACATATTTACATATTAGAAAATAATTTAAAGAAAAGCATAAAATGTACACAATACTTAGTGCCATGTGCCAATAACAGTCATTGGGCAACTACTATGACTCAAGCATCAACAAATTAACAAATCTCATTCACACGCTGTGCAGAAATTTACCTATGGTGTAGATTTTTAAATCCACTGCCAAAATTGACATGGCTGAGCATTTGTTATAGAATTCAACATTGGGATTATTGGGGAAGTCAAAAGACGCAACAAATGTCAAAAGATTATTTTTTTTGCAGCTATTCCACAGCAAAAATTGGAACTAGAAAAAAAAAATAAAACCCCAAAATGTTCCGACTAAAATATAAAAAAAAGACCATACTCACCTTCCCCGTCGGCTGTTCTTTGTTGAGCCAGCCTTCCTGGACGAACTTTTTGTCCCATGTGACCAATACAGATAATCACAGGCTGAAGCGTCATATGGGACGAGAAGTCATCCCAGGAGGTCGGCTCAGTAGAGACATGCCAATGGGAGAAGGGATGCAGTACTATGGGAGCTCCAGTGGAGAGGAGTATGTTCCTTCCCTTTCTAGCCCCTTTTCTTGTTTGCACTTGAAAATCTAGCCTAAAATGTGCCCAAAATCAAACAAGATTTGGTACAGACTTTCTTACAGAATTGCCTGTAAAATCTGGGTTGGATTTTCTGCGCCATCATCATGACATACTATTATGTCAGTTCACGGGTATGACGAGCTTAACATGACGTAATAGTACATCTTAGGATGGAAATGGGTTAAAGTAACATCTGGCCACTACGTTTTAGACCTAAAAAAATGCAGCAAAAAACGTAGATGGAAACCTCACTAAAAATGCAGCAAAACGCTGTGTTTGAATCCATAGATTTTCCTATGATGCCGTGGAAAGATTTATGAATGGGTACTAATCATACCAATGTTTCATTGTAGGTAAGAGATCTCAGCTTGGAGTCCAGGACATGAGATTTTTGCTGTTGGGTTTAGCTAACAGAGGATTGGCTACACAGATAAATTGTAACACTCTGTAGGCATGAACGTAGACAAAAAAAAGTTCCATTCACTGACAGCAAGTAGAAATCCTGAAATGGGTGGGGAACTGAAAAACAAAAGGGGAGATTTATTATGCCACCTCTGGGACACACAGCTATCTCTGGATTGGCGCCCCCTAAACCCCGTTCTAGCTTTTTGTGCTCTCCCGGCCACATAATGATTACATAGCCGAGAGTTACGAAAATAGCGTAACTCGCTGAGCTATGCTGTTTCCGTAACTCCCATAGAACTGAATAGTAGTTACGGAAACCACGTAGCTTGCATGCTATGCTGCTTCTGTAACTGCCATTCACTACTATGGCAGTCATGGCAGCCCGGGGGCCTAATGAAAGCCCCCAGATCTGCCTTCTGTCTGCCTCTGCTAAGCCATGCCTCCGGCAGGGCTTAGCGGGAGCCTGTAAAAATAACGATCGCTGCTTCAAGTCCCCTAGGGGAACTAATAAAATGTGTAAAAAAAAAAGTTGAAGGGGTTGTCCAAGATAAAATGACTATGTGTTCATGCTAATTGAAGATCAACACAGCGGCCAGAGAGTGACGTCACTCGTCAAGTACCCCATGGCAGGATCTGGAAACGGGGCCACTTTGGAAAATGTAAGTATATTACAAATGTATTTACATTAATAAATTACAAGCATTAACACATAGTGATTTTATCTCGGACAAGCCCTTTAGATCAATTTTCAAGAGTGTAAAAAAAATGTTAAAAAATTAAAAGTAAAATTAAAACTTTTCCCATTTTACCCCAAGCATAATGTAAATAATAATAAAAAAAGAATCATTACTTCTGCGTCCGTAAAAGTCTGAATTATTATAATACACCATTAATTAACTCGCACGGTAAACGTCGTAAAAAAAAAAATTAAAACACCAGAATCTTTGTTTTTTGGTCACCTTGACACTGAAAAAAATTAAATAAAAAGTAATTAAGAAATCATATGTACCAAAAAATGGTACCAATAAAAACGACAGTTCATCCCGCAAAAAAACAAGCCATCACACCGCTCAATCGATGAAAAAATATAAAAAGTTATGGCTCTCAGAATGTGGTGAAACAGAACAATTTTTTTTTAACAAATAGGTTTTTTTTCTTTGTAAAAGTAGTAAAATATGAAATATTTTTTCCTATTTTCTGTTGTCTAAAACCTGGGTGCGTCTTATAGTCAAGTGTATCTTATAGTCAGAAAAATACGGTAATTATGTTATTTCATAGTCATAATAGGTCATTTAAAAAAAACTAACAGCAGCAGAGCAGGAAGAACTTTTCCATCCCTTCTTGCTAACTTTTAAAGTGTAAAGAGGAGGGGTGAGTATAGCCTCTTTTGTTATGTTACAGCTATCTCTGCATGCATCCCCCTCCCTACCTATTTTATGACATCCCATTATTATAGATCTATGGTAGAACAGTATTAATGGGATCTCTTAAAATAAGGGGGGTAGATCATCTACCCCTTCCCCCAGTAGAGAGTGCCCCACACAGTGTCCCCTGTATATAGTGACACATACTCCCGTATGGTGTCACATACAGTCCCAGTGTAGGTAGTGCCACACACACTCCCTGTAGATATCCTTTTTACCCCTGACGAAGCCTGGTGGCGAAACGCGTTGGGTGTAAGTGGGCTCCTGGCACATCGCTACTCTTTACCCCATTGTATATCTGCATGGTCAACTTCTATTCTATTATTTTTTTACTACCTTGCCACTTCTGTCTATCGATTCTGATGGTCTATTTCACAGTTGTTTATTTTTGTTATGTGACTCACCATGGCTGTTTATTTACAATGTACTTGTGTATGGTATAGATGTTATGGCCAGTAGCCCACTCAGTATTTTCTTTATTGTGAGGACTTATATTTTAATCCATTTTTGATGCTATTTACTGTATTTTGTATTTTTATCATGTCTCAATAAAAACTTTTATTTTGAAAATGTTTGAGTCATTTAACACTGATTTTCTGCATATGTATTTACACACTCCCTGTAGATAGTATCACACATACTTTGTAGATAGTGCCACACACAGTCCCCCTGGTAGATAGTGCCCCCAAGCAAAAACAAACAAAAAAAACTTACCTAGCCCCGTTCCCATGACGAATGGTGCTGCACACCCTCCTCAGACCTGTAGCCTATGATACGCCAAGACGAACCCTTGCATAGGCTCCAGTGATGTAATTGCACGGCCTGCACAGTGATCCCGTCCAAGCATCTTATAGGCTGCAGGCCTAACGTGGTTGTAGCCTAGTGAATGGCAGAGCAGGGAGTTGATTGCTCCCTCCTCTGCCATTGTATTTCATTATATTAAAACAATAACTGAATGTGGCAGTTGCCTGGGGGTCTGAAGCTTTGGCCTCGAAAGCCTGGTGCTAGCAAAGCCACTGTGCCGAGCCAAGCAGCACGGGCCACCTCATACAGCGTGCCCCGTAGCCGCTGCTATGGCTGCTATAGCGGTAGTTCCGCTACTGCCGTCATCCCCACTTGACTGCAAAACAGCAACCAGATCGAGTAATCGCCTAGTTTGATCAGAGGATTGTTGTTCAGGAACAAATCCAACTTGGTAACCATGTATATACGAGGACAGGAAATAATTGATCCTTGGCGACAGAATCTTGGTAAGAATTTTGATATCAGTATTGATCAGTGATATTAGTCTATAACTAAAATATAATATATATATTTTTTTTTAATTGGTCCAGTGCATCTAATAAAAAATATGAAGCAACTTTGCCAATTATCTTCCCGCACGGCACAGTAACGGCATGGGCTCAGGAACTGTGTCCCAGCCATCATCTGAGGGAGTCGACTGTTACTGGCAGCCAACCTCTCCTGGTAAGGTGACATGTAGTGGGGAGGCTTCACTGAATAAAGTGCTGAGATGGGAAAACCCCTTAACCCCTTAAGGACACGGCCAATTTTGGCCTTGAGGACAGAGCAATTTTTTTACATTTCCCCTCTTTGCATCCTGACGCTCATAGTAGTTGTATGAGACTTTGTTTTTTGTGGGACGAGTTGTACTTTATGTAGGTACCATTTTTTGGTACAAATACATTATCATTTAATTTCTATAAATTTTTATTTTGGTGAAAATGCAGAAAAAAAGCAGTTCTGCAGCAGTTTTCATTTTGTTTTTTTACACCATACACCGATCATCATAAATAATGTTATACATTTGTTGTACAGGTTGTTACGGTCGTGGCGATACCAAATATGTCTATATTATTTCATGTTTTGGGACTTATATTTTAAAAAGTTTATTTATTATAAAAAAAATTGTGTTTCTGTGTATTTTTTTAAACTTTTTATTTATTTATTTATCATTAATTTTTTTTACATTCATTTAACTTTTTTTTTAATCCCATAAAGGGATTTATCATTTTGATTTTTATTTTGTAACTGTAATGTACTGGCATAGATCTATATGCTAGTACATTAGCCTGTGTACTGATTGTACACAGGCAGTTGTTAGGGCATACCTCAGTACCTGGGCTGCCTGGCCATACGAGTTGTGGGCTTTGATCGCGTCACAGTTATTTTCTGTGACGCAATCAATGTGCAGTCCCCTCTCTTTGAACGCTGCAATCAGATTTCATCGCGGCGTTCAAAGGGTTAACGGCGGAGAGAAGATGTTTCTCTCCTCTCCTCTGTCAGAGCGGGGCCGTGGCTGTCTATTACAGCCGTTGCACCGCTCTCGATCGTGCACAGAGACGCGCACAGACGGCTGTCACACAGGACGAGTATGCTCGTCCTAATGCGTGAAGTGCTCGCCGCTCAGGACGAGCATACTCGTCCTGTGTCGGCAACCAGTTAAAACAGGTTAAACATTGTACAATTTTGTGTCTTAAACGAATGTGCAGACCTGTGTGTCCCTATGGTTACCTACTACAAAGAAACCCGGTGTAATCATATTGCCATCCATCTGTCTTCTTCTTGATAACATATATTTGATAGGTTAGCCAGAAGTAGATGACAGATAGAAGGGAGTTTGACAGAATGATCTGACTACACTGGGTTTATTTGTAGTGTGCAACATTTTATGTCTACTGTTACAAAAGTGTATACAAAATGGGCAATTAAAGATCAGCCAGTGGGTTTGATTCCCGACATGGGGACTTTTTTTTAGCGCAGGAATAAAAAAAAGAGTCCAATTTTAAACAAATGTTGTGCCCTGAAGTTTCTACAGACGCACTTTTTGCCTTAAAATAATAGCTTCCTCCTTAAGTTCCGGATGTTTCTGATGTAGTTCTGTTGCGTTATCTCCTGCACACAGCACAACACAGACTGGTTCAGTGTGTCCCTTGCCATAACTAGTTTGCAAAATAGCTCTCCTGCAGAAGAAAGAAAACTCCCTATTGCCACCTATAGGTGACTACCCTGTAAGTCAATGTCCTACCATTAAGGGGGGATTCACACGAACGTGTATTCGGTCCGTGCGGGCCGCGTGGTTTTCACGCGCCACGCACAGACCAATACAAGTCTATGGGCCAGTACAGACAGTCCGTGCTTTTTGCGCAGCGTTTGTCAGCTGCGCAAAAAGCGCGACATGTTCAATATCTCCGCGTATTTCGCGCATCACGCACCCATTGAAGTCAATGGGTGCGTGAAAACCACGCAGGTCGCACGGAAGCACTTCCGTGCGAACCGACTGAAACAGCGCACCAGCTGTCAAAAGGATGAATGTAACCAGAAAAGCACCACGTGCTTTTCTGTTTCCAAACATCCAAATGGAGTGTCTTTGAGATGAGCGAACCCGGACAATCGAACCGAACTTCACCGGGTTCGGCCGAACTTGTTTTGGCCGAACCCGGCAAAAAAATTTCCGGTACGCGACGTCAGGAGATAGTCACTGTCCAGGGTGCTGAAAGAGTTAAACTGTTTCAGCACCATGGACAGTGACTACCGATCCCAATAAACATGAACCTGTAAAAAAAAACTAAGTTCTGACTTACCGATAACTCCCGGCTTCTTCCTCCAGTCTGACCTCCCGGGATGACAATTCAGTCCAAGTGACAGCTCCAGCCAATCACAGGCCAAGCACAGGCTGCAGCGGTCACATGGACTGCCGCGTCATCCAGGGAGGTGGGGCTCGATGTCAAGAGAGGCGCGTCACCAAGGACGCGTCACCAAGGCAACGGCCGGGAAGTTCTCGGTAAGTACGAACTTTTTCTTTTTTTTTAACAGGTTTCTCGATATTGTGTTCGGCATTCACTGTCGAGGGTGCTGAAAGAGTTACTGCCGATCAGTTGGCTCTTTCAGCACCTTGGAGAGTGACGGGCGTCGACTAGCCTCATCTCTATGATGGCGGCTGCGCGAAAATCACGCAGCCGCACATCATACACGGATGACACGCGCAGCTGTCAAATGTTTTTTGCGCGCGCAAAACGCAGTGTTGTTTGCGCGTGCAAAAACGCAACGTTTGTCTGAATCTGCCCTAAGGCGAATTGTACACATCGCAGATTTTTATGCGGGAAAATACACATCAAAACTGCAGATAAACACAAGTAATTCCGCAGGTAATTTATACTTAATATTGCGGGGGTTTTTTTCAATGTGTTTTTTGGTGCAGATTTTAAATTTTGATGTGGAAAAAGATTTTATGCTGTCGATTTTGGTGTATTTTTTTTTAAAATAAACTTCTTAGATACAATTCTGACCTGGAAACCGCACCGCAGGTCCGTTTACGTGCAGAAAAATTCTGCAACGTGTAGCTGAGATTGCTTGAAGACTCATTTACTTTGCTGGTACTGTATTACGCTGTGGATTTTCCGCACCTTGTTCATGTAGCTTTGTACAACATAGATACATGGCTTGGGTTAATAGCAAACTCGGGGTTGCTGCTCTTCATCAGTACAGTGTAGGGTTCTGGTTGGATGAATGAGATGCCTTTGTCATAACTAGGAAGCTATGTACACCTTTGCAAGGCAAATTATTATTATTCCTTTTTTTTTTTATAAATAGGTGTATCAGTGTGTTTGGTGCAACTTTACAAATACTTTTTATGAAACATTATTTTTACTTTTTTAGACACAGCTACTCTGTATTCATCAATATCACGGCTTAGGACAAACATAGGTTCAAGGGTATTTAATAACACAAGGGAGGCTACGCGTTTCAACGCCGGAGTGGCGTCTTCATCAGGCCAATACAGATTATGCGGTTAACACACATTTAAATACACAGAGGAAATGAATAGAGGAACACACATTTCCTCTGTGTATTTAAATGTGTGTTAACCGCATAATCTGTATTGGCCTGATGAAGACCCTTGAACCTATGTTTGTCCTAAGCCGTGACATTGATGTTTCCAGCAGCGCCTCTGGTCCGTTTTTACTCTGGCTTACTATTCTATATAGTAAATACAGGGCAATTCTTGAGGAAAACCTGTTTCACTCTGCCAGAGATTGGAGTCTAAGGCTATGTTCACACAGAGTTTTTATGACAAGTTTTTTGACGCGGAAACTCGTCAAAATCGGCCCGAAAATGCCTCCCATTGATTTCAATGGGAGGCGGAGGCGTCTTTTTCCCGCGAGCGGTAAAACTGTCTTGTGGGAGAAAGAGGGGACATGCCCTATCTTCGGGCGTTTACGCCTCTGACCTCCCATTGACATCAATGGGAGGCAGAGAAAGCGTATTTCGCTGCGTTTTATGCCCGCGGCGCTCAATGGCCGCGGGCGAAAAACGCAGCGAAAATCGGCGTGCAGGGAGAGGAAAATCTGCCTCAAACTTCCAAACGGAATTTTGAGGCAGAAATTCCGCCTGCAAAAAACTCTGTGTGAGCATAGCCTAAGACGGAGGTTCGCCTTCCAGCAGGAAAACAGCAGGGAAGAGGGGTGGGAAGTGAATACCTTTGCAACGTACTGCTAATATATCTATTTGTTTTTTTTTACACATACATATACAATTATTTTGACTACAAAGAGCTATTTAAAAGTACTACAAGGTACATCAAAATAGAATCTGCTTTATGATTTTATAATATATTCTCCGTAAGATACAATTTAGGATACAGAACAAGAAATATGTAGGAACATTAGCTTGTAATATGATACGGCTTGCAGGTCCTTGGACACCAGTCCTATTAATAGCAAAACACATTCCCAATCTTGTCATCGCCGGACAGAAATGGTAGCGCTCCACACAGTGTTGGCTGTGTGGTCAAAATAGTTTCAAACTTCCGAACTAAAATATTTTGAGCCCCTAGTCAGGCACAAAAGTTTTCTTTATCCATCATTTCTACATATTTACATATTAGAAAATAATTTAAAGAAAAGCATAAAATGTACACAATACTTAGTGCCATGTGCCAATAACAGTCATTGGGCAACTACTATGACTCAAGCATCAACAAATTAACAAATCTCATTCACACGCTGTGCAGAAATTTACCTATGGTGTAGATTTTTAAATCCACTGCCAAAATTGACATGGCTGAGCATTTGTTATAGAATTCAACATTGGGATTATTGGGGAAGTCAAAAGACGCAACAAATGTCAAAAGATTATTTTTTTTGCAGCTATTCCACAGCAAAAATTGGAACTAGAAAAAAAAAATAAAACCCCAAAATGTTCCGACTAAAATATAAAAAAAAGACCATACTCACCTTCCCCGTCGGCTGTTCTTTGTTGAGCCAGCCTTCCTGGACGAACTTTTTGTCCCATGTGACCAATACAGATAATCACAGGCTGAAGCGTCATATGGGACGAGAAGTCATCCCAGGAGGTCGGCTCAGTAGAGACATGCCAATGGGAGAAGGGATGCAGTACTATGGGAGCTCCAGTGGAGAGGAGTATGTTCCTTCCCTTTCTAGCCCCTTTTCTTGTTTGCACTTGAAAATCTAGCCTAAAATGTGCCCAAAATCAAACAAGATTTGGTACAGACTTTCTTACAGAATTGCCTGTAAAATCTGGGTTGGATTTTCTGCGCCATCATCATGACATACTATTATGTCAGTTCACGGGTATGACGAGCTTAACATGACGTAATAGTACATCTTAGGATGGAAATGGGTTAAAGTAACATCTGGCCACTACGTTTTAGACCTAAAAAAATGCAGCAAAAAACGTAGATGGAAACCTCACTAAAAATGCAGCAAAACGCTGTGTTTGAATCCATAGATTCATAGATGTTTCCAAACATCCAAATGGAGTGTCTTTGAGATGAGCGAACCCGGACAATCGAACCAAACTTCACCGGGTTCGGCCGAACTTGTTTTGGCCGAACCCGGCAAAAAAATTTCCGGTACGCGACGTCAGGAGATAGTCACTGTCCAGGGTGCTGAAAGAGTTAAACTGTTTCAGCACCATGGACAGTGACTACCGATCCCAATAAACATGAACCTGTAAAAAAAAACTAAGTTCTGACTTACCGATAACTCCCGGCTTCTTCCTCCAGTCTGACCTCCCGGGATGACAATTCAGTCCAAGTGACAGCTCCAGCCAATCACAGGCCAAGCACAGGCTGCAGCGGTCACATGGACTGCCGCGTCATCCAGGGAGGTGGGGCTCGATGTCAAGAGAGGCGCGTCACCAAGGACGCGTCACCAAGGCAACGGCCGGGAAGTTCTCGGTAAGTACGAACTTTTTCTTTTTTTTTAACAGGTTTCTCGATATTGTGTTCGGCATTCACTGTCGAGGGTGCTGAAAGAGTTACTGCCGATCAGTTGGCTCTTTCAGCACCTTGGAGAGTGACGGGCGTCGACTAGCCTCATCTCTATGATGGCGGCTGCGCGAAAATCACGCAGCCGCACATCATACACGGATGACACGCGCAGCTGTCAAATGTTTTTTGCGCGCGCAAAACGCAGTGTTGTTTGCGCGTGCAAAAACGCAACGTTTGTCTGAATCTGCCCTAAGGCGAATTGTACACATCGCAGATTTTTATGCGGGAAAATACACATCAAAACTGCAGATAAACACAAGTAATTCCGCAGGTAATTTATACTTAATATTGCGGGGGTTTTTTTTAATGTGTTTTTTGGTGCAGATTTTAAATTTTGATGTGGAAAAAGATTTTATGCTGTCGATTTTGGTGTATTTTTTTTTAAAATAAACTTCTTAGATACAATTCTGACCTGGAAACCGCACCGCAGGTCCGTTTACGTGCAGAAAAATTCTGCAACGTGTAGCTGAGATTGCTTGAAGACTCATTTACTTTGCTGGTACTGTATTACGCTGTGGATTTTCCGCACCTTGTTCATGTAGCTTTGTACAACATAGATACATGGCTTGGGTTAATAGCAAACTCGGGGTTGCTGCTCTTCATCAGTACAGTGTAGGGTTCTGGTTGGATGAATGAGATGCCTTTGTCATAACTAGGAAGCTATGTACACCTTTGCAAGGCAAATTATTATTATTCCTTTTTTTTTTTATAAATAGGTGTATCAGTGTGTTTGGTGCAACTTTACAAATACTTTTTATGAAACATTATTTTTACTTTTTTAGACACAGCTACTCTGTATTCTCTATACAGAGTAGCTGTATCTAGCGCTATTCACTTCATCCGTCAGTTCCGCAGACCTGACGGGTTCAGTGACAGCGGGTCCTGTGTGTCTCTGACATACAGGATCCACCTGTAAACTATCACATCTAAGTTCATAAGATGCGATGTCTGCCCGTGTAAAACCACCTTAAGGCCCCATTCACACTTGCACATTTTGTATTTTCTCATTAGTATTTGTAAGCCAAAACCAGGAGTGGTACATAAACAGACCCCCCCCCCCCCCCCACCCAGAAGAGTCATGTGGAAAGTGCTAAGAGGTGCAACTTTCAAATCTGCTAAATGTTCATTTATGCTGCATATTCTGTGTGGAGATGCTGCTTGTTTGGCCCATGGACTTCAATGGGAGCATAAATTCTGCACTAAAATACGCAAGTTGAGTTTTGTACAGCGTTTACAGCGTAAATCCACAGGTGCACATAACATTTACTATAATCAATGCTACTCACTAAATCTGCAGGTAAAACCGCAATGTTTCTGAAGCAATATGCACCATTTTCTGTGGATTTCTGTGACTGAATTACCTAAGGATTATTGCGATTCTGCTGCAGATTTTCTGTTGCATCGTATCCTGCCTGTGGGAACATACCCCCATAGTAAAAGGGAGGTAGAATTGTTGCAAAATACTGATGAACCATCTACACATGCACACAGGGGCAGATTATAATGGGGCAATCTGGGCAATCGCTGGTTCAAGTCCCCTAGGGGCACTAAAAAAAAGTAAAATGAAGTCTTCAGTAGAAAAAAAAAAACACCAAACAATACATTTTTTTTTTTTTTTAAATCCTTTTTCCCATTTTCCTCTGATGTAATGTAAAAACAAAAAAACAAAAACAAAATTGAAATCATCTCGTCTGTAAAAGTCCAAACTATTACAATACAACATGATTTAACCTGCATTGTAAATGGCGTACATTTTTTTAAATTTTTTTTTATAACACCTGAATCACTGTTTTTTGGTCACCTTAGCGCTAAAAACAAAATGGTACCAGTGGACGTTTTTACCACATGGTGAAAGACGTAAAAACGAAACCATAAAAACCATGGAGGAATCACAGTTTCTTCCAATTCAACCATTATATGGTACTTTAAATGGTGCCAATAAAAATTAAAACTCCCCCCACAAAAAAATAATCCTTCACACACCACTACATTAACGTAAAAATAAAAAAGTTATGGCTCTAGGAAGACAGGGAGTGAAAAACGACAAAACAAAAAGTGGTTTGGACTTTAAGGGTTAAATGACAGAGACTGGTTCGTAAGGCTGAATTCACACGGGACGGATACGCTGCATAAAAGCACGCAGCGTATCCGTCCTGTGCGCCGCAGGGAATTCCAGGCGAAAAACCGCACCAAACTGTGGTGCCGTTTTTCGCCTGGAATGTCCACTGCGGAAAACTGCAGCACTTAGCTGGCTGACCTCCTGGGATGACGTTTCATCCCATGTGAACCCCGCTACAGCTTCTGATTGGCTGCAGCGGTCACATGGGATAAAACGTCAACCCAGGAGGCCATGCTGGAGGGAGGAACAGAAACTTCTGGGTAAGTATCAGACTTCTTTTTAACAGAGTTTCGTTTTTTGCGGCAGGATAGCTGCAAACCCGCCACAAAAAAACGCAACAACTGCTATTTGATGCGGGGTTTGGCTCCCTATTGAATTCAATGGGGAATACCCACAACAAATAAGCAGCGTTTACGCAAATACAGGGCCCAGCACACAGGATCAAATGCAAATACAATTGATATGCTGCGGAATTAAACTCGGCACCGCATGTCAATTTCTGAGCGTTTTTTTCCGCTCAGTATTTCCGCAGCGTGTGGATGAGATTTGTCCACATCTCTGCAATTAATTCCGATGCGGAAAATCAGCAGTATTTACGCTACGTGTGATCTCAGCTTTAAGGTTATATTCACACACAGCAGATTTGTTTTCCAGAAACCACAAACAATATAAAGCTCATGACCAATGTATTCTGCATTTTATCTTCTGTATGAATCATTCAGCTTTTACAGTGAATTCTAAACTGTGCCAGATCTATGGCCGCTTAAACAGAAATCTGCATATATATTGTGCAGTGTCTTCAGCGTTCGTAGGGGCCCACACTTTTCCACACTTTTTCAACTGCCCGGGGCCCATGATACCCTTAATCCGCCCCTGCATACACATAAAGTGTATTTATATGTTATAGTCATATATTTTGTGAAAATTACAGCCAAAAAAACATAAGATCTCTATGTGTGAGTCAGGGGAGTAACATGAAAAGACTGGGCCCATAGCAAACTCTTGACTGAGCCCCCCCCAGGTGCCACAAACAGCCCCCCTTATAGATAGTGCCCCCTGTAGAATGAGCCATACAGCCGCCCTGTAGGCAGTGCTATACAGCCCTGCCTATAGACAGTCACACCCCACTTGTAGATGGCGCCCCCCACCTCCCCCTAGTGCCATACAGCCCCCTGTAGATATCACCATAAAGCCCCCCTGTATACAGCTTCCACTGTATATAGTGCCACACAGCCCCCCTCCCTTGTATATAGTGCCACACAACCCCCCCTTAGTAGATAGTGCCACACACAGACCCCTGTAGATTGCGCCACACACAGCCCCCTGTAGATAGAGCCACAGCCCTCCCCTTGTAAATAGTGCCATACAGCCAGTGCCGCATCTGCCATGAGGCCAGGTGAGCCGACTGCCTCAGGCGGCACCACCTACCCAAACAGGGGGGGGGGGGCGGCATTTTCATCCCGGGACGGACTGGACCGGGGAGAGACGTGCTGAACGTCTGTAATACTCCTCCTCCTCTCTGACGCTGCACACAGCACATGCAGGCAGAGAGGAGCAAGTCTGCAGGAGGAGCGACGAGCAGCAGAGGTAAGTTCCTGCCTTGCTGGGACCGGGACCCGTGACGTGAGTATACTGCAAGGGGGGGTCTGGGCATTTTACCGACAGCAGAGGGCTCTATGGGGCTGGAATAATCCACCCCATAGAGCCCTCACATCACTATAATGCAACGATTAGTGTGGGTGGGGGAGGGTCTGACTTACTGCAGAGAGCTCTATAGGGGGGGATTCTGCCCCCCCCCCTTTAGAGCAGTCAGTCAGATGCTCAGACCCCCCTAACCTTTCAGTATAGTAACTAGTCAGGGCTCTATGGTGGGGGATAATTCCCCCCTATAGAGCCCTCTGCTGTCAGTAAACACCCCCCCCCCCTTGTAGTATACTCCTGGTTTTGTAGCTTTCCTGTGCTTAATTAGCGTGGGAAAGCTACAAATAGGGCTGTGACTGGTGAGTCTCACAGTGCACACTGAATGCGGCAGCTGCGGCAGCCAGTCTGACTGAGTCTCTGACCAGTCACCACCCACACGCAGCAGAAAGACAGGAGAGACTAATAGTAAACCCTCAACTACTACAGTTTCACAGGGATTGTGTATGACAGCTTCTATAGTGTAGTGGTTAGCTTGTCTGCCTTACACATGAAAGGTTGCTGGTTCAAATCCTAGCTGGGTTTTTTTTTATATTAATATCTTGTATTGGGCTTTGTTCACACTAGCATTAATATACATTTACCTCTCTTCCGTCAGAGGGAGAGGATCGATACGTTAAACGGAAAGCAACGGTTCCGTTAGAATTACCATTGCTTTCAATGGTAATTCTTTTGTATCAGTTGCTTTCCGTTTGTCTCCGTTCACTAGGTTTCCGTTCTTTTGAACGGAAATAAAAGTTCTGCAGACTGCACTTTTGTTTCCTTTAAAAAAAACGGAAACTTAGCGAACGGAGACAAACGGAAAGCAACTGATACAAAAGAATTACCATTGAAAGCAATGGTAATTCTAATGGAACCGTTGCTTTCCGTTTAACGTATCGATCCTCTCTTCCTCTGACGGAGGAGAGGTAAACGTATATTAATGCTAGTGTGAAAGAAGCCTTAGGGCCTGTTCACATCAGCGTTGGCTTTCCGTTCTGGGGTTCCGTTGGAGGTAACCCCGCAACGGAAAGTCAAACTGAAACCACAGCTTCCGTTTCCGTCACCATTAGCGCAGTCGACTGCGCTATTGATTCCGTCACAAAAACGTAAACCTGCCGGAATGGTGACGAACGGAAACCATTAGCAATGTTTCCGTCACCATTGATTTCAATGGTGACTGAAACGGAAGCTGTGGTTTGAGTTTGACTTTCCGTTGCGGGGTTCACCCGACGGAAACCTCCCACGGAACCCCGGAACGGAAAGCCAACGCTGATGTGAACAGGCCCTAATCCTTCCCCATAAACCTGCCCCCGCTAATTAAAATAAATATATTATATAATGTATATAGCGCTGTATCCTGTAACCGTCAGGTCAGCGGGTCCTGCAGGATCGAGCTGTTACCAATCACATCTAAGTTCATAACTTAGATGTGATCGGTAATAGGCGACCTAATGGATTCAGGTCTCAGCGCTATATACAGCTGCTCTGTATACAAGATACAAAGCAGCTGTATCTCAAAAAGTACAAATCATTTTCAATAAAAAGTAATTAAAACTTGCACCAATCGCAGTAATAGATATCTTTATATATCATAGTGACATGTCCGAAGTTTTCATCGGTGGGGGACCGAGCACTGAGGCCCCCACCGATCGCTAAAACGAAGCAGCAGAAGTGCTCGGGTGAGCGCTGTGCCGCTTCATTTATGCTCGACTTTCAGCCGAGTGAGCGGCTAGACTTTCTATTGAGCCCGTACACTGCTCCAAGGAAAGCCAAACAGAATTGAAGCGGCACACCGCTCACCCGAGCACTTCTGTTGCTTCGTTTTAGCGACTAGTGGGGGGTCTCAGTGTTCGGACCCCACTGATCAAAACTTCTGACATGTCAAAAGTTTTTAAAAAAGTTGTTACACTTTAAAGAGAATCTTTCACCTGCCCACAGATTTGCATTTGAGTGCAGCATGTAATGGTCAGGGCTGCACAAACTCTGGGGCACTTTAAATTTTTTTTTCCTACCCTCTTTCCTTACTTAGATATCGGTGCCGTAATGTTTGGCGCCGATATTTAAATAACCCCATGAACTGCCAATGGGGCGGTAATTGGCAAGGGGGCGTGTAACATCGCTGTGACACTGTCCAATCAGCTACGGACAATGTCAACAGCAAGAGCTGGAGAGAGGAGAGCATGTGCGCGCGCACGCTCTCACTCTTCAGCTCTCGGCAGGCAAGTACAAGACTGTGATCTCAGGTGAGAGATCAGTCTTGTCGTCCTTGTCTGCCGAGAGCTAAAGAGTGAGAGCGTGCGTGCGCGCACAGCTCCGATGCCATGAAACAGAAGAAGAAGAATTCACACTCTTCTTCTGTTCCTTAGTGGTGGCGGAGGTGCGTGCTCGCGCGCACGCGCTCTCTGTCCGGCTCTTGCTCTGAAACTGTCTGTAGCTGATTGGACAGTGTCACAGCGATGTTACACGCCCCCTTGCCAATTACCTCCCCATTGACAGTTCAGGGGGTTATTTAAATATCGGGCACCAAATATTACACCACCGATATCTAAATAACGAAGGAGGCTAGGAAAAAAATGGAAAGTGCCCTAGAGTTTGTGCGGCCCTCACCATTACATGCTGCACTCAGCTGTAGATGTATGGGGAGATGAAAGGTTCTCTTTAAAAGAAAGGTGTTATAATTTTTTTTTTTTTATTTGATATGTTTTATTTTATGGGCCTAATTTTTCTTATTATTTTAATATGTTCCCGAAGGTAGCTATTTATTCATATGTTTGTACGTCTGTGGGGGCAGCCAACTTTATTTTTATTTTTCATACTGCTAATTTTTGTTTTGTAGGTTCCGCTGGACCATTTGGCCTACGTCGTAGATTCGTTGGACTACTTCGCTGATGTAAGCTTTTTTCTTTTTTTTTCTAATAAAATGGTTAAAGTGGATTGTGTGGAAGAGTTGTCATTTCAATAAAATAAATTACTTTGTCTCTGTTTTTTTTTTTTAAAACATTTGTTTTTTATTGATTTATCAACGAAACCACAGGTTACATATAATAAACAGCTTCCTTATCGGCAAGTTCCAATGCAATGTAGACAATCAGTCAATAAGTAATCTGAGGGGGGGGAAGGAAAGACAGAAGGAAAAAACGGGGGAGGGGGGGAAAACCAGGATACATACCAAGTATAAATTGATTAATACAACGTTATAGTACCTTCAATAATTCCTCTTTCTTAAATTAACATTTCCTGTGAACCCTGATTCCTCAACATGGGAACTTGTCTGACCACGTCTGCCATTGGGATTTGAAGCGCGCCAATCCGTTGTGCCGGAGTGCAAAGAACCTTTCGTACCCGCAATGAGATGAAACCCTATCGATCACCTCCCTTAGAGAGGGAACTATGTTAGATTTCCATCTCTTAGCCAATAAAAGTTTAACTGTCAGGCATATGTGAGATACGATAACTCTCCGGGATGTCTCAACAGATTCTATGTCCAGGGACAGGAGGGTCAATGCTGCACTGGCCTCTAGATGGACGCCCACTAACGTGGACAATAAGTCAAATACCGCTTTCCACAGTGGAGCAATAACTGGGCACTCCCAAAAAATATGCAATAATGATCCCACTTTTTCACAACCTCTCCAACACAAGGGACTAGAAGACGGGTATATCTTAGACAATTGGAGAGGAGTGTAGTACCATCTCAAGAGTAATTTGTGAAAGACTACTAGAAGATTCGAGTTCATAGTGGCTCGCATTGTCCACATAATCGCTTTGCTCCATACCTCAACACTGTAGGTGACCCCTAGCTCTTTTTCCCATTTTGCCATCTGTGGGGTCTTGGAAGCTTCCGAATCCCCCAGAAGTATATCATATAACGCTCGGGTTAGCGTAGATTCCCTCATGATGGTCTTGAAGACCAAATCATACAGCCCGGATGGCACCTGAACCTGCATATGAGAACTAGATGGAAGAAGATGACGAACCTGCCGGTACTTAAAGAGATCTGCCTGTGAGATTGCAAATTCTGCCCTTAACTCTGAGAAAGATCTTATAGAGTCATTATCAAATAAATCGGGTAGTGTAGTAACCCCCAAGGCGGCCCAGTTCCCCAATCTTAGGTTAGGAACCAGAAGCTCCAACGTATCCACCGGTAGAGGGATCGTGCGAGTGGGAGAGGAGGGAGGTATTGCTTTTAAGGCCGCTTTCCATGCCTGTATTGATGCTGTCACCGTAGGGAATCGCGGGATAATACTCTTAGGAAATTTTGTCTGGGATAACAGTAGCGAGGAAAGAGGGATATCCCCAATCAGGTGATTCAGAACCTACCAAAAAAAAGTTAGCAGTATAAAATGTAAAAAAAAAAAGAATTTGCCACAATAGAAACCCCTGCTCCGCCGTTTGCTCTTGTAGGCCACATCCTGGTTTAGGCCTGAGGCCTACAAGAGATCGGGAGCACGCTGATGACGTCAACTGCCCGGCACGATGACGTCACTGCATCATGCCGACCACGCCGGGCCACTGAACTCGGTTAAAAATCATAAGTCAATTAGGTAATAAAAAGGGGGCATAGAAGATGTTAAACCATTTTCAGTGTTAATGCTGCGTTGCTGATCTATGATACTAAAGTAATACAGTAAAAAGAGTTCTTTAAATCTTCTCTATACATTAAACAGCACTTTACATATAAACAACAAATGTTTTCCTATTTATTTTATTTTTTTATATATTGCGTGTTTGATGTGTAAAGGTAGTAATGAGAAAACTCCGATAGATTGGGGGGGGGGGGGCGCCTTTTCATAGTTCGCCTCAGGCAGCAGAGGGGCTAGGTTCACCCCTGCATACAGCCCCCTAGTAGATAGTGCCACACAGCTCCTTGTGTATAGTGCCACACAGCCCCTTGTGTATAGTGCCACACAGCTCCACTATGTCTATAGTGCCACACAGCTCCCCCATGTGTTTAGTGCCACATAGCTCCCCCATGTGTATAGTGCCACACACTCCCCCTTGGGTATAGTGCCACACAGCTCCCCCTTGGGTATAGTGCCACACAGCTCCCCCTTGTGTATAGTGTCACACAGCCCCCCCTTGTGTATAATGCCACAAGGCAATGGCACATCCGAGAAAGTTGTATCAGCCAAGGGGATGTCAATGAAACATGGAAAGTTGGGTTTGGTGGCAGGGCTATGTGACTCTTCAGGATAGCGGCACTGCCCCATGACCCTCTAATGAGTAATTAGCATATAGTGTGCGTAGTTTTAAAAGTGGATTTTAAAGATTTTGCTGCATCTTAAAAAAACATACATTTGGAAATATTGTCAGGTCATATATTATCGCATGTTGGCGGTTCAAGGGGTTAAAACTACCAGACACGTTCCCATGAAATATACAATGAATTGAGAACAATTCCATCTGCTCTGCAATTTTGCTATTCAAAATATTTTCTATATTATTACATCTCTAGAACCAAACTCTAACATATACGGCTCCAGAACCAAGCTCAATACATATATAGAGCACCAGAACTGAGCTCAGCACATAACTATAGCACCAGAACCGAGCTCAGTACATATATACAGTACCACAACTACCGTGTTTCCCCGATAGTAAGACACCCCCGATTGTAAGACGTATCGGGGGTTTCAGGGGGGTCGGCTAATATAAGCCGTACCCCGAAAGTAAGACATATGTCTTACTTTCGGGGAAACACGGGGGTATTTCTGATGCGCGGCTGCGTGATTTTCGCGCAGCCGCCATCATAGAGATGAGTCTAGTCGCCGCCCGTCACTGTCCAAGGTGCTGAAAGAGCTAACTCTTTCAGCACCCTCGACAGTGAATGCCGTGAAAAAAAGAAAAAGTTCGTACTTACCGAGAACTTCCCGGCCGTTGCCTTGGTGACGCGTCCTTGGTGACGCGCCTCTCGACATCGGGCCCCACCTCCCTGGATGACGCGCCAGTCCATGTGACCGCTGCAGGCTGTGCTTGGCCTGTGATTGGCTGGAGCTGTCACTTGGCCTGAATTGTCATCCCGGGAGGTCAGACTGGAGGAAGACGCCGGGAGTTATCGGTAAGTCAGAACTTCTTTTTTTTTGACAGGTTCATGTTTATTGGGATCGGAAGTCACTGTCCATGGTGCTGAAACAGTTTAACTCTTTCAGCACCATGAACAGTGACTATCTAGAAAATCGAGCAACGCAACGCAATATAAGACATACCCCGAAAGTAAGACATAGTGGGGATTTTGGGGATAAAAAGAAAGTAAGACACTGTCTTACTTTCGGGGAAACACGGTAAGCACAGTACATAAATACAGCACTAGTACCAAGCTCATACATATATACATCCCCAGAACCAAACTCAGTACATATATACAATACCAGAAGAAAGATCAGTACATAAATACAGTGCCAAAACCAAGCTCATTACATAAATACAGTCCCAGAACCAAGCTCAGTACATAAATACAGCACCAGAACAAAGCTCAGTACATATATGCATCCCCAGAACCAAGATAATACATATATACAGCACTAGAACATATCTTAGTACTTAAATACAGCATCAGAACCAAGCTCAGTACATATATACAGCCACAGAACCAAGCTCAGTACATATATACAACGCCAGAACAAATACCGCTCAATTTAGTGCAAGCCCTGCCGTATAGGTTTGTACGGCATAAAACTACAGCTCCCAGCATGGCCCGAGCAATAGTAAGGATATGTTGGGAGATGCTGTTTCACAAAAAAAAATCATACCACCCATCATCATGCTGCAGATCATACAGTGACTACAGAACTGATTAGAGGCAGAATAAACATTTACATTAAGTGACTCACCGGTGACGTCTCAGATTCTAGTTATTTTCTTCTCCCTCCGGTCCAGACCTCTATAATGGATTTCTTCCGGCCACGACCCATTTCTGCAGTTTTACGCTCAGATATTTTCACTTCTCACTTTTAAAACATTTCTGCACCTATAAACGAAGTTAAAATTCTCAACATCTCTAAATATAATAAAGCGCCATACACTGCACCACTAACTATAATAGCGCCATACACGGTGTCCCTGATTATAATAGTACCATACACAGTGGCACGCACACACACAGACACACACACACACACACACACACACACACCGCAAGTAATTTTGCCCCGCCAATCAGCACCATTGTAGGGCGCTGAATGGTCGGGCCATTCAGCGCTAATGCATGTATTTGTACCTGCATGCTATAGACGCAGGTACAATTACTGCAAGAGGGGGTGGCTGTCGATAGTACCGGGGCCCCCTCCGGTACTAGCGACACCCCCGGGTCACCCAGCCATACATGTTGGAGGCTCAGCGCCGCGGGCCCTGCAGCAGCAGCGTCGCTACAGCTGTAGCAGCCGCAATGGCTGCTAGCGGTGCCATCGGACATATGGGTTGCGTGTCGGCTAGCGACCCTCAAGCCGCGAGCCCCGTAGCAGCCGCTACGGCTGCTACCGCAGTAGTTAAGCCACTGGTGTGAGTATAACTCTATCCTTTAGGAGTGGGTAACTGCTTAGTATTATAATTGCACACAGAAAATACTTTTATAACGGTGCATTGACACATTGCATCATATTGCATTTTATGCAGCGATTTTAAATAAATGGTGGCAAGATCTGCAATATGAAAGCAATTGATGAATGCACCCTTAGGCCACATGCACACAATGCGTATTACGTGCGGACTTGCAGCACAGATTTTCCTGATGCAAATTCGCAGAGTAATAGAGTACTAGCAAAGTAAATGAGATTACAAGTATATATTCTCATCTAAAAATGGCAGAATTTTTATGCACGTAAATTGACCTGCAGTGCGGTTTTTAAAATATGCAGCATGTCATATCATCTTGCGCTTCCATCTCAGAATTGTATCATGACAAGTTTATTTTAAAAAATGCACCAAAATCTGCAGCATATAATCAGCACTTGTTTTTCCGCATCAAAATGTACAATCCGCACCTAAAAATGTGTGAAAAACCTGCAGGAAAAAGAAGCAGCCTGACCGATCTTTGCGCGGATTCCACCCAAAGCCTCCATTGAAGTCAATGGGAGGAGTAATCTTCCTGCTGATGGAAGGAACTATTCTGCGGCAGATTTTGCGGCAGAACCCAACAAGACAAAATCCTCCATGTGAACTGAACCATAAGGTCCTCTTACACTGGCTAGTTTCGGCCGGTGCAACAAGCGCCGATCAATGAGATATCCTGTTGATCGGCGCTGGCTTGCTCCAGTCACAAGGAGCTATGTATGGGGAGGAGCGCTCGATACTCTGATCACTTGTCCCCATAGATTATTATCATGTCGGCAGCACATCTCCCTGTTTATACAGGGAGATGTGCTGGCGACAATGATAATATTTCCGTTTTTTTAAAACAATACAATCAGCAGATGAACGTTTGGTCGTTCATCTGCTGATCGTTCCCCTGTTTACACAGGGCAATTATCCACAACGAGCGTTCTATGAACGATCGTTTGCCCGATAATTGGCCCATGTAAAAAGGCCTTAACTGATATAAAAGCAGGTTAAAGACCAGTTCCCAGCAAGCTGCAGGCAAGACACAATGTTAGATGGAGGAGCTCACAGAGGTGCCACATGGTAGGCTTAGATACAGGGCCGATGTGAAACACTGTCTCTTAGTCCCTGCAACTAAGCCTACCGCAAGGTAGGCTTACATACAGGGCCCCAGCACACAGTAATCTTATACTGTAAAAGATTACTGTTTGCTGGAGCTCTGTATCGAAGCCTACTATGTGATAGGCTTACAAACATGGCCCAGCACACAGGGTCACACCATGTGTGATCCTGTGTGCTGGGCCCTGTATCTAAGCCTACCACATGGTAGGCTTATGGTACAGGGCCCATGTGTGATTCTTTCTGTTAGACCCTGTATCTAAGCCTACCACTTGGTTGAACTTGATGGACATGTGTCTTTTTTCAGCCGTCCTAGCTATGTAACTATGTAAGGTAGGCTTAAATACAGGGCCCTTGCAGACAATAACGTTAAACTTACCCTCCTCTTCGGCTTCTGACACAGCGGACGTCCTGACGCCATCCAGCGTCGTGACGGCATGACGCAGGAAGACGTAAGAACCTCCGCAACGCTCGGGAATAAAGAGGCTAAGTATATACAAGGGGGAGCACTGTGTAGAACTATATACAAGCGGGGAAGATCTGTGTAGCACTATATACAAGGCGGGGCGCTTTGTGGCACCATATAAAAGAGGGAAGCGCTGAGTGACACTATATACAAGGAAGGGGAGCGCTGTGTAGCACTATATACAAGGGGGCGTGAAGCGCTGTGTAGCACTATATACAAGGGGGAGTGCTGTGTGACACTATATACAATGGGGGGAAGCGCTGTGTAGCACTATATACAAGGGGGGATGCGCTGTGTAGTACTATATACAAGGGGGGAGCGCTGTGTGACACTATATACAATGGGGGAGCGTTGTGTAGCACTATATACAAGGGGGGATGCGCTGTGTAGCATTATATACAAGGGGGGAGTGCTCTGTGACACTATATACAATGGCGGGAAGCGCTGTGTAGCACTATATACAAGGGGGGATGCGCTGTGTAGCACTATATACAGGGGGGAGCGCTGTTTAGCACTATATACAAGGGGGGTGCTGTGTGGAACTATATACAGGAGGGGAGTGCTTTGTGACACTATATACAAGGAGGGGGAGCACTGTGTAGCACTATATTCAAGGGGGGGGGTGAAACGCTGTGTAGCACTATATACAAGGGGGCGTGAAGCACTGTGTAGCACTATATATAAGGGGGAGCGCTGTGTAGCACTATATACAGGGGGAGCGCTGTGTAGCACTATATACAAGGGGGGAAGCACTGTGTAGCACTATATACAAGGGGGGAAGCACTGTGTGACACTATATACAAGGGGGGAAACGCTGTGTAGCACTATATACAATGGGGGAGCACATTGCGACATTATATACAAGGGGGAAGCGCTGTGTGAAACTATAAAAGGGGGAGCGCTGTGTGACACTATATAAAAGGGGGAAGCGCTGTGTGACACTATATAAAAGGGGGAGGCGCTGTGTGACACTATATACAGGAGGGAGCGCTGTGTAGCACTATATACAGTGAAGGAAATAAGTATTTGATCCCTTGCTGATTTTGTAAGTTTGCCCACTGTCAAAGTCATGAACAGTCTAGAATTTTTAGGCTAGGTTAATTTTACCAGTGAGAGATAGATTATACAAAAAAAAAAAAAAGAAAATCACAAAGTCAAAATTATATATATTTATTTGCATTGTGCACAGAGAAATAAGTATTTGATCCCCTACCAACCATTAAGAGTTCAGCCTCCTCCAGACCAGTTACACGCTCCAAATCAACTTGGTGCCTGCATTAAAGACAGCTTCTTACATGGTCACCTGTATAAAAGACTCCTGTCCACAGACTCAATTAATCAGTCTGACTCTAACCTCTACAACATGGGCAAGACCAAAGAGCTTTCTAAGGATGTCAGGGACAAGATCATAGACCTGCACAAGGCTGGAATGGGCTACAAAAACATAAGTAAGACGCTGGGTGAGAAGGAGACAACTGTTGGTGCAATAGTAAGAAAATGGAAGACATACAAAATGACTGTCAATCGACATCGATCTGGGGCTCCATGCAAAATCTCACCTCGTGGGGTATCCTTGATCCTGAGGAAGGTGAGAGCTCAGCCGAAAACTACACGGGGGAACTTGTTAATGATCTCAAGGCAGCTGGGACCACAGTCACCAAGAAAACCATTGGTAACACATTACGCTGTAATGGATTAAAATCCTACAGTGCCCGCAAGGTCCCCCTGCTCAAGAAGGCACATGTACAGGCCCGTCTGAAGTTTGCAAATGAACATCTGGATGATTCTGAGAGTGATTGGGAGCTGGTGCTGTGGTCAGATGAGACTAAAATTGAGCTCTTTGGCATTAACTCAACTCGCCGTGTTTGGAGGAAGAGAAATGCTGCCTATGACCCAAAGAACACCGTCCCCACTGTCAAGCATGGAGGTGGAAACATTATGTTTTGGGGGTGTTTCTCTGCTAAGGGCACAGGACTACTTCACCGCAAAAATGGGAGAATGGATGGAGCCATGTACCGTCAAATCCTGAGTGACAACCTCCTTCCCTCCACCAGCACATTAAAAATGGCTCGTGGCTGGGTCTTCCAGCACGACAATGACCCGAAACATACAGCCAAGGCAACAAAGGAGTGGCTCAAAAAGAAGCACATTAAGGTCATGGAGTGGCCTAGCCAGTCTCCAGACCTTAATCCCATCGAAAATTTATGGAGGGAGCTGAAGATCCGAGTTGCCAAGCGACAGCCTCGAAATCTTAATGATTTACAGATGATCTGCAAAGAGAAGTGGGACAAAATTCCATCTAACATGTGTGCAAACCTCATCATTAACTACAAAAAACGTCTGACTGCTGTGCTTGCCAACAAGGGTTTTGCCACCAAGTATTAAGTCTTGCTTGCCAAAGGGATAAAATACTTATTTCTCTGTGCACCATGCAAATAAATATATATAATTTTGACAATGTGATTTTCAGTTTTTTTTTAATATAATCTATCTCTCACTGGTAAAATTAACCTAGCCTAAAAATTCTAGACTGTTCATGTCTTTGACAGTGGGCAAGCTTACAAAATCAGCAAGGGATCAAATACTTATTTCCTTCACTGTACAAGGGGGGCGCTGTGTGGAACTATATACAGGAGGGGAGCACTGTGTGACACTATATACAAGGAGGGGGAGCGCTGTGTAGCACTATATTCAAGGGGGGGTGAAACGCTGTGTAGCACTATATACAAGGGGGTGTGAAGCACTGTGTAGCACTATATATAAGGGGGAGCTCTGTGTAGCACTATATACAGGGGGAGCGCTGTGTAGCACTATATACAAGGGGGGAAGCACTGTGTAGCACTATATACAAGGGGGGAAGCACTGTGTGACACTATATACAAGGGGGGAGCACATTGCAACATTATATACAAGGGGGGAAGCGCTGTGTGACACTATATAAAAGGGGGAGCGCTGTGTGACACTATATAAAAGGGGGAGGCGCTGTGTGACACTATATAAAAGGGGGAGGCGCTGTGTGACACTATATACAGGGGGGAGTGCTGTGCAGCACTATATACAAGAGGGCGCTGTGTGACACTATATACAAGGAGGGGGAGCGCTGTGTAGCACTATATACAAGGGGGTGGTGAAGCGCTGTGTAGTACTATATACAAGGGGTTGTGAAGCGCTGTGTAGCACTATATACAAGGGGTGGAGCGCTGTGTAACACTATATACAATGGGTGAAAGTGCTCTTTAGCACTATATACAAGGGGTGGATGCGCTGTGTAGCACTATATACAGGGGGGAGCGCTGTATAGCACTATATACAAGGGGGCGCTGTGTGGAACTATATACAGGAGGGGAGCGCTGTGTGACACTATATACAAGGAGGGGGAGCGCTGTGTAGCACTATATTCAAGGGGGGGGTGAAACACTGTGTAGCACTATATACAAGGGGGCATGAAGCACTGTGTAGCACTATATATAAGGGGGAGCGCTGTGTAGCACTATATACAGGGGGAGCGCTGTGTAGCACTATATACAAGGGGGGAAGCACTGTGTAGCACTATATACAAGGGGGGAAGCACTGTGTGACACTATATACAAGGGGGGAAACGCTGTGTAGCACTACATACAATGGGGGAGCACATTGCGACATTATATACAAGGGGGGAAGCGCTGTGTGACACTATATAAAAGGGGGAGCGCTGTGTGACACTGTATAAAAGGGGGAGGCGCTGTGTGACACTATATAAAAGGGGGAGGCGCTGTGTGATACTATATACAAGGGGGGATGCACTGTGTGGCACTATATACAAGGGGGAGCGCTTGTGTGGCGCTATCTATATGGGGGCTGTGTGGGATGCTATCTATAGGGGGCTGTGTGTGGTGCTGTCTACAGGGGGATGTGTGTGATGCTATCTACTGGGGTCTGTGTGGCTCTATCTATAGGGGGCTGTGTGTGATGCTATCTATAGCGGGTGTGTGTTGACTATCTACATGTGGTGCTATCTACAGGGGGTTGTGTGTGGCGCTATCTACAGGGGGGGTATGGCGCTATCTACATGGGGGTGTGGCGCTATCTACAGGGGGCAGTGTGTATGTGGTGCTTTACTTTACAGTGTGTGACAATTATATTCATGGGCACAGTGTTTTGGATTATTTCATTCAGGGCCGCAGTGCATGGTGCGATTATATTTAGGGGCATAATGTGTGGCACCATGATAATGTTATCATCATTTATAGGTGTGGAAATGGTGGTAAAGTCAGGAGACGAAGACATCTGAGCGGAAAATTCTACAGAAATGGGTCATGGCCAGGAGAAGTCGTCATGAAGTCTGGACCGGATGGAGAAGAAACTAGTAGAATCTGAGATCGTCGCCTGTGAGTCACTAGATTTATAGAGAATCTGTCACCTCTCCTGACATATTTATTATAGGAAAACCTTGTATTTCACAAAAAGTCTTTATGTAGTCCAGGACTGATAGACAAATTGAAGTTACCATTCCCCTTGTCAGGAGGATGTGTAGGCACACAGCCCTGTGACAAGGGGAATCGTAACACCCATTTGTTAATGCTTGCACAAAAAGGGTAGTGTTAACAATAGTTACGGCGCTGCAGGGCGGTGGTTGAGAAGGGGAGCCCAAGTTTGGGTAACAGCCCAGTGCCTATGGTCTACTTAATTAGCCACTGGATTGAGTGCATGTGGGGGCACGGACTGGCCAAACAGTGTTTCAGCCAGTGTAAGTTACTAAGTCGAAAGAAAACAGCTGATTACAGCAGCCTGCCAAAACACTTCCAAATCGCTGATTTGTAAGTGTGCCAGCCGGGCCAGCACACCAGGTAAATGATTTTGCCCAGCACACTTCCAAATCACTGATATGTAGGTGTGCTGGCCCGGCTGGCATACGTATAAATCAGAGTTTTGTTAGTGTGCTGGGCAGCCGCCGCATGAAACGAGGCCTGTTGACTGTCCAATGGAGGCTAGAGCACTTAAAGGGAATGTGTTGCCAGCAAAACATGTTTTTTTTTTTTAAATTAAACATTTAGTGTGTAGGTGATTAAACATTGTTCAAATTTTTTTTATTTTTTTCACGAGTCAGGAAATATTATAAATTAGATTCTAATTTATAATATTTCCCAGTGCTGGTCACTAGATGGAGCTATTCCCAAAATTGCAGCATTGCATGTGGTAAAGCAACCACATTGCTTTTTGCTGCAAAATTGGGAAAAAAGCACTCGCTCTAGTGAGCTCTGAGAATCCCCCCCTCCTTTATCCTGGCTAGTGCCGGGATAAATGAGGGGATTGAACGGTCTAACCTCCTACACTGTGTGTCGCCATTTTTTGAGCTAACACACAGTGTAGTAGGTTTACATACAGTAGTAAACACACACAAACACGAACATACATAGAAATCTCTTACCTGCTCCTGCCGCCGCGGCTCCCTCCGGCCCGTCCGCTCCGTCTGCTGCCGCTGGTCCAAGTGCACAAGTCCGGAAGCCGCGACCGGAAGTAGTAATCTTACTGTCCGGCCGCGACTTTCGGACCACAGGAAAATGGCGCCGGAAGGCGCGCATTTCAAATTGGACTGTGTGGGAGCGGCGCATGCGCAGTTCCCACACAGACGGCGTACACAGAAGTGGATGGGACGGGACCCGTTCGCAGTCCCTATAGGACTGTGGCTGCCGTATTCCATGTCTGTATGTGTCGTTAATCGACACATACAGAAATGGAAAAAAAAATGGCAGCCCCCATAGGGAAGAAAAAGTGTAAAAATAAGAAAAAGTAACACACAAACACATAAATTAATCCAAACGTTTTTAATAAAGCACTAACATCTTTAACATATTTAAAAAAAAATTGTGATGACACTGTTCCTTTAAAAGAGAAGAGGTCCAATGAAGAAAACAGCTAGATCCTGACTCTGCCCTCCAGAACTCCTCCTCTGACAAGTCCCACCCCCACACCGTCAAACAGTGCCATAGACTCTGTGCCGAGTACACTCTGCTACCCTCTGAGACGTGAGGATGTGACTTCATGCTTTCTGACGTTCATCAGCGGCCTGCCTGCTCGTAACTGCGGCTGCCTCCTCTCCCTCCCTAGACCTGTTGGACAGTGGACCTCTTGCCTAGCTGGACCTGGTCTGCATAAAACCTTGTGTTTGACTATGCAAGTAAGGCTATGTAAGATAAATAAAAATAAAAGTCATGGCACAATAATTTGTGTGTGTTGCAGTGGCTGAATGTGGACAAAAACTTGCCCACTATAGTATTACGGGCGAAATCATGCGGTTATTGGCCACCGCATAAAGGCATAATTTCGTCTGTATGTGGCCACCCCAACGTACAAACGCACCTTAGAGCTACAGATGAGGGTGGCACCAAACAAAATCTTTGCACCGGGTGAAGGGAAACCTAGCTACGCCTCTGCCACATGACACCCAAAATGTCCCTTATCCCAGCCACAATGCCCTCATGACAGCCATAATGCAATCCATGACACATACAAAGCCCTCAAAGGTAATGTTGTGCATGTAGTCTTTCACTCTCCCCATCTTTTCAATCTGGCCTCGACTGGAATAAAGGCTTCTTCAAGCTATAACATTCATTTGCAGAATTTGGGACCCAGGATTCTCGCTTTTACAACACATACCTCTCACATGACAGCCACAAATTGCTCCCAGGACAGCAACAATGTCCCTTATGCTAGCCACAATGCCCCTATTCCAGCCACACTTCACACATGTATACACATATTTACATTGCCACAGTCTGCATGAGAAAGGGGAGCAGTAGGTTGCAGTATATTAGCAATTTGAAGCAGAGAAGATACAGGAGCTGCCAAGAGCAGAGCAGAAAGTGCTGGTACCAGGCGCTTCTCCTGCACTAAAGTAAAGCCTCTGATTGCTTGAAGCAGGTGCCTGTCACAAGTTACAGACTTTTCCATTGATACAGGAGCCTCTCTATTACCAATGAGCGTGTGAAAGAAATTTTTACATTTTGATGTGTTTTTGGCGCGTTTTCATGCTGCGGATTGTGGTGCGATTATCCTCAGCACTAGGCATATACAATTCGCAAGCGGAAACGCAAGATAAATTTACATGCTGCAGATTTTAAAATCCACACCAATGGTCAATTTACGTGCAGTAAAATACTGCAGTGTTTATATGAGTTTTCCTGGAATTTCATTGACTATGCTGGTAATGTGTTACGCTGCGGTTTTGCCGCTCGCAAATAAGCACTGCAAAACCGCATTGTCTGCATTGACCCTAACTCCACCATTTTTGTCTCATTGTTCTATACTCCATTTTAACTTCAATATACAATTGATGCAGAGAGGAATAGGTTTCTGCTGTGTGTAGGGAAACTTTGCTGAATAACACAAAAATGACTGAAAATATTGTAACTATTATGTAAATGTTCAGGCTAAATGTTATATAAAATGAGAAAGCAGCTTGGAGTAGATGGATTGTAGAGTGTTTTACAAAGCAGCAAAGAGCCCAAGGTATCTTTACAGTAGGGATCAGAACAGAATATATACTTTAAGAATCTTAGTTATTTTGTATATTCACCGGATAGGACATCAGTACATGATCTGTGGGGGTCCAACACTCTGCCTCTGCCTCCGAGCACCGGACGTACATGCCGGAAGCAGTTGGCTCCGGCCACTGAATAGCGGCGAGCTGCCGTACTGCAGCTCTGCTCCTATTCAAGTGAATAGGAGCAGAGCTGCAGTTCGGCAGCAAGGCCACTATGCTATGTACTGCTTCTGACTCCGTACATAGCATAATGGGCCATAACATCTGGTGCACAGAGATAGCAAAGCTGCTTAAAGGTGCGGGGTCTGGGTGTTGGCACTGCACCGATTATATACTGATGACCTATCTGGTGGATAAGTCATCACTTGTTCAGTAGTAGAGAACCCCTTTAACTTCATTGAACTGGAGTAGGCTTCCGGAGGTGGCACCGATGGTGTAGCACACATGGTTTGCAATGTGCTGATGGAGTAGCTCTATCCGGGACCTGCAGCTGATCGGCTCTACGAGAGGGCAAGGGGATGCAGCCCATGCACTCGTAGCGAGGATACAGCGTGACTAACGTGATCCTCAGCAGAGATTTTTGCTCACTACCTGATGTTTTTTTCTGAAAATGAGACCGCCATATCAGCAGTGCAGGCGATGTGATGAAGTACTATGAATGACCCAACTTTCTCTCTCTCCTGAAAGGAAAAAAGAAAAAAAAACATACCACAGACATGCCTGTGGAAAGCCTTGTTTTTTACAGCAAATGTTCAAAATGTCCAAACTGAACAAGAAGGAAGTAAGAGTTGAAAATTAAAAGCGTAATCATCACTATATGAAAAACGGAATTTCAGATGTGCATCTGATCAGGTCGTATGCCCTACTCTCTGAACCTTTTTTCTGTATTTTCTTGTCCTCTTGCACTTTTTTTTTGTGTGCTTCCTTCTCTAAAATAGAAAAACGTCTTGGTATGTCTCTCAAGGAGTGCACTAGAAATAATGTGGGCGACTATGCAATAGCAACATGTACATGTTGTGAAAGACTGAGGAGAAATCACAAGCCACTTGTACCTATAAATCAAATCCTGATTTTGAAAAAAAATTCATACCTATGAACAATGCTGCTTTAACCCCTTCCCGCTCCTTGACGTACTATTACGTCATGGCAGCTGTATCGTTCGCGCTCCATGCCGTAATAGTACGTCTCGGGAGTAACGGCCGTTTCGGCCGTCCTCCCGACACATACAGGAGCTGTGACGCTGCTGTCTTGTTCAGCAGCTGTCACAGCTCCTACAGCGGGGACCGATCGCTGTGTCCCCGCTGATTAACCCCTTAAAAGCCGCGTTCTATAGAAACGCCATAAGACATAAAAAAAACCTATAAACATCTGGTATCGCCGTAATCGTATCGCCCCGCAGAATAAAGTGAATATGTCATTTATAGCGCACGGTGAACGCTGTAAAAAAAAACGAGAAAAAAAACAATCGTACAATTGCTGTTTTTTAGTCACCACGCCACCTTAAAATAGAATAAAAACTGATCAAAAAGCCGCATGCACCCCAAGAAAACTACAATGGATTCCTCAAGGAGTCTAGTTTCAAAATTGGGGTCACTTTTGGGGGGTTCCCAATGTTTTGACACCACAAGACCTCTTCAAACCGGACATGGTGCCTAATAAAAAGGAGGGCTCAAAATCCACTAGGTGATCCTTTGCTTCGGAGGCCGGCGCTTCAGTCCATTACCGCCCGAGGGCCACATGTGGGATATTTCTCAAAACTGCAGAATCTGGGCAATAAGTATTGAGTTGCGTTTCTCTGATAAATCCTTTTGTGTTATAAAAAAAATGGTATAAAGAGGATTTTCTGACAAAAATTTTTTTTACATTTCACCTCTACTTTGCTCTAAATTTTTGTGAAACACCTAAAGGGTTCATAAACTTTCTAAATGCTGTTGTGAATACTTTGAGGGGTTTAGTTTCTAAAATGGGGTATTTGATAGGGGTTTCTAATATATGGGCCCCTCAAAGCAACTTCAGAACTGAACTGGAACCTAAAAAAATAAATAAATGAGGCAATACTTCGCTTCTTTCATTATACTGATAATGAGCCGTGCCCACCCCGAGATGACCCCAGTTTTGACCGTTTGTATAAACGGAGACCCCTATTAGACCGTTCCAGTGCCCGGTTTTCCCAAGCATACACCCCAGAGAAGTGTATTTCTATTGATGAGTCCCTGGTACATTTTAAAGGGAGGTTTCAATTCCGCGAGTACCTGCCGGGTAAGAGGGCAAGGTATGGCGTGAAGATGTATAAGCTGCGAGAGTGCATCAGGGTATACCTACAGATTTAGGATATATGAAGGAAAGGCCACCCCCAAACCAGACTGCATCCTGGAATACAATAGGTACATGGGAGGTGTGGACTTGTAAGATCAAGCCCTGAAGCCCTACAGCGCCATGCGGTGTGGTATAAGAAGCTGGCCGGGCACATCATACAGATGGCATTGTACAATGCGTACATGCTACGTCGATGTGCAGGCCAGACGGGAACTTTCCTGGAATTTCAAGAGGTGATTATCAAGAACCTAATCTTTAGGGACCAAGAAGGGGGGGCACCCAGTACTTCTGGAAGCGAGCCCACACGCATCGTACCAGGGCAACACTTTCCAGGAGAAGTTCCCCAAACTGGCAAGAAGGGAAAAAGTCAAAAGAGGTGCAAAGTCTGCTATAAGAGGGCGATAATGGATAACACAATATATCAATGTGACACGTGTCCCGAATAACCAGAGCTCTGTATGAAAGTGTTTTAAAATTTATCATACATCCCTTGGTTTATAATTTACCCCAATTTTACTTACCCTGATGCACTCCGCACAGCTTATCCCCCCTCGTCTTTCCCCTCTGAGCCCTGCTGTGTGCCCAGGCAGCTGATAACAGCCACATGTAGGGTATTGCCATACCTGGGAGAACCCACATTACAGTTTATGGGGTGTAGGTCTCCGGTCAAAATGCTCACTACACCTCTAGATGAATGCCTTAAGGGTGTAGTTTTTAAAACGGGGTCACTTCTTGCGGGTTTCAACTGTACTGGTACCTCAGGGGCTTCTGCATACATGACTTCGCACTAGAAAATCCCCAGTAGGCCAAATGGTGGTCCTTTCCTTCTGAGCCCTCCCATGGGCCCAAACGGCAGTTTATCACAACAAATGGGGTATTACGGTACTCAGAACAAATTGCGCAACAGAATGGGGTATTTTGTTTCTTGTGAAAATAAGAAATTTTCAGCCAAAACTACATATTATTTGAAAAAAATAATTTTGTTTTCATTCCCAGCCCAATTCAAATAAGTGCTGTGAAAAAACTATGGGGTCAAAATGTTCACAACACCCATAAAGGAATTCCTTGAGGAGTGTAGTTTCCAAAATGGGGTCATTTGTGGTGGGTTTCTATTGCTTTGATACCTCTGGGGCTCTGCAAATGCGACATGGCACCCGAAAACCAATCCAGCAAAATCTGTACTCCAAAGAACACACAGCGCTCCTTTCCTTCTGAGCCCTCCCATGGGCCCAAACGGCAGTTTATCACAACAAATGGGGTATTGCGGTACTCAGAACAAATTGCGCAACAGAATGGGGTATTTTGTTTCTTGTGAAAATAAGAAATTTTCAGCCAAAACTACATATTATTTGAAAAAAATAATTTTGTTTTCATTCCCAGCCCAATTCAAATAAGTGCTGTGAAAAAACTATGGGGTCAAAATGTTCACAACACCCATAAAGGAATTCCTTGAGGAGTGTAGTTTCCAAAATGGGGTCATTTGTGGTGGGTTTCTATTGCTTTGATACCTCTGGGGCTCTGCAAATGCGACATGGCACCCGAAAACCAATCCAGCAAAATCTGTACTCCAAAGAACACACAGCGCTCCTTTCCTTCTGAGCCCTCCCATGGGCCCAAACGGCAGTTTATCACCACAAATGGGGTATTGCCGCACTCAGGACAAATTGGGCAACAAAATTGAGTATTTTATTTCTTGTGAAAATAAGAATTTTTGAGCTAAAATGACATATTATTGGAAAAAATATATATTTTTTTAATTCCCAGCCCAATTCAAATAAGTTCTGTGAAGAAACTATGGAGTCTAAATGGTCACATTACCCATAAATGAATTCCTTGAGGGTGTAGTTTCCAAAATGGGGTCACTTCTGTTGGGTTTCCATTGCTTTGATACCTCTGGGGCTCTGCAAATGCGACATGGCATCCGAAAACCAAACCAGCAAAATCTGTACTCCAAAGAACACACAGCGCTCCTTCCCTTCTGAGGCCTCCCATGGGCCCAAACGGCAGTTTATTGCCACAAATGGGGTATTGATGCACTCAGGAGAAATTGGGCAACAAAATTGAGTATTTTGTTCCCTGTGAAAATAAGAAATTTTGGTAAAAAATTACATCTTATTGGAAAAAATGTCATTTTTTAAATGTCACAGCCCAATTGAAATAGGTGCTGTGAAAAAACTGTGCGGTCAAAATGCTAACAACAGCCATAAATGAATTCCTTGAGGGGTGTAGTTTCCAAAATGGGGTCACTTTTGGTGGGTTTCCATTGCTTTGATACCTCTGAGGCTCTGCAAATGCGACATGGCACCCGAAAACCAATCCAACAAAATCTGGACTCCAACAAACATATAGCGCTCCTTTCCTTCTGAGCCCTCCCATGGGCCCAAATGGCAGTTTATCACCACAAATGGGGTATTGCCACACTAAGGACAAATTGGGCAACAATATGGGGTATTTTGTTCCCTGTGAAAATAAGAAAGTTTGATCACAAATGACATTTTATTGGAAAAAATGACATTTTTTTCATTTCAGAGCCCAATTCAAATACGTGCTGTGAAAAAACTGTGCAGTCAAAATGGTAACAACAACACTAAATTAATTCCTTGAGGGGTGTAGTTTCCAAAATGGGGTCACTATTCGGGGTTTCCTACTGTTTTGACACCTCAACACCTCTTCAAACCTGGCATGCTGCCTAAAATATATTCTAATAAAAAAAGAGGACTCAAAATGCACTAGGTGCTTCTTTGCTTCTAGGGCTTGTATTTTAGTCCACGAGCGCAGTAGGGCCACATGTGGGACATTTCTAAAAACTGCAGAATCTGGACAATACATATTTAGTAGTGTTTCTCTGGTAAAACCTTCTGTGTTACAGAAAAAAAATGAATAAAATTGAAATTCAGCAAGAAAAATGAAATTTGCAAATTTCACCTCCACTTTGCTTTAATTCCTGTGAAATGCCTGAAGGGTTAAAAAACGTTCTAACTGCTGTTTTGAATACTTTGAGGGGTCTAGTTTTTAAAATGGGGTGTTTTATCAGGGTTTCTAATACATAGGCCCCACAAAGCCACTTCAGAACTCAAGAGGTACCTTAAAAAAAAGGCTTTTGAAATTTTCTTAAAAATATGAGAAATTGCTGTTTATGTTCTAAGCCTTGTAACGTCCAAGAAAAATAAAAGAATGTTCAAAAAACGATGCCAATCTAAAGTAGACATATGGGAAATGTGAACTAGTAACTATTTTGGGTGGTATAACTGTCTGTTTTACAAGCAGATGCATTTAAATTCTGAAAAATGCAATTTTTTCAAAATTTTCTCTACATTTTGCAATTTTTCACCAATAAACACTGAATATATCGACCAAATTTTACCACGAACATGAAGCCCAATGTGTCACGAGAAAATAATCTCAGAATCGCTTGGGTAGGTTTAAGCATTCCGACGTTATTACCACATAAAGTGAAATATGTCAGATTTGAAAAATGGGCTCTGAGCCTTAAGGCCAAAACTAGGCTGCGTCCTTAAGGGGTTAATTAAATTACAGAGGAAGATATGTGATAAAACATGGTTTTCATCTAGTATATGCATGAGCTTAACCTCTTCCCGCCCTGCTCCGCAATAGTACGTCCTGCAGAGGGGTTAGTTCCCGTATCAGAACGTACAGTTGCGGAGTAGTTCCCAGCGCACACTGTCCTAACGGACAGTGTCCGGGAACCGGGAGGTCAGCTGTCCCCGACAGCTGACACTCCAGCCTTGCCGGTCAGCGGACCATCGCCGCTGATTTTGGCAATTAACCCCATAAATGCGGCGACAGATTGCCGTCGCCGCATTTAAGTGGTTTGAAGCACATCGGCAGCCCCCACGAAGTGATCGTGGGGGCTACCGATGCTTGTCGTGGCAATCGGAGGTCAGACAATGACCTCCGGGTTGCCATGTACGGAAGCCTCGGAGGAGAAGCCTCCTGCCGGTCCTCCGAGGCTTCCTGTCAGTGTGACTGTCACGTCACAATGACAGTTGGAATGCATTACACTACGTAGGTAGTGTAATGTATTCCAGCAGTGATCAGAGCTGCAAGTCTAAGTGTCCCCTAGTGGGACAAGTGAAAAAAGTAAAAAAAAGTAAGACATTTTTATATAAACAAACACTGCATTTTTTTCCTATAATAAGTCTTTCATTATAGGAAAAAAATGAACACGTTAAAAAAAGTACACATATCTGGTATCGCCGCGTTCATAACGACCCCAACTATAAAACTGTAATGTTATTTTTCCCGCAAGATGAACACCCCAAAGAAAAACAATAAAAAACGACACCAGAATTGCTATTTTTTGGTCACCACCCCTCCCAAAATAGAGAATAAAAAGTGATCAAAAAGTCGCATGTACCCGAAAATAGTACCGATAAAAACTACAACCCGTCCCTTTTTTTACTGAAAAATAAAAAAGTTACGGCTCTCAGAATATGGTGACACAGAAAATAAATGATTTGATAAAAAAGTGATTTTATTGCGCAAACGCTGCAAAACATAAAAAAAACTATATACATATGGTATCGCCGTAATCGTATCGACCCGCAGAATAAAGTAAAATCATAATTTATAGTGCATGGTGAACGCCGCAAAAAAATTAACTAAAAAACATTGTCAGAATTGCTTGTTTTTGGTCACCCTGCTTGCAAAAAAATTTAATAAAAAGTGATTAAAAAAAATCGCATGTACCCCAAAATGGTACCAATGAAAAGTACAGATTGTCCCACAACAAATAAGCCCTCACATAGCTCCAATGGTGAAAAAATAAAGAAGTTCTGGCTCTCAGAATATGGCGATGCAAAATGTGCAGTGTTTTCTAAAAGCGGGTAACATCCGACACCATTTATCAGTGCGACACCGGCCACACATCTATGAATTATTATTTATTTACCGCATTATTATACACTCTTATTATGCCCTGATGTACTCAGCACAAATTACATATGCCCCCACATTATAAACTGAAATACCAGCAAAACCCAAAACAGAAAAACTACCAAGCAAAATCTGCGCTCCAAAAGCAAAATGGCATCCCTCCCTCCTGAGCCCTGCAGTGTGCCTAAACAGCAGTTTGCATCCACATATATGGCATCGCCATACCCGGGGAGAACACGCTTAACGTTTTATGAGGTATTAGTCTTCAGTGGCACAAACTGGGCACAACATATAGTGCATTAAAATGGAATATCAGTGGAAAATTGCAATATTCACACCATCCGCTGTGCATTAACCCCTTTGTGTACTATGACTTAATGGAACTTCATGGTGCGGGGGTTGATGTATGGAGCGGGCTCACGTGCTGAGCCCGCTCCATACGCTGCGGGTGTCGGCTGTGTATTACAGCTGACACCCGGGACTAACGGACAGGAACAGTGATCGCGCTGTTACAGGAGTCTGTAAAAATAACAATATACTGCAATACATTAGTATTGCAGCATATTGTACCCGCAATCCAATGATCGCTGGTACAAGTCCCCTAAGGGGACTAATAAAATGTGTAGAAGAATTAAAGTTATTAGTAGTGAGAAAGAAAAAAGTTTAAAGTTTAAAAAAAAAAACTTTTCCCATTTTTCTTCTAAAGTAATGTAAAAAAATAAACAGAATTGATATCGCTACGCCCGTAAAAGGTCGAACTATTACAATATACCATTATTTAACTCGCACGGTGAACACCGTAAAAAACGTAAATAATTTAAACTGCCAAAATTGCTGTAGTTTTCGTTTTTACCGCACAGCGAAAGCTGTAAAAACGAAAAGCCCAAAAAATGGAATCAGATTTTTTTCCTATATTACTATATTTTCCTATTTTTTTTTCAGTTTCCCAGTACTTTTTATGTCAATTTAAATGGTATCAATAGAAACTACAATTCCACCCGCAAGAAATAAGCCCTCACATCACTTTACTGATGGAAAAAGAAAAAAGTTATGGCTCTTGGAGGGCGGGTAGAGAAAAACGAAAATAAGAAAGCAAAAAATGGATCAGTCCTGAAAGGGTTAATTCATTTCTAATGAAAAAAAATGTATGACCACATGTGGGGTACTTCCGTACCCGGGAGAAATAGCTTTACAAAAATTGGTTGTTTTTTTCTCCTTTATCCCTAGTGAAAATGAGAAAATTCAATTGTAATATTAATTTTCTCCGCCTTATTCTAATAAATTCTGCAAAAGACCCGTGGAGTCTAAATGCTCACTATACCCCTAGAAAAATTCCTTGAGGGGTGTTTCCAAAATGGGGTAACTTGGGGGGTTTCGACTGTTTTGGTCCCTCCAGGGCGTTGCAAAGGCGGCATGGCACCGAAAAACAATCCTGCAAAATCCGTGCTCCAAAATCCAAATGGCGCTACTTCCCTTCTGAGCGCTGCCATGGGTCCAATCAGCAATTTATTACCACATACGGGGTATTGCCGTAATCAGGAGAAAATGCTTTACAAATGTTGTGGTTATTTTTTTCCTTTATTCCTTGTAAAAATTAAAAATTTCTATGGTTTTTCAGAAAAAAAGTTGATTTTCATTTTCACTGCCTAATTCCACTAAATTCTGCAAAACACCTGTGTGGTCAAAATGCTAACTATACCCCTAGATAAATTCCTTGAGAGGTGTAGTTTTCAAAATGGGGTCACTTTTGTGGGGTTTCCCCTGTTTTGGTCTCTCCAGGGCGATGCAAACGCGACATGGCACCGAAAACCAATCCAGCAAAATCCGTGCTCCAAAATCCAAATGGCACTCCTTCCCTTCTGAGCCCTGCTGTGGGTCCAATCAGCAGTTTATTACCACATATGGGATATTGCTGTAATCAGTAGACATTGCTTTACAAATGTTGGGGTGATTTTATGCATTATTCCTCGTAAATATTACAAATTTCTATGTTTTTTCAGAAAAAAAGTAGATTTTCAGTTTTACAGACTAATTCAAATATATTTAGCGAAAAACCTGTGTGGTCAAAATGCTAACTATACCCCTAGATAAATTCCTTGATAGGTGTAGTTTCCAAAATGGGGTCACTTTTGGAGGGTTTCCCCTGTTTTGGTCCCTCCAGGGGGTTGCAAACGCGACATGGAACCGAAAACCAATGCAGCAAAGTCCGTGCTCCAAAATCCAAATGGCGCTCCTTCCCTTCTGAGCCTTGCTGTGGGTCCAATCAGCAGTTTATTACCACATATGGGATATTGCCGTAATCGGGAGACATTGCTTTACATATGTTGGGGTGCATTTTCTTTATTATTTCTTGTAAATATTAAAAATGTCTATGTTTTCAGAAAAAAAATAGATTTTCATTTTTACAGACTAATTCTAATACATTTAGCGAAAAACCTGTGTAGTCAAAATGCGAACTGTACCCCTAGATAAATTCCTTGAGGGGTGTAATTTCCAAAATGGGGTCACTTTTGGGGTGTTTCCACTGTTTTAGCACCACAAGACCTCTTCAAACCTGACTAGGTGCCTAAAATATATTCTAAAAAAAAGGAGGCCCAAAATCCACTGGGTGCTCCTTTGCGTCTGAGGCCGGTGCTTCAGTCCATTATCACACTAGGGCCACATGTGGGATATTTCTAAAAACTGCAGAATCTGGGCAATAAATATTGAGTTGCATTTATCTGGTAAAACCTTCTGTGTTACAAAAAAAAATGTATTAGAAATTAATTTCGGCAAAAAAAATACAATTTGTAAATTTCACCTCTACTTTGCTTTAATTCCTGTGAAACGCCTAAAGGGTTAAAACACTTTGTGAATGCTGATTCGAATACCAGTGAAGGAAATAAGTGTTTGATCCCTTGCTGATTTTGTAAGTTTGCCCACTGTCAAAGTCATGAACAGTCTAGAATTTTTTTAGGCTAGGTTAATTTTACCAGTGAGAGATGGATTATATAAAAAAAAAAAAACAGAAAATCACATAGTCAAAATTATATATATTTATTTGCATTGTGCACAGAGAAATAAGTATTTGATCCCCTACCAACCATTAAGAGTTTAGACTCCTCCAGATTAGTTACACGCTCCAAATCAACATGGTGCCTGCATTAAAGACAGCTGTCTTAAATGGTCACCTGTATAAAAGACTCCTGTCCACAGACTCAATTAATCAGTCTGACTCTAACCTCTACAACATGGGCAAGACCAAAGAGCTTTCTAAGGATGTCAGGGACAAGATCATAGACCTGCAGAAGGCTGGAATGGGCAAAAAAACACATAAGTAAGACGCTGGGTGAGAAGGAGACAACTGTTGGTGCAATAGTAAGAAAATGGAAGACATACAAAATGACTGTCAATCGACATCGATCTGGGGCTCCTTGCAAAATCTCACCTCGTGGGGTATCCTTGATCCTGAGGAAGGTGAGAGCTCAGCCGAAAACTACACGGGGGGAACTTGTTAATGATCTCAAGGCAGCTGGGACCACAGTCACCAAGAAAACCATTGGTAACACATTACGCCGTAATGGATTAAAATCCTGCAGTGCCCACAAGGTCCCCCTGCTCAAGAAGGCACATGTACAGGAGAGTCTGAAGTTTGCAAATGAACATCTGGATGATTCTGAGAGTGATTGGGAGAAGGTGCTGTGGTCAGATGAGACTAAAATTGAGCTCTTTGGCATTAACTCAACTCGCCGTGTTTGGAGGAAGAGAAATGCTGCCTATGACTCAAAGAACACCGTCCCCACTGTCAAGCATGGAGGTGGAAACATTATGTTTTGGGGGTGTTTCTCTGCTAAGGGCACGTGGACTACTTCACCGCAATGGGAGAATGGATGGAGCCATGTACCGTCAAATCCTGAGTGACAACCTCCTTCCCTCCACCAGGACATTAAAAATGGCTCGTGGCTGGGTCTTCCAGCATAACAATGACCCGAAACATACAGCCAAGGCAACAAAGGAGTGGCTCAAAAAGAAGCACATTAAGGTCATGGAGTGGCCTAGCCAGTCTCCAGACCTTAATCCCATCGAAAACTTATGGAGGGAGCTGAAGATCCGAGTTGACAAGCGACAGCCTCGAAATCTTAATGATTTACAGATGATCTGCAAAGAGGAGTGGGCCAAAATTCCATCTAACATGTGTGCAAACCTCATCATCAACTACAAAAAATGTCTGACTGCTGTGCTTGCCAACAAGGGTTTTGCCACCAAGTATTAAGTCTTGTTTGGCAAAGGGATCATATACTTATTTCTCTGTGCACAATGCAAATAAATATATATAATTTTGACAATGTGATTTTCTGTTTTTTTTTTTTTATATAATCTATCTCTCACTGGTAAAATTAACCTAGCCTAAAAATTCTAGACTGTTCATGTCTTTGACAGTGGGCAAACTTACAAAATCAGCAAGGGATCAAATACTTATTTCCTTCACTGTATAAGGCCCTTAGGGTATGTTCACACGGCCTATTTACGGACGTAATTCGGGCGTTTTTGCCCCGAATTACGTCTGAAAATAGCGCCTCAATAGCGCTGACAAACATCTGCCCATTGAAAGCAATGGGCAGACGTTTGTCTGTTCACACGAGGCGTATATTTACGCGCCGCTGTCAAATGACGGCGCGTAAATAGACGCCCGCGTAGAAGAAGTGACCTGTCACTTCTTTGGCCGTAATTGGAGCCGCTATTCATTGACTCCAATGAATAGCAGCGCTAATTACGGCCGTAATTGACGCGGCGTTCAAGCGCCTGCACATGCCGGTACGGCTGAAATTACGGGGATGTTTTCAGGCTGAAACATCCCCGTAATTTCAGCCGTTACGGACCCCCGCCGTGTGAACATACCCTAAAAGCCACCTCAGATCTGAACTGGTCCCTGAAAAAATGGCCTTTTGAAATTTTCTTTAAAATATGAGAAATTGCTGCTAAAGTTCTAAGCCTTGTAACGTCCTAGAAAAATTAAAGGACGTTCAAAAAACGATGCAAACATAAAGTACACATATGGGAAATGTTAACTAGTAACTATTTTGTGTGGTATTACTACCTGTTTTACAAGCAAATAAATACCAAAATTATCGTCAAAATTTTTTCACTAACATAAAGTACAACATGTCACGAGAAAACAATCTCAGAATCGCTTGGATAGGTAAAAGCATTCCAACGTTATTACCACATAAAGTAACACATGTCAGATTTGAAAAAATTGGCTGGGTCCTGAAGGGGTTAAGGAGAGCAGAATAAAAAGAATAAAAAAAGAAAACACAAATGAAAAACGGTGTGCAAGTATGGAAAAGAAACCTGCGCATCATAATTTCCAGAAAGTATAATAGTTAATTAAGTGTGGAAAGAATATTGGATATGTTTCTTTTCTCTTTCTGGAAAAGAGATCTGAATGAGCTAAAAAGGAAAGTTAAAAAAAAAAAAAAAAGAGGGCAGAGGAAAAGGAAAAAAAATAAAATAAAAACTGGTGGAAGCTTCACTAAAAAGAAAGACCTGAGAAGGAAAGAGACAAAGGGGAAATAGTGGGGTGGGGGGGGGGCAGGCCTTAATTTGCACCAGGTGGTAGGTAGTCTGATTAGCTTGATGCTTGCAGGTCTCCTTTTTATTTTTTTTTGCCCATTGTTGCTGCTGTTTTTCCTCATTCTCCCCTTCTAAAATGCCTAAAGGGAATTTGCAGAGTAAAAACTTGAGAGGCACTACAGAACCACATAAAGTTGACTCCGCTAGAAGTACACCGGAGAAAGCAGGGGGGATGAGAGTGACAAACATGACATCTACAGGCAGACAATCAATGGGAGGAACCGCGGTGGAGAACCTACCAACACAAAATGTAAAAGAAATAGCACAAGTGGTTGTAAAACAAATATCGCCAATGATGGACGACATTATAGACAGAGTGGTTCAAAAGGCCTTTGCGAAAGTGAGTCAACAAATGGAGGAACAAAGAGAAAAGGTGGATTATTTAGAACAAAAAGTGTCAACAGTGGAGGATGAGTTGGAGAGCTTGCACTGTCAAATGCAGGACATACAAAAGGGAAAAAGAAACAATTAAAGACAAAGTCAATGACCTAGAAAATTGATCCAGACAAAATAATTTTTTTCGGATAGTCGGTATCCCAGAGAGGTTCTCCAACACAGCCTTGAGAGATGTGATCTCTAAAGAGATACCCAAGTTATTAGGGCTTAATAACGAAATTAAAGTTGAAAGAGCCCACAGAATTGGTCCAACAAAACCAGAGGAGAAGGGCAGTAGATCAAGAGTGGCGATTGCAAAAATTATGGCCTTTCAGGATAAATGTGAGATTGTAAAACAATATAGAGGCAAAAAAGAGCTTATCTGCGAAGATGAAAAGCTATTAATATTTCCCGACTATTCCGCGGAAACAAGCATGAAAAGGAGGTGATTTTCAGCTATATGTTCAGAAATGTTTAAACAAATATATAAAATTAAGGCTACAATACCCTGCAATCTTGAAATATTTTCACAAGATGGCACAGTGCAATCATATGACAAACCAGAGACAAATTTGAAATCACTTTGGATGAATAGATAGGGGTCCCCCCTACTATTAAGGAGGAAAACATTAAAATATATTAAGTATAAACAAGAAAACAGTCTAGCTACTATAGGTATACCGGAGAGCAATTGGTATGGAAAGATTATATATTAGTAATTGCTGTCGGGGAAGAAAGGAAGTCAATATGCGAGGAAAAAGGGGGTAAGGGGGATCCATGGTCCGTGCAGAATCTTCATGTTTAATCTCTTTCTCTGGGAGAAATAATGGTTAAGCTAAATATAGTCTCATGGAATGTAAGAGTAGTGGTTACCACGATAAAAAGGGAAAAAAATTGTGAATTACCTGAAGAGGCTTAATACTGACATAGCATTTCTTCAGGAGAAATATCTTTCAGAGAAAGAGATTCAAAAATTAAGTAAAGGCTGGGTTGGACAGGTAAGGGGCAAAGGGACAACACAGTGCAAAACTGGTGGTTATGTTATTTAATAAAAATCGAAATGTTGAGATAATTTCAACTGAGTATACGGAAGAGGGGAGAACAATGCACACCCTAATTAGGTATCAGAATAAGGAAATGATGATTTATAATATATATGCCCCAAATGACCCTAGTATAAATCAAAGGTTTCTTCAGAAACTGGCAGATTGGATAAATACAGATAATATAATATATAAAATAATAGGAGGAGATTTCAACAGAGTCATAATTCTCGTCTTAGATAAATCGGGTTCTGGGAGTAGATGGGGGGGGGGGTGAAGATGTGAGGACTGGGTCATGAGGAGATTTATTGAGTCAACTAATATGGTAGATATGAGGAGAGTACATGATCCGGCAGAGAGAGACTATAATTATTTGTCCAAAGTACATGATACTTGGTCTAGGATTGACCTCCTCCTTGCATCTCCCTCCCTGGTGTCAAGGATACCAACCAGCAAGATTTATGAGGTGATTATGTCATATCATGCTCCTATATCTATCGGCATAGAGGCTTTTGGTAAACAACCACAATCTGGTATATGGAGGTTCCCAAGAGGGTTAGAACATGATAACACATTTCAGGAACTAATGTTCAGTGAATAAGAGAATTTTAAAATGGATAATAAAGGCCATGACGAACAGCCAATCCTTCTATGGGAAACTGCAAAGGCAGAACTCAGAGGTAAAATTATAGCATATACAATAAGAACTAAAAAAGCCCAAAGAGCTAAATATATGACCCTGAGCAATTTATACGAACAAAAGATTGTGGAATATAAAATAAACCCAACTACACAGAAAAGAGCAGGATGTTGGAATATTCGACCATGTTCGAATATTATTTAGAAGTGATAGAAAGAAATAACATGAAAAAGAGAAAAAAGGCTCTTCCTTTGGGGTAGGGGAAATTACTTTCAAATTTGATAAAAACAAGGGATGGTACAGGTCATATAGGGGCTTTAAAAAATGAAAAAGGAGAGAAAGTAACACATATGAAAGGAATAAATCAAATCATCACAGATTATTGTAAGAAACTATATGAAGGCAAAGGGGTGTCCATGGATAATATAAAAAATATATCGAGAATATAGAGATGCCTCTAATAAAACAAGCTCAATTTGACCAATTACAAGCCCCAATAACAAAAGAGGAGGTATACGAGACAATCAAAAAGTCACCAAAACAAAAGGCTCCGGGACCAGATGGGTACACTTCAGAATTCTTTAAATTAATGCTTTGTAAGGTGGGAGATATTTTGATGGAAGTATACAATAAACTTTTTAAAGATGCAGATATAATGGAAACCGGAAATACAGCTTATATAAAAGTGATCCCCAAAGGGAAAGGTGACTCATTAGATCCGGTCTCATACAGGCCAATATCACTAATTAATGTGGATGCCAAGATGTATTCAAGAATATTAGCAGATAGACTGGCAGCGGTCCTTCCTGGTATCTTCCATGACTCACAAAATGGATTTATAAAAGAAAGACAAGGGTGAGGAATATAAGAAAGGTACTTGGGGTTCTTGACTGGGCCAGGGCCAGTCCATCTTCAATGAAAAATGTGGCAATAATATCTTTTGACGCGGAGAAAGCATTTGACAGTGTGGCCTGGCCCTGGCTCAACAAAGTGATGGAAAGGATAGGGATAAAGGGTTCTTTTTTAGCAGCAATTAATGCTATGTATCACCACCCATATGCACAAGTAGTTACACAAGGAGTTATATCAGAAAAGTTTAGATTGTATTGTGGCACAAGGCAGGGATTCCCTTTATCACCATTATTATTCAATATAGCTATTGAACCTCTAGCGAAATATGTATCACAGTCTTATAGAAGGTATAAAAGTTGGGGAAGAGGAAGTTAAAATAGCTCTATTTGCAGATGATTTGATTTTGTTTGTACGCAATATAAAAGAGCAGATAGGGAAAATATTAGAAACACTGCACGAGTTTGAAAATTCAGCAGGTTATAAAATGAATAGCACAAAAACTGAGGTTTTATTGCTGGATAAACAGATGGATGTGGGATGGAATCGAGAGATTGGATTGAACATTGTAAAATACAAGATCAACATATCTTTGGATCTATATTGGGAGAGACATACATGATATTTACAGGATGAATTTTGAGCCGGTACTGGATGATGCCAAAAGGGAACTCATTTTTTGGAAGGATTTGCCATTATCATTATATGGTAGGAAGATTCTAATAAAAATGGTGATCTTTCCTAGATTATTGTATAAGCTCCAAATGATTCCACTCCTATTGAAACATAATGACATAAATAATATCAATAAAGCCTTTCAGAAATTTATGTGGAGACATAAAAAATCCTGTATGTCGATGAAGAATCTACAAAAAGATATTAGAGTAGGAGGCATATCCTTCCCGGACATCAGGTCATATAATATTGCTTGTATTGCAAGATATGTTATAGAGTGGATAAATGATAATAATACATTTGTTAGTTCTAAAATCGAATAACAATTAACAGTACCAAACTCCATGCGGACATATCTCCATCAATCACTGGGTGGGGTCCCTTGAGGACAGGATCTTCGGTTTTGTTGAGAGACTCTAAAATAGTATGGAGATTGCTGAGAAAAAGCTTTGATTTATCCTACAGCTTGTCAGGGTTTTTGACCATTAGGGAATATTTACAATCTAAGGCCCCATGCACACAATCATAAAAACTCCCGTAATTACGGGCCCATAGACTTCTATTGACCACGGGTACCTCCCCGTGCCATTGAAAAAGATAGAACATGTCCTATTTCAGGCCGTAATTACGGCACGGGCAGCCCATAGAAGTCTATGGGGCTCCCGTAATTACGGGTGACTACGTGTGTGCACCCGTAATTACGGGAGCGTTGCTAGGCGACGTCAGTAAATAGTCACTGTCCAGGGTGCTGAAAGAGTTAAACAATCGGCAGTAACTGTTTCAGCACCCTGGACAGTGGCTACCGATCACAATATAGATAAAGCTGTAACAAAAAAAAAGATGTTCATACTTACCCAGAACTCCCTGCTTCTTCCTCCAGTCCGGCCTCCTGGGATGACGTTACAGCCCATGTGACCGCTGCAGCCAATGCGTCATCCAGGGAGGTCGGACTGGATGTCAAGAGAGGGACGCGTCACCAAGACAACGGCGGGGTAAGTATGAATTTCTTTTACTTTTATTACGGAAAGGGCTGTCCCTTCTCTCTATCCTGCACTGATAGAGAGAAGGGCTGCCGATTAGTGCAGTGCAATTTTTGGGTCCGTAAATACTGGTGCAATACGGGTCGAATACGTGTGACCAAGGACCCGTATTTACAGGTGGACAAATATACGGTCGTGTGCATGGGGCATAAAGGCTATCAGAATAATATAGAATGGACAAAAAGATGGGCTCAAAAAGGTATATGCAGATTCTCAGATTTGATGTATAAACAAAATAGAAAACTTAAAAGATTTGGCCAAATAAAAGAACAATTTGGTCTTGAGCAAGGGTTTTTCTTGCAATACATTCAAATATGCCACATAATAAAAAAACAAGGGGATTTAAAAAAATGACTGGGTATCAAACAAAAAGAATTTGGAGATATGATGAGAGGTACGCAGGGGAGTCCATCGATTGCATTTATTAGAAAGAAAAAATCCCGATTAAGAAGGATAGGAAAGGTATAAAAAAAATATAATGAAAGGGCAATGTCATCAGAAAATTTAAGAGAGATGCAGTGGAAGGTAGGGGCTAGACTTTATAATGCATTTAACCTGCCTTACAAAAAATATGTACCTAATTATACATGACAATGCCCAAAATGCGGGGAGATAACCCTTTCCCGACCTTTGACAAAAATGAACGTCATGGTCGGGTGCTAGTTCCCGCACCAGGACGTTAATTTTCATCAGTATTTCAAACTGAGTGACAAGCCCGCACTGATAGCTGTCCCAGACAGCTGACACACCAGTTTTGCCAGTCAGCGGACCATCGCCACTGCTTTCGGCAATTAACCCCTTAAATGCGGTGACCGATTGCGATCACCGCATTTAAGTGGTTTGAAGCACATCGGCAGCCCCCACAAATTTTAATAATTTAAACTTCCAAAATCACTGTTTTTTTTGGTCACCTTAGCTCTAAAAAAAAAATGTAATACAACTTTTTAATCACTTTTTATGTACCAAAAAATGATACCAATAAAAACGACAGCTCGTCCCGCAAAAAATAAGACCTCCCACCGCTCAACTAACCGAAAAATAAAAAAGTTACGGCTCTCAGAATGTGGTGAAACAAAACAATTTTATTTTAACGACTAGATTTTTCTTTGTAAAAGTAGTAAATATATAAAAAACTATATCACTTTGGTATCACCGTAATTGTATTGAGCCGCAGAATAAAGTAAAGTTTACGTTTTAACCACATGGCGAAAGCTGTAAAAACGAAACCCCCAAAAAATGGAATCAGATGTTTTTCCAATTTCAGCTCGCAAATTATTTTTTTCAGTTTCCCAGTAAATTTTATGGTACTTTAAACGGAGTCAATAGAAGCTACAGCTCCTCCCACAAGAAATAAGCCCTCACACCACTCTATTGATGGAAAAAAAAAAAAGTTATGGCTCTTGGAAGGTGAGGAGTGAAAAACTAAAATAAGAAAGTAAAAAATGGATCAGTCCTGAAAGGGTTAATTCATTTCTAAGGAAAACACTTATGACCGCATGTGGGGTATTTCTGTACTCGGGAGAGATTGCTTTATAAAAAATGGTTGTTTTTTTTCTCCTTTATTCCTTGTAAAAATGAGAAAATGCAACATTTCAAAAAATTTTGATATTCATTTTCGCGGCCTAATTCTAATAAATTCTGCAAAAGACCCGTGTGGTCTAAATGCTCACTATACCGCTAGAAAAATACCTTGAGGGTTTTTCCAAAATGGGGTCACTTTTGGGGGGTTTCCACTGTTTTGGTCCCTCCAGTGCATTGCAAACGCGACATGGCTCCGAAAACCAATCCAGCAAAATCTGTGCTCCAAAATCCAAATGGCGCTCCTTCCCTTCTGTACGCTGCCATGGGTCCAATCGGCAGTTTATTACCACATATGGGGTATTGCCGTAATCAGGAGAAATTGCTTTCCAAATATTGTGGTTATTTTTTTTCCTTTATTCCTTGTAAAAATTCAAAATGTCTGTGTTTTTTCAGAAAAAAAGTAGATTTTCATTGTCACAGACTAATTCCAATATATTTAGCGAAAAACCTGTGTGGTCAAAATGCTAACTATACCCCCAGCTAAATTCCTTGAGAGGTGTAGTTTCCAAAATAAGGTAAATTTTGGGATGTTTCCACTGCTTTGGTCCCTTCACCTATCCAAGTGATTCTGAGATTTTTTTCTCGTGACATATTGTACTTTATGTTAGTGAAACAATTTGGTCGATAAATTCAATATTTATTTGTGAAAAACACCAAAATTTAGAGAAAATTTGCAAAAATTAGCATTTTTCTAAATTCAAATGTATCTGCTTGTAAGACAGAAAGTTATACGACACAAAATAGTAAATAGTTAACATTTCCCATATTTCTACTTTATGTTTGCATCATTTTTTGAACATCCTTTTATTTTTCTAGGACGTTACAAGGCTTATAAATTTAGCAGCAATTTCTCATATTTTCAAGAAAATTTCAAAAGGCAATTTTTTTAGGGAACAATTCAGATCTGAAGTAGCTTTGAGGGCCTTATATATTAGGAACCCCCACAAATCACCCCATTTTAAAAACTGCACCCCTTAAAGTATTCAAAACAGCATTTAGAAAGTTTCTTAACCCTTTATGCGTGTCACAGGAATTAAAGCAAAGTGGAAGGGAAATTTGCAAATGTAATTTTTTCTGCAGAAATTCCAATTTAATCAATTTTTCCTGTAATACCGAAGGCTTTTACAAGAGAAACACAACTGAATATTTATTGCCCTGATTCTTCCGTTTTTAGAAATATCCCACATGTGGCCCTAGTGTGCTACTGGACTGAAACAAAGGCCCCAGAAGCAAAGGAGGCACCATGTCAGGTTAGAAGAGGTCTTGTGGTGCAAAAACAAAGAAAACCCCCTAAAAGTGACTCGATTTGGGAAACTATACCCCTAGAGGAATTCATCTAGGGGTGTAGTGATCATTTTGACCACACATGTATTTCATAGATTTCATTAGAATTGGGCAGTGAAAATGAAAAATTACATTATTTTTCAATAAGATTTACCTCAGAATTTTTATTTTTTTCAACAAATAAATGAGGAAAAGCACCCCAACATTTGTAAAGCAACTTCTCCAGAGTACGGAAATACCCCATATGTGGTAATAAACCACTGTATGAATACATATTAGGGCTCAGAAGGGAAGGCACGCCATTTAGCTTTTGGAGCGCTGATTTTGCTGGTTTGATTTCTCGGCACCATGTCGCATTTGTAAAGCTCCTAAGGTACCAGTACAGTGGTAACCCCCCAAAAGTGACTCCATTTTGGAAACTACACCCCTAGAGGAATTCAACAAGGGGTGTAGTGAGCATTTTGACACCCCAGGTGTTTCATAGATTTCATTAGAATTGTGCAGTAAAAATTAAAAATTACATTTTCTTTACACTAAGATGTAGCTTTAGGTCAAAATGTTTCATTTTCTCATCAAATAAAGGAGAAAAAGCACCATAACATTTGCAAAGCAACTTCTCCAGAGTACGGCAATACCCCATATGTGGTAATAAACCACTGTATGAATACACATCAGGGCTCAGAAGGGAAGGAGAGCCATTTGGCGAGCAGATTTTGCTGGATTGGTTTTTCTGCACCATGTCGCTTTTGCAAAGCCCCTTGGGTACCAGTACAGTAGAAACTACCCAAAAGTGACTCCATTTGGCAAACTACACCCATTGAGGAATTCATCTAGGGGGGTAGTGAGCATTTTGACCCCACAGGTGTTTCATAGATTTTATTACAAATGGGCAGTGAAAATGAAAAATACATTATTTTCCAATAACACGTAGCATTAGTTCAAAATGTTTCATTTTTTCAACAAATAAAAGAGAAAAAAGCACCCCAACATTTGTAAAGCAACTTCTCTGGAGTACGGAAATACCCCACATATGCTCATAAACTGCTATTTTGACACACAGCAAGGCTCTAAAGGGAAGGAGCACCATTTAGTATTTGGAGTGGAGATTTTACAAGATTCGTTTTTTGACACCATGTTGCATTGAGCTATAGTACCAGTACAGTGGTACTCCCGAAAAATTACCCCATTTTGGAAACTAGATCCCTCAAAGAATTGATCTAGGGGTGTAGTGAGTATTTTGACCGCACAAGTGTTTTGCAAAAATGAGTAAACAATAGATGTTGCAGATTGAAAATTGCTGTTTTCCACAGATATGCCATTTCAGTGCCCAATGTGTTGTGCCCAGCTTGTACCACTGTAGACACACATCCCATAAATTGTTAAGCGGGTTCTCCAGAATACAGTAATACCCCATATGTGGTCATAAATTGCCGTTTGGGTACACTGCCAGGCTCAGTTGGACCACCATTTGGCTTTTGAAGCGCAGAATTTGCTTGGTGTTTTACCGGTATTTCAGCTTATAATGTGGGGGCATATGTGAGCTGGGCGGAGTACATCAGGGTATATGTAAGCTGGGCGGAGTACATCAGGGCATATGTGAGCTGGGCGGAGTGCATCAGGTCATAATAGGATGATGTAATAATGGGGTGAATGAATAATCCATGGATTGGTGTGGTACGCTTTGAACCAATTCTTTATGCACAGGTCGGGTTTATTGGGTATTATGCAAAAGATCTGCGCTCCAGTATTGCCTTATATTTGACTTCTTCACTAGCCCTATAAGCCGCACAAGGCCCTAAAGTTTCCTCATCTCCGCTGCATCTACAGGGTCCACCTGTGGGGTCCAGCAAATGATGATGTGGGCTATTTAGTGAAATTCTACTGGTCCTAAAAGTGAGTCTGGGCCGTCATTTTGCATCATTACGTTTTGAGAGTCAACTCATAGCGTGTTAATTTTCAGTTGACGGAGCTGTGTGAGGGCGCGTTTTTTGTGGAACGAGCTGTAATTTTTATTGGTTCCATTTTTGGGTACATGCGATTTTTTTATCACTATTTATTCCATTTTTTGGGGGATGAGGAAAACAAAAAACAGCCATTCTAGCACGTTTTCTTTTTTTTTTACAGTGTTCATCGTGCAGCATAAACAACATGTTAACTTTATTCTGCGGGGCGATACGATTACAGCGACACCAAATTTATATCGTTTTTTTACGTTTCACTACGTTCCCACAATAAAAATACTCTTTTCTAAAAAAATCATGTTTTAGGGTATGTTCACACTGCAGCCTCCGTTAAGGCTGAAATCATGGAGCTGTTTTCAGGAGAAAACAGCTCCGCAATTTCAGACGTAATGGCAAGTGCAGGCTCTTTTTGCTGCATCCATTACGGACGTAATTGGAGCTGTTTTTCCATGGAGTAAATGGAAAACGGCTCCTATTACGTCTCAAGAAGTGACAGGCACTTCTTTGACGCGGGCGTCTTTTTTACGGGCCGTCTTTTGACAGCGGCGCGTAAAAAAAATTACCGTTGGCACAGAACATCGTAAAGCCCATTCAAATGAATGGGCAGATGTTTGCAGACGCTTTGGAGACGTATTTTCGGACGTGTGAACCCAGCCTTAGTGTCGCCATTTTCTGACAGCCATAAAGTTTTTATTTTTTTGTTGATATCGCTGCGGGACGGCTTGTTTTATGCGTGACGAACTGTAGTTTCTATTGGTACCATTTTGCGTTACTTGCAACTTTTTGATCACTTTTTATTCCATTTTTTTTGAGAGAAGATGACCAAAAAATAAAATGCTCTCATAGTTTTTTTATTAACATTTTTTACGGTGTTCACCGTGCGGTAAAAATAATGTGATATTTTTATATATCAGGCCGTTCCCAACTCGGCGATACCTATTATGTATAGTTTTTTTTTCATATTTTCATTTTTTTCCTAATAATAAAGGAGTTGATCAGGGAAACAGGGCAAGTAATGTTTTTATTATTTATTTATTATTTATTAACTTTTATTTATTTATTTTTTTTAAACTTTTTTAACTTTTTTTATTACACTGACCTGGGGACTTGAAGATCTGGTCTTCTGATCCCTGGTACGATGCACTGCACTACTTATGTAGAGCAGTGTATCGTAACTGTCATTCTTCATTTGACAGTTAGCCTATTACGCCCTGCCTCAGGCAGGACCTAATAGGCTACCGTACCTGGGCAACCAGGAAACCTAGTAACGGCTCCCTGGTTTCCATAGCAACCATCGCCACCCGAGATCCATCGCGGGGGGCGGCCCGGGGGGTACAGAGGGAGCTCCCTCCCTCAGTCAACCACTTCAATGCGGCGGACATCATTGACAGCCGTATTGAAGGGGTTAAATGGCTGCGATCGGCGGTAACAGCCATCGCAGCCATTGCAGCGGGATGTCAGCTGTGTATGACAGCGGACAGCCGCTGAAGATAAAGCGCGCACAGCTCCTGTGCACGCTTTATCTACAGGGCGTGACTGTACTCCCGTCTGCGGGAACGCACTTTGAATTTGGACGTACAGTCACGCCCAAAAGCGGGAAGGGGTTAAGGGGTGAACGCAGGATTGATCCATTGTTTCTGGCTATGCCCGGTAATTAGAAGATTGTGGGTTTCGGCAGTATTATCACACCTCTTTCTTTTTTGTTCTAGGTGTCTATTTGGAAGTGACGGGAAGCAAGATATGGAATCCTGCAGTCAGCGGCAATAGAGGAATCAGAGGACTGATAATTAATATTATTATTAATTACTGATAATTATCAGGCTCGCTTCTAGCTCTGGAATTTTAGAGGTGTGGTAATACCTTTCTGGTATATAAAGATATATGTCTAGTAGCACATATATTAGCTATAGGCGCTGTAATGTAGATAACAACAGTGGTTTTTATTTTGAAAAACAATCAATTTTGAGCAAGTTATGAACAATTTTAGATTTAATGCTAATTAGTTTCTTAATAGACAACTGGACTATTTTGAACTTTTTTACCAACTGGGAGTTGTAAAGAGAAGCGTATCACGCTGACCAATCAGCGTCATACACTTCTCATCATTCCAGCCCAGCTGGTTTCACTGCACACACAGCGTGATCTCGCTGTGAATGACAACACAGCGTGATTTCGTGAGATCACACTGTGCTGTCTCTTACTCACACATTAACTTTACCGAAGTGTCTTAAGAGTGAATAGACATTGCCTCCAACCAGGACGCAATGCCTATTCACACTCTCGACACTTCGGTAAAGTTTCTGTGGGACTTAAATCACAGCACAGCGTGATCTCGCAAGATCACACTGCGAATGACAGCACAGCATGATCTCACGAGACCACGCTGTGCTGTGTGAGTAAGTCCCACAGAAACTTTGCAGAAGAGTCTGGAGTGTGAATAGACATTGCATACTGGCTGGAGGCAATGTCTATTCACTTTCAAGACACTTTGGTATGTGTGAGTAATTGACAGCACAGCGTGATCTCACGTCATAACGCTGTGCTGTCACTCACAGCGAGATCACGCTGTGTATGCAGTGAAACCAGCTGGGCTGGAACGATGAGAAGTGTATGACGCCAGTTGGTAAAAAGTTCAAAAACATCCAGTTGCCTATTATGAAACTTATTAGCATAAATCTAAAATTGTTCATAACTTGCTCAAAATTGATTGTTTTTCAAAATAAAAACCACTGTTATCTACATTACAGCGTCGAACAGATTATGTAGGAAATAGGGCACTTATAATCTGATGACAGAGCCTCTTTAAATATCTATAGCTAATATATGTACTACTAGACATATATCTTTATATACCAGGAAGGTATTACCACACCTCTAGAACTCAAGAGCTAGAAGCGAGCCTGATAATTTTCAGTAATTAATAATAATATTAATTACCAGTCCTCTGATTCCTCTATTGCCACTGACTGGAGGATTCCATATCTTGCTTCTCGTCACTTCCAAATAGACACCTAGAAAAAAAAAAAAGAAAGAGATGTGATAATACGTTCCTGGTATATGCTATAGATGTATTGGAAACAGTAAAGGGATGTTAGTGTGCCTAGTTTCTGATAAAACCCCAAAAAATTAAGGGGCAATTATAGTCTTTCTGGGATAAATTCTGAGGACTCAAACCAGAAATCTCCCCTCAAGTCTTCTATGCAAGAGAATGCACCGATCACGCCATCCTGACTAGAAGCCACAAGTAGAATATAATTGTCTATGACCACTACTCCTACATTAGTCACCAAATACACCAAATATCAGATGCCAAGAAGAAACAGAACTCTTTCACACTTGTATAAAACTGAAAACGATTCTACAATCTATTCAGTGGAGCATTTACAACTCATGTATGACAAGGCCCCTTATGCAAGTCACAATACCCTCAATACATGCTCAGCCAACCAAAATTCCCACATGACATACGTAGTGCCCTCCATGCCAGCCTCAATACCCCAATAAAAGCCACAATGCTCTTCAGGCCAACCACAATGCCGTCATGACACCCACTATGTCCCTTGTCCCAGTCAAAATGTCCCCAATATTAGCCAGAACTTCCTCCATGCCAGTCACAATGCCAACCAACCACAAAGCCCCATGAAAATCACAATACCCAGTGACAGTCATAATGTTTCTTTGAAATCACCAATATCCCATATCACAGCTAAAATGCCCCCCATGACACCTACAAAGTTCAGTGTCCCTTATTCCTTTCACAACACCCCTTATGCAAGCCACATTGCCCTCAATGCCACCTAAGCCAACTGCAATACAACCATCACAACCATCCCTAGAAGAAGCTGACTGACGTCAGCAAAACCCGCGTCGGGACTTATCCGGTCTAAGATCAGGGAATGACAATACAAATCTGAAGGGAAAGATTATTCAGGTACAATACCTGCTGGTGAGCGATCACCAGGCAGGGAAACACATCCCTGTAGTGGCACTGCTGGACACCGCTCACGAAGTTACAGTGAAGGAAATAAGTATTTGATCCCTTGCTGATTTTGTAAGTTTGCCCACTGTCAAAGACATGAACAGTCTAGAATTTTTAGGCTAATTTTAACATAAGTACTGGCTCAGTTTGCCTTGCAATTCATCCTGCCAGATTGCTACAATTAATAAGTTTGCTGATAATAAAATAAAATAAGGCACCTATTAATATTTAGCATTGACAATTGTATTTAGTCTGTTGTCTATGACACACTTCACTACACTAATGTGTGCAGCTGGCTGCATTATGACATCTAGTGAGACATACCAAATATATCACTAAGTATAGTCCACAGAGTCAGATACTGACTAATTCCATTATCATAACCTAGTATCAGAACACAGTATAGTGGCGTGCTTCGGGATACAAACATTACCACATGGTTTGCCCCTCTGTGCACCCTACTGTAGATACCTGATACTTAATGTATGCACCTTTCCCTCTCTATTCCCATCCAACTATTTCAATCATATACACTACCGTTCAAAAGTTAGGGGTCACCCAGACAATTTTGTGTTTTTCATGAAAACTCACACTTATATTTATCAAATGAGTTGCAAAATGACTAGAAAATATAGTCAAGACATTGACAAGGTTAGAAACAATGATTTTTATTTGAAATAATAATTTTCTCCTTCAAACTTTGCTTTCGTCAAAGAATGCTCCATTTGCAGCAATTACAGCATTGCAGACTTTTGGCATTCTAGCTGTTAATTTGCTGAGGTAATCGGGAGAAATTTCACCCCATGGCTCCAGAAGCCCCTCCCACAAGTTGGATTGGCTTGATGGACACTTCTTGCATACCATACGGTCAAGCTGCTCCCACAACAGCTCTATGGGGTTGAGATCTGGTGACTGCGCTGGCCACTCCATTACAGATAGAATACCAGCTGCCTGCTTCTTCCCTAAATAGTTCTTGCATAATTTGGAGGTGTGCTTTGGGTCATTGTCCTGTTGTAGGATGAAATTGGCTCCAATCAAGCGCTGTCCACAGGGTATGGCATGGCGTTGCAAAATGGAGTGATAGCCTTCCTTATTCAAAATCCCTTTTACCTTGTACAAATCTCCCACTTTACCAGCACCAAAGCAACCCCAGACCATCACATTACCTCCACCATGCTAACATAATTGCACAAGGGTTTTCAAGTGTTTTCTAATCATCCATTAGCCTTCTAACACAGTTAGCAAACACAATGTACCATTAGAACACTGGAGTGATGGTTGCTGGAAATGGGCCTCTATACACCTATGTAGATATTGCATTAAAAACCAGACGTTTGCAGCTAGAATAGTCATTTAGCACATTAACAATGTATAGAGTGTATTTCTGATTAATTTAATGTTATCTTCATTGAAAAAAACTGTGCTTTTCTTTCAAAAATAAGGAAATTTCTAAGTGACCCTAAACTTTTGAACAGTAGTGTATATGTTAAATGGGATCTGTTAATTTCATGGGGTGTACTCAAATGAGGGAACGTTCACCCCATCCCTCTAAGCTGGTATTTTATTATTTTTTTCCTATTCAAAGAGATCCATTGATCTTTATGCTTCTTGCCCTTGTCTTCCCCTTCCTTTTTCATTTGTTTTCCCTTAGGAGCCAATATGCCCTCCATGACAGTCACAATGCTATTAATGGCCCTATGCCAACTAGATTGCCCTATTCTACCAAAAATGCCCCTAATGAAAGCCACAATGACACCCACTACATGCCTTATCAAAATATCCCAATGCCAGCCACAATGGCTGCCATTCAAGCAACAATGCCCTCATAAGAGCCACTATGCCCCCATGACAAGCACTATGCCCTCATGACATGCACAATGTCCCTTAGCCCAGCCACAATGTCTCCATTACAGCCACAACTCCATCCTTGCCAGCCACATTACCCTCAATGCCAACTTAGCCATTTGGAAGGCAATCATGAACACCACAATGCCCACAATACCTCTTATGACAATCACAATGCCCCATGACAACCAAAATGCTCTCATAACTACAATGCCCTCAATGCCCACTATCTCAAACACAATGCCCACTTTAATACCACAATGTCTCAAATGCCCTCATGACAGCCACACTGTCTCTAATTCCCGTCACAATGTCCCCTTGAAGGCCACAATGTCCCCTTGACAACCACAGTCCCCAAATGCATTATATGACAGGAAACAATGCTTCGATGACAATCAATTACAATTCCTCGAGAATAACAATGCCCTCAATGCACCCTATGCCAGTCACAATGCCCCATGGAAGGCCACAAAGTCCTTCATAGAAGTAACAATACCCTAAATGCCTCCTATGTGTACCCAAATGCCCCATGCCAATTATAATGACTCCCATTGCAGAAATAAAAGGCCAATCGCAGTGCAACCATGACAAACAAAATGCTCCTTGACAGCCAGAATACCCCAATGAAATCAACAATATCACAAAACCCAACCAAAATGCCCCTATGACAGCTACAATATACACAGTGTTCCTTTTCCCATCCACAACGCCCCTTATGCTAGCCACTTTGCCCTCAATGTCCAAAAAGCCAACCGCAATATAACCATGACCACCACAATGCCCTTAAAGACCCTATGACAACTATGCCATGACAGCAAGAAAATACATAATGCCAGCCACAATGTCTCTATGAATGCCACTAAACCATCATGACATCCACAATGATCATATGACATCTGCAATATCCCTTACCTCCACCAAAATGCCCTCATGACACCCACAATGTTCATAATCCCAGTCACAATACCCCATGAAACTCACAATAAAGCCCACATGAGTGCCAGAGTGCCCATGACAGTCACTATTGCCCTACAATGGCCAAAATGTCCCAATGACAACTACAATGCCCTCACTGCACATTTTACCAGCCACAATGCCCACATAAATAACTCAATGCTCTACATGCCAGCCCTAATACCTTCATGACCGTCAAAATGACCCCATGACAGCCACACTGTCACTAATCCCAGACACAGTGCCCCCATGAAAGCCACAAGTCCCTATGACAACCACAATCCCTTAAAAGCCTTACATGACAGCCACAATGCCCCCAATTACAATTCCTCAAAGACAACCGCAATAAGCTCAATTATCTTCTAATCAGTCTCATTGCCCCCATGAAGGCCATAATATGCTTTATACCAGCTATAGTTCTCCATGCCAGCAAAATCTCATATTTGCCAGTCACAATGCTCCCCAAAAGAGCCAATATGCCACCATGACACCCACAATATCTCTTATCTCAGCCACTATGTCTTTATAGCAGCCACAATTAAATTAATGCCAGCCAGAATGCCTCATTGCCACCTTTCCAAAAGGAAAGTCTCCATACCACCCACAATACCCCTGTGCAATCTACAATGGCAAATAGACAACGGCTATATCCATTTTCCCAGTCACAAATCCCCCATGCCAGCCACAATGTACTTTATCAAAGCAACAATGCTGTCGATGCACCTTATGCTCACCACAATACCTCTTTGACCAGCAAAAGTCTTTAACGCCCTTATGCCAGCCATGAATCCCCATTATAACCAAAATGCCCTCACTTCCTCCTTCTCCAGTTACAATAACCTCCATGCCAGCCAGAATGCCCTTAATTTCCTTTTAGCCAACCACAAAATCCCCAAGGCAACAACAAAGCCCTCATGCCAGCCATAATTCCACATTCCAGCCACAATGCCAGATACAATGTACTTAATCCCGGAAACAATACCCCTTATGCCAGCCACATTGCCAAAACGACAACCACAAACCTCCAATGCCCGTATACCAACCATATTGACAGCCAAAATGTCCTCACATCCCCTTTTGCGAGACACAATACCATCCATGCCAGTCACAATGCCCTCACTTCACCCTTGGCCAAAAACAATGACAACATGATAACCACAAAGCCCCCATGCCAGCCACAATAACACCCGATATGTCTATTATTCCAGTCAAAATGGCACCATAACAGCCAGTAACAATGCTGCCAATGCCCCTTATGCCAACCACAAGGACACAATGACAGCTACATATAATCAATGCCCATATGACAGACAAAATGCTCTCATTTGCCTAACAACAAAGCCCGTCATGCCAGCTACAATGTACTAATTTCCTCTTTGTCAACTACAATGTCCAAATGACAGTCACAAATCCCTATGCCAGCAATGATGGCACATGTCAGCCACAATGCCCTCCATGCCAGTCACAATGCCATTATTAGCCTATGCAAACTAGAATGGCCTTGTTCTAACTATAATGCCGCTAATTTAAGCCACAATGCCCACATGACACCCGCTGTAAAGGATCTGCCAGGCACAGCTTCGGGGTTAACTCCCATAATTAATCAGTCAGCACCTGAATCTACATCCCTGAGACTGACTCCAGCTTCCTCGCACACTCCTGGCTTGACTCGGCTTGTTCACCACTCTGGTTGCTCACGGTGTTGCCGTGGGCAACTGCCCCTTTCCCTTGCTTGTATTCCCTTGTATGTTTGTCGTGTTTGTCGTGCACTTACTGAGCGCAGGGACCGCCGCCCAGTTGTACCCTGTCGCCTAGGGCGGGTCGTTGCAAGTAGGCAGGGACAGAGTGGCGGGTAGACTAGTGCTCACTTGTCCGTTTCCCTACCCCCTGTCATTACATAATCACAAGCCCATACCTAGTCTACCCTGGTCCCTGACACCACTATGGACCCCCGTGAGACCCTGGCTCAGCAAATGCAGGGTCTCTCCCTACAGGTCCAGGCCCTGGCTCAGAGGGTCAACCAGCCTGATGCTACCTTGGTAGTTCCCCTCACCTCACCTCTTGAACCCCACCTCAAGTTGCCCGACCGGTTCTCAGGGGACCGGAGGGCTTTTCTCTCCTTTCGGGAGAGTTGTAGGCTTTACTTTCGTTTAAAGCCCCATTCCTCAGGTTCTGAGAGCCAGCGGGTGGGTATAATTATGTCACGGCTCCAGGAAGGGCCCCAAGAGTGGGCCTTCTCCTTGGCTCCTGACGCCCCTGAACTTTCCTCCGTTGATTGTTTCTTTTCTGTTCTCAGACTTATTTATGACGAGACTGACAGGACTGCCTTTGCCGAGAGTCAGCTGGTGACCTTACGTCAGGGTAAGAGACCTGTTGAGGAGTATTGTTCTGACTTTAGGAAGTGGTGCGTAGCTTCTCGGTGGAATGACCCTGCCTTAAGGTGCCAGTTTAGGTTGGGTCTGTCGAATGCCCTGAAAGACCTGCTAGTTAGCTATCCCTCTTCTGACTCCCTAGACCAGGTTATGGCTTTAGCGGTACGACTTGACCGACGTCTCAAGGAACGACAACGTGAAAGTTTATGTGTTTTCTCCTCCGACTCCCCCATGATGCCTCCCGAAGTTCCGTTGCTTCGTTCCTCCCCAAAAGACTCAGAGATACCTATGCAACTCGGGGCCTCCGTGTCCCCCCAACAACATAGAGAATTCCGCAGGAAGAATGGTCTCTGCTTCTACTGTGGGGATGACAAGCATCAAGTGAACAACTGTCCTAAGCGTAAGAATGCAGCCAGAGAACTTCCGCGCCTAAGTGATCATCGGGGAGGTCACTTGGGCGCACAGGTATTTCCCGTAAATAGGAAACGTACTAAGATCTTGCTTCCCTTTCAGGTCTCTTTTGGTGGTAGGTCTGCTACCGGCAGTGCCTTCGTGGATTCAGGGTCCTCTACTAATATCATGTCTGTGGAATTTGCTATGTCTCTTGCTATGCCTCTGATTGATTTGCCTAAACCTGTCCCGGTAGTGGGTATCGACTCCACTCCTCTTGCTAATGGTTATTTTACACAGCATACCCCTGTTTTTGAACTCCTTGTTGGCTCCATGCATTTGGAGCAGTGCTCTGTACTGTTGATGCAGGGATTATCGTACGATTTGGTTCTAGGCCTTCCCTGGTTGCAGTTGCATAATCCCACGTTTGACTGGAATACTGGGGAGCTAACCAAATGGGGTAATGAATGTTTTACGTCATGTTTTTCTGTTAATTCTATTTCTCCCCCTGAGGAGGCGAACACGCTACCCGAGTTTGTTCAGGACTTCGCTGATGTTTTCTCTAAGGAGGCCTCCGAAGTGTTACCTCCTCATAGAGAATACGATTGCGCTATCGAATTGGTACCAGGAGCTAAGCTTCCTAAGGGTAGGATATTTAATCTTTCTTGTCCCGAACGTGAAGCCATGAGAGAGTATATCCAGGAATGCCTGGCCAAGGGTTACATTCGTCCCTCTACTTCTCCGGTAGGTGCTGGCTTCTTCTTCGTAGGGAAGAAGGATGGTGGTCGAAGGCCATGCATTGACTACCATAGCCTGAATAAGGTCACGGTAAGGAACCAGTAAACCCCTTCCTTTGATTCCTGATCTCTTCAATCAGGTTCAGGGGGCCCAATGGTTCTCTAAGTTGGATCTACGGGGGGCGTATAACCTTATCCGCATCAAAGAGGGGGATGAGTGGAAGACTGCGTTTAACACGCCCGAAGGCCATTTCGAATACCTCGTCATGCCCTTTGGGTTGTGTAATGTCCCTGCGGTCTTCCAGAATTTCATAAATGAGATTTTGAGAAATTACCTGGGGATATTTCTTGTAGTGTACCTTGATGACATACTGGTGTTTTCCAAGGACTGGTCCTCCCACATTGAGCATGTCAGGAAGGTGCTCCAGGTCCTTCGGGAAAACAAACTGTTTGCCAAAACCGAAAAATGTGTGTTTGGGGTACAGAAAATACCATTTTGGGTCAAATCCTCACTCCTCATGAATTCCGCATGGACCCCGCCAAGGTTCAGGCTGTGGCGGAATGGGTCCAACCTGCCTCCCTGAAGGCGTTACAGTGTTGTTTGGGGTTCGCTAATTATTACAGGAGATTTATTGCTAACTTCTCCGTCATCGCTAAGCCTCTTACGGACCTCACTCGCAAAGGAGCTGATCTCCTCCACTGGCCTCCTGAGGTTGTCCAGGCTTTTGAGATCCTTAAGAGGTGCTTTATCTCGGCCCTGGTGCTGGTTCAGCCCAACCAAATGGAGACATTTATCGTGGAAGTTGACGCATCTGAGGTGGGAGTGGGGGCTGTCTTGTCCCAGGGTACCAGGTCCCTCACCCATCTCCGCCCCTGTGCCTACTTCTCCAGGAAGTTTTCGCCAACTGAGAGTAACTATGATATTGGCAACCGCGAACTCTTAGCCATTAAATGGGCATTTGAAGAGTGGCGCCACTTCCTAGAGGGGGCTAGGCACCAGGTAACGGTCCTTACCGACCACAAGAATCTGGTTTTCCTAGAATCTGCCCGGAGGCTAAACCCGAGACAAGCTTGATGGGCGTTATTTTTTTACCAGATTCAATTTTTGGTTACCTATAGGGCTGGGTCTAAAAATATTAAGGCTGATGCACTGTCGCGTAGCTTCATGGCTAGCCCTCCTTCGGAGGATGATCCTGCTTGTATTTTGCCTCCAGGTATAATCATTTCCTCGATCGATTCTGATTTAGTCTCTGAAATTGCTGCTGATCAAGGTTCAGCTCCCGGAAACCTTCCTGAGAACAAGCTGTTTGTTCCCCTGCAATTCCGGCTAAGGGTACTTAGGGAAAATCATGACTCCGCATCCTGGGTACCAAACAACTCATTACTAGAAACTATTGGTGGCCTGGGTTGCCTAAAGACGTTAAGGCCTACGTCGCCACTTGTGAGGTTTGTGCTAGGTCCAAGACTCCCAGGTCCCGACCAGCGGGCTTACTGCGTTCGTTGCCCATTCCCCAGAGACCTTGGACACATATCTCCATGGATTTTATCACCGATTTGCCTCCATCCCAAGGCAAGTCGGTGGTGTGGGTGGTAGTAGACCGCTTCAGTAAGATGTGCCACTTTGTGCCCCTCAAGAAACTACCCAACGCCAAGACGTTGGCTACCTTGTTTGTCAAACACATCCTGCGTCTCCATGGGGTCCCTGTCAAAATTGTTTCGGACAGAGGGGTACAATTTGTTTCATTGTTTTGGAGAGCCTTCTTTCTGTATGAAGTTGGAGATTGATCTGTCCTTCTCCTCTGCCTTCCATCCTGAAACCAATGGCCAAACTGAGAGGACTAATCAATCTCTAGAACAATATTTAAGGTGTTTTGTCCCTGACTGTCAATATGATTGGGTCTCATTCATTCCCCTCGCCGGATTTTCCCTTAATTACCGGGTCAGTAACTCGTCAGGGGTCTCCCCCTTTTTCTGTAATTTTGGGTTTAATCCACGGTTCTCCTCCGTTTCACCTGGTAGTTCCAACAATCCCGAGGTAGAGGTCGTTCATCGGGAACTGTGCACAGTCTGGGCCCAGGTTCAGAAGAACCTAGAGGCGTCCTAGAGCGTACAAAAAACTCAGGCTGATAGAAAACGTTCTGCTAACCCCCTGTTTATGGTCGGGGATCTGGTGTGGTTGTCGTCTAGGAACTTGCGTCTCAAGGTTCCGTCCAAGAAGTTTGCTCCCCGGTTTATTGGGCCGTATAAGGTCATTGAGGTCCTCAATCCTGTCTCCTTCCGGCTGGAGTTACCCCCGTCTTTTCGTATACATGACGTGTTTCATGCCTCCCTCCTTAAACGCTGCTCCCCGTCCTTGGCTCCCTCGAGGAGACCTCCTGTTCCCATCCTCACCCCTGAGGGGGTGGAATTCGAGGTGGCCAAGATTATGGACAGCAAGATGGTCCAAGGCTCCCTCCAGTACCTGGTCCATTGGAGAGGATACGGGCCCGAGGAGAGGACTTGGGTACCCGCCCAGGATGTTCACGCTGGGGTATTGGTCAGGAGGTTCCACCTGCGTTTCCCCAGTAAGCCAGGTCCACTTAGAAAGGGTCCGGTGGCCCCTCATAAAAGGGGGGGGGGGGTACTGTAAAGGATCTGCCAGGCACAGCTTCGGGGTTAACTCCCATAATTAATCAGTCAGCACCTGAATCTACATCCCTGAGACTGACTCCAGCTTCCACCACTCAGGCTGGCAGGCTTAGGAGTGGGAGAGCCTATCGCAACCTGGCCAGACTCAGCTAGCTCCCGCCCCCCGGTCTATTTAAGCCTGCCCTTCCTGTCCCTCGGTGCTTGTGATTCTTTTCGTGTGGTTTCCTGGCCCAGCTACAGCTCCTTCTATTTTGATCCTGCTCCATACAGACCCTGGCTTACTGACTACTCTTCTGCTCTTCGTTTGGTACCTCGCACACTCCTGGCTTGACTCGGCTCGTTCACCACTCTGGTTGCTCACGGTGTTGCCGTGGGCAACTGCCCCTTTCCCTTGCTTGTATTCCCTTGTATGTTTGTCGTGCACTTACTGAGCGCAGGGACCGCCACCCAGTTGTACCCCGTCGCCTAGGGCGGTTCGTTGGCAGGAAGGCAGGGACAGAATGGCGGGTAGACTAGGGCTCACTTGTCCGTTTCCCTACCCCCCGTCATTACACCCGCTATATGTCTTATTCCATCTGGAATGCTCCAACGCCAGCTATAATGGCACCCATTCAAGCAACAATGCCTAAATGCAAGCCATAATACTCCCATAAGAGCCACTTTGAACCTATTTTACCCACAATGTGTCTTATCCCGGCCACAATATCTCCATGACAGCCAAAATGTCCTCTATGCCAGCCAAAATGCCCTCATTTCTGCTTTTGCCAGTCATAATGCCCCATGACAGCCACAGTTACCTAATTTCTCTCAATGCCGGCGACAGGGCCATCCATACCTGCCACAATGCCCACATGACAACAAAACTTTCCTATTGGTAAAGGGGAGATGGTGATGAATGTGTATGTTGGAATGTAAATGCAGTGAATCCATGTGCAGAACGCAAAGGCATTTACAATGCCCTGAAATATCTGTAGCCAATATATGTACTACTAGACATGTATTCTTATATACTAGGAAGGTATTACCTCACCTCTGAAAGTCCAGAGCTAGAAACTAGCCTGATAATTATCAGTAATTAATAATAATATTAATTACCAGTTCTCTGATTCCTCTATTGCCGCTGACTGGAGGATTCTATATCTTGCTTCTTTTCACTTTCAAATAGACACCTAGAAAAAAAAAGAAAAAGAGGTGTGATAATACGTTCCTGGTATATGCTATAGATGTATTGGATCAGTAAAGAGATGTTAGTGTGCCTAGTTTCTCATAAAATAAAAGTAATTTTTAAAGGGCAATTGAACCCTTTCTGGGATACCTTCTGATGAGCCAAACTAGAGATCCCACCTGAAGAAATCCTATCCAAGAATCTGCACCGACCACCCCATCCTGACTAGAAGCCACAAGTAGCATAGAAATGTCTCTGACCACATTCCCTAATTTACTCACCAATCACATTCTCAAGAATATCTTACAAGAACAATTACTATCGAAAAAAAAAAACTTTTGCAAACCACAACCAAACACAACCTTACCAGGGAAATCCAACTCAAAATGATTTTATTATCAAAACTGTGTGAATTATTTCTATCACACCTACTTTACATAATGATAATACTTTCAAGAGTAATTTTATCAACATTTATTAGCCCCACAAAAGACTGAAAACATACTTTTACCCAAAAGTATAAGTAACCATTTCTCACTTAACTTATGCCTCCTGGAACAAAAACCCTTTTGAGTAAAGTTATTTTTTCTTTGCTCTCCTGAATTAAGAAGTCACGACAGTCACAATGTTCCAATCACAGCACAATGCCCGTTTCAGAACAACAATACCTAAAAAGCTGCAGTACCTGCCACAAAGTCCTCAGTGCCAACCACCTTTCCCCATGACAACCACAATGCCTTTAATGAACCCTATGCAAGCCACAATACCTGCTAGACCAACCAAAATTCCCACATGACAACCAGAGTGCCCTCTATAACAGCCACAATACCCCAATAAAAGCCACAATGCTCTTCAGGAGAGCCATAATGCCCACATAACACCCACAAAGTACCTTATGCCATCTACTATGCCCCATGCCAGCCACCAGGTTCTAATAAGAGCAACTATGCCTTATGCCAGCCATATTGCCTCCTTCTAAGTCACAATTAACTCTCTTCCATGCAATAATCAATGCCCTTTAAGCCAGCCCCTATACCCAAGTGGTATTTAAAAACTGGCAATATCCCTTTACGAGCCACTATGCTGCAATAAAAAGCAACAATGCGCTCACTTCCCCCTTTGCCAACTAGCACATGACAAATACAAATCCCCATGCTAAGCATGACACCTGCCAGACACAATGCCCTCATGACCGCTGCTATGTCCCTTATCCCAGTTAAAATGCCCCCAATGTCAGCCACAATTTCATCTATGCCAGCCACAATGCTAACTAACCACAAAAACACCATGACAGTCAAAGTACCCCGTGACAGACAAAATGCTTATATGACATCACCAATATCCCATATCCAAACCAAAATGCCCCCATTACAGCTACAATGTCCCCAGTATCCTTTATACCCCTCACAATTCCCCTTATTCCAGACACATTGCCCTCAATGCCCCCCTTAGCCAACCGCAATAAAACCATGACAACCACAATGGCCTCAGTGCCCCAATGACAACTATAATGCCCTATGACAGTCCAAAAAGTCATCTTGCCAGCCACAATGACTCCATGAAATTTACTAAACCCCCATCTGCAATATTCCTTATCTCCTCAAAATGCCCTCATGACATCCACAATGTTCATAATCCCAGTCACAATACCCCATGAAACTCACAAAAAAGCCCACATGAGAGCCACAGTGCCCATGACAGAAACTATTGCCCTACAATGGCCAAAATGCCCCAATGACAACTACAATGCTCTCATTGCCCATTTTACCAGCCACAATGCCCACATAAATACCTCAATGCCCTCCATGCCAGCCCTAATACCTTCATAACTATTAAAATGCCCCCATGACAGCCACACTGAATTAGAATTCCTCAAAGACAACTGCAATAAGCTTAATGATCCTCTAATCAGTCTCATTGCCCCATGAAGTCCATCATATCCTTTATACCAGCTATAGTGCTCCATGCCATCAAAAACTCATATTTTCCAGTCACAATGCTCACCATAAGAGCCAATATGCCACCATGACACCCACAATATCTCTTATCTGAGCCACTTGTCCTTATTACAGCCACAATTAAATTCATGCCAGCCAGAATGCCCTCATTTCCACCTTTCCAGAAGGAAAGTCTCCATACCACCCACAATGCCCCTGTGCAATCTACAATGCCAAAATGACAACAGCTATATCCATTTTCCCAGTCACAAATCCCCCATGCCAGCCACAATGACTCCATGAAATTTACTAAACCCCCATCTGCAATATTCCTTATCTCCTCAAAATGCCCTCATGACATCCACAATGTTCATAATCCCAGTCACAATACCCCATGAAACTCACAAAAAAGCCCACATGAGAGCCACAGTGCCCATGACAGAAACTATTGCCCTACAATGGCCAAAATGCCCCAATGACAACTACAATGCTCTCATTGCCCATTTTACCAGCCACAATGCCCACATAAATACCTCAATGCCCTCCATGCCAGCCCTAATACCTTCATAACTATTAAAATGCCCCCATGACAGCCACACTAAATTAGAATTCCTCAGACAACTGAAATAAGCTTAATGATCCTCTAATCAGTCTCATTGCCCCATGAAGTCCATCATATCCTTTATACCAGCTATAGTGCTCCATGCCATCAAAAACTCATATTTTCCAGTCACAATGCTCACCATAAGAGCCAATATGCCACCATGACACCCACAATATCTCTTATCTGAGCCACTATGTCCTTATTACAGCCACAATTAAATTCATGCCAGCCAGAATGCCCTCATTTCCACCTTTCCAGAAGGAAAGTCTCCATACCACCCACAATGCCCCTATGCAATCTACAATGCCAAAATGACAACAGCTATATCCATTTTCCCAGTCACAAATCCCCCATGCCAGCCACAATGTACTTTATTAAAGCAACAATGCTGTCAATGCACCTTATCCTCGCCACAATGCCTCTTTGACCAGCAAAAGCCTTTAATACCCTTATGCCAGCCACGAATCCCCACTATAACCAAAATGCCCTCACTTCCTCCTTTGCCAGTTACAATGACCTCCATGCCAGCCAGAATGCACTTAATTTCCTTTTAGCCAACCACAAAGCCCACATGCCAGCCATAATGCCAGATACAATGTACTTAATCCCGGAAACAATACCCCTTATGCCAGCCACATTGCCAAAACGACAACCACAAACCTCCAATGCCCGTATACCAACCATATTGCCTCCATGACAGCCAAAATGTCCTCACATCCCCTTTTGCGAGAAACAACACCATTCATGCCAGTCACAACGCCCTCACTTCACCCTTGACCAAAAACAATGACAACCACAAAGCCCCCATGCCAGCCACAATAATACCTGATACGTCTATTATTCCAGTCAAAATGCCACCATAATGGCTCCCATTAGAGCAACAATGCCTAAATGCAAGCCATAATACTCCTATAAGAGCCACTTTGAACCCATTTTACCCACAATGTCCCTTATACCGGCTACAATATCTCCATGACAGCCAAAATGTCCTCTATGCCAGCCAAAATGCCCTCATTTCTGCTTTTGCCAGTCATAATGCTCCATGACAGCCACAGTTACCTCATTTCTCTCAATGACGGCCACAGGGCCCTCCATACCTGCCACAATGCCCACATGACAGCAAAAATTTCCTATTGGGAAAGGGGAGATGGTGATGAATGTGTATGTTAGAATGTAAATGCACTAAATCCATGTGTAGAACGCAAAGGCATTTACAATGCCCTGAAATATCTGTAGCCAATATATGTACTACTAGACATGTATTCTTATATACTAGGAAGGTATTACCACACCTCTGAAAGTCCAGAGCTAGAAACTAGCCTGAAAATTATCAGTAATTAATAATAATATTAATTACCAGTTCTCTGATTGCTCTATTGCCGCTGACTGGAGGATTCCATATCTTGCTTTTTTTCATTTTCAAATAGACACCTAGAAAAAAAAAAAAAGAGGTGTGATAATACGTTCCTGGTATATGATATAGATGTATTGGATCAGTAAAGAGATGTTAGTGTGCCTAGTTTCTCATAAAACAAAAGTAATTTTTATAGGGCCATTGAACCCTTTCTGGGATACCTTCTGATGAGCCAAACTAGAGATCCCACCTGAAGAATTCCTATCCAAGAATCTGCAACGACCACCCCATCCTGACTAGAAGCCACAAGTAGCATAGAAATGTCTCTGACCACATTCCCTAATTTACTCACCAATCACATTCTCAAGAATATCCTACAAGAACAATTACTATCGAAAAAAAAACCTTTTGAAAATCACAACCAAACACAACCTGACCAGGGAAATCCAACTCAAAATCATTTTATTATCAAAACTGTGTGAATTATTTCTATCACACCTACTTTACACAATGATAATACTTTCAAGAGTAATTTTATCAACATTTATTAGCCCCACAAAAGACTGAAAACATACTTTTACCCAAAAGTATAAGTAACCATTTCTCACTTAACTTATGCCTCCTGGAACAAAAACCCTTTTGAGTAAAGTTATTCTTTCTTCTTTGCTCTCCTGAATTAAGAAGTCACGACAGTCACAATGTTCCAATAACAGCACAATGTCCGTTTGAGGACAACAATACCTAAAAAGCTGCAGTACCTGCCACAAAGTCCTCAGTGCCAACCACCTTTCGCCATGACAACCACAATGCCTTTAATGAACCCTATGAAAGTCACAATACCTGCTAGGCCAACCAAAATTCCCACATGACAACCAGAGTGCCCTCTATACCAGCCACAATACCCCAATAAAAGCCACAATGCTCTTCAGGCCAGCCATAATGCCCCCATAACACCCACAAAGTACCTTATGCCATCTACTATGCCCCATGCCAGCCACCAGGTTCTTATAAGAGCCACTATGCCTTATGCCAGCCATATTGCCTCCTTTTAAGTCACAATCAACTCTCTTCCATGCAATAATCAATGCCCTTTAAGCCAGCCCCTATGCCCAAGTGGTATTTAAAAACTGGCAATATCCCTTTACGAGCCACTATGACGCAATAAAAAGCAACAATGCGCTCACTTCCCCCTTTGCCAACTAGCACATGACAGATACAAATCCCCATGCTAGCCATGACACCTGCCAGACACAATGCCCTCATGACCCCTGCTGTCCCTTATCCCAGTTAAAATGGCTTCAATGTTAGCCACAATTTCATTCATGCCAGCCACAATGCTAACTAACCACAAAAACACCATGACAGTCAAAGTACCCCGTGACACCCAACATGCTTATATGAAATCATCAAATATACCATATCCAAACCAAAATGCCCCCATTACAGCTACAATGTCCCCAGTATCCTTTATACCTCTCACAATTCCCCTTATTCCAGACACATTGCCCTCAATGCCCCCCTTAGCCAACCGCAATAAAAACATGACAACCACAATGGCCTCAGTGCCCCAATGACAACTATAATGCCCTATGACAGTCAAAAAAGTCATCTTGCCAGCCACAATGACTCCATGAAATTTACTAAACCCCCGTCTGCAATATTCCTTATCTCCTCAAAATGCCCTCATGACATCCACAATGTTCATAATCCCAGTCACAATACCCCATGAAACTCACAATAAAGCCCACATGAGAGCCACAGTGCCCATGACAGAAACTATTGCCCTACAATGGCCAAAATGCCCCAATGACAACTACAATGCTCTCATTGCCCATTTTACCAGCCACAATGCCCACATAAATACCTCAATGCCCTCCATGCCAGCCCTAATACCTTCATAACTATTAAAATGCCCCCATGACAGCCACACTGAATTAGAATTCCTCAAAGACAACTGCAATAAGCTTAATGATCCTCTAATCAGTCTCATTGCCCCATGAAGTCCATCATATCCTTTATACCAGCTATAGTGTCCATGCCATCAAAAACTCATATTTTCCAGTCACAATGCTCACCATAAGAGCCAATATGCCACCATGACACCCACAATATCTCTTATCTGAGCCACTTGTCCTTATTACAGCCACAATTAAATTCATGCCAGCCAGAATGCCCTCATTTCCACCTTTCCAGAAGGAAAGTCTCCATACCACCCACAATGCCCCTGTGCAATCTACAATGCCAAAATGACAACAGCTATATCCATTTTCCCAGTCACAAATCCCCCATGCCAGCCACAATGACTCCATGAAATTTACTAAACCCCCATCTGCAATATTCCTTATCTCCTCAAAATGCCCTCATGACATCCACAATGTTCATAATCCCAGTCACAATACCCCATGAAACTCACAATAAAGCCCACATGAGAGCCACAGTGCCCATGACAGAAACGATTGCCCTACAATGGCCAAAATGCCCCAATGACAACCACAATGCTCTCATTGCCCATTTTACCAGCCACAATGCCCACATAAATACCTCAATGCCCTCCATGCCAGCCACAATGTACTTTATTAAAGCAACAATGCTGTCAATGCACCTTATCCTCGCCACAATGCCTCTTTGACCAGCAAAAGCCTTTAATACCCTTATGCCAGCCACGAATCCCCACTATAACCAAAATGCCCTCACTTCCTCCTTTGCCAGTTACAATGACCTCCATGCCAGCCAGAATGCCCTTAATTTCCTTTTAGCCAACCACAATATCCCCAAGGCAACCACAAAGCCCTCATGCCAGCCATAATTCCACATTCCAGCCACAATGCCAGATACAATGTACTTAATCCCGGAAACAATACCCCTTATGCCAGCCATATTGCCAAAACGACAACCACAAACCTCCAATGCCCGTATACCAACCATATTGCCTCCATGACAGCCAAAATGTCCTCACATCCCCTTTTGCGAGAAACAATACCATCCATGCCAGTCACAACGCCCTCACTTCACCCTTGGCCAAAAACAATGACAACCACAAAGCCCCCATGCCAGCCACAATAACACCCGATATGTCTATTATTCCAGTCAAAATGCCACCATAACAGCCAGTAACAATGCTGCCAATGCCCCTTATGCCAACCACAATGACAGCTACATATAATCAATGCCCATATGACAGACAAAATGCTCTCATTTGCTAAAACAAAGCCCTTCATGCCAGCTACAATGTATTCATTTCCTCTTTGTCAACCACAATGTCCACATGACAGTCACAAATCCCTATGCCAGCAATGATGGCACATGTCAGCCACAATGCCCTCCACGACAGTCACAATGACATTATTAGCCTATGCAAACTAGAATGGCCTTGTTCTAACTATAATGCCGCTAATTTAAGCCACAATGCCCACATAACACCCGCTATATGCCTTATTCCATCTGGAATACTCCAACGCCAGCCATAATGGCTCCCATTCAAGCAACAATGCCTAAATGCAAGCCATAATACTCCTATAAGAGCCACTTTTAACCCATTTTACCCACAATGTCCCTTATACCGGCTACAATATCTTCATGACAGCCAAAATGTCCTCTATGCCAGCCAAAATGCCCTCATTTCTGCTTTTGCCAGTCATAATGCTCCATGACAGCCACAGTTACCTCATTTCTCTCAATGCCGGCCACAGGGCCCTCCATACCTGCCACAATGCCCACATGACAGCAAAAATTTCCTATTGGGAAAGGGGAGATGGTGATGAATGTGTATGTTGGAATATAAATGCAGTAAATCCATGTGCAGAACGCAAAGGCATTTACAATGCCCTGAAATATCTGTAGCCAATATATGTACTACTAGACATGTATTCTAATATACTAGGAAGGTATTACCACACCTCTGAAAGTCCAGAGCTAGAAACTAGCCTGATAATTATCAGTAATTAATAATAATATTAATTACCAGTTCTCTGATTCCTCTATTGCCGCTGACTGGAGGATTCCATATCTTGCTTCATTTCACTTTCAAATAGACACCTAGAAAAAAAAAAAGAGGTGTGATAATACGTTCCTGGTATATGCTATAGATGTATTGGATCAGTAAAGAGATGTTAGTGTGCCTAGTTTCTCATAAAACAAAAGTAATTTTTAAAGGGCAATTGAACCCATTCTGGGATACCTTCTGATGAGCCAAACTAGAGATCCCACCTGAAGAATTCCTATCCAAGAATCTGCAACGACCACCCCATCCTGACTAGAAGCCACAAGTAGCATAGAAATGTCTCTGACCACATTCCCTAATTTACTCACCAATCACATTCTCAAGAATATCTTACAAGAACAATTACTATCGAAAAAAACAAACCTTTTGCAAACCACAACCAAACACAACCTGACCAGGGAAATCCAACTCAAAATCATTTTATTATCAAAACTGTGTGAATTATTTCTATCACACCTACTTTACATAATGATAATACTTTCAAGAGTAATTTTATCAACATTTATTAGCCCCACAAAAGACTGAAAACATACTTTTACCCAAAAGTATAAGTAACCATTTCTCACTTAACTTATGCCTCCTGGAATAAAAACCCTTTTGAGTAAAGTTATTTTTTTCTTCTTTGCTCTCCTGAATTAAGAAGTCACGACAGTCACAATGTTCCAATCACAGCACAATGCCCGTTTGAGAACAGCAATACCTAAAAAGCTGCAGTACGTGCCACAAAGTCCTCAGTGCCAACCACCTTTCCCCATGACAACCACAATGCCTTTAATGAACCCTATGAAAGCCACAATACCTGCTAGGCCAACCAAAATTCCCACATGACAACCAGAGTGCCCTCTATACCAGCCACAATACCCCAATAAAAGCCACAATGCTCTTCAGGCCAGCCATAATGCCCCCATAACACCCACAAAGTACCTTATGCCATCTACTTTGCCCCATGCCAGCCACCAGGTTCTTATAAGAGCCACTATGCCTTATGCCAGCCATATTGCCTCCTTTTAAGTCACAATCAACTCTCTTCCATGCAATAATCAATGCCCTTTAAGCCAGCCCCTATGCCCAAGTGGTATTTAAAAACTGGCAATATCCCTTTACGGGCCACTATGCCGCAATAAAAAGCAACAATGCGCTCACTTCCCCCTTTGCCAACTAGCACATGACAGATACAAATCCCCATGCTAGCCATGACACCTGCCAGACACAATGCCCTCATGACCCCTGCTGTCCCTTATCCCAGTTAAAATGCCCCCAATGTTAGCCACAATTTCATTCATGCCAGCCACAATGCTAACTAACCACAAAAACACCATGACAGTCAAAGTACCCCGTGACACCCAACATGCTTATATGAAATCACCAATATCCCAACCAAAATGCCCCCATTACAGCTACAATGTCCCCAGTATCCTTTATACCTCTCACAATTCCCCTTATTCCAGACACATTGCCCTCAATGCCCCCCTTAGCCAACCGCAATAAAACCATGACAACCACAATGGCCTCAGTGCCCCAATGACAACTATAATGCCCTATGACAGTCCAAAAAGTCATCTTGCCAGCCACAATGACTCCATGAAATTTACTAAACCCCCATCTGCAATATTCCTTATCTCCTCAAAATGCCCTCATGACATCCACAATGTTCATAATCCCAGTCACAATACCCCATGAAACTCACAATAAAGCCCACATGAGAGCCACAGTGCCCATGACAGAAACTATTGCACTACAATGGCAAAAATGCCCCAATGACAACTACAATGCTCTCATTGCCCATTTTACCAGCCACAATGCCCACATAAATACCTCAATGCCCTCCATGCCAGCCCTAATACCTTCATAACTATTAAAATGCCCCCATGACAGCCACACTGAATTAGAATTCCTCAAAGACAACTGCAATAAGCTTAATGATCCTCTAATCAGTCTAATTGCCCCATGAAGTCCATCATATCCTTTATACCAGCTATAGTGCTCCATGCCATCAAAAACTCATATTTTCCAGTCACAATGCTCACCATAAGAGCCAATATGCCACCATGACACCCACAATATCTCTTATCTGAGCCACTATGTCCTTATTATAGCCACAATTAAATTCATGCCAGCCAGAATGCCCTCATTTCCACCTTTCCAGAAGGAAAGTCTCCATACCACCCACAATGCCCCTGTGCAATCTACAATGCCAAAATGAGAACAGCTATATCCATTTTCCCAGTCACAAATCCCCCATGCCAGCCACAATGTACTTTATTAAAGCAACAATGCTGTCAATGCACCTTATCCTCGCCACAATGCCTCTTTGACCAGCAAAAGCCTTTAATACCCTTATGCCAGCCACGAATCCCCACTATAACCAAAATGCCCTCACTTCCTCCTTTGCCAGTTACAATGACCTCCATGCCAGCCAGAATGCCCTTAATTTCCTTTTAACCAACCACAATATCCCCAAGGCAACCACAAAGCCCTCATGCCAGCCATAATTCCACATTCCAGCCACAATGCCAGATACAATGTACTTAATCCCGGAAACAATACCCCTTATGCCAGCCACATTGCCAAAACGACAACCACAAACCTCCAATGCCCGTATACCAACCATATTGCCTCCATGACAGCCAAAATGTCCTCACATCCCCTTTTGCGAGAAACAATACCATCCATGCCAGTCACAACGCCCTCACTTCACCCTTGGCCAAAAACAATGACAACATGACAACCACAAAGCCCCCATGCCAGCCACAATAACACCCGATATGTCTATTATTCCAGTCAAAATGCCACCATAACAGCCAGTAACAATGCTGCCAATGCCCCTTATGCCAACCACAATGACAGCTACATATAATCAATGCCCATATGACAGACAAAATGCTCTCATTTGCCTAAAAACAAAGCCCTTCATGCCAGCTACAATGTACTCATTTCCTATTTGTCAACCACAATGTCCACATGACAGTCATAAATCCCTATGCCAGCAATGATGGCACGTCAGCCACAATGCCCTCCACGACAGTCACAATGACATTATTAGCCTATGCAAACTAGAATGGCCTTGTTCTAACTATAATGCCGCTAATTTAAGCCACAATGCCCACATAACACCCGCTATATGCCTTATTCCATCTGGAATACTCCAACGCCAGCCATAATGGCTCCCATTCAAGCAACAATGCCTAAATGCAAGCCATAATACTCCTATAAGAGCCACTTTGAACCCATTTTACCCACAATGTCCCTTATACCGGCTACAATATCTCCATGACAGCCAAAATGTCCTCTATGCCAGCCAAAATGCCCTCATTTCTGCTTTTGCCAGTCATAATGCTCCATGACAGCCACAGTTACCTCATTTCTCTCAATGCCGGCCACAGGGCACTCCATACCTGCCACAATGCCCACATGACAGCAAAAATTTCCTATTGGGAAAGGGGAGATGGTGATGAATGTGTATGTTGGAATCTAAATGCAGTAAATCCATGTGCAGAACGCAAAGGCATTTACAATGCCCTGAAATATCTGTAGCCAATATATGTACTACTAGACATGTATTCTTATATACTAGGAAGGTATTACCACACCTCTGAAAGTCCAGAGCTAGAAACTAGCCTGATAATTATCAGTAATTAATAATAATATTAATTACCAGTTCTCTGATTCCTCTATTGCCGCTGACTGGAGGATTCCATATCTTGCTTCATTTCACTTTCAAATAGACACCTAGAAAAAAAAAAAAGAGGTGTGATAATACGTTCCTGGTATATGCTATAGATGTATTGGATCAGTAAAGAGATGTTAGTGTGCCTAGTTTCTCATAAAACAAAAGTAATTTTTAAAGGGCAATTGAACCCATTCTGGGATACCTTCTGATGAGCCAAACTAGAGATACCACCTGAAGAATTCCTATCTAAGAATCTGCAACGACCACCCCATCCTGACTAGAAGCCACAAGTAGCATAGAAATGTCTCTGACCACATTCCCTAATTTACTCACCAATCACATTCTCAAGAATATCTTCAAGAACAATTACTATCGAAAAAAACAAACCTTTTGCAAACCACAACCAAACACAACCTGACCAGGGAAATCCAACTCAAAATCATTTTATTATCAAAACTGTGTGAATTATTTCTATCACACCTACTTTACATAATGATAATACTTTCAAGAGTAATTTTATCAACATTTATTAGCCCCACAAAAGACTGAAAACATACTTTTACCCAAAAGTATAAGTAACCATTTCTCACTTAACTTATGCCTCCTGGAATAAAAACCCTTTTGAGTAAAGTTATTTTTTTCTTCTTTGCTCTCCTGAATTAAGAAGTCACGACAGTCACAATGTTCCAATCACAGCACAATGCCCGTTTGAGAACAGCAATACCTAAAAAGCTGCAGTACTTGCCACAAAGTCCTCAGTGCCAAACACCTTTCCCCATGACAACCACAATGCCTTTAATGAACCCTATGAAAGCCACAATACCTGCTAGGCCAACCAAAATTCCCACATGACAACCAGAGTGCCCTCTATACCAGCCACAATACCCCAATAAAAGCGACAATGCTCTTCAGGCCAGCCATAATGCCCCCATAACACCCACAAAGTACCTTATGCCATCTACTATGCCCCATGCCAGCCACCAGGTTCTTATAAGAGCCACTATGCCTTATGCCAGCCATATTGCCTCCTTTTAAGTCACAATCAACTCTCTTCCATGCAATAATCAATGCCCTTTAAGCCAGCCCCTATGCCCAAGTGGTATTTAAAAACTGGCAATATCCCTTTACGGGCCACTATGCCGCAATAAAAAGCAACAATGCGCTTACTTCCCCCTTTGCCAACTAGCACATGACAGATACAAATCCCCATGCTAGCCATGACACCTGCCAGACACAATGCCCTCATGACCCCTGCTGTCCCTTATCCCAGTTAAAATGCCCCCAATGTTAGCCACAATTTCATTCATGCCAGCCACAATGCTAACTAACCACAAAAACACCATGACAGTCAAAGTACCCCGTGACACCCAACATGCTTATATGAAATCACCAATATCCCATATCCAAACCAAAATGCCCCCATTACAGCTACAATGTCCCCAGTATCCTTTATACCTCTCACAATTCCCCTTATTCCAGACACATTGCCCTCAATGCCCCCCTTAGCCAACCGCAATAAAACCATGACAACCACAATGGCCTCAGTGCCCCAATGACAACTATAATGCCCTATGACAGTCCAAAAAGTCATCTTGCCAGCCACAATGACTCCATGAAATTTACTAAACCCCCATCTGCAATATTCCTTATCTCCTCAAAATGCCCTCATGACATCCACAATGTTCATAATCCCAGTCACAATACCCCATGAAACTCACAATAAAGCCCACATGAGAGCCACAGTGCCCATGACAGAAACTATTGCACTACAATGGCAAAAATGCCCCAATGACAACTACAATGCTCTCATTGCCCATTTTACCAGCCACAATGCCCACATAAATACCTCAATGCCCTCCATGCCAGCCCTAATACCTTCATAACTATTAAAATGCCCCCATGACAGCCACACTGAATTAGAATTCCTCAAAGACAACTGCAATAAGCTTAATGATCCTCTAATCAGTCTAATTGCCCCATGAAGTCCATCATATCCTTTATACCAGCTATAGTGCTCCATGCCATCAAAAACTCATATTTTCCAGTCACAATGCTCACCATAAGAGCCAATATGCCACCATGACACCCACAATATCTCTTATCTGAGCCACTATGTCCTTATTACAGCCACAATTAAATTCATGCCAGCCAGAATGCCCTCATTTCCACCTTTCCAGAAGGAAAGTCTCCATACCACCCACAATGCCCCTGTGCAATCTACAATGCCAAAATGAGAACAGCTATATCCATTTTCCCAGTCACAAATCCCCCATGCCAGCCACAATGTACTTTATTAAAGCAACAATGCTGTCAATGCACCTTATCCTCGCCACAATGCCTCTTTGACCAGCAAAAGCCTTTAATACCCTTATGCCAGCCACGAATCCCCACTATAACCAAAATGCCCTCACTTCCTCCTTTGCCAGTTACAATGACCTCCATGCCAGCCAGAATGCCCTTAATTTCCTTTTAACCAACCACAATATCCCCAAGGCAACCACAAAGCCCTCATGCCAGCCATAATTCCACATTCCAGCCACAATGCCAGATACAATGTACTTAATCCCGGAAACAATACCCCTTATGCCAGCCACATTGCCAAAACGACAACCACAAACCTCCAATGCCCGTATACCAACATATTGCCTCCATGACAGCCAAAATGTCCTCACATCCCCTTTTGCGAGAAACAATACCATCCATGCCAGTCACAACGCCCTCACTTCACCCTTGGCCAAAAACAATGACAACATGACAACCACAAAGCCCCCATGCCAGCCACAATAACACCCGATATGTCTATTATTCCAGTCAAAATGCCACCATAACAGCCAGTAACAATGCTGCCAATGCCCCTTATGCCAACCACAATGACAGCTACATATAATCAATGCCCATATGACAGACAAAATGCTCTCATTTGCCTAAAAACAAAGCCCTTCATGCCAGCTACAATGTACTCATTTCCTATTTGTCAACCACAATGTCCACATGACAGTCATAAATCCCTATGCCAGCAATGATGGCACATGTCAGCCACAATGCCCTCCACGACAGTCACAATGACATTATTAGCCTATGCAAACTAGAATGGCCTTGTTCTAACTATAATGCCGCTAATTTAAGCCACAATGCCCACATAACACCCGCTATATGCCTTATTCCATCTGGAATACTCCAACGCCAGCCATAATGGCTCCCATTCAAGCAACAATGCCTAAATGCAAGCCATAATACTCCTATAAGAGCCACTTTGAACCCATTTTACCCACAATGTCCCTTATACCGGCTACAATATCTCCATGACAGCCAAAATGTCCTCTATGCCAGCCAAAATGCCCTCATTTCTGCTTTTGCCAGTCATAATGCTCCATGACAGCCACAGTTACCTCATTTCTCTCAATGCCGGCCACAGGGCACTCCATACCTGCCACAATGCCCACATGACAGCAAAAATTTCCTATTGGGAAAGGGGAGATGGTGATGAATGTGTATGTTGGAATGTAAATGCAGTAAATCCATGTGCAGAACGCAAAGGCATTTACAATGCCCTGAAATATCTGTAGCCAATATATGTACTACTAGACATGTATTCTTATATACTAGGAAGGTATTACCACACCTCTGAAAGTCCAGAGCTAGAAACTAGCCTGATAATTATCAGTAATTAATAATAATATTAATTACCAGTTCTCTGATTCCTCTATTGCCGCTGACTGGAGGATTCCATATCTTGCTTCATTTCACTTTCAAATAGACACCTAGAAAAAAAAAAAGAGGTGTGATAATACGTTCCTGGTATATGCTATAGATGTATTGGATAAGTAAAGAGATGTTAGTGTGCCTAGTTTCTCATAAAACAAAAGTAATTTTTAAAGGGCAATTGAACCCATTCTGGGATACCTTCTGATGAGCCAAACTAGAGATACCACCTGAAGAATTCCTATCTAAGAATCTGCAACGACCACCCCATCCTGACTAGAAGCCACAAGTAGCATAGAAATGTCTCTGACCACATTCCCTAATTTACTCACCAATCACATTCTCAAGAATATCTTCAAGAACAATTACTATCGAAAAAAACAAACCTTTTGCAAACCACAACCAAACACAACCTGACCAGGGAAATCCAACTCAAAATCATTTTATTATCAAAACTGTGTGAATTATTTCTATCACACCTACTTTACATAATGATAATACTTTCAAGAGTAATTTTATCAACATTTATTAGCCCCACAAAAGACTGAAAACATACTTTTACCCAAAAGTATAAGTAACCATTTCTCACTTAACTTATGCCTCCTGGAATAAAAACCCTTTTGAGTAAAGTTATTTTTTTCTTCTTTGCTCTCCTGAATTAAGAAGTCACGACAGTCACAATGTTCCAATCACAGCACAATGCCCGTTTGAGAACAGCAATACCTAAAAAGCTGCAGTACTTGCCACAAAGTCCTCAGTGCCAAACACCTTTCCCCATGACAACCACAATGCCTTTAATGAACCCTATGAAAGCCACAATACCTGCTAGGCCAACCAAAATTCCCACATGACAACCAGAGTGCCCTCTATACCAGCCACAATACCCCAATAAAAGCGACAATGCTCTTCAGGCCAGCCATAATGCCCCCATAACACCCACAAAGTACCTTATGCCATCTACTATGCCCCATGCCAGCCACCAGGTTCTTATAAGAGCCACTATGCCTTATGCCAGCCATATTGCCTCCTTTTAAGTCACAATCAACTCTCTTCCATGCAATAATCAATGCCCTTTAAGCCAGCCCCTATGCCCAAGTGGTATTTAAAAACTGGCAATATCCCTTTACGGGCCACTATGCCGCAATAAAAAGCAACAATGCGCTCACTTCCCCCTTTGCCAACTAGCACATGACAGATACAAATCCCCATGCTAGCCATGACACCTGCCAGACACAATGCCCTCATGACCCCTGCTGTCCCTTATCCCAGTTAAAATGCCCCCAATGTTAGCCACAATTTCATTCATGCCAGCCACAATGCTAACTAACCACAAAAATACCATGACAGTCAAAGTACCCCGTGACACCCAACATGCTTATATGAAATCACCAATATCCCATATCCAAACCAAAATGCCCCCATTACAGCTACAATGTCCCCAGTATCCTTTATACCTCTCACAATTCCCCTTATTCCAGACACATTGCCCTCAATGCCCCCCTTAGCCAACCGCAATAAAACCATGACAACCACAATGGCCTCAGTGCCCCAATGACAACTATAATGCCCTATGACAGTCCAAAAAGTCATCTTGCCAGCCACAATGACTCCATGAAATTTACTAAACCCCCATCTGCAATATTCCTTATCTCCTCAAAATGCCCTCATGACATCCACAATGTTCATAATCCCAGTCACAATACCCCATGAAACTCACAATAAAGCCCACATGAGAGCCACAGTGCCCATGACAGAAACTATTGCACTACAATGGCAAAAATGCCCCAATGACAACTACAATGCTCTCATTGCCCATTTTACCAGCCACAATGCCCACATAAATACCTCAATGCCCTCCATGCCAGCCCTAATACCTTCATAACTATTAAAATGCCCCCATGACAGCCACACTGAATTAGAATTCCTCAAAGACAACTGCAATAAGCTTAATGATCCTCTAATCAGTCTAATTGCCCCATGAAGTCCATCATATCCTTTATACCAGCTATAGTGCTCCATGCCATCAAAAACTCATATTTTCCAGTCACAATGCTCACCATAAGAGCCAATATGCCACCATGACACCCACAATATCTCTTATCTGAGCCACTATGTCCTTATTACAGCCACAATTAAATTCATGCCAGCCAGAATGCCCTCATTTCCACCTTTCCAGAAGGAAAGTCTCCATACCACCCACAATGCCCCTGTGCAATCTACAATGCCAAAATGACAACAGCTATATCCATTTTCCCAGTCACAAATCCCCCATGCCAGCCACAATGTACTTTATTAAAGCAACAATGCTGTCAATGCACCTTATCCTCGCCACAATGCCTCTTTGACCAGCAAAAGCCTTTAATACCCTTATGCCAGCCACGAATCCCCACTATAACCAAAATGCCCTCACTTCCTCCTTTGCCAGTTACAATGACCTCCATGCCAGCCAGAATGCCCTTAATTTCCTTTTAACCAACCACAATATCCCCAAGGCAACCACAAAGCCCTCATGCCAGCCATAATTCCACATTCCAGCCACAATGCCAGATACAATGTACTTAATCCCGGAAACAATACCCCTTATGCCAGCCACATTGCCAAAACGACAACCACAAACCTCCAATGCCCGTATACCAACATATTGCCTCCATGACAGCCAAAATGTCCTCACATCCCCTTTTGCGAGAAACAATACCATCCATGCCAATCACAACGCCCTCACTTCACCCTTGGCCAAAAACAATGACAACATGACAACCACAAAGCCCCCATGCCAGCCACAATAACACCCGATATGTCTATTATTCCAGTCAAAATGCCACCATAACAGCCAGTAACAATGCTGCCAATGCCCCTTATGCCAACCACAATGACAGCTACATATAATCAATGCCCATATGACAGACAAAATGCTCTCATTTGCCTAAAAACAAAGCCCTTCATGCCAGCTACAATGTACTCATTTCCTATTTGTCAACCACAATGTCCACATGACAGTCATAAATCCCTATGCCAGCAATGATGGCACGTCAGCCACAATGCCCTCCACGACAGTCACAATGACATTATTAGCCTATGCAAACTAGAATGGCCTTGTTCTAACTATAATGCCGCTAATTTAAGCCACAATGCCCACATAACACCCGCTATATGCCTTATTCCATCTGGAATACTCCAACGCCAGCCATAATGGCTCCCATTCAAGCAACAATGCCTAAATGCAAGCCATAATACTCCTATAAGAGCCACTTTGAACCCATTTTACCCACAATGTCCCTTATACCGGCTACAATATCTCCATGACAGCCAAAATGTCCTCTATGCCAGCCAAAATGCCCTCATTTCTGCTTTTGCCAGTCATAATGCTCCATGACAGCCACAGTTACCTCATTTCTCTCAATGCCGGCCACAGGGCACTCCATACCTGCCACAATGCCCACATGACAGCAAAAATTTCCTATTGGGAAAGGGGAGATGGTGATGAATGTGTATGTTGGAATCTAAATGCAGTAAATCCATGTGCAGAACGCAAAGGCATTTACAATGCCCTGAAATATCTGTAGCCAATATATGTACTACTAGACATGTATTCTTATATACTAGGAAGGTATTACCACACCTCTGAAAGTCCAGAGCTAGAAACTAGCCTGATAATTATCAGTAATTAATAATAATATTAATTACCAGTTCTCTGATTCCTCTATTGCCGCTGACTGGAGGATTCCATATCTTGCTTCATTTCACTTTCAAATAGACACCTAGAAAAAAAAAAAAGAGGTGTGATAATACGTTCCTGGTATATGCTATAGATGTATTGGATCAGTAAAGAGATGTTAGTGTGCCTAGTTTCTCATAAAACAAAAGTAATTTTTAAAGGGCAATTGAACCCATTCTGGGATACCTTCTGATGAGCCAAACTAGAGATACCACCTGAAGAATTCCTATCTAAGAATCTGCAACGACCACCCCATCCTGACTAGAAGCCACAAGTAGCATAGAAATGTCTCTGACCACATTCCCTAATTTACTCACCAATCACATTCTCAAGAATATCTTCAAGAACAATTACTATCGAAAAAAACAAACCTTTTGCAAACCACAACCAAACACAACCTGACCAGGGAAATCCAACTCAAAATCATTTTATTATCAAAACTGTGTGAATTATTTCTATCACACCTACTTTACATAATGATAATACTTTCAAGAGTAATTTTATCAACATTTATTAGCCCCACAAAAGACTGAAAACATACTTTTACCCAAAAGTATAAGTAACCATTTCTCACTTAACTTATGCCTCCTGGAATAAAAACCCTTTTGAGTAAAGTTATTTTTTTCTTCTTTGCTCTCCTGAATTAAGAAGTCACGACAGTCACAATGTTCCAATCACAGCACAATGCCCGTTTGAGAACAGCAATACCTAAAAAGCTGCAGTACTTGCCACAAAGTCCTCAGTGCCAAACACCTTTCCCCATGACAACCACAATGCCTTTAATGAACCCTATGAAAGCCACAATACCTGCTAGGCCAACCAAAATTCCCACATGACAACCAGAGTGCCCTCTATACCAGCCACAATACCCCAATAAAAGCGACAATGCTCTTCAGGCCAGCCATAATGCCCCCATAACACCCACAAAGTACCTTATGCCATCTACTATGCCCCATGCCAGCCACCAGGTTCTTATAAGAGCCACTATGCCTTATGCCAGCCATATTGCCTCCTTTTAAGTCACAATCAACTCTCTTCCATGCAATAATCAATGCCCTTTAAGCCAGCCCCTATGCCCAAGTGGTATTTAAAAACTGGCAATATCCCTTTACGGGCCACTATGCCGCAATAAAAAGCAACAATGCGCTCACTTCCCCCTTTGCCAACTAGCACATGACAGATACAAATCCCCATGCTAGCCATGACACCTGCCAGACACAATGCCCTCATGACCCCTGCTGTCCCTTATCCCAGTTAAAATGCCCCCAATGTTAGCCACAATTTCATTCATGCCAGCCACAATGCTAACTAACCACAAAAACACCATGACAGTCAAAGTACCCCGTGACACCCAACATGCTTATATGAAATCACCAATATCCCATATCCAAACCAAAATGCCCCCATTACAGCTACAATGTCCCCAGTATCCTTTATACCTCTCACAATTCCCCTTATTCCAGACACATTGCCCTCAATGCCCCCCTTAGCCAACCGCAATAAAACCATGACAACCACAATGGCCTCAGTGCCCCAATGACAACTATAATGCCCTATGACAGTCCAAAAAGTCATCTTGCCAGCCACAATGACTCCATGAAATTTACTAAACCCCCATCTGCAATATTCCTTATCTCCTCAAAATGCCCTCATGACATCCACAATGTTCATAATCCCAGTCACAATACCCCATGAAACTCACAATAAAGCCCACATGAGAGCCACAGTGCCCATGACAGAAACTATTGCACTACAATGGCAAAAATGCCCCAATGACAACTACAATGCTCTCATTGCCCATTTTACCAGCCACAATGCCCACATAAATACCTCAATGCCCTCCATGCCAGCCCTAATACCTTCATAACTATTAAAATGCCCCCATGACAGCCACACTGAATTAGAATTCCTCAAAGACAACTGCAATAAGCTTAATGATCCTCTAATCAGTCTAATTGCCCCATGAAGTCCATCATATCCTTTATACCAGCTATAGTGCTCCATGCCATCAAAAACTCATATTTTCCAGTCACAATGCTCACCATAAGAGCCAATATGCCACCATGACACCCACAATATCTCTTATCTGAGCCACTATGTCCTTATTACAGCCACAATTAAATTCATGCCAGCCAGAATGCCCTCATTTCCACCTTTCCAGAAGGAAAGTCTCCATACCACCCACAATGCCCCTGTGCAATCTACAATGCCAAAATGACAACAGCTATATCCATTTTCCCAGTCACAAATCCCCCATGCCAGCCACAATGTACTTTATTAAAGCAACAATGCTGTCAATGCACCTTATCCTCGCCACAATGCCTCTTTGACCAGCAAAAGCCTTTAATACCCTTATGCCAGCCACGAATCCCCACTATAACCAAAATGCCCTCACTTCCTCCTTTGCCAGTTACAATGACCTCCATGCCAGCCAGAATGCCCTTAATTTCCTTTTAACCAACCACAATATCCCCAAGGCAACCACAAAGCCCTCATGCCAGCCATAATTCCACATTCCAGCCACAATGCCAGATACAATGTACTTAATCCCGGAAACAATACCCCTTATGCCAGCCACATTGCCAAAACGACAACCACAAACCTCCAATGCCCGTATACCAACCATATTGCCTCCATGACAGCCAAAATGTCCTCACATCCCCTTTTGCGAGAAACAATACCATCCATGCCAGTCACAACGCCCTCACTTCACCCTTGGCCAAAAACAATGACAACATGACAACCACAAAGCCCCCATGCCAGCCACAATAACACCCGATATGTCTATTATTCCAGTCAAAATGCCACCATAACAGCCAGTAACAATGCTGCCAATGCCCCTTATGCCAACCACAATGACAGCTACATATAATCAATGCCCATATGACAGACAAAATGCTCTCATTTGCCTAAAAACAAAGCCCTTCATGCCAGCTACAATGTACTCATTTCCTATTTGTCAACCACAATGTCCACATGACAGTCATAAATCCCTATGCCAGCAATGATGGCACGTCAGCCACAATGCCCTCCACGACAGTCACAATGACATTATTAGCCTATGCAAACTAGAATGGCCTTGTTCTAACTATAATGCCGCTAATTTAAGCCACAATGCCCACATAACACCCGCTATATGCCTTATTCCATCTGGAATACTCCAACGCCAGCCATAATGGCTCCCATTCAAGCAACAATGCCTAAATGCAAGCCATAATACTCCTATAAGAGCCACTTTGAACCCATTTTACCCACAATGTCCCTTATACCGGCTACAATATCTCCATGACAGCCAAAATGTCCTCTATGCCAGCCAAAATGCCCTCATTTCTGCTTTTGCCAGTCATAATGCTCCATGACAGCCACAGTTACCTCATTTCTCTCAATGCCGGCCACAGGGCACTCCATACCTGCCACAATGCCCACATGACAGCAAAAATTTCCTATTGGGAAAGGGGAGATGGTGATGAATGTGTATGTTGGAATCTAAATGCAGTAAATCCATGTGCAGAACGCAAAGGCATTTACAATGCCCTGAAATATCTGTAGCCAATATATGTACTACTAGACATGTATTCTTATATACTAGGAAGGTATTACCACACCTCTGAAAGTCCAGAGCTAGAAACTAGCCTGATAATTATCAGTAATTAATAATAATATTAATTACCAGTTCTCTGATTCCTCTATTGCCGCTGACTGGAGGATTCCATATCTTGCTTCATTTCACTTTCAAATAGACACCTAGAAAAAAAAAAAAGAGGTGTGATAATACGTTCCTGGTATATGCTATAGATGTATTGGATCAGTAAAGAGATGTTAGTGTGCCTAGTTTCTCATAAAACAAAAGTAATTTTTAAAGGGCAATTGAACCCATTCTGGGATACCTTCTGATGAGCCAAACTAGAGATACCACCTGAAGAATTCCTATCTAAGAATCTGCAACGACCACCCCATCCTGACTAGAAGCCACAAGTAGCATAGAAATGTCTCTGACCACATTCCCTAATTTACTCACCAATCACATTCTCAAGAATATCTTCAAGAACAATTACTATCGAAAAAAACAAACCTTTTGCAAACCACAACCAAACACAACCTGACCAGGGAAATCCAACTCAAAATCATTTTATTATCAAAACTGTGTGAATTATTTCTATCACACCTACTTTACATAATGATAATACTTTCAAGAGTAATTTTATCAACATTTATTAGCCCCACAAAAGACTGAAAACATACTTTTACCCAAAAGTATAAGTAACCATTTCTCACTTAACTTATGCCTCCTGGAATAAAACCCCTTTTGAGTAAAGTTATTTTTTTCTTCTTTGCTCTCCTGAATTAAGAAGTCACGACAGTCACAATGTTCCAATCACAGCACAATGCCCGTTTGAGAACAGCAATACCTAAAAAGCTGCAGTACTTGCCACAAAGTCCTCAGTGCCAAACACCTTTCCCCATGACAACCACAATGCCTTTAATGAACCCTATGAAAGCCACAATACCTGCTAGGCCAACCAAAATTCCCACATGACAACCAGAGTGCCCTCTATACCAGCCACAATACCCCAATAAAAGCGACAATGCTCTTCAGGCCAGCCATAATGCCCCCATAACACCCACAAAGTACCTTATGCCATCTACTATGCCCCATGCCAGCCACCAGGTTCTTATAAGAGCCACTATGCCTTATGCCAGCCATATTGCCTCCTTTTAAGTCACAATCAACTCTCTTCCATGCAATAATCAATGCCCTTTAAGCCAGCCCCTATGCCCAAGTGGTATTTAAAAACTGGCAATATCCCTTTACGGGCCACTATGCCGCAATAAAAAGCAACAATGCGCTCACTTCCCCCTTTGCCAACTAGCACATGACAGATACAAATCCCCATGCTAGCCATGACACCTGCCAGACACAATGCCCTCATGACCCCTGCTGTCCCTTATCCCAGTTAAAATGCCCCCAATGTTAGCCACAATTTCATTCATGCCAGCCACAATGCTAACTAACCACAAAAATACCATGACAGTCAAAGTACCCCGTGACACCCAACATGCTTATATGAAATCACCAATATCCCATATCCAAACCAAAATGCCCCCATTACAGCTACAATGTCCCCAGTATCCTTTATACCTCTCACAATTCCCCTTATTCCAGACACATTGCCCTCAATGCCCCCCTTAGCCAACCGCAATAAAACCATGACAACCACAATGGCCTCAGTGCCCCAATGACAACTATAATGCCCTATGACAGTCCAAAAAGTCATCTTGCCAGCCACAATGACTCCATGAAATTTACTAAACCCCCATCTGCAATATTCCTTATCTCCTCAAAATGCCCTCATGACATCCACAATGTTCATAATCCCAGTCACAATACCCCATGAAACTCACAATAAAGCCCACATGAGAGCCACAGTGCCCATGACAGAAACTATTGCACTACAATGGCAAAAATGCCCCAATGACAACTACAATGCTCTCATTGCCCATTTTACCAGCCACAATGCCCACATAAATACCTCAATGCCCTCCATGCCAGCCCTAATACCTTCATAACTATTAAAATGCCCCCATGACAGCCACACTGAATTAGAATTCCTCAAAGACAACTGCAATAAGCTTAATGATCCTCTAATCAGTCTAATTGCCCCATGAAGTCCATCATATCCTTTATACCAGCTATAGTGCTCCATGCCATCAAAAACTCATATTTTCCAGTCACAATGCTCACCATAAGAGCCAATATGCCACCATGACACCCACAATATCTCTTATCTGAGCCACTATGTCCTTATTACAGCCACAATTAAATTCATGCCAGCCAGAATGCCCTCATTTCCACCTTTCCAGAAGGAAAGTCTCCATACCACCCACAATGCCCCTGTGCAATCTACAATGCCAAAATGACAACAGCTATATCCATTTTCCCAGTCACAAATCCCCCATGCCAGCCACAATGTACTTTATTAAAGCAACAATGCTGTCAATGCACCTTATCCTCGCCACAATGCCTCTTTGACCAGCAAAAGCCTTTAATACCCTTATGCCAGCCACGAATCCCCACTATAACCAAAATGCCCTCACTTCCTCCTTTGCCAGTTACAATGACCTCCATGCCAGCCAGAATGCCCTTAATTTCCTTTTAACCAACCACAATATCCCCAAGGCAACCACAAAGCCCTCATGCCAGCCATAATTCCACATTCCAGCCACAATGCCAGATACAATGTACTTAATCCCGGAAACAATACCCCTTATGCCAGCCACATTGCCAAAACGACAACCACAAACCTCCAATGCCCGTATACCAACCATATTGCCTCCATGACAGCCAAAATGTCCTCACATCCCCTTTTGCGAGAAACAATACCATCCATGCCAGTCACAACGCCCTCACTTCACCCTTGGCCAAAAACAATGACAACATGACAACCACAAAGCCCCCATGCCAGCCACAATAACACCCGATATGTCTATTATTCCAGTCAAAATGCCACCATAACAGCCAGTAACAATGCTGCCAATGCCCCTTATGCCAACCACAATGACAGCTACATATAATCAATGCCCATATGACAGACAAAATGCTCTCATTTGCCTAAAAACAAAGCCCTTCATGCCAGCTACAATGTACTCATTTCCTATTTGTCAACCACAATGTCCACATGACAGTCATAAATCCCTATGCCAGCAATGATGGCACGTCAGCCACAATGCCCTCCACGACAGTCACAATGACATTATTAGCCTATGCAAACTAGAATGGCCTTGTTCTAACTATAATGCCGCTAATTTAAGCCACAATGCCCACATAACACCCGCTATATGCCTTATTCCATCTGGAATACTCCAACGCCAGCCATAATGGCTCCCATTCAAGCAACAATGCCTAAATGCAAGCCATAATACTCCTATAAGAGCCACTTTGAACCCATTTTACCCACAATGTCCCTTATACCGGCTACAATATCTCCATGACAGCCAAAATGTCCTCTATGCCAGCCAAAATGCCCTCATTTCTGCTTTTGCCAGTCATAATGCTCCATGACAGCCACAGTTACCTCATTTCTCTCAATGCCGGCCACAGGGCACTCCATACCTGCCACAATGCCCACATGACAGCAAAAATTTCCTATTGGGAAAGGGGAGATGGTGATGAATGTGTATGTTGGAATCTAAATGCAGTAAATCCATGTGCAGAACGCAAAGGCATTTACAATGCCCTGAAATATCTGTAGCCAATATATGTACTACTAGACATGTATTCTTATATACTAGGAAGGTATTACCACACCTCTGAAAGTCCAGAGCTAGAAACTAGCCTGATAATTATCAGTAATTAATAATAATATTAATTACCAGTTCTCTGATTCCTCTATTGCCGCTGACTGGAGGATTCCATATCTTGCTTCATTTCACTTTCAAATAGACACCTAGAAAAAAAAAAAAGAGGTGTGATAATACGTTCCTGGTATATGCTATAGATGTATTGGATCAGTAAAGAGATGTTAGTGTGCCTAGTTTCTCATAAAACAAAAGTAATTTTTAAAGGGCAATTGAACCCATTCTGGGATACCTTCTGATGAGCCAAACTAGAGATACCACCTGAAGAATTCCTATCTAAGAATCTGCAACGACCACCCCATCCTGACTAGAAGCCACAAGTAGCATAGAAATGTCTCTGACCACATTCCCTAATTTACTCACCAATCACATTCTCAAGAATATCTTCAAGAACAATTACTATCGAAAAAAACAAACCTTTTGCAAACCACAACCAAACACAACCTGACCAGGGAAATCCAACTCAAAATCATTTTATTATCAAAACTGTGTGAATTATTTCTATCACACCTACTTTACATAATGATAATACTTTCAAGAGTAATTTTATCAACATTTATTAGCCCCACAAAAGACTGAAAACATACTTTTACCCAAAAGTATAAGTAACCATTTCTCACTTAACTTATGCCTCCTGGAATAAAAACCCTTTTGAGTAAAGTTATTTTTTTCTTCTTTGCTCTCCTGAATTAAGAAGTCACGACAGTCACAATGTTCCAATCACAGCACAATGCCCGTTTGAGAACAGCAATACCTAAAAAGCTGCAGTACTTGCCACAAAGTCCTCAGTGCCAAACACCTTTCCCCATGACAACCACAATGCCTTTAATGAACCCTATGAAAGCCACAATACCTGCTAGGCCAACCAAAATTCCCACATGACAACCAGAGTGCCCTCTATACCAGCCACAATACCCCAATAAAAGCGACAATGCTCTTCAGGCCAGCCATAATGCCCCCATAACACCCACAAAGTACCTTATGCCATCTACTATGCCCCATGCCAGCCACCAGGTTCTTATAAGAGCCACTATGCCTTATGCCAGCCATATTGCCTCCTTTTAAGTCACAATCAACTCTCTTCCATGCAATAATCAATGCCCTTTAAGCCAGCCCCTATGCCCAAGTGGTATTTAAAAACTGGCAATATCCCTTTACGGGCCACTATGCCGCAATAAAAAGCAACAATGCGCTTACTTCCCCCTTTGCCAACTAGCACATGACAGATACAAATCCCCATGCTAGCCATGACACCTGCCAGACACAATGCCCTCATGACCCCTGCTGTCCCTTATCCCAGTTAAAATGCCCCCAATGTTAGCCACAATTTCATTCATGCCAGCCACAATGCTAACTAACCACAAAAACACCATGACAGTCAAAGTACCCCGTGACACCCAACATGCTTATATGAAATCACCAATATCCCATATGCAAACCAAAATGCCCCCATTACAGCTACAATGTCCCCAGTATCCTTTATACCTCTCACAATTCCCCTTATTCCAGACACATTGCCCTCAATGCCCCCCTTAGCCAACCGCAATAAAACCATGACAACCACAATGGCCTCAGTGCCCCAATGACAACTATAATGCCCTATGACAGTCCAAAAAGTCATCTTGCCAGCCACAATGACTCCATGAAATTTACTAAACCCCCATCTGCAATATTCCTTATCTCCTCAAAATGCCCTCATGACATCCACAATGTTCATAATCCCAGTCACAATACCCCATGAAACTCACAATAAAGCCCACATGAGAGCCACAGTGCCCATGACAGAAACTATTGCACTACAATGGCAAAAATGCCCCAATGACAACTACAATGCTCTCATTGCCCATTTTACCAGCCACAATGCCCACATAAATACCTCAATGCCCTCCATGCCAGCCCTAATACCTTCATAACTATTAAAATGCCCCCATGACAGCCACACTGAATTAGAATTCCTCAAAGACAACTGCAATAAGCTTAATGATCCTCTAATCAGTCTAATTGCCCCATGAAGTCCATCATATCCTTTATACCAGCTATAGTGCTCCATGCCATCAAAAACTCATATTTTCCAGTCACAATGCTCACCATAAGAGCCAATATGCCACCATGACACCCACAATATCTCTTATCTGAGCCACTATGTCCTTATTACAGCCACAATTAAATTCATGCCAGCCAGAATGCCCTCATTTCCACCTTTCCAGAAGGAAAGTCTCCATACCACCCACAATGCCCCTGTGCAATCTACAATGCCAAAATGACAACAGCTATATCCATTTTCCCAGTCACAAATCCCCCATGCCAGCCACAATGTACTTTATTAAAGCAACAATGCTGTCAATGCACCTTATCCTCGCCACAATGCCTCTTTGACCAGCAAAAGCCTTTAATACCCTTATGCCAGCCACGAATCCCCACTATAACCAAAATGCCCTCACTTCCTCCTTTGCCAGTTACAATGACCTCCATGCCAGCCAGAATGCCCTTAATTTCCTTTTAACCAACCACAATATCCCCAAGGCAACCACAAAGCCCTCATGCCAGCCATAATTCCACATTCCAGCCACAATGCCAGATACAATGTACTTAATCCCGGAAACAATACCCCTTATGCCAGCCACATTGCCAAAACGACAACCACAAACCTCCAATGCCCGTATACCAACCATATTGCCTCCATGACAGCCAAAATGTCCTCACATCCCCTTTTGCGAGAAACAATACCATCCATGCCAGTCACAACGCCCTCACTTCACCCTTGGCCAAAAACAATGACAACATGACAACCACAAAGCCCCCATGCCAGCCACAATAACACCCGATATGTCTATTATTCCAGTCAAAATGCCACCATAACAGCCAGTAACAATGCTGCCAATGCCCCTTATGCCAACCACAATGACAGCTACATATAATCAATGCCCATATGACAGACAAAATGCTCTCATTTGCCTAAAAACAAAGCCCTTCATGCCAGCTACAATGTACTCATTTCCTATTTGTCAACCACAATGTCCACATGACAGTCATAAATCCCTATGCCAGCAATGATGGCACGTCAGCCACAATGCCCTCCACGACAGTCACAATGACATTATTAGCCTATGCAAACTAGAATGGCCTTGTTCTAACTATAATGCCGCTAATTTAAGCCACAATGCCCACATAACACCCGCTATATGCCTTATTCCATCTGGAATACTCCAACGCCAGCCATAATGGCTCCCATTCAAGCAACAATGCCTAAATGCAAGCCATAATACTCCTATAAGAGCCACTTTGAACCCATTTTACCCACAATGTCCCTTATACCGGCTACAATATCTCCATGACAGCCAAAATGTCCTCTATGCCAGCCAAAATGCCCTCATTTCTGCTTTTGCCAGTCATAATGCTCCATGACAGCCACAGTTACCTCATTTCTCTCAATGCCGGCCACAGGGCACTCCATACCTGCCACAATGCCCACATGACAGCAAAAATTTCCTATTGGGAAAGGGGAGATGGTGATGAATGTGTATGTTGGAATCTAAATGCAGTAAATCCATGTGCAGAACGCAAAGGCATTTACAATGCCCTGAAATATCTGTAGCCAATATATGTACTACTAGACATGTATTCTTATATACTAGGAAGGTATTACCACACCTCTGAAAGTCCAGAGCTAGAAACTAGCCTGATAATTATCAGTAATTAATAATAATATTAATTACCAGTTCTCTGATTCCTCTATTGCCGCTGACTGGAGGATTCCATATCTTGCTTCATTTCACTTTCAAATAGACACCTAGAAAAAAAAAAAAGAGGTGTGATAATACGTTCCTGGTATATGCTATAGATGTATTGGATCAGTAAAGAGATGTTAGTGTGCCTAGTTTCTCATAAAACAAAAGTAATTTTTAAAGGGCAATTGAACCCATTCTGGGATACCTTCTGATGAGCCAAACTAGAGATACCACCTGAAGAATTCCTATCTAAGAATCTGCAACGACCACCCCATCCTGACTAGAAGCCACAAGTAGCATAGAAATGTCTCTGACCACATTCCCTAATTTACTCACCAATCACATTCTCAAGAATATCTTCAAGAACAATTACTATCGAAAAAAACAAACCTTTTGCAAACCACAACCAAACACAACCTGACCAGGGAAATCCAACTCAAAATCATTTTATTATCAAAACTGTGTGAATTATTTCTATCACACCTACTTTACATAATGATAATACTTTCAAGAGTAATTTTATCAACATTTATTAGCCCCACAAAAGACTGAAAACATACTTTTACCCAAAAGTATAAGTAACCATTTCTCACTTAACTTATGCCTCCTGGAATAAAAACCCTTTTGAGTAAAGTTATTTTTTTCTTCTTTGCTCTCCTGAATTAAGAAGTCACGACAGTCACAATGTTCCAATCACAGCACAATGCCCGTTTGAGAACAGCAATACCTAAAAAGCTGCAGTACTTGCCACAAAGTCCTCAGTGCCAAACACCTTTCCCCATGACAACCACAATGCCTTTAATGAACCCTATGAAAGCCACAATACCTGCTAGGCCAACCAAAATTCCCACATGACAACCAGAGTGCCCTCTATACCAGCCACAATACCCCAATAAAAGCGACAATGCTCTTCAGGCCAGCCATAATGCCCCCATAACACCCACAAAGTACCTTATGCCATCTACTATGCCCCATGCCAGCCACCAGGTTCTTATAAGAGCCACTATGCCTTATGCCAGCCATATTGCCTCCTTTTAAGTCACAATCAACTCTCTTCCATGCAATAATCAATGCCCTTTAAGCCAGCCCCTATGCCCAAGTGGTATTTAAAAACTGGCAATATCCCTTTACGGGCCACTATGCCGCAATAAAAAGCAACAATGCGCTTACTTCCCCCTTTGCCAACTAGCACATGACAGATACAAATCCCCATGCTAGCCATGACACCTGCCAGACACAATGCCCTCATGACCCCTGCTGTCCCTTATCCCAGTTAAAATGCCCCCAATGTTAGCCACAATTTCATTCATGCCAGCCACAATGCTAACTAACCACAAAAACACCATGACAGTCAAAGTACCCCGTGACACCCAACATGCTTATATGAAATCACCAATATCCCATATCCAAACCAAAATGCCCCCATTACAGCTACAATGTCCCCAGTATCCTTTATACCTCTCACAATTCCCCTTATTCCAGACACATTGCCCTCAATGCCCCCCTTAGCCAACCGCAATAAAACCATGACAACCACAATGGCCTCAGTGCCCCAATGACAACTATAATGCCCTATGACAGTCCAAAAAGTCATCTTGCCAGCCACAATGACTCCATGAAATTTACTAAACCCCCATCTGCAATATTCCTTATCTCCTCAAAATGCCCTCATGACATCCACAATGTTCATAATCCCAGTCACAATACCCCATGAAACTCACAATAAAGCCCACATGAGAGCCACAGTGCCCATGACAGAAACTATTGCACTACAATGGCAAAAATGCCCCAATGACAACTACAATGCTCTCATTGCCCATTTTACCAGCCACAATGCCCACATAAATACCTCAATGCCCTCCATGCCAGCCCTAATACCTTCATAACTATTAAAATGCCCCCATGACAGCCACACTGAATTAGAATTCCTCAAAGACAACTGCAATAAGCTTAATGATCCTCTAATCAGTCTAATTGCCCCATGAAGTCCATCATATCCTTTATACCAGCTATAGTGCTCCATGCCATCAAAAACTCATATTTTCCAGTCACAATGCTCACCATAAGAGCCAATATGCCACCATGACACCCACAATATCTCTTATCTGAGCCACTATGTCCTTATTACAGCCACAATTAAATTCATGCCAGCCAGAATGCCCTCATTTCCACCTTTCCAGAAGGAAAGTCTCCATACCACCCACAATGCCCCTGTGCAATCTACAATGCCAAAATGACAACAGCTATATCCATTTTCCCAGTCACAAATCCCCCATGCCAGCCACAATGTACTTTATTAAAGCAACAATGCTGTCAATGCACCTTATCCTCGCCACAATGCCTCTTTGACCAGCAAAAGCCTTTAATACCCTTATGCCAGCCACGAATCCCCACTATAACCAAAATGCCCTCACTTCCTCCTTTGCCAGTTACAATGACCTCCATGCCAGCCAGAATGCCCTTAATTTCCTTTTAACCAACCACAATATCCCCAAGGCAACCACAAAGCCCTCATGCCAGCCATAATTCCACATTCCAGCCACAATGCCAGATACAATGTACTTAATCCCGGAAACAATACCCCTTATGCCAGCCACATTGCCAAAACGACAACCACAAACCTCCAATGCCCGTATACCAACATATTGCCTCCATGACAGCCAAAATGTCCTCACATCCCCTTTTGCGAGAAACAATACCATCCATGCCAGTCACAACGCCCTCACTTCACCCTTGGCCAAAAACAATGACAACATGACAACCACAAAGCCCCCATGCCAGCCACAATAACACCCGATATGTCTATTATTCCAGTCAAAATGCCACCATAACAGCCAGTAACAATGCTGCCAATGCCCCTTATGCCAACCACAATGACAGCTACATATAATCAATGCCCATATGACAGACAAAATGCTCTCATTTGCCTAAAAACAAAGCCCTTCATGCCAGCTACAATGTACTCATTTCCTATTTGTCAACCACAATGTCCACATGACAGTCATAAATCCCTATGCCAGCAATGATGGCACATGTCAGCCACAATGCCCTCCACGACAGTCACAATGACATTATTAGCCTATGCAAACTAGAATGGCCTTGTTCTAACTATAATGCCGCTAATTTAAGCCACAATGCCCACATAACACCCGCTATATGCCTTATTCCATCTGGAATACTCCAACGCCAGCCATAATGGCTCCCATTCAAGCAACAATGCCTAAATGCAAGCCATAATACTCCTATAAGAGCCACTTTGAACCCATTTTACCCACAATGTCCCTTATACCGGCTACAATATCTCCATGACAGCCAAAATGTCCTCTATGCCAGCCAAAATGCCCTCATTTCTGCTTTTGCCAGTCATAATGCTCCATGACAGCCACAGTTACCTCATTTCTCTCAATGCCGGCCACAGGGCACTCCATACCTGCCACAATGCCCACATGACAGCAAAAATGTCCTATTGGGAAAGGGGAGATGGTGATGAATGTGTATGTTGGAATGTAAATGCAGTAAATCCATGTGCAGAACGCAAAGGCATTTACAATGCCCTGAAATATCTGTAGCCAATATATGTACTACTAGACATGTATTCTTATATACTAGGAAGGTATTACCACACCTCTGAAAGTCCAGAGCTAGAAACTAGCCTGATAATTATCAGTAATTAATAATAATATTAATTACCAGTTCTCTGATTCCTCTATTGCCGCTGACTGGAGGATTCCATATCTTGCTTCATTTCACTTTCAAATAGACACCTAGAAAAAAAAAAAGAGGTGTGATAATACGTTCCTGGTATATGCTATAGATGTATTGGATAAGTAAAGAGATGTTAGTGTGCCTAGTTTCTCATAAAACAAAAGTAATTTTTAAAGGGCAATTGAACCCATTCTGGGATACCTTCTGATGAGCCAAACTAGAGATACCACCTGAAGAATTCCTATCTAAGAATCTGCAACGACCACCCCATCCTGACTAGAAGCCACAAGTAGCATAGAAATGTCTCTGACCACATTCCCTAATTTACTCACCAATCACATTCTCAAGAATATCTTCAAGAACAATTACTATCGAAAAAAACAAACCTTTTGCAAACCACAACCAAACACAACCTGACCAGGGAAATCCAACTCAAAATCATTTTATTATCAAAACTGTGTGAATTATTTCTATCACACCTACTTTACATAATGATAATACTTTCAAGAGTAATTTTATCAACATTTATTAGCCCCACAAAAGACTGAAAACATACTTTTACCCAAAAGTATAAGTAACCATTTCTCACTTAACTTATGCCTCCTGGAATAAAAACCCTTTTGAGTAAAGTTATTTTTTTCTTCTTTGCTCTCCTGAATTAAGAAGTCACGACAGTCACAATGTTCCAATCACAGCACAATGCCCGTTTGAGAACAGCAATACCTAAAAAGCTGCAGTACTTGCCACAAAGTCCTCAGTGCCAAACACCTTTCCCCATGACAACCACAATGCCTTTAATGAACCCTATGAAAGCCACAATACCTGCTAGGCCAACCAAAATTCCCACATGACAACCAGAGTGCCCTCTATACCAGCCACAATACCCCAATAAAAGCGACAATGCTCTTCAGGCCAGCCATAATGCCCCCATAACACCCACAAAGTACCTTATGCCATCTACTATGCCCCATGCCAGCCACCAGGTTCTTATAAGAGCCACTATGCCTTATGCCAGCCATATTGCCTCCTTTTAAGTCACAATCAACTCTCTTCCATGCAATAATCAATGCCCTTTAAGCCAGCCCCTATGCCCAAGTGGTATTTAAAAACTGGCAATATCCCTTTACGGGCCACTATGCCGCAATAAAAAGCAACAATGCGCTCACTTCCCCCTTTGCCAACTAGCACATGACAGATACAAATCCCCATGCTAGCCATGACACCTGCCAGACACAATGCCCTCATGACCCCTGCTGTCCCTTATCCCAGTTAAAATGCCCCCAATGTTAGCCACAATTTCATTCATGCCAGCCACAATGCTAACTAACCACAAAAACACCATGACAGTCAAAGTACCCCGTGACACCCAACATGCTTATATGAAATCACCAATATCCCATATCCAAACCAAAATGCCCCCATTACAGCTACAATGTCCCCAGTATCCTTTATACCTCTCACAATTCCCCTTATTCCAGACACATTGCCCTCAATGCCCCCCTTAGCCAACCGCAATAAAACCATGACAACCACAATGGCCTCAGTGCCCCAATGACAACTATAATGCCCTATGACAGTCCAAAAAGTCATCTTGCCAGCCACAATGACTCCATGAAATTTACTAAACCCCCATCTGCAATATTCCTTATCTCCTCAAAATGCCCTCATGACATCCACAATGTTCATAATCCCAGTCACAATACCCCATGAAACTCACAATAAAGCCCACATGAGAGCCACAGTGCCCATGACAGAAACTATTGCACTACAATGGCAAAAATGCCCCAATGACAACTACAATGCTCTCATTGCCCATTTTACCAGCCACAATGCCCACATAAATACCTCAATGCCCTCCATGCCAGCCCTAATACCTTCATAACTATTAAAATGCCCCCATGACAGCCACACTGAATTAGAATTCCTCAAAGACAACTGCAATAAGCTTAATGATCCTCTAATCAGTCTAATTGCCCCATGAAGTCCATCATATCCTTTATACCAGCTATAGTGCTCCATGCCATCAAAAACTCATATTTTCCAGTCACAATGCTCACCATAAGAGCCAATATGCCACCATGACACCCACAATATCTCTTATCTGAGCCACTATGTCCTTATTACAGCCACAATTAAATTCATGCCAGCCAGAATGCCCTCATTTCCACCTTTCCAGAAGGAAAGTCTCCATACCACCCACAATGCCCCTGTGCAATCTACAATGCCAAAATGACAACAGCTATATCCATTTTCCCAGTCACAAATCCCCCATGCCAGCCACAATGTACTTTATTAAAGCAACAATGCTGTCAATGCACCTTATCCTCGCCACAATGCCTCTTTGACCAGCAAAAGCCTTTAATACCCTTATGCCAGCCACGAATCCCCACTATAACCAAAATGCCCTCACTTCCTCCTTTGCCAGTTACAATGACCTCCATGCCAGCCAGAATGCCCTTAATTTCCTTTTAACCAACCACAATATCCCCAAGGCAACCACAAAGCCCTCATGCCAGCCATAATTCCACATTCCAGCCACAATGCCAGATACAATGTACTTAATCCCGGAAACAATACCCCTTATGCCAGCCACATTGCCAAAACGACAACCACAAACCTCCAATGCCCGTATACCAACATATTGCCTCCATGACAGCCAAAATGTCCTCACATCCCCTTTTGCGAGAAACAATACCATCCATGCCAGTCACAACGCCCTCACTTCACCCTTGGCCAAAAACAATGACAACATGACAACCACAAAGCCCCCATGCCAGCCACAATAACACCCGATATGTCTATTATTCCAGTCAAAATGCCACCATAACAGCCAGTAACAATGCTGCCAATGCCCCTTATGCCAACCACAATGACAGCTACATATAATCAATGCCCATATGACAGACAAAATGCTCTCATTTGCCTAAAAACAAAGCCCTTCATGCCAGCTACAATGTACTCATTTCCTATTTGTCAACCACAATGTCCACATGACAGTCATAAATCCCTATGCCAGCAATGATGGCACATGTCAGCCACAATGCCCTCCACGACAGTCACAATGACATTATTAGCCTATGCAAACTAGAATGGCCTTGTTCTAACTATAATGCCGCTAATTTAAGCCACAATGCCCACATAACACCCGCTATATGCCTTATTCCATCTGGAATACTCCAACGCCAGCCATAATGGCTCCCATTCAAGCAACAATGCCTAAATGCAAGCCATAATACTCCTATAAGAGCCACTTTGAACCCATTTTACCCACAATGTCCCTTATACCGGCTACAATATCTCCATGACAGCCAAAATGTCCTCTATGCCAGCCAAAATGCCCTCATTTCTGCTTTTGCCAGTCATAATGCTCCATGACAGCCACAGTTACCTCATTTCTCTCAATGCCGGCCACAGGGCACTCCATACCTGCCACAATGCCCACATGACAGCAAAAATTTCCTATTGGGAAAGGGGAGATGGTGATGAATGTGTATGTTGGAATGTAAATGCAGTAAATCCATGTGCAGAACGCAAAGGCATTTACAATGCCCTGAAATATCTGTAGCCAATATATGTACTACTAGACATGTATTCTTATATACTAGGAAGGTATTACCACACCTCTGAAAGTCCAGAGCTAGAAACTAGCCTGATAATTATCAGTAATTAATAATAATATTAATTACCAGTTCTCTGATTCCTCTATTGCCGCTGACTGGAGGATTCCATATCTTGCTTCATTTCACTTTCAAATAGACACCTAGAAAAAAAAAAAGAGGTGTGATAATACGTTCCTGGTATATGCTATAGATGTATTGGATAAGTAAAGAGATGTTAGTGTGCCTAGTTTCTCATAAAACAAAAGTAATTTTTAAAGGGCAATTGAACCCATTCTGGGATACCTTCTGATGAGCCAAACTAGAGATACCACCTGAAGAATTCCTATCTAAGAATCTGCAACGACCACCCCATCCTGACTAGAAGCCACAAGTAGCATAGAAATGTCTCTGACCACATTCCCTAATTTACTCACCAATCACATTCTCAAGAATATCTTCAAGAACAATTACTATCGAAAAAAACAAACCTTTTGCAAACCACAACCAAACACAACCTGACCAGGGAAATCCAACTCAAAATCATTTTATTATCAAAACTGTGTGAATTATTTCTATCACACCTACTTTACATAATGATAATACTTTCAAGAGTAATTTTATCAACATTTATTAGCCCCACAAAAGACTGAAAACATACTTTTACCCAAAAGTATAAGTAACCATTTCTCAGTTAACTTATGCCTCCTGGAATAAAAACCCTTTTGAGTAAAGTTATTTTTTTCTTCTTTGCTCTCCTGAATTAAGAAGTCACGACAGTCACAATGTTCCAATCACAGCACAATGCCCGTTTGAGAACAGCAATACCTAAAAAGCTGCAGTACTTGCCACAAAGTCCTCAGTGCCAAACACCTTTCCCCATGACAACCACAATGCCTTTAATGAACCCTATGAAAGCCACAATACCTGCTAGGCCAACCAAAATTCCCACATGACAACCAGAGTGCCCTCTATACCAGCCACAATACCCCAATAAAAGCGACAATGCTCTTCAGGCCAGCCATAATGCCCCCATAACACCCACAAAGTACCTTATGCCATCTACTATGCCCCATGCCAGCCACCAGGTTCTTATAAGAGCCACTATGCCTTATGCCAGCCATATTGCCTCCTTTTAAGTCACAATCAACTCTCTTCCATGCAATAATCAATGCCCTTTAAGCCAGCCCCTATGCCCAAGTGGTATTTAAAAACTGGCAATATCCCTTTACGGGCCACTATGCCGCAATAAAAAGCAACAATGCGCTCACTTCCCCCTTTGCCAACTAGCACATGACAGATACAAATCCCCATGCTAGCCATGACACCTGCCAGACACAATGCCCTCATGACCCCTGCTGTCCCTTATCCCAGTTAAAATACCCCCAATGTTAGCCACAATTTCATTCATGCCAGCCACAATGCTAACTAACCACAAAAATACCATGACAGTCAAAGTACCCCGTGACACCCAACATGCTTATATGAAATCACCAATATCCCATATCCAAACCAAAATGCCCCCATTACAGCTACAATGTCCCCAGTATCCTTTATACCTCTCACAATTCCCCTTATTCCAGACACATTGCCCTCAATGCCCCCCTTAGCCAACCGCAATAAAACCATGACAACCACAATGGCCTCAGTGCCCCAATGACAACTATAATGCCCTATGACAGTCCAAAAAGTCATCTTGCCAGCCACAATGACTCCATGAAATTTACTAAACCCCCATCTGCAATATTCCTTATCTCCTCAAAATGCCCTCATGACATCCACAATGTTCATAATCCCAGTCACAATACCCCATGAAACTCACAATAAAGCCCACATGAGAGCCACAGTGCCCATGACAGAAACTATTGCACTACAATGGCAAAAATGCCCCAATGACAACTACAATGCTCTCATTGCCCATTTTACCAGCCACAATGCCCACATAAATACCTCAATGCCCTCCATGCCAGCCCTAATACCTTCATAACTATTAAAATGCCCCCATGACAGCCACACTGAATTAGAATTCCTCAAAGACAACTGCAATAAGCTTAATGATCCTCTAATCAGTCTAATTGCCCCATGAAGTCCATCATATCCTTTATACCAGCTATAGTGCTCCATGCCATCAAAAACTCATATTTTCCAGTCACAATGCTCACCATAAGAGCCAATATGCCACCATGACACCCACAATATCTCTTATCTGAGCCACTATGTCCTTATTACAGCCACAATTAAATTCATGCCAGCCAGAATGCCCTCATTTCCACCTTTCCAGAAGGAAAGTCTCCATACCACCCACAATGCCCCTGTGCAATCTACAATGCCAAAATGACAACAGCTATATCCATTTTCCCAGTCACAAATCCCCCATGCCAGCCACAATGTACTTTATTAAAGCAACAATGCTGTCAATGCACCTTATCCTCGCCACAATGCCTCTTTGACCAGCAAAAGCCTTTAATACCCTTATGCCAGCCACGAATCCCCACTATAACCAAAATGCCCTCACTTCCTCCTTTGCCAGTTACAATGACCTCCATGCCAGCCAGAATGCCCTTAATTTCCTTTTAACCAACCACAATATCCCCAAGGCAACCACAAAGCCCTCATGCCAGCCATAATTCCACATTCCAGCCACAATGCCAGATACAATGTACTTAATCCCGGAAACAATACCCCTTATGCCAGCCACATTGCCAAAACGACAACCACAAACCTCCAATGCCCGTATACCAACCATATTGCCTCCATGACAGCCAAAATGTCCTCACATCCCCTTTTGCGAGAAACAATACCATCCATGCCAGTCACAACGCCCTCACTTCACCCTTGGCCAAAAACAATGACAACATGACAACCACAAAGCCCCCATGCCAGCCACAATAACACCCGATATGTCTATTATTCCAGTCAAAATGCCACCATAACAGCCAGTAACAATGCTGCCAATGCCCCTTATGCCAACCACAATGACAGCTACATATAATCAATGCCCATATGACAGACAAAATGCTCTCATTTGCCTAAAAACAAAGCCCTTCATGCCAGCTACAATGTACTCATTTCCTATTTGTCAACCACAATGTCCACATGACAGTCATAAATCCCTATGCCAGCAATGATGGCACGTCAGCCACAATGCCCTCCACGACAGTCACAATGACATTATTAGCCTATGCAAACTAGAATGGCCTTGTTCTAACTATAATGCCGCTAATTTAAGCCACAATGCCCACATAACACCCGCTATATGCCTTATTCCATCTGGAATACTCCAACGCCAGCCATAATGGCTCCCATTCAAGCAACAATGCCTAAATGCAAGCCATAATACTCCTATAAGAGCCACTTTGAACCCATTTTACCCACAATGTCCCTTATACCGGCTACAATATCTCCATGACAGCCAAAATGTCCTCTATGCCAGCCAAAATGCCCTCATTTCTGCTTTTGCCAGTCATAATGCTCCATGACAGCCACAGTTACCTCATTTCTCTCAATGCCGGCCACAGGGCACTCCATACCTGCCACAATGCCCACATGACAGCAAAAATTTCCTATTGGGAAAGGGGAGATGGTGATGAATGTGTATGTTGGAATCTAAATGCAGTAAATCCATGTGCAGAACGCAAAGGCATTTACAATGCCCTGAAATATCTGTAGCCAATATATGTACTACTAGACATGTATTCTTATATACTAGGAAGGTATTACCACACCTCTGAAAGTCCAGAGCTAGAAACTAGCCTGATAATTATCAGTAATTAATAATAATATTAATTACCAGTTCTCTGATTCCTCTATTGCCGCTGACTGGAGGATTCCATATCTTGCTTCATTTCACTTTCAAATAGACACCTAGAAAAAAAAAAAAGAGGTGTGATAATACATTCCTGGTATATGCTATAGATGTATTGGATCAGTAAAGAGATGTTAGTGTGCCTAGTTTCTCATAAAACAAAAGTAATTTTTAAAGGGCAATTGAACCCATTCTGGGATACCTTCTGATGAGCCAAACTAGAGATACCACCTGAAGAATTCCTATCTAAGAATCTGCAACGACCACCCCATCCTGACTAGAAGCCACAAGTAGCATAGAAATGTCTCTGACCACATTCCCTAATTTACTCACCAATCACATTCTCAAGAATATCTTCAAGAACAATTACTATCGAAAAAAACAAACCTTTTGCAAACCACAACCAAACACAACCTGACCAGGGAAATCCAACTCAAAATCATTTTATTATCAAAACTGTGTGAATTATTTCTATCACACCTACTTTACATAATGATAATACTTTCAAGAGTAATTTTATCAACATTTATTAGCCCCACAAAAGACTGAAAACATACTTTTACCCAAAAGTATAAGTAACCATTTCTCACTTAACTTATGCCTCCTGGAATAAAAACCCTTTTGAGTAAAGTTATTTTTTTCTTCTTTGCTCTCCTGAATTAAGAAGTCACGACAGTCACAATGTTCCAATCACAGCACAATGCCCGTTTGAGAACAGCAATACCTAAAAAGCTGCAGTACTTGCCACAAAGTCCTCAGTGCCAAACACCTTTCCCCATGACAACCACAATGCCTTTAATGAACCCTATGAAAGCCACAATACCTGCTAGGCCAACCAAAATTCCCACATGACAACCAGAGTGCCCTCTATACCAGCCACAATACCCCAATAAAAGCGACAATGCTCTTCAGGCCAGCCATAATGCCCCCATAACACCCACAAAGTACCTTATGCCATCTACTATGCCCCATGCCAGCCACCAGGTTCTTATAAGAGCCACTATGCCTTATGCCAGCCATATTGCCTCCTTTTAAGTCACAATCAACTCTCTTCCATGCAATAATCAATGCCCTTTAAGCCAGCCCCTATGCCCAAGTGGTATTTAAAAACTGGCAATATCCCTTTACGGGCCACTATGCCGCAATAAAAAGCAACAATGCGCTTACTTCCCCCTTTGCCAACTAGCACATGACAGATACAAATCCCCATGCTAGCCATGACACCTGCCAGACACAATGCCCTCATGACCCCTGCTGTCCCTTATCCCAGTTAAAATGCCCCCAATGTTAGCCACAATTTCATTCATGCCAGCCACAATGCTAACTAACCACAAAAACACCATGACAGTCAAAGTACCCCGTGACACCCAACATGCTTATATGAAATCACCAATATCCCATATCCAAACCAAAATGCCCCCATTACAGCTACAATGTCCCCAGTATCCTTTATACCTCTCACAATTCCCCTTATTCCAGACACATTGCCCTCAATGCCCCCCTTAGCCAACCGCAATAAAACCATGACAACCACAATGGCCTCAGTGCCCCAATGACAACTATAATGCCCTATGACAGTCCAAAAAGTCATCTTGCCAGCCACAATGACTCCATGAAATTTACTAAACCCCCATCTGCAATATTCCTTATCTCCTCAAAATGCCCTCATGACATCCACAATGTTCATAATCCCAGTCACAATACCCCATGAAACTCACAATAAAGCCCACATGAGAGCCACAGTGCCCATGACAGAAACTATTGCACTACAATGGCAAAAATGCCCCAATGACAACTACAATGCTCTCATTGCCCATTTTACCAGCCACAATGCCCACATAAATACCTCAATGCCCTCCATGCCAGCCCTAATACCTTCATAACTATTAAAATGCCCCCATGACAGCCACACTGAATTAGAATTCCTCAAAGACAACTGCAATAAGCTTAATGATCCTCTAATCAGTCTAATTGCCCCATGAAGTCCATCATATCCTTTATACCAGCTATAGTGCTCCATGCCATCAAAAACTCATATTTTCCAGTCACAATGCTCACCATAAGAGCCAATATGCCACCATGACACCCACAATATCTCTTATCTGAGCCACTATGTCCTTATTACAGCCACAATTAAATTCATGCCAGCCAGAATGCCCTCATTTCCACCTTTCCAGAAGGAAAGTCTCCATACCACCCACAATGCCCCTGTGCAATCTACAATGCCAAAATGAGAACAGCTATATCCATTTTCCCAGTCACAAATCCCCCATGCCAGCCACAATGTACTTTATTAAAGCAACAATGCTGTCAATGCACCTTATCCTCGCCACAATGCCTCTTTGACCAGCAAAAGCCTTTAATACCCTTATGCCAGCCACGAATCCCCACTATAACCAAAATGCCCTCACTTCCTCCTTTGCCAGTTACAATGACCTCCATGCCAGCCAGAATGCCCTTAATTTCCTTTTAACCAACCACAATATCCCCAAGGCAACCACAAAGCCCTCATGCCAGCCATAATTCCACATTCCAGCCACAATGCCAGATACAATGTACTTAATCCCGGAAACAATACCCCTTATGCCAGCCACATTGCCAAAACGACAACCACAAACCTCCAATGCCCGTATACCAACCATATTGCCTCCATGACAGCCAAAATGTCCTCACATCCCCTTTTGCGAGAAACAATACCATCCATGCCAGTCACAACGCCCTCACTTCACCCTTGGCCAAAAACAATGACAACATGACAACCACAAAGCCCCCATGCCAGCCACAATAACACCCGATATGTCTATTATTCCAGTCAAAATGCCACCATAACAGCCAGTAACAATGCTGCCAATGCCCCTTATGCCAACCACAATGACAGCTACATATAATCAATGCCCATATGACAGACAAAATGCTCTCATTTGCCTAAAAACAAAGCCCTTCATGCCAGCTACAATGTACTCATTTCCTATTTGTCAACCACAATGTCCACATGACAGTCATAAATCCCTATGCCAGCAATGATGGCACATGTCAGCCACAATGCCCTCCACGACAGTCACAATGACATTATTAGCCTATGCAAACTAGAATGGCCTTGTTCTAACTATAATGCCGCTAATTTAAGCCACAATGCCCACATAACACCCGCTATATGCCTTATTCCATCTGGAATACTCCAACGCCAGCCATAATGGCTCCCATTCAAGCAACAATGCCTAAATGCAAGCCATAATACTCCTATAAGAGCCACTTTGAACCCATTTTACCCACAATGTCCCTTATACCGGCTACAATATCTCCATGACAGCCAAAATGTCCTCTATGCCAGCCAAAATGCCCTCATTTCTGCTTTTGCCAGTCATAATGCTCCATGACAGCCACAGTTACCTCATTTCTCTCAATGCCGGCCACAGGGCACTCCATACCTGCCACAATGCCCACATGACAGCAAAAATTTCCTATTGGGAAAGGGGAGATGGTGATGAATGTGTATGTTGGAATGTAAATGCAGTAAATCCATGTGCAGAACGCAAAGGCATTTACAATGCCCTGAAATATCTGTAGCCAATATATGTACTACTAGACATGTATTCTTATATACTAGGAAGGTATTACCACACCTCTGAAAGTCCAGAGCTAGAAACTAGCCTGATAATTATCAGTAATTAATAATAATATTAATTACCAGTTCTCTGATTCCTCTATTGCCGCTGACTGGAGGATTCCATATCTTGCTTCATTTCACTTTCAAATAGACACCTAGAAAAAAAAAAAGAGGTGTGATAATACGTTCCTGGTATATGCTATAGATGTATTGGATAAGTAAAGAGATGTTAGTGTGCCTAGTTTCTCATAAAACAAAAGTAATTTTTAAAGGGCAATTGAACCCATTCTGGGATACCTTCTGATGAGCCAAACTAGAGATACCACCTGAAGAATTCCTATCTAAGAATCTGCAACGACCACCCCATCCTGACTAGAAGCCACAAGTAGCATAGAAATGTCTCTGACCACATTCCCTAATTTACTCACCAATCACATTCTCAAGAATATCTTCAAGAACAATTACTATCGAAAAAAACAAACCTTTTGCAAACCACAACCAAACACAACCTGACCAGGGAAATCCAACTCAAAATCATTTTATTATCAAAACTGTGTGAATTATTTCTATCACACCTACTTTACATAATGATAATACTTTCAAGAGTAATTTTATCAACATTTATTAGCCTCACAAAAGACTGAAAACATACTTTTACCCAAAAGTATAAGTAACCATTTCTCACTTAACTTATGCCTCCTGGAATAAAAACCCTTTTGAGTAAAGTTATTTTTTTCTTCTTTGCTCTCCTGAATTAAGAAGTCACGACAGTCACAATGTTCCAATCACAGCACAATGCCCGTTTGAGAACAGCAATACCTAAAAAGCTGCAGTACTTGCCACAAAGTCCTCAGTGCCAAACACCTTTCCCCATGACAACCACAATGCCTTTAATGAACCCTATGAAAGCCACAATACCTGCTAGGCCAACCAAAATTCCCACATGACAACCAGAGTGCCCTCTATACCAGCCACAATACCCCAATAAAAGCGACAATGCTCTTCAGGCCAGCCATAATGCCCCCATAACACCCACAAAGTACCTTATGCCATCTACTATGCCCCATGCCAGCCACCAGGTTCTTATAAGAGCCACTATGCCTTATGCCAGCCATATTGCCTCCTTTTAAGTCACAATCAACTCTCTTCCATGCAATAATCAATGCCCTTTAAGCCAGCCCCTATGCCCAAGTGGTATTTAAAAACTGGCAATATCCCTTTACGGGCCACTATGCCGCAATAAAAAGCAACAATGCGCTTACTTCCCCCTTTGCCAACTAGCACATGACAGATACAAATCCCCATGCTAGCCATGACACCTGCCAGACACAATGCCCTCATGACCCCTGCTGTCCCTTATCCCAGTTAAAATGCCCCCAATGTTAGCCACAATTTCATTCATGCCAGCCACAATGCTAACTAACCACAAAAACACCATGACAGTCAAAGTACCCCGTGACACCCAACATGCTTATATGAAATCACCAATATCCCATATCCAAACCAAAATGCCCCCATTACAGCTACAATGTCCCCAGTATCCTTTATACCTCTCACAATTCCCCTTATTCCAGACACATTGCCCTCAATGCCCCCCTTAGCCAACCGCAATAAAACCATGACAACCACAATGGCCTCAGTGCCCCAATGACAACTATAATGCCCTATGACAGTCCAAAAAGTCATCTTGCCAGCCACAATGACTCCATGAAATTTACTAAACCCCCATCTGCAATATTCCTTATCTCCTCAAAATGCCCTCATGACATCCACAATGTTCATAATCCCAGTCACAATACCCCATGAAACTCACAATAAAGCCCACATGAGAGCCACAGTGCCCATGACAGAAACTATTGCACTACAATGGCAAAAATGCCCCAATGACAACTACAATGCTCTCATTGCCCATTTTACCAGCCACAATGCCCACATAAATACCTCAATGCCCTCCATGCCAGCCCTAATACCTTCATAACTATTAAAATGCCCCCATGACAGCCACACTGAATTAGAATTCCTCAAAGACAACTGCAATAAGCTTAATGATCCTCTAATCAGTCTAATTGCCCCATGAAGTCCATCATATCCTTTATACCAGCTATAGTGCTCCATGCCATCAAAAACTCATATTTTCCAGTCACAATGCTCACCATAAGAGCCAATATGCCACCATGACACCCACAATATCTCTTATCTGAGCCACTATGTCCTTATTACAGCCACAATTAAATTCATGCCAGCCAGAATGCCCTCATTTCCACCTTTCCAGAAGGAAAGTCTCCATACCACCCACAATGCCCCTGTGCAATCTACAATGCCAAAATGAGAACAGCTATATCCATTTTCCCAGTCACAAATCCCCCATGCCAGCCACAATGTACTTTATTAAAGCAACAATGCTGTCAATGCACCTTATCCTCGCCACAATGCCTCTTTGACCAGCAAAAGCCTTTAATACCCTTATGCCAGCCACGAATCCCCACTATAACCAAAATGCCCTCACTTCCTCCTTTGCCAGTTACAATGACCTCCATGCCAGCCAGAATGCCCTTAATTTCCTTTTAACCAACCACAATATCCCCAAGGCAACCACAAAGCCCTCATGCCAGCCATAATTCCACATTCCAGCCACAATGCCAGATACAATGTACTTAATCCCGGAAACAATACCCCTTATGCCAGCCACATTGCCAAAACGACAACCACAAACCTCCAATGCCCGTATACCAACCATATTGCCTCCATGACAGCCAAAATGTCCTCACATCCCCTTTTGCGAGAAACAATACCATCCATGCCAGTCACAACGCCCTCACTTCACCCTTGGCCAAAAACAATGACAACATGACAACCACAAAGCCCCCATGCCAGCCACAATAACACCCGATATGTCTATTATTCCAGTCAAAATGCCACCATAACAGCCAGTAACAATGCTGCCAATGCCCCTTATGCCAACCACAATGACAGCTACATATAATCAATGCCCATATGACAGACAAAATGCTCTCATTTGCCTAAAAACAAAGCCCTTCATGCCAGCTACAATGTACTCATTTCCTATTTGTCAACCACAATGTCCACATGACAGTCATAAATCCCTATGCCAGCAATGATGGCACATGTCAGCCACAATGCCCTCCACGACAGTCACAATGACATTATTAGCCTATGCAAACTAGAATGGCCTTGTTCTAACTATAATGCCGCTAATTTAAGCCACAATGCCCACATAACACCCGCTATATGCCTTATTCCATCTGGAATACTCCAACGCCAGCCATAATGGCTCCCATTCAAGCAACAATGCCTAAATGCAAGCCATAATACTCCTATAAGAGCCACTTTGAACCCATTTTACCCACAATGTCCCTTATACCGGCTACAATATCTCCATGACAGCCAAAATGTCCTCTATGCCAGCCAAAATGCCCTCATTTCTGCTTTTGCCAGTCATAATGCTCCATGACAGCCACAGTTACCTCATTTCTCTCAATGCCGGCCACAGGGCACTCCATACGTGCCACAATGCCCACATGACAGCAAAAATTTCCTATTGGGAAAGGGGAGATGGTGATGAATGTGTATGTTGGAATGTAAATGCAGTAAATCCATGTGCAGAACGCAAAGGCATTTACAATGCCCTGAAATATCTGTAGCCAATATATGTACTACTAGACATGTATTCTTATATACTAGGAAGGTATTACCACACCTCTGAAAGTCCAGAGCTAGAAACTAGCCTGATAATTATCAGTAATTAATAATAATATTAATTACCAGTTCTCTGATTCCTCTATTGCCGCTGACTGGAGGATTCCATATCTTGCTTCTTTTCACTCTCAAATAGACACCTAGAAAAAAAAAAGAGGTGTGATAATACGTTCCTGGTATATGCTATAGATGTATTGGATCAGTAAAGAGATGTTAGTGTGCCTAGTTTCTCATAAAACAAAAGTAATTTTTAAAGGGCAATTGAACCCATTCTGGGATACCTTCTGATGAGCCAAACTAGAGATACCACCTGAAGAATTCCTATCTAAGAATCTGCAACGACCACCCCATCCTGACTAGAAGCCACAAGTAGCATAGAAATGTCTCTGACCACATTCCCTAATTTACTCACCAATCACATTCTCAAGAATATCTTCAAGAACAATTACTATCGAAAAAAACAAACCTTTTGCAAACCACAACCAAACACAACCTGACCAGGGAAATCCAACTCAAAATCATTTTATTATCAAAACTGTGTGAATTATTTCTATCACACCTACTTTACATAATGATAATACTTTCAAGAGTAATTTTATCAACATTTATTAGCCCCACAAAAGACTGAAAACATACTTTTACCCAAAAGTATAAGTAACCATTTCTCACTTAACTTATGCCTCCTGGAATAAAAACCCTTTTGAGTAAAGTTATTTTTTTCTTCTTTGCTCTCCTGAATTAAGAAGTCACGACAGTCACAATGTTCCAATCACAGCACAATGCCCGTTTGAGAACAGCAATACCTAAAAAGCTGCAGTACTTGCCACAAAGTCCTCAGTGCCAAACACCTTTCCCCATGACAACCACAATGCCTTTAATGAACCCTATGAAAGCCACAATACCTGCTAGGCCAACCAAAATTCCCACATAACAACCAGAGTGCCCTCTATACCAGCCACAATACCCCAATAAAAGCGACAATGCTCTTCAGGCCAGCCATAATGCCCCCATAACACCCACAAAGTACCTTATGCCATCTACTATGCCCCATGCCAGCCACCAGGTTCTTATAAGAGCCACTATGCCTTATGCCAGCCATATTGCCTCCTTTTAAGTCACAATCAACTCTCTTCCATGCAATAATCAATGCCCTTTAAGCCAGCCCCTATGCCCAAGTGGTATTTAAAAACTGGCAATATCCCTTTACGGGCCACTATGCCGCAATAAAAAGCAACAATGCGCTTACTTCCCCCTTTGCCAACTAGCACATGACAGATACAAATCCCCATGCTAGCCATGACACCTGCCAGACACAATGCCCTCATGACCCCTGCTGTCCCTTATCCCAGTTAAAATGCCCCCAATGTTAGCCACAATTTCATTCATGCCAGCCACAATGCTAACTAACCACAAAAACACCATGACAGTCAAAGTACCCCGTGACACCCAACATGCTTATATGAAATCACCAATATCCCATATCCAAACCAAAATGCCCCCATTACAGCTACAATGTCCCCAGTATCCTTTATACCTCTCACAATTCCCCTTATTCCAGACACATTGCCCTCAATGCCCCCCTTAGCCAACCGCAATAAAACCATGACAACCACAATGGCCTCAGTGCCCCAATGACAACTATAATGCCCTATGACAGTCCAAAAAGTCATCTTGCCAGCCACAATGACTCCATGAAATTTACTAAACCCCCATCTGCAATATTCCTTATCTCCTCAAAATGCCCTCATGACATCCACAATGTTCATAATCCCAGTCACAATACCCCATGAAACTCACAATAAAGCCCACATGAGAGCCACAGTGCCCATGACAGAAACTATTGCACTACAATGGCAAAAATGCCCCAATGACAACTACAATGCTCTCATTGCCCATTTTACCAGCCACAATGCCCACATAAATACCTCAATGCCCTCCATGCCAGCCCTAATACCTTCATAACTATTAAAATGCCCCCATGACAGCCACACTGAATTAGAATTCCTCAAAGACAACTGCAATAAGCTTAATGATCCTCTAATCAGTCTAATTGCCCCATGAAGTCCATCATATCCTTTATACCAGCTATAGTGCTCCATGCCATCAAAAACTCATATTTTCCAGTCACAATGCTCACCATAAGAGCCAATATGCCACCATGACACCCACAATATCTCTTATCTGAGCCACTATGTCCTTATTACAGCCACAATTAAATTCATGCCAGCCAGAATGCCCTCATTTCCACCTTTCCAGAAGGAAAGTCTCCATACCACCCACAATGCCCCTGTGCAATCTACAATGCCAAAATGACAACAGCTATATCCATTTTCCCAGTCACAAATCCCCCATGCCAGCCACAATGTACTTTATTAAAGCAACAATGCTGTCAATGCACCTTATCCTCGCCACAATGCCTCTTTGACCAGCAAAAGCCTTTAATACCCTTATGCCAGCCACGAATCCCCACTATAACCAAAATGCCCTCACTTCCTCCTTTGCCAGTTACAATGACCTCCATGCCAGCCAGAATGCCCTTAATTTCCTTTTAACCAACCACAATATCCCCAAGGCAACCACAAAGCCCTCATGCCAGCCATAATTCCACATTCCAGCCACAATGCCAGATACAATGTACTTAATCCCGGAAACAATACCCCTTATGCCAGCCACATTGCCAAAACGACAACCACAAACCTCCAATGCCCGTATACCAACCATATTGCCTCCATGACAGCCAAAATGTCCTCACATCCCCTTTTGCGAGAAACAATACCATCCATGCCAGTCACAACGCCCTCACTTCACCCTTGGCCAAAAACAATGACAACATGACAACCACAAAGCCCCCATGCCAGCCACAATAACACCCGATATGTCTATTATTCCAGTCAAAATGCCACCATAACAGCCAGTAACAATGCTGCCAATGCCCCTTATGCCAACCACAATGACAGCTACATATAATCAATGCCCATATGACAGACAAAATGCTCTCATTTGCCTAAAAACAAAGCCCTTCATGCCAGCTACAATGTACTCATTTCCTATTTGTCAACCACAATGTCCACATGACAGTCATAAATCCCTATGCCAGCAATGATGGCACATGTCAGCCACAATGCCCTCCACGACAGTCACAATGACATTATTAGCCTATGCAAACTAGAATGGCCTTGTTCTAACTATAATGCCGCTAATTTAAGCCACAATGCCCACATAACACCCGCTATATGCCTTATTCCATCTGGAATACTCCAACGCCAGCCATAATGGCTCCCATTCAAGCAACAATGCCTAAATGCAAGCCATAATACTCCTATAAGAGCCACTTTAAACCCATTTTACCCACAATGTCCCTTATACCGGCTACAATATCTCCATGACAGCCAAAATGTCCTCTATGCCAGCCAAAATGCCCTCATTTCTGCTTTTGCCAGTCATAATGCTCCATGACAGCCACAGTTACCTCATTTCTCTCAATGCCGGCCACAGGGCACTCCATACCTGCCACAATGCCCACATGACAGCAAAAATTTCCTATTGGGAAAGGGGAGATGGTGATGAATGTGTATGTTGGAATGTAAATGCAGTAAATCCATGTGCAGAACGCAAAGGCATTTACAATGCCCTGAAATATCTGTAGCCAATATATGTACTACTAGACATGTATTCTTATATACTAGGAAGGTATTACCACACCTCTGAAAGTCCAGAGCTAGAAACTAGCCTGATAATTATCAGTAATTAATAATAATATTAATTACCAGTTCTCTGATTCCTCTATTGCCGCTGACTGGAGGATTCCATATCTTGCTTCATTTCACTTTCAAATAGACACCTAGAAAAAAAAAAAGAGGTGTGATAATACGTTCCTGGTATATGCTATAGATGTATTGGATAAGTAAAGAGATGTTAGTGTGCCTAGTTTCTCATAAAACAAAAGTAATTTTTAAAGGGCAATTGAACCCATTCTGGGATACCTTCTGATGAGCCAAACTAGAGATACCACCTGAAGAATTCCTATCTAAGAATCTGCAACGACCACCCCATCCTGACTAGAAGCCACAAGTAGCATAGAAATGTCTCTGACCACATTCCCTAATTTACTCACCAATCACATTCTCAAGAATATCTTCAAGAACAATTACTATCGAAAAAAACAAACCTTTTGCAAACCACAACCAAACACAACCTGACCAGGGAAATCCAACTCAAAATCATTTTATTATCAAAACTGTGTGAATTATTTCTATCACACCTACTTTACATAATGATAATACTTTCAAGAGTAATTTTATCAACATTTATTAGCCCCACAAAAGACTGAAAACATACTTTTACCCAAAAGTATAAGTAACCATTTCTCACTTAACTTATGCCTCCTGGAATAAAAACCCTTTTGAGTAAAGTTATTTTTTTCTTCTTTGCTCTCCTGAATTAAGAAGTCACGACAGTCACAATGTTCCAATCACAGCACAATGCCCGTTTGAGAACAGCAATACCTAAAAAGCTGCAGTACTTGCCACAAAGTCCTCAGTGCCAAACACCTTTCCCCATGACAACCACAATGCCTTTAATGAACCCTATGAAAGCCACAATACCTGCTAGGCCAACCAAAATTCCCACATGACAACCAGAGTGCCCTCTATACCAGCCACAATACCCCAATAAAAGCGACAATGCTCTTCAGGCCAGCCATAATGCCCCCATAACACCCACAAAGTACCTTATGCCATCTACTATGCCCCATGCCAGCCACCAGGTTCTTATAAGAGCCACTATGCCTTATGCCAGCCATATTGCCTCCTTTTAAGTCACAATCAACTCTCTTCCATGCAATAATCAATGCCCTTTAAGCCAGCCCCTATGCCCAAGTGGTATTTAAAAACTGGCAATATCCCTTTACGGGCCACTATGCCGCAATAAAAAGCAACAATGCGCTTACTTCCCCCTTTGCCAACTAGCACATGACAGATACAAATCCCCATGCTAGCCATGACACCTGCCAGACACAATGCCCTCATGACCCCTGCTGTCCCTTATCCCAGTTAAAATGCCCCCAATGTTAGCCACAATTTCATTCATGCCAGCCACAATGCTAACTAACCACAAAAACACCATGACAGTCAAAGTACCCCGTGACACCCAACATGCTTATATGAAATCACCAATATCCCATATCCAAACCAAAATGCCCCCATTACAGCTACAATGTCCCCAGTATCCTTTATACCTCTCACAATTCCCCTTATTCCAGACACATTGCCCTCAATGCCCCCCTTAGCCAACCGCAATAAAACCATGACAACCACAATGGCCTCAGTGCCCCAATGACAACTATAATGCCCTATGACAGTCCAAAAAGTCATCTTGCCAGCCACAATGACTCCATGAAATTTACTAAACCCCCATCTGCAATATTCCTTATCTCCTCAAAATGCCCTCATGACATCCACAATGTTCATAATCCCAGTCACAATACCCCATGAAACTCACAATAAAGCCCACATGAGAGCCACAGTGCCCATGACAGAAACTATTGCACTACAATGGCAAAAATGCCCCAATGACAACTACAATGCTCTCATTGCCCATTTTACCAGCCACAATGCCCACATAAATACCTCAATGCCCTCTATGCCAGCCCTAATACCTTCATAACTATTAAAATGCCCCCATGACAGCCACACTGAATTAGAATTCCTCAAAGACAACTGCAATAAGCTTAATGATCCTCTAATCAGTCTCATTGCCCCATGAAGTCCATCATATCCTTTATACCAGCTATAGTGCTCCATGCCATCAAAAACTCATATTTTCCAGTCACAATGCTCACCATAAGAGCCAATATGCCACCATGACACCCACAATATCTCTTATCTGAGCCACTTGTCCTTATTACAGCCACAATTAAATTCATGCCAGCCAGAATGCCCTCATTTCCACCTTTCCAGAAGGAAAGTCTCCATACCACCCACAATGCCCCTGTGCAATCTACAATGCCAAAATGACAACAGCTATATCCATTTTCCCAGTCACAAATCCCCCATGCCAGCCACAATGTACTTTATTAAAGCAACAATGCTGTCAATGCACCTTATCCTCGCCACAATGCCTCTTTGACCAGCAAAAGCCTTTAATACCCTTATGCCAGCCACGAATCCCCACTATAACCAAAATGCCCTCACTTCCTCCTTTGCCAGTTACAATGACCTCCATGCCAGCCAGAATGCCCTTAATTTCCTTTTAGCCAACCACAATATCCCCAAGGCAACCACAAAGCCCTCATGCCAGCCATAATTCCACATTCCAGCCACAATGCCAGATACAATGTACTTAATCCCGGAAACAATACTCCTTATGCCAGCCACATTGCCAAAACGACAACCACAAACCTCCAATGCCCGTATACCAACCATATTGCCTCCATGACAGCCAAAATGTCCTCACATCCCCTTTTGCGAGAAACAATACCATCCATGCCAGTCACAACGCCCTCACTTCACCCTTGGCCAAAAACAATGACAACCACAAAGCCCCCATGCCAGCCACAATAACACCCGATATGTCTATTATTCCAGTCAAAATGCCACCATAACAGCCAGTAACAATGCTGCCAATGCCCCTTATGCCAACCACAATGACAGCTACATATAATCAATGCCCATATGACAGACAAAATGCTCTCATTTGCTAAAACAAAGCCCTTCATGCCAGCTACAATGTACTCATTTACTCTTTGTCAACCACAATGTCCACATGACAGTCACAAATCCCTATGCCAGCAATGATGGCACATGTCAGCCACAATGCCCTCCACGACAGTCACAATGCCATTATTAGCCTATGCAAACTAGAATGGCCTTGTTCTAACTATAATGCCGCTAATTTAAGCCACAATGCCCACATAACACCCGCTATATGCCTTATTCCATCTGGAATACTCCAACGCCAGCCATAATGGCTCCCATTCAAGCAACAATGCCTAAATGCAAGCCATAATACTCCTATAAGAGCCACTTTGAACCCATTTTACCCACAATGTCCCTTATACCGGCTACAATATCTCCATGACAGCCAAAATGTCCTCTATGCCAGCCAAAAGTCCCTCATTTCTGCTTTTGCCAGTCATAATGCTCCATGACAGCCACAGTTACCTCATTTCTCTCAATGCCGGCCACAGGGCCCTCCATACCTGCCACAATGCCCACATGACAGCAAAAATTTCCTATTGGGAAAGGGGAGATGGTGATGAATGTGTATGTTGGAATGTAAATGCAGTAAATCCATGTGCAGAACGCAAAGGCATTTACAATGCCCTGAAATATCTGTAGCCAATATATGTACTACTAGACATGTATTCTTATATACTAGGAAGGTATTACCACACCTCTGAAAGTCCAGAGCTAGAAACTAGCCTGATAATTATCAGTAATTAATAATAATATTAATTACCAGTTCTCTGATTCCTCTATTGCCGCTGACTGGAGGATTCCATATCTTGCTTCATTTCACTTTCAAATAGACACCTAGAAAAAAAAAAAAGAGGTGTGATAATACGTTCCTGGTATATGCTATAGATGTATTGGATCAGTAAAGAGATGTTAGTGTGCCTAGTTTCTCATAAAACAAAAGTAATTTTTAAAGGGCAATTGAACCCATTCTGGGATACCTTCTGATGAGCCAAACTAGAGATACCACCTGAAGAATTCCTATCTAAGAATCTGCAACGACCACCCCATCCTGACTAGAAGCCACAAGTAGCATAGAAATGTCTCTGACCACATTCCCTAATTTACTCACCAATCACATTCTCAAGAATATCTTCAAGAACAATTACTATCGAAAAAAACAAACCTTTTGCAAACCACAACCAAACACAACCTGACCAGGGAAATCCAACTCAAAATCATTTTATTATCAAAACTGTGTGAATTATTTCTATCACACCTACTTTACATAATGATAATACTTTTAAGAGTAATTTTATCAACATTTATTAGCCCCACAAAAGACTGAAAACATACTTTTACCCAAAAGTATAAGTAACCATTTCTCACTTAACTTATGCCTCCTGGAATAAAAACCCTTTTGAGTAAAGTTATTTTTTTCTTCTTTGCTCTCCTGAATTAAGAAGTCACGACAGTCACAATGTTCCAATCGCAGCACAATGCCCGTTTGAGAACAGCAATACCTAAAAAGCTGCAGTACTTGCCACAAAGTCCTCAGTGCCAAACACCTTTCCCCATGACAACCACAATGCCTTTAATGAACCCTATGAAAGCCACAATACCTGCTAGGCCAACCAAAATTCCCACATGACAACCAGAGTGCTCTCTATACCAGCCACAATACCCCAATAAAAGCCACAATGCTCTTCAGGCCAGCCATAATGCCCCCATAACACCCACAAAGTACCTTATGCCATCTACTATGCCCCATGCCAGCCACCAGGTTCTTATAAGAGCCACTATGCCTTATGCCAGCCATATTGCCTCCTTTTAAGTCACAATCAACTCTCTTCCATGCAATAATCAATGCCCTTTAAGCCAGCCCCTATGCCCAAGTGGTATTTAAAAACTGGCAATATCCCTTTACGGGCCACTATGCCGCAATAAAAAGCAACAATGCGCTCACTTCCCCCTTTGCCAACTAGCACATGACAGATACAAATCCCCATGCTAGCCATGACACCTGCCAGACACAATGCCCTCATGACCCCTGCTGTCCCTTATCCCAGTTAAAATGCCCCCAATGTTAGCCACAATTTCATTCATGCCAGCCACAATGCTAACTAACCACAAAAACACCATGACAGTCAAAGTACCCCGTGACACCCAACATGCTTATATGAAATCACCAATATCCCATATCCAAACCAAAATGCCCCCATTACAGCTACAATGTCCCCAGTATCCTTTATACCTCTCACAATTCCCCTTATTCCAGACACATTGCCCTCAATGCCCCCTTAGCCAACCGCAATAAAACCATGACAACCACAATGGCCTCAGTGCCCCAATGACAACTATAATGCCCTATGACAGTCCAAAAAGTCATCTTGCCAGCCACAATGACTCCATGAAATTTACTAAACCCCCATCTGCAATATTCCTTATCTCCTCAAAATGCCCTCATGACATCCACAATGTTCATAATCCCAGTCACAATACCCCATGAAACTCACAATAAAGCCCACATGAGAGCCACTGTGCCCATGACAGAAACTATTGCACTACAATGGCAAAAATGCCCCAATGACAACTACAATGCTCTCATTGCCCATTTTACCAGCCACAATGCCCACATAAATACCTCAATGCCCTCCATGCCAGCCCTAATACCTTTATAACTATTAAAATGCCCCCATGACAGCCACACTGAATTAGAATTCCTCAAAGACAACTGCAATAAGCTTAATGATCCTCTAATCAGTCTCATTGCCCCATGAAGTCCATCATATCCTTTATACCAGCTATAGTGCTCCATGCCATCAAAAACTCATATTTTCCAGTCACAATGCTCACCATAAGAGCCAATATGCCACCATGACACCCACAATATCTCTTATCTGAGCCACTTGTCCTTATTACAGCCACAATTAAATTCATGCCAGCCAGAATGCCCTCATTTCCACCTTTCCAGAAGGAAAGTCTCCATACCACCCACAATGCCCCTGTGCAATCTACAATGCCAAAATGACAACAGCTATATCCATTTTCCCAGTCACAAATCCCCCATGCCAGCCACAATGACTCCATGAAATTTACTAAACCCCCATCTGCAATATTCCTTATCTCCTCAAAATGCCCTCATGACATCCACAATGTTCATAATCCCAGTCACAATACCCCATGAAACTCACAATAAAGCCCACATGAGAGCCACAGTGCCCATGACAGAAACTATTACCCTACAATGGCCAAAATGCCCCAATGACAACTACAATGCTCTCATTGCCCATTTTACCAGCCACAATGCCCACATAAATACCTCAATGCCCTCCATGCCAGCCCTAATACCTTCATAACTATTAAAATGCCCCCATGACAGCCACACTGAATTAGAATTCCTCAAAGACAACTGCAATAAGCTTAATGATCCTCTAATCAGTCTCATTGCCCCATGAAGTCCATCATATCCTTTATACCAGCTATAGTGCTCCATGCCATCAAAAACTCATATTTTCCAGTCACAATGCTCACCATAAGAGCCAATATGCCACCATGACACCCACAATATCTCTTATCTGAGCCACTATGTCCTTATTACAGCCACAATTAAATTCATGCCAGCCAGAATGCCCTCATTTCCACCTTTCCAGAAGGAAAGTCTCCATACCACCCACAATGCCCCTGTGCAATCTACAATGCCAAAATGACAACAGCTATATCCATTTTCCCAGTCACAAATCCCCCATGCCAGCCACAATGTACTTTATTAAAGCAACAATGCTGTCAATGCACCTTATCCTCGCCACAATGCCTCTTTGACCAGCAAAAGCCTTTAATACCCTTATGCCAGCCACGAATCCCCACTATAACCAAAATGCCCTCACTTCCTCCTTTGCCAGTTACAATGACCTCCATGCCAGCCAGAATGCCCTTAATTTCCTTTTAGCCAACCACAATATCCCCAAGGCAACCACAAAGCCCTCATGCCAGCCATAATTCCACATTCCAGCCACAATGCCAGATACAATGTACTTAATCCCGGAAACAATACTCCTTATGCCAGCCACATTGCCAAAACGACAACCACAAACCTCCAATGCCCGTATACCAACCATATTGCCTCCATGACAGCCAAAATGTCCTCACATCCCCTTTTGCGAGAAACAATACCATCCATGCCAGTCACAACGCCCTCACTTCACCCTTGGCCAAAAACAATGACAACATGACAACCACAAAGCCCCCATGCCAGCCACAATAACACCCGATATGTCTATTATTCCAGTCAAAATGCCACCATAACAGCCAGTAACAATGCTGCCAATGCCCCTTATGCCAACCACAATGACAGCTACATATAATCAATGCCCATATGACAGACAAAATGCTCTCATTTGCTAAAACAAAGCTCTTCATGCCAGCTACAATGTACTCATTTACTCTTTGTCAACCACAATGTCCACATGACAGTCACAAATCCCTATGCCAGCAATGATGGCACATGTCAGCCACAATGCCCTCCACGACAGTCACAATGACATTATTAGCCTATGCAAACTAGAATGGCCTTGTTCTAACTATAATGCCGCTAATTTAAGCCACAATGCCCACATAACACCCGCTATATGCCTTATTCCATCTGGAATACTCCAACGCCAGCCATAATGGCTCCCATTCAAGCAACAATGCCTAAATGCAAGCCATAATACTCCTATAAGAGCCACTTTGAACCCATTTTACCCACAATGTCCCTTATACCGGCTACAATATCTCCATGACAGCCAAAATGTCCTCTATGCCAGCCAAAATGCCCTCATTTCTGCTTTTGCCAGTCATAATGCTCCATGACAGCCACAGTTACCTCATTTCTCTCAATGCCGGCCACAGGGCCCTCCATACCTGCCACAATGCCCACATGACAGCAAAAATTTCCTATTGGGAAAGGGGAGATGGTGATGAATGTGTATGTTGGAATGTAAATGCAGTAAATCCATGTGCAGAACGCAAAGGCATTTACAATGCCCTGAAATATCTGTAGCCAATATATGTACTACTAGACATGTATTCTTATATACTAGGAAGGTATTACCACACCTCTGAAAGTCCAGAGCTAGAAACTAGCCTGATAATTATCAGTAATTAATAATAATATTAATTACCAGTTCTCTGATTCCTCTATTGCCGCTGACTGGAGGATTCCATATCTTGCTTCATTTCACTTTCAAATAGACACCTAGAAAAAAAAAAAGAGGTGTGATAATACGTTCCTGGTATACGCTATAGATGTATTGGATCAGTAAAGAGATGTTAGTGTGCCTAGTTTCTCATAAAACAAAAGTAATTTTTAAAGGGCAATTGAACCCATTCTGGGATACCTTCTGATGAGCCAAACTAGAGATACCACCTGAAGAATTCCTATCTAAGAATCTGCAACGACCACCCCATCCTGACTAGAAGCCACAAGTAGCATAGAAATGTCTCTGACCACATTCCCTAATTTACTCACCAATCACATTCTCAAGAATATCTTCAAGAACAATTACTATCGAAAAAAACAAACCTTTTGCAAACCACAACCAAACACAACCTGACCAGGGAAATCCAACTCAAAATCATTTTATTATCAAAACTGTGTGAATTATTTCTATCACACCTACTTTACATAATGATAATACTTTCAAGAGTAATTTTATCAACATTTATTAGCCCCACAAAAGACTGAAAACATACTTTTACCCAAAAGTATAAGTAACCATTTCTCACTTAACTTATGCCTCCTGGAATAAAAACCCTTTTGAGTAAAGTTATTTTTTTCTTCTTTGCTCTCCTGAATTAAGAAGTCACGACAGTCACAATGTTCCAATCACAGCACAATGCCCGTTTGAGAACAGCAATACCTAAAAAGCTGCAGTACTTGCCACAAAGTCCTCAGTGCCAAACACCTTTCCCCATGACAACCACAATGCCTTTAATGAACCCTATGAAAGCCACAATACCTGCTAGGCTAACCAAAATTCCCACATGACAACCAGAGTGCTCTCTATACCAGCCACAATACCCCAATAAAAGCCACAATGCTCTTCAGGCCAGCCATAATGCCCCCATAACACCCACAAAGTACCTTATGCCATCTACTATGCCCCATGCCAGCCACCAGGTTCTTATAAGAGCCACTATGCCTTATGCCAGCCATATTGCCTCCTTTTAAGTCACAATCAACTCTCTTCCATGCAATAATCAATGCCCTTTAAGCCAGCCCCTATGCCCAAGTGGTATTTAAAAACTGGCAATATCCCTTTACGGGCCACTATGCCGCAATAAAAAGCAACAATGCGCTCACTTCCCCCTTTGCCAACTAGCACATGACAGATACAAATCCCCATGCTAGCCATGACACCTGCCAGACACAATGCCCTCATGACCCCTGCTGTCCCTTATCCCAGTTAAAATGCCCCCAATGTTAGCCACAATTTCATTCATGCCAGCCACAATGCTAACTAACCACAAAAACACCATGACAGTCAAAGTACCCCGTGACACCCAACATGCTTATATGAAATCACCAATATCCCATATCCAAACCAAAATGCCCCCATTACAGCTACAATGTCCCCAGTATCCTTTATACCTCTCACAATTCCCCTTATTCCAGACACATTGCCCTCAATGCCCCCCTTAGCCAACCGCAATAAAACCATGACAACCACAATGGCCTCAGTGCCCCAATGACAACTATAATGCCCTATGACAGTCCAAAAAGTCATCTTGCCAGCCACAATGACTCCATGAAATTTACTAAACCCCCATCTGCAATATTCCTTATCTCCTCAAAATGCCCTCATGACATCCACAATGTTCATAATCCCAGTCACAATACCCCATGAAACTCACAATAAAGCCCACATGAGAGCCACAGTGCCCATGACAGAAACTATTGCACTACAATGGCAAAAATGCCCCAATGACAACTACAATGCTCTCATTGCCCATTTTACCAGCCACAATGCCCACATAAATACCTCAATGCCCTCCATGCCAGCCCTAATACCTTCATAACTATTAAAATGCCCCCATGACAGCCACACTGAATTAGAATTCCTCAAAGACAACTGCAATAAGCTTAATGATCCTCTAATCAGTCTAATTGCCCCATGAAGTCCATCATATCCTTTATACCAGCTATAGTGCTCCATGCCATCAAAAACTCATATTTTCCAGTCACAATGCTCACCATAAGAGCCAATATGCCACCATGACACCCACAATATCTCTTATCTGAGCCACTATGTCCTTATTACAGCCACAATTAAATTCATGCCAGCCAGAATGCCCTCATTTCCACCTTTCCAGAAGGAAAGTCTCCATACCACCCACAATGCCCCTGTGCAATCTACAATGCCAAAATGAGAACAGCTATATCCATTTTCCCAGTCACAAATCCCCCATGCCAGCCACAATGTACTTTATTAAAGCAACAATGCTGTCAATGCACCTTATCCTCGCCACAATGCCTCTTTGACCAGCAAAAGCCTTTAATACCCTTATGCCAGCCACGAATCCCCACTATAACCAAAATGCCCTCACTTCCTCCTTTGCCAGTTACAATGACCTCCATGCCAGCCAGAATGCCCTTAATTTCCTTTTAACCAACCACAATATCCCCAAGGCAACCACAAAGCCCTCATGCCAGCCATAATTCCACATTCCAGCCACAATGCCAGATACAATGTACTTAATCCCGGAAACAATACCCCTTATGCCAGCCACATTGCCAAAACGACAACCACAAACCTCCAATGCCCGTATACCAACCATATTGCCTCCATGACAGCCAAAATGTCCTCACATCCCCTTTTGCGAGAAACAATACCATCCATGCCAGTCACAACGCCCTCACTTCACCCTTGGCCAAAAACAATGACAACATGACAACCACAAAGCCCCCATGCCAGCCACAATAACACCCGATATGTCTATTATTCCAGTCAAAATGCCACCATAACAGCCAGTAACAATGCTGCCAATGCCCCTTATGCCAACCACAATGACAGCTACATATAATCAATGCCCATATGACAGACAAAATGCTCTCATTTGCCTAAAAACAAAGCCCTTCATGCCAGCTACAATGTACTCATTTCCTATTTGTCAACCACAATGTCCACATGACAGTCATAAATCCCTATGCCAGCAATGATGGCACATGTCAGCCACAATGCCCTCCACGACAGTCACAATGACATTATTAGCCTATGCAAACTAGAATGGCCTTGTTCTAACTATAATGCCGCTAATTTAAGCCACAATGCCCACATAACACCCGCTATATGCCTTATTCCATCTGGAATACTCCAACGCCAGCCATAATGGCTCCCATTCAAGAAACAATGCCTAAATGCAAGCCATAATACTCCTATAAGAGCCACTTTGAACCCATTTTACCCACAATGTCCCTTATACCGGCTACAATATCTCCATGACAGCCAAAATGTCCTCTATGCCAGCCAAAATGCCCTCATTTCTGCTTTTGCCAGTCATAATGCTCCATGACAGCCACAGTTACCTCATTTCTCTCAATGCCGGCCACAGGGCACTCCATACGTGCCACAATGCCCACATGACAGCAAAAATTTCCTATTGGGAAAGGGGAGATGGTGATGAATGTGTATGTTGGAATGTAAATGCAGTAAATCCATGTGCAGAACGCAAAGGCATTTACAATGCCCTGAAATATCTGTAGCCAATATATGTACTACTAGACATGTATTCTTATATACTAGGAAGGTATTACCACACCTCTGAAAGTCCAGAGCTAGAAACTAGCCTGATAATTATCAGTAATTAATAATAATATTAATTACCAGTTCTCTGATTCCTCTATTGCCGCTGACTGGAGGATTCCATATCTTGCTTCTTTTCACTCTCAAATAGACACCTAGAAAAAAAAAAGAGGTGTGATAATACGTTCCTGGTATATGCTATAGATGTATTGGATCAGTAAAGAGATGTTAGTGTGCCTAGTTTCTCATAAAACAAAAGTAATTTTTAAAGGGCAATTGAACCCATTCTGGGATACCTTCTGATGAGCCAAACTAGAGATACCACCTGAAGAATTCCTATCTAAGAATCTGCAACGACCACCCCATCCTGACTAGAAGCCACAAGTAGCATAGAAATGTCTCTGACCACATTCCCTAATTTACTCACCAATCACATTCTCAAGAATATCTTCAAGAACAATTACTATCGAAAAAAACAAACCTTTTGCAAACCACAACCAAACACAACCTGACCAGGGAAATCCAACTCAAAATCATTTTATTATCAAAACTGTGTGAATTATTTCTATCACACCTACTTTAGATAATGATAATACTTTCAAGAGTAATTTTATCAACATTTATTAGCCCCACAAAAGACTGAAAACATACTTTTACCCAAAAGTATAAGTAACCATTTCTCACTTAACTTATGCCTCCTGGAATAAAAACCCTTTTGAGTAAAGTTATTTTTTTCTTCTTTGCTCTCCTGAATTAAGAAGTCACGACAGTCACAATGTTCCAATCACAGCACAATGCCCGTTTGAGAACAGCAATACCTAAAAAGCTGCAGTACTTGCCACAAAGTCCTCAGTGCCAAACACCTTTCCCCATGACAACCACAATGCCTTTAATGAACCCTATGAAAGCCACAATACCTGCTAGGCCAACCAAAATTCCCACATAACAACCAGAGTGCCCTCTATACCAGCCACAATACCCCAATAAAAGCGACAATGCTCTTCAGGCCAGCCATAATGCCCCCATAACACCCACAAAGTACCTTATGCCATCTACTATGCCCCATGCCAGCCACCAGGTTCTTATAAGAGCCACTATGCCTTATGCCAGCCATATTGCCTCCTTTTAAGTCACAATCAACTCTCTTCCATGCAATAATCAATGCCCTTTAAGCCAGCCCCTATGCCCAAGTGGTATTTAAAAACTGGCAATATCCCTTTACGGGCCACTATGCCGCAATAAAAAGCAACAATGCGCTTACTTCCCCCTTTGCCAACTAGCACATGACAGATACAAATCCCCATGCTAGCCATGACACCTGCCAGACACAATGCCCTCATGACCCCTGCTGTCCCTTATCCCAGTTAAAATGCCCCCAATGTTAGCCACAATTTCATTCATGCCAGCCACAATGCTAACTAACCACAAAAACACCATGACAGTCAAAGTACCCCGTGACACCCAACATGCTTATATGAAATCACCAATATCCCATATCCAAACCAAAATGCCCCCATTACAGCTACAATGTCCCCAGTATCCTTTATACCTCTCACAATTCCCCTTATTCCAGACACATTGCCCTCAATGCCCCCCTTAGCCAACCGCAATAAAACCATGACAACCACAATGGCCTCAGTGCCCCAATGACAACTATAATGCCCTATGACAGTCCAAAAAGTCATCTTGCCAGCCACAATGACTCCATGAAATTTACTAAACCCCCATCTGCAATATTCCTTATCTCCTCAAAATGCCCTCATGACATCCACAATGTTCATAATCCCAGTCACAATACCCCATGAAACTCACAATAAAGCCCACATGAGAGCCACAGTGCCCATGACAGAAACTATTGCACTACAATGGCAAAAATGCCCCAATGACAACTACAATGCTCTCATTGCCCATTTTACCAGCCACAATGCCCACATAAATACCTCAATGCCCTCCATGCCAGCCCTAATACCTTCATAACTATTAAAATGCCCCCATGACAGCCACACTGAATTAGAATTCCTCAAAGACAACTGCAATAAGCTTAATGATCCTCTAATCAGTCTAATTGCCCCATGAAGTCCATCATATCCTTTATACCAGCTATAGTGCTCCATGCCATCAAAAACTCATATTTTCCAGTCACAATGCTCACCATAAGAGCCAATATGCCACCATGACACCCACAATATCTCTTATCTGAGCCACTATGTCCTTATTACAGCCACAATTAAATTCATGCCAGCCAGAATGCCCTCATTTCCACCTTTCCAGAAGGAAAGTCTCCATACCACCCACAATGCCCCTGTGCAATCTACAATGCCAAAATGACAACAGCTATATCCATTTTCCCAGTCACAAATCCCCCATGCCAGCCACAATGTACTTTATTAAAGCAACAATGCTGTCAATGCACCTTATCCTCGCCACAATGCCTCTTTGACCAGCAAAAGCCTTTAATACCCTTATGCCAGCCACGAATCCCCACTATAACCAAAATGCCCTCACTTCCTCCTTTGCCAGTTACAATGACCTCCATGCCAGCCAGAATGCCCTTAATTTCCTTTTAACCAACCACAATATCCCCAAGGCAACCACAAAGCCCTCATGCCAGCCATAATTCCACATTCCAGCCACAATGCCAGATACAATGTACTTAATCCCGGAAACAATACCCCTTATGCCAGCCACATTGCCAAAACGACAACCACAAACCTCCAATGCCCGTATACCAACCATATTGCCTCCATGACAGCCAAAATGTCCTCACATCCCCTTTTGCGAGAAACAATACCATCCATGCCAGTCACAACGCCCTCACTTCACCCTTGGCCAAAAACAATGACAACATGACAACCACAAAGCCCCCATGCCAGCCACAATAACACCCGATATGTCTATTATTCCAGTCAAAATGCCACCATAACAGCCAGTAACAATGCTGCCAATGCCCCTTATGCCAACCACAATGACAGCTACATATAATCAATGCCCATATGACAGACAAAATGCTCTCATTTGCCTAAAAACAAAGCCCTTCATGCCAGCTACAATGTACTCATTTCCTATTTGTCAACCACAATGTCCACATGACAGTCATAAATCCCTATGCCAGCAATGATGGCACATGTCAGCCACAATGCCCTCCACGACAGTCACAATGACATTATTAGCCTATGCAAACTAGAATGGCCTTGTTCTAACTATAATGCCGCTAATTTAAGCCACAATGCCCACATAACACCCGCTATATGCCTTATTCCATCTGGAATACTCCAACGCCAGCCATAATGGCTCCCATTCAAGCAACAATGCCTAAATGCAAGCCATAATACTCCTATAAGAGCCACTTTAAACCCATTTTACCCACAATGTCCCTTATACCGGCTACAATATCTCCATGACAGCCAAAATGTCCTCTATGCCAGCCAAAATGCCCTCATTTCTGCTTTTGCCAGTCATAATGCTCCATGACAGCCACAGTTACCTCATTTCTCTCAATGCCGGCCACAGGGCACTCCATACCTGCCACAATGCCCACATGACAGCAAAAATTTCCTATTGGGAAAGGGGAGATGGTGATGAATGTGTATGTTGGAATGTAAATGCAGTAAATCCATGTGCAGAACGCAAAGGCATTTACAATGCCCTGAAATATCTGTAGCCAATATATGTACTACTAGACATGTATTCTTATATACTAGGAAGGTATTACCACACCTCTGAAAGTCCAGAGCTAGAAACTAGCCTGATAATTATCAGTAATTAATAATAATATTAATTACCAGTTCTCTGATTCCTCTATTGCCGCTGACTGGAGGATTCCATATCTTGCTTCATTTCACTTTCAAATAGACACCTAGAAAAAAAAAAAGAGGTGTGATAATACGTTCCTGGTATATGCTATAGATGTATTGGATAAGTAAAGAGATGTTAGTGTGCCTAGTTTCTCATAAAACAAAAGTAATTTTTAAAGGGCAATTGAACCCATTCTGGGATACCTTCTGATGAGCCAAACTAGAGATACCACCTGAAGAATTCCTATCTAAGAATCTGCAACGACCACCCCATCCTGACTAGAAGCCACAAGTAGCATAGAAATGTCTCTGACCACATTCCCTAATTTACTCACCAATCACATTCTCAAGAATATCTTCAAGAACAATTACTATCGAAAAAAACAAACCTTTTGCAAACCACAACCAAACACAACCTGACCAGGGAAATCCAACTCAAAATCATTTTATTATCAAAACTGTGTGAATTATTTCTATCACACCTACTTTACATAATGATAATACTTTCAAGAGTAATTTTATCAACATTTATTAGCCCCACAAAAGACTGAAAACATACTTTTACCCAAAAGTATAAGTAACCATTTCTCACTTAACTTATGCCTCCTGGAATAAAAACCCTTTTGAGTAAAGTTATTTTTTTCTTCTTTGCTCTCCTGAATTAAGAAGTCACGACAGTCACAATGTTCCAATCACAGCACAATGCCCGTTTGAGAACAGCAATACCTAAAAAGCTGCAGTACTTGCCACAAAGTCCTCAGTGCCAAACACCTTTCCCCATGACAACCACAATGCCTTTAATGAACCCTATGAAAGCCACAATACCTGCTAGGCCAACCAAAATTCCCACATGACAACCAGAGTGCCCTCTATACCAGCCACAATACCCCAATAAAAGCGACAATGCTCTTCAGGCCAGCCATAATGCCCCCATAACACCCACAAAGTACCTTATGCCATCTACTATGCCCCATGCCAGCCACCAGGTTCTTATAAGAGCCACTATGCCTTATGCCAGCCATATTGCCTCCTTTTAAGTCACAATCAACTCTCTTCCATGCAATAATCAATGCCCTTTAAGCCAGCCCCTATGCCCAAGTGGTATTTAAAAACTGGCAATATCCCTTTACGGGCCACTATGCCGCAATAAAAAGCAACAATGCGCTTACTTCCCCCTTTGCCAACTAGCACATGACAGATACAAATCCCCATGCTAGCCATGACACCTGCCAGACACAATGCCCTCATGACCCCTGCTGTCCCTTATCCCAGTTAAAATGCCCCCAATGTTAGCCACAATTTCATTCATGCCAGCCACAATGCTAACTAACCACAAAAACACCATGACAGTCAAAGTACCCCGTGACACCCAACATGCTTATATGAAATCACCAATATCCCATATCCAAACCAAAATGCCCCCATTACAGCTACAATGTCCCCAGTATCCTTTATACCTCTCACAATTCCCCTTATTCCAGACACATTGCCCTCAATGCCCCCCTTAGCCAACCGCAATAAAACCATGACAACCACAATGGCCTCAGTGCCCCAATGACAACTATAATGCCCTATGACAGTCCAAAAAGTCATCTTGCCAGCCACAATGACTCCATGAAATTTACTAAACCCCCATCTGCAATATTCCTTATCTCCTCAAAATGCCCTCATGACATCCACAATGTTCATAATCCCAGTCACAATACCCCATGAAACTCACAATAAAGCCCACATGAGAGCCACAGTGCCCATGACAGAAACTATTGCACTACAATGGCAAAAATGCCCCAATGACAACTACAATGCTCTCATTGCCCATTTTACCAGCCACAATGCCCACATAAATACCTCAATGCCCTCTATGCCAGCCCTAATACCTTCATAACTATTAAAATGCCCCCATGACAGCCACACTGAATTAGAATTCCTCAAAGACAACTGCAATAAGCTTAATGATCCTCTAATCAGTCTCATTGCCCCATGAAGTCCATCATATCCTTTATACCAGCTATAGTGCTCCATGCCATCAAAAACTCATATTTTCCAGTCACAATGCTCACCATAAGAGCCAATATGCCACCATGACACCCACAATATCTCTTATCTGAGCCACTTGTCCTTATTACAGCCACAATTAAATTCATGCCAGCCAGAATGCCCTCATTTCCACCTTTCCAGAAGGAAAGTCTCCATACCACCCACAATGCCCCTGTGCAATCTACAATGCCAAAATGACAACAGCTATATCCATTTTCCCAGTCACAAATCCCCCATGCCAGCCACAATGTACTTTATTAAAGCAACAATGCTGTCAATGCACCTTATCCTCGCCACAATGCCTCTTTGACCAGCAAAAGCCTTTAATACCCTTATGCCAGCCACGAATCCCCACTATAACCAAAATGCCCTCACTTCCTCCTTTGCCAGTTACAATGACCTCCATGCCAGCCAGAATGCCCTTAATTTCCTTTTAGCCAACCACAATATCCCCAAGGCAACCACAAAGCCCTCATGCCAGCCATAATTCCACATTCCAGCCACAATGCCAGATACAATGTACTTAATCCCGGAAACAATACTCCTTATGCCAGCCACATTGCCAAAACGACAACCACAAACCTCCAATGCCCGTATACCAACCATATTGCCTCCATGACAGCCAAAATGTCCTCACATCCCCTTTTGCGAGAAACAATACCATCCATGCCAGTCACAACGCCCTCACTTCACCCTTGGCCAAAAACAATGACAACCACAAAGCCCCCATGCCAGCCACAATAACACCCGATATGTCTATTATTCCAGTCAAAATGCCACCATAACAGCCAGTAACAATGCTGCCAATGCCCCTTATGCCAACCACAATGACAGCTACATATAATCAATGCCCATATGACAGACAAAATGCTCTCATTTGCTAAAACAAAGCCCTTCATGCCAGCTACAATGTACTCATTTACTCTTTGTCAACCACAATGTCCACATGACAGTCACAAATCCCTATGCCAGCAATGATGGCACATGTCAGCCACAATGCCCTCCACGACAGTCACAATGCCATTATTAGCCTATGCAAACTAGAATGGCCTTGTTCTAACTATAATGCCGCTAATTTAAGCCACAATGCCCACATAACACCCGCTATATGCCTTATTCCATCTGGAATACTCCAACGCCAGCCATAATGGCTCCCATTCAAGCAACAATGCCTAAATGCAAGCCATAATACTCCTATAAGAGCCACTTTGAACCCATTTTACCCACAATGTCCCTTATACCGGCTACAATATCTCCATGACAGCCAAAATGTCCTCTATGCCAGCCAAAAGTCCCTCATTTCTGCTTTTGCCAGTCATAATGCTCCATGACAGCCACAGTTACCTCATTTCTCTCAATGCCGGCCACAGGGCCCTCCATACCTGCCACAATGCCCACATGACAGCAAAAATTTCCTATTGGGAAAGGGGAGATGGTGATGAATGTGTATGTTGGAATGTAAATGCAGTAAATCCATGTGCAGAACGCAAAGGCATTTACAATGCCCTGAAATATCTGTAGCCAATATATGTACTACTAGACATGTATTCTTATATACTAGGAAGGTATTACCACACCTCTGAAAGTCCAGAGCTAGAAACTAGCCTGATAATTATCAGTAATTAATAATAATATTAATTACCAGTTCTCTGATTCCTCTATTGCCGCTGACTGGAGGATTCCATATCTTGCTTCATTTCACTTTCAAATAGACACCTAGAAAAAAAAAAAAGAGGTGTGATAATACGTTCCTGGTATATGCTATAGATGTATTGGATCAGTAAAGAGATGTTAGTGTGCCTAGTTTCTCATAAAACAAAAGTAATTTTTAAAGGGCAATTGAACCCATTCTGGGATACCTTCTGATGAGCCAAACTAGAGATACCACCTGAAGAATTCCTATCTAAGAATCTGCAACGACCACCCCATCCTGACTAGAAGCCACAAGTAGCATAGAAATGTCTCTGACCACATTCCCTAATTTACTCACCAATCACATTCTCAAGAATATCTTCAAGAACAATTACTATCGAAAAAAACAAACCTTTTGCAAACCACAACCAAACACAACCTGACCAGGGAAATCCAACTCAAAATCATTTTATTATCAAAACTGTGTGAATTATTTCTATCACACCTACTTTACATAATGATAATACTTTTAAGAGTAATTTTATCAACATTTATTAGCCCCACAAAAGACTGAAAACATACTTTTACCCAAAAGTATAAGTAACCATTTCTCACTTAACTTATGCCTCCTGGAATAAAAACCCTTTTGAGTAAAGTTATTTTTTTCTTCTTTGCTCTCCTGAATTAAGAAGTCACGACAGTCACAATGTTCCAATCGCAGCACAATGCCCGTTTGAGAACAGCAATACCTAAAAAGCTGCAGTACTTGCCACAAAGTCCTCAGTGCCAAACACCTTTCCCCATGACAACCACAATGCCTTTAATGAACCCTATGAAAGCCACAATACCTGCTAGGCCAACCAAAATTCCCACATGACAACCAGAGTGCTCTCTATACCAGCCACAATACCCCAATAAAAGCCACAATGCTCTTCAGGCCAGCCATAATGCCCCCATAACACCCACAAAGTACCTTATGCCATCTACTATGCCCCATGCCAGCCACCAGGTTCTTATAAGAGCCACTATGCCTTATGCCAGCCATATTGCCTCCTTTTAAGTCACAATCAACTCTCTTCCATGCAATAATCAATGCCCTTTAAGCCAGCCCCTATGCCCAAGTGGTATTTAAAAACTGGCAATATCCCTTTACGGGCCACTATGCCGCAATAAAAAGCAACAATGCGCTCACTTCCCCCTTTGCCAACTAGCACATGACAGATACAAATCCCCATGCTAGCCATGACACCTGCCAGACACAATGCCCTCATGACCCCTGCTGTCCCTTATCCCAGTTAAAATGCCCCCAATGTTAGCCACAATTTCATTCATGCCAGCCACAATGCTAACTAACCACAAAAACACCATGACAGTCAAAGTACCCCGTGACACCCAACATGCTTATATGAAATCACCAATATCCCATATCCAAACCAAAATGCCCCCATTACAGCTACAATGTCCCCAGTATCCTTTATACCTCTCACAATTCCCCTTATTCCAGACACATTGCCCTCAATGCCCCCTTAGCCAACCGCAATAAAACCATGACAACCACAATGGCCTCAGTGCCCCAATGACAACTATAATGCCCTATGACAGTCCAAAAAGTCATCTTGCCAGCCACAATGACTCCATGAAATTTACTAAACCCCCATCTGCAATATTCCTTATCTCCTCAAAATGCCCTCATGACATCCACAATGTTCATAATCCCAGTCACAATACCCCATGAAACTCACAATAAAGCCCACATGAGAGCCACTGTGCCCATGACAGAAACTATTGCACTACAATGGCAAAAATGCCCCAATGACAACTACAATGCTCTCATTGCCCATTTTACCAGCCACAATGCCCACATAAATACCTCAATGCCCTCCATGCCAGCCCTAATACCTTTATAACTATTAAAATGCCCCCATGACAGCCACACTGAATTAGAATTCCTCAAAGACAACTGCAATAAGCTTAATGATCCTCTAATCAGTCTCATTGCCCCATGAAGTCCATCATATCCTTTATACCAGCTATAGTGCTCCATGCCATCAAAAACTCATATTTTCCAGTCACAATGCTCACCATAAGAGCCAATATGCCACCATGACACCCACAATATCTCTTATCTGAGCCACTTGTCCTTATTACAGCCACAATTAAATTCATGCCAGCCAGAATGCCCTCATTTCCACCTTTCCAGAAGGAAAGTCTCCATACCACCCACAATGCCCCTGTGCAATCTACAATGCCAAAATGACAACAGCTATATCCATTTTCCCAGTCACAAATCCCCCATGCCAGCCACAATGACTCCATGAAATTTACTAAACCCCCATCTGCAATATTCCTTATCTCCTCAAAATGCCCTCATGACATCCACAATGTTCATAATCCCAGTCACAATACCCCATGAAACTCACAATAAAGCCCACATGAGAGCCACAGTGCCCATGACAGAAACTATTACCCTACAATGGCCAAAATGCCCCAATGACAACTACAATGCTCTCATTGCCCATTTTACCAGCCACAATGCCCACATAAATACCTCAATGCCCTCCATGCCAGCCCTAATACCTTCATAACTATTAAAATGCCCCCATGACAGCCACACTGAATTAGAATTCCTCAAAGACAACTGCAATAAGCTTAATGATCCTCTAATCAGTCTCATTGCCCCATGAAGTCCATCATATCCTTTATACCAGCTATAGTGCTCCATGCCATCAAAAACTCATATTTTCCAGTCACAATGCTCACCATAAGAGCCAATATGCCACCATGACACCCACAATATCTCTTATCTGAGCCACTATGTCCTTATTACAGCCACAATTAAATTCATGCCAGCCAGAATGCCCTCATTTCCACCTTTCCAGAAGGAAAGTCTCCATACCACCCACAATGCCCCTGTGCAATCTACAATGCCAAAATGACAACAGCTATATCCATTTTCCCAGTCACAAATCCCCCATGCCAGCCACAATGTACTTTATTAAAGCAACAATGCTGTCAATGCACCTTATCCTCGCCACAATGCCTCTTTGACCAGCAAAAGCCTTTAATACCCTTATGCCAGCCACGAATCCCCACTATAACCAAAATGCCCTCACTTCCTCCTTTGCCAGTTACAATGACCTCCATGCCAGCCAGAATGCCCTTAATTTCCTTTTAGCCAACCACAATATCCCCAAGGCAACCACAAAGCCCTCATGCCAGCCATAATTCCACATTCCAGCCACAATGCCAGATACAATGTACTTAATCCCGGAAACAATACTCCTTATGCCAGCCACATTGCCAAAACGACAACCACAAACCTCCAATGCCCGTATACCAACCATATTGCCTCCATGACAGCCAAAATGTCCTCACATCCCCTTTTGCGAGAAACAATACCATCCATGCCAGTCACAACGCCCTCACTTCACCCTTGGCCAAAAACAATGACAACATGACAACCACAAAGCCCCCATGCCAGCCACAATAACACCCGATATGTCTATTATTCCAGTCAAAATGCCACCATAACAGCCAGTAACAATGCTGCCAATGCCCCTTATGCCAACCACAATGACAGCTACATATAATCAATGCCCATATGACAGACAAAATGCTCTCATTTGCTAAAACAAAGCTCTTCATGCCAGCTACAATGTACTCATTTACTCTTTGTCAACCACAATGTCCACATGACAGTCACAAATCCCTATGCCAGCAATGATGGCACATGTCAGCCACAATGCCCTCCACGACAGTCACAATGACATTATTAGCCTATGCAAACTAGAATGGCCTTGTTCTAACTATAATGCCGCTAATTTAAGCCACAATGCCCACATAACACCCGCTATATGCCTTATTCCATCTGGAATACTCCAACGCCAGCCATAATGGCTCCCATTCAAGCAACAATGCCTAAATGCAAGCCATAATACTCCTATAAGAGCCACTTTGAACCCATTTTACCCACAATGTCCCTTATACCGGCTACAATATCTCCATGACAGCCAAAATGTCCTCTATGCCAGCCAAAATGCCCTCATTTCTGCTTTTGCCAGTCATAATGCTCCATGACAGCCACAGTTACCTCATTTCTCTCAATGCCGGCCACAGGGCCCTCCATACCTGCCACAATGCCCACATGACAGCAAAAATTTCCTATTGGGAAAGGGGAGATGGTGATGAATGTGTATGTTGGAATGTAAATGCAGTAAATCCATGTGCAGAACGCAAAGGCATTTACAATGCCCTGAAATATCTGTAGCCAATATATGTACTACTAGACATGTATTCTTATATACTAGGAAGGTATTACCACACCTCTGAAAGTCCAGAGCTAGAAACTAGCCTGATAATTATCAGTAATTAATAATAATATTAATTACCAGTTCTCTGATTCCTCTATTGCCGCTGACTGGAGGATTCCATATCTTGCTTCATTTCACTTTCAAATAGACACCTAGAAAAAAAAAAAGAGGTGTGATAATACGTTCCTGGTATACGCTATAGATGTATTGGATCAGTAAAGAGATGTTAGTGTGCCTAGTTTCTCATAAAACAAAAGTAATTTTTAAAGGGCAATTGAACCCATTCTGGGATACCTTCTGATGAGCCAAACTAGAGATACCACCTGAAGAATTCCTATCTAAGAATCTGCAACGACCACCCCATCCTGACTAGAAGCCACAAGTAGCATAGAAATGTCTCTGACCACATTCCCTAATTTACTCACCAATCACATTCTCAAGAATATCTTCAAGAACAATTACTATCGAAAAAAACAAACCTTTTGCAAACCACAACCAAACACAACCTGACCAGGGAAATCCAACTCAAAATCATTTTATTATCAAAACTGTGTGAATTATTTCTATCACACCTACTTTACATAATGATAATACTTTCAAGAGTAATTTTATCAACATTTATTAGCCCCACAAAAGACTGAAAACATACTTTTACCCAAAAGTATAAGTAACCATTTCTCACTTAACTTATGCCTCCTGGAATAAAAACCCTTTTGAGTAAAGTTATTTTTTTCTTCTTTGCTCTCCTGAATTAAGAAGTCACGACAGTCACAATGTTCCAATCACAGCACAATGCCCGTTTGAGAACAGCAATACCTAAAAAGCTGCAGTACTTGCCACAAAGTCCTCAGTGCCAAACACCTTTCCCCATGACAACCACAATGCCTTTAATGAACCCTATGAAAGCCACAATACCTGCTAGGCTAACCAAAATTCCCACATGACAACCAGAGTGCTCTCTATACCAGCCACAATACCCCAATAAAAGCCACAATGCTCTTCAGGCCAGCCATAATGCCCCCATAACACCCACAAAGTACCTTATGCCATCTACTATGCCCCATGCCAGCCACCAGGTTCTTATAAGAGCCACTATGCCTTATGCCAGCCATATTGCCTCCTTTTAAGTCACAATCAACTCTCTTCCATGCAATAATCAATGCCCTTTAAGCCAGCCCCTATGCCCAAGTGGTATTTAAAAACTGGCAATATCCCTTTACGGGCCACTATGCCGCAATAAAAAGCAACAATGCGCTCACTTCCCCCTTTGCCAACTAGCACATGACAGATACAAATCCCCATGCTAGCCATGACACCTGCCAGACACAATGCCCTCATGACCCCTGCTGTCCCTTATCCCAGTTAAAATGCCCCCAATGTTAGCCACAATTTCATTCATGCCAGCCACAATGCTAACTAACCACAAAAACACCATGACAGTCAAAGTACCCCGTGACACCCAACATGCTTATATGAAATCACCAATATCCCATATCCAAACCAAAATGCCCCCATTACAGCTACAATGTCCCCAGTATCCTTTATACCTCTCACAATTCCCCTTATTCCAGACACATTGCCCTCAATGCCCCCCTTAGCCAACCGCAATAAAACCATGACAACCACAATGGCCTCAGTGCCCCAATGACAACTATAATGCCCTATGACAGTCCAAAAAGTCATCTTGCCAGCCACAATGACTCCATGAAATTTACTAAACCCCCATCTGCAATATTCCTTATCTCCTCAAAATGCCCTCATGACATCCACAATGTTCATAATCCCAGTCACAATACCCCATGAAACTCACAATAAAGCCCACATGAGAGCCACAGTGCCCATGACAGAAACTATTGCACTACAATGGCAAAAATGCCCCAATGACAACTACAATGCTCTCATTGCCCATTTTACCAGCCACAATGCCCACATAAATACCTCAATGCCCTCCATGCCAGCCCTAATACCTTCATAACTATTAAAATGCCCCCATGACAGCCACACTGAATTAGAATTCCTCAAAGACAACTGCAATAAGCTCAATGATCCTCTAATCAGTCTCTTTGCCCCATGAAGTCCATCATATCCTTTATACCAGCTATAGTGCTCCATGCCATCAAAAACTCATATTTTCCAGTCACAATGCTCACCATAAGAGCCAATATGCCACCATGACACCCACAATATCTCTTATCTGAGCCACTTGTCCTTATTACAGCCACAATTAAATTCATGCCAGCCAGAATGCCCTCATTTCCACCTTTCCAGAAGGAAAGTCTCCATACCACCCACAATGCCCCTGTGCAATCTACAATGCCAAAATGACAACAGCTATATCCATTTTCCCAGTCACAAATCCCCCATGCCAGCCACAATGACTCCATGAAATTTACTAAACCCCCATCTGCAATATTCCTTATCTCCTCAAAATGCCCTCATGACATCCACAATGTTCATAATCCCAGTCACAATACCCCATGAAACTCACAATAAAGCCCACATGAGAGCCACAGTGCCCATGACAGAAACTATTACCCTACAATGGCCAAAATGCCCCAATGACAACTACAATGCTCTCATTGCCCATTTTACCAGCCACAATGCCCACATAAATACCTCAATGCCCTCCATGCCAGCCCTAATACCTTCATAACTATTAAAATGCCCCCATGACAGCCACACTGAATTAGAATTCCTCAAAGACAACTGCAATAAGCTTAATGATCCTCTAATCAGTCTCATTGCCCCATGAAGTCCATCATATCCTTTATACCAGCTATAGTGCTCCATGCCATCAAAAACTCATATTTTCCAGTCACAATGCTCACCATAAGAGCCAATATGCCACCATGACACCCACAATATCTCTTATCTGAGCCACTATGTCCTTATTACAGCCACAATTAAATTCATGCCAGCCAGAATGCCCTCATTTCCACCTTTCCAGAAGGAAAGTCTCCATACCACCCACAATGCCCCTGTGCAATCTACAATGCCAAAATGACAACAGCTATATCCATTTTCCCAGTCACAAATCCCCCATGCCAGCCACAATGTACTTTATTAAAGCAACAATGCTGTCAATGCACCTTATCCTCGCCACAATGCCTCTTTGACCAGCAAAAGCCTTTAATACCCTTATGCCAGCCACGAATCCCCACTATAACCAAAATGCCCTCACTTCCTCCTTTGCCAGTTACAATGACCTCCATGCCAGCCAGAATGCCCTTAATTTCCTTTTAGCCAACCACAATATCCCCAAGGCAACCACAAAGCCCTCATGCCAGCCATAATTCCACATTCCAGCCACAATGCCAGATACAATGTACTTAATCCCGGAAACAATACTCCTTATGCCAGCCACATTGCCAAAACGACAACCACAAACCTCCAATGCCCGTATACCAACCATATTGCCTCCATGACAGCCAAAATGTCCTCACATCCCCTTTTGCGAGAAACAATACCATCCATGCCAGTCACAACGCCCTCACTTCACCCTTGGCCAAAAACAATGACAACATGACAACCACAAAGCCCCCATGCCAGCCACAATAACACCCGATATGTCTATTATTCCAGTCAAAATGCCACCATAACAGCCAGTAACAATGCTGCCAATGCCCCTTATGCCAACCACAATGACAGCTACATATAATCAATGCCCATGGATAGATAAGCTCTAAGCATATATTGGTTACAGGCTAGGTAAAGTATGGAGAACCAACTTCCCCCCATATTATATCAAATAGACTGCTCCATAATTTATAGAACCATACCGAAGAAAAAAGAGCTATAGCGTCTAAGTATGCAAGAATATATAAATTTTATTAATAGAAAATAACATACATTTAAAAACACATCATAAAAAGACTCTAGTACTAATACCGTGGTATACAATACAGCACAGGACAGAATTAAACAACAGAGTGGTATATTAGGGCAGACTCATATTCACTACCCATACAATAAAGTATATAGAGTATCTCATCCAAGTGGATCATATACTGATAATTCTCAAAGTCCTAATGTTTATGTGGCAGCAATGGATAAATACCTGGCCAGAATATAGTGACATAGGGAAAATCAGTAATTGTATGGTGAACAATTATAGTGATGCTGTCTTACCCATTAGAAAGTGAGAGTCTCACGATATGTCTGTGCTGAGAGGTCCACAGTACAACCCCAACGCGCGTTTCGCTATCTTTGGTTGCTTCCTCAGGGGGTACATTAAGCCCATAGTGTGTGTAGTCCTTTTATAGTGTGTGTAAATAGAGAAGTGAATCCATATTAGCGCCGAGACAAGAATCGGCGCTTGTTCGATGACGCGACCGGAAGAGAGGCATGCCCCACATCCGGCCCCGCATGCTGGAGCGCATATCCGGACTCCCGACGCGTAACGGGAGTTCCGGACATGCGCAGTGCATGTATCGAGGCCGAAGGGGGCAGGCGTCGCCGCAGGCTGCCCCACCGAGCAAGCGCACATCATCAAGGAGGTAAGTGGATTCAAAAGACACAATTGACAAGATCAGGATCCCAGAGTCACAAATGTACACTGTATATTGTATTTTGGTAGTTCCGTTGACATAATGATATAATTATAAGATCGTCTTAGATTACAATAGGAATCAAAGGCATATGTGAAGATGCAACAAGAGAGAGACGGTGATAAAGAATCAATAAATAATTAAATATATTTAGAGGCGTGATGCACAATTATATGCAGTACGATCAAATAAAGAAAATGAATTATATAAATAAAGTGAGAGACAAACAGAAAAGTGTAAAATTGTGTATGATATGTCAATGCACATACATTGTATTGCATTAGACATAAATTAAGGGTACAGCATTATGATATACAGATTGTGTGCATATGATAATGTCGTGAGCAAACAAAAATAATTAATTATTGATAATAATATTAATATTAAGAACATAAGGTTGATAGGTATAGCCTGATGCAATACCAGAATCATACACATTGGTATGATATACCCTATCAAGACAAACACCAAATTAAATGTAGAGCGTTACAGAGAACACTCTCCCCAGGTGATATTATATATAGACTCAGTTGCATCAATACATATAACTCCAGAGATTCACTAACTTAGACATTGTTCCTGAGTGCGTCAATATCGAAAATGTTACATTTCTACCCTATTATATTTAGATTAGTCTCATGACAGGCCATTCATAGGAGACTTCTCTATTTACACACACTATAAAAGGACTACACACACTATGGGCTTAATGTGCCCCCTGAGGAAGCAACCAAAGATAGCGAAACGCGCGTTGGGGTTGTACTGTGGACCTCTCAGCACGGACATATCGTGAGACTCTCACTTTCTAATGGGTAAGACAGCATCACTATAATTGTTCACCATACAATTACTGATTTTCCCTATGTCACTATATTCTGGCCAGGTATTTATCCATTGCTGCCACATAAACATTAGGACTTTGAGAACTATCAGTATATGATCCACTTGGATGAGATACTCTATATACTTTATTGTATGGGTAGTGAATATGAGTCTGCCCTAATATACCACTCTGTTGTTTAATTCTGTCCTGTGCTGTATTGTATACCACGGTATTAGTACTAGAGTCTTTTTATGATGTGTTTTTAAATGTATGTTATTTTCTATTAATAAAATTTATATATTCTTGCATACTTAGACACTATAGCTCTTTTTTCTTATATAATCAATGCCCATATGACAGACAAAATGCTCTCATTTGCCTAAAAACAAAGCCCTTCATGCCAGCTACAATGTACTCATTTCCTCTTTGTCAACCACAATGTCCACATGACAGTCATAAATCCCTATGCCAGCAATGATGGCACATGTCAGCCACAATGCCCTCCACGACAGTCACAATGACATTATTAGCCTATGCAAACTAGAATGGCCTTGTTCTAACTATAATGCCGCTAATTTAAGCCACAATGCCCACATAACACCCGCTATATGCCTTATTCCATCTGGAATACTCCAACGCCAGCCATAATGGCTCCCACTCAAGCAACAATGCCTAAATGCAAGCCATAATACTCCTATAAGAGCCACTTTGAACCCATTTTACCCACAATGTCCCTTATACCGGCTACAATATCTCCATGACAGCCAAAATGTCCTCTATGCCAGCCAAAATGCCCTCATTTCTGCTTTTGCCAGTCATAATGCTCCATGACAGCCACAATTACCTCATTTCTCTCAATGCCGGCCACAGGGCCCTCCATACCTGCCACAATGCCCACATGACAGCAAAAATTTCCTATTGGGAAAGGGGAGATGGTGATGAATGTGTATGTTGGAATGTAAATGCAGTAAATCCATGTGCAGAACGCAAAGGCATTTACAATGCCCTGAAATATCTGTAGCCAATATATGTACTACTAGACATGTATTCTTATATACTAGGAAGGTATTACCACACCTCTGAAAGTCCAGAGCTAGAAACTGGCCTGATAATTATCAGTAATTAATAATAATATTAATTACCAGTTCTCTGATTCCTCTATTGCCGCTGACTGGAGGATTCCATATCTTGCTTCTTTTCACTTTCAAATAGACACCTAGAAAAAAAAAAAAGAGGTGTGATAATACGTTCCTGGTATATGCTATAGATGTATTGGATCAGTAAAGAGATGTTAGTGTGCCTAGTTTCTCATAAAACAAAAGTAATTCTTAAAGGGCAATTGAACCCATTCTGGGATACCTTCTGATGAGCCAAACTAGAGATACCACCTGAAGAATTCCTAAGAATCTGCAACGACCACCCCATCCTGACTAGAAGCCACAAGTAGCATAGAAATGTCTCTGACCACATTCCCTAATTTACTCACCAATCACATTCTCAAGAATATCTTACAAGAACAATTACTATCGAAAAAAACAAACCTTTTGCAAACCACAACCAAACACAACCTGACCAGGGAAATCCAACTCAAAATCATTTTATTATCAAAACTGTGTGAATTATTTCTATCACACCTACTTTACGCAATGATAATACTTTCAAGAGTAATTTTATCAACATTTATTAGCCCCACAAAAGACTGAAAACATACTTTTACCCAAAAGTATAAGTAACCATTTCTCACTTAACTTATGCCTCCTGGAATAAAAACCCTTTTGAGTAAAGTTATTTTTTTCTTCTTTGCTCTCCTGAATTAAGAAGTCACGACAGTCACAATGTTCCAATCACAGCACAATGCCCGTTTGAGAACAGAAATACCTAAAAAGCTGCAGTACTTGCCACAAAGTCCTCAGTGCCAAACACCTTTCCCCATGACAACCACAATGCCTTTAATGAACCCTATGAAAGCCACAATACCTGCTAGGCCAACCAAAATTCCCACATGACAACCAGAGTGCCCTCTATACCAGCCACAATACCCCAATAAAAGCCACAATGCTCTTCAGGCCAGCCATAATGCCCCCATAACACCCACAAAGTACCTTATGCCATCTACTATGCCCCATGCCAGCCACCATGTTCTTATAAGAGCCACTATGCCTTATGCCAGCCATATTGCCTCCTTTTAAGTCACAATCAACTCTCTTCCATGCAATAATCAATGCCCTTTAAGCCAGCCCCTATGCCCAAGTGGTATTTAAAAACTGGCAATATCCCTTTACGGGCCACTATGCCGCAATAAAAAGCAACAATGCGCTCACTTCCCCCTTTGCCAACTAGCACATGACAGATACAAATCCCCATGCTAGCCATGACACCTGCCAGACACAATGCCCTCATGACCCCTGCTGTCCCTTATCCCAGTTAAAATGCCCCCAATGTTAGCCACAATTTCATTCATGCCAGCCACAATGCTAACTAACCACAAAAACACCATGACAGTCAAAGTACCCCGTGACACCCAACATGCTTATATGAAATCACCAATATCCCATATCCAAACCAAAATGCCCCCATTACAGCTACAATGTCCCCAGTATCCTTTATACCTCTCACAATTCCCCTTATTCCAGACACATTGCCCTCAATGCCCCCCTTAGCCAACCGCAATAAAACCATGACAACCACAATGGCCTCAGTGCCCCAATGACAACTATAATGCCCTATGACAGTCCAAAAAGTCATCTTGCCAGCCACAATGACTCCATGAAATTTACTAAACCCCCATCTGCAATATTCCTTATCTCCTCAAAATGCCCTCATGACATCCACAATGTTCATAATCCCAGTCACAATACCCCATGAAACTCACAATAAAGCCCACATGAGAGCCACAGTGCCCATGACAGAAACTATTGCACTACAATGGCAAAAATGCCCCAATGACAACTACAATGCTCTCATTGCCCATTTTACCAGCCACAATGCCCACATAAATACCTCAATGCCCTCCATGCCAGCCCTAATACCTTCATAACTATTAAAATGCCCCCATGACAGCCACACTGAATTAGAATTCCTCAAAGACAACTGCAATAAGCTCAATGATCCTCTAATCAGTCTCTTTGCCCCATGAAGTCCATCATATCCTTTATACCAGCTATAGTGCTCCATGCCATCAAAAACTCATATTTTCCAGTCACAATGCTCACCATAAGAGCCAATATGCCACCATGACACCCACAATATCTCTTATCTGAGCCACTTGTCCTTATTACAGCCACAATTAAATTCATGCCAGCCAGAATGCCCTCATTTCCACCTTTCCAGAAGGAAAGTCTCCATACCACCCACAATGCCCCTGTGCAATCTACAATGCCAAAATGACAACAGCTATATCCATTTTCCCAGTCACAAATCCCCCATGCCAGCCACAATGACTCCATGAAATTTACTAAACCCCCATCTGCAATATTCCTTATCTCCTCAAAATGCCCTCATGACATCCACAATGTTCATAATCCCAGTCACAATACCCCATGAAACTCACAATAAAGCCCACATGAGAGCCACAGTGCCCATGACAGAAACTATTACCCTACAATGGCCAAAATGCCCCAATGACAACTACAATGCTCTCATTGCCCATTTTACCAGCCACAATGCCCACATAAATACCTCAATGCCCTCCATGCCAGCCCTAATACCTTCATAACTATTAAAATGCCCCCATGACAGCCACACTGAATTAGAATTCCTCAAAGACAACTGCAATAAGCTTAATGATCCTCTAATCAGTCTCATTGCCCCATGAAGTCCATCATATCCTTTATACCAGCTATAGTGCTCCATGCCATCAAAAACTCATATTTTCCAGTCACAATGCTCACCATAAGAGCCAATATGCCACCATGACACCCACAATATCTCTTATCTGAGCCACTATGTCCTTATTACAGCCACAATTAAATTCATGCCAGCCAGAATGCCCTCATTTCCACCTTTCCAGAAGGAAAGTCTCCATACCACCCACAATGCCCCTGTGCAATCTACAATGCCAAAATGACAACAGCTATATCCATTTTCCCAGTCACAAATCCCCCATGCCAGCCACAATGTACTTTATTAAAGCAACAATGCTGTCAATGCACCTTATCCTCGCCACAATGCCTCTTTGACCAGCAAAAGCCTTTAATACCCTTATGCCAGCCACGAATCCCCACTATAACCAAAATGCCCTCACTTCCTCCTTTGCCAGTTACAATGACCTCCATGCCAGCCAGAATGCCCTTAATTTCCTTTTAGCCAACCACAATATCCCCAAGGCAACCACAAAGCCCTCATGCCAGCCATAATTCCACATTCCAGCCACAATGCCAGATACAATGTACTTAATCCCGGAAACAATACTCCTTATGCCAGCCACATTGCCAAAACGACAACCACAAACCTCCAATGCCCGTATACCAACCATATTGCCTCCATGACAGCCAAAATGTCCTCACATCCCCTTTTGCGAGAAACAATACCATCCATGCCAGTCACAACGCCCTCACTTCACCCTTGGCCAAAAACAATGACAACATGACAACCACAAAGCCCCCATGCCAGCCACAATAACACCCGATATGTCTATTATTCCAGTCAAAATGCCACCATAACAGCCAGTAACAATGCTGCCAATGCCCCTTATGCCAACCACAATGACAGCTACATATAATCAATGCCCATGGATAGATAAGCTCTAAGCATATATTGGTTACAGGCTAGGTAAAGTATGGAGAACCAACTTCCCCCCATATTATATCAAATAGACTGCTCCATAATTTATAGAACCATACCGAAGAAAAAAGAGCTATAGCGTCTAAGTATGCAAGAATATATAAATTTTATTAATAGAAAATAACATACATTTAAAAACACATCATAAAAAGACTCTAGTACTAATACCGTGGTATACAATACAGCACAGGACAGAATTAAACAACAGAGTGGTATATTAGGGCAGACTCATATTCACTACCCATACAATAAAGTATATAGAGTATCTCATCCAAGTGGATCATATACTGATAATTCTCAAAGTCCTAATGTTTATGTGGCAGCAATGGATAAATACCTGGCCAGAATATAGTGACATAGGGAAAATCAGTAATTGTATGGTGAACAATTATAGTGATGCTGTCTTACCCATTAGAAAGTGAGAGTCTCACGATATGTCTGTGCTGAGAGGTCCACAGTACAACCCCAACGCGCGTTTCGCTATCTTTGGTTGCTTCCTCAGGGGGTACATTAAGCCCATAGTGTGTGTAGTCCTTTTATAGTGTGTGTAAATAGAGAAGTGAATCCATATTAGCGCCGAGACAAGAATCGGCGCTTGTTCGATGACGCGACCGGAAGAGAGGCATGCCCCACATCCGGCCCCGCATGCTGGAGCGCATATCCGGACTCCCGACGCGTAACGGGAGTTCCGGACATGCGCAGTGCATGTATCGAGGCCGAAGGGGGCAGGCGTCGCCGCAGGCTGCCCCACCGAGCAAGCGCACATCATCAAGGAGGTAAGTGGATTCAAAAGACACAATTGACAAGATCAGGATCCCAGAGTCACAAATGTACACTGTATATTGTATTTTGGTAGTTCCGTTGACATAATGATATAATTATAAGATCGTCTTAGATTACAATAGGAATCAAAGGCATATGTGAAGATGCAACAAGAGAGAGACGGTGATAAAGAATCAATAAATAATTAAATATATTTAGAGGCGTGATGCACAATTATATGCAGTACGATCAAATAAAGAAAATGAATTATATAAATAAAGTGAGAGACAAACAGAAAAGTGTAAAATTGTGTATGATATGTCAATGCACATACATTGTATTGCATTAGACATAAATTAAGGGTACAGCATTATGATATACAGATTGTGTGCATATGATAATGTCGTGAGCAAACAAAAATAATTAATTATTGATAATAATATTAATATTAAGAACATAAGGTTGATAGGTATAGCCTGATGCAATACCAGAATCATACACATTGGTATGATATACCCTATCAAGACAAACACCAAATTAAATGTAGAGCGTTACAGAGAACACTCTCCCCAGGTGATATTATATATAGACTCAGTTGCATCAATACATATAACTCCAGAGATTCACTAACTTAGACATTGTTCCTGAGTGCGTCAATATCGAAAATGTTACATTTCTACCCTATTATATTTAGATTAGTCTCATGACAGGCCATTCATAGGAGACTTCTCTATTTACACACACTATAAAAGGACTACACACACTATGGGCTTAATGTGCCCCCTGAGGAAGCAACCAAAGATAGCGAAACGCGCGTTGGGGTTGTACTGTGGACCTCTCAGCACGGACATATCGTGAGACTCTCACTTTCTAATGGGTAAGACAGCATCACTATAATTGTTCACCATACAATTACTGATTTTCCCTATGTCACTATATTCTGGCCAGGTATTTATCCATTGCTGCCACATAAACATTAGGACTTTGAGAACTATCAGTATATGATCCACTTGGATGAGATACTCTATATACTTTATTGTATGGGTAGTGAATATGAGTCTGCCCTAATATACCACTCTGTTGTTTAATTCTGTCCTGTGCTGTATTGTATACCACGGTATTAGTACTAGAGTCTTTTTATGATGTGTTTTTAAATGTATGTTATTTTCTATTAATAAAATTTATATATTCTTGCATACTTAGACGCTATAGCTCTTTTTTCTTATATAATCAATGCCCATATGACAGACAAAATGCTCTCATTTGCCTAAAAACAAAGCCCTTCATGCCAGCTACAATGTACTCATTTCCTCTTTGTCAACCACAATGTCCACATGACAGTCATAAATCCCTATGCCAGCAATGATGGCACATGTCAGCCACAATGCCCTCCACGACAGTCACAATGACATTATTAGCCTATGCAAACTAGAATGGCCTTGTTCTAACTATAATGCCGCTAATTTAAGCCACAATGCCCACATAACACCCGCTATATGCCTTATTCCATCTGGAATACTCCAACGCCAGCCATAATGGCTCCCACTCAAGCAACAATGCCTAAATGCAAGCCATAATACTCCTATAAGAGCCACTTTGAACCCATTTTACCCACAATGTCCCTTATACCGGCTACAATATCTCCATGACAGCCAAAATGTCCTCTATGCCAGCCAAAATGCCCTCATTTCTGCTTTTGCCAGTCATAATGCTCCATGACAGCCACAGTTACCTCATTTCTCTCAATGCCGGCCACAGGGCCCTCCATACCTGCCACAATGCCCACATGACAGCAAAAATTTCCTATTGGGAAAGGGGAGATGGTGATGAATGTGTATGTTGGAATGTAAATGCAGTAAATCCATGTGCAGAACGCAAAGGCATTTACAATGCCCTGAAATATCTGTAGCCAATATATGTACTACTAGACATGTATTCTTATATACTAGGAAGGTATTACCACACCTCTGAAAGTCCAGAGCTAGAAACTGGCCTGATAATTATCAGTAATTAATAATAATATTAATTACCAGTTCTCTGATTCCTCTATTGCCGCTGACTGGAGGATTCCATATCTTGCTTCTTTTCACTTTCAAATAGACACCTAGAAAAAAAAAAAAGAGGTGTGATAATACGTTCCTGGTATATGCTATAGATGTATTGGATCAGTAAAGAGATGTTAGTGTGCCTAGTTTCTCATAAAACAAAAGTAATTCTTAAAGGGCAATTGAACCCATTCTGGGATACCTTCTGATGAGCCAAACTAGAGATACCACCTGAAGAATTCCTAAGAATCTGCAACGACCACCCCATCCTGACTAGAAGCCACAAGTAGCATAGAAATGTCTCTGACCACATTCCCTAATTTACTCACCAATCACATTCTCAAGAATATCTTACAAGAACAATTACTATCGAAAAAAACAAACCTTTTGCAAACCACAACCAAACACAACCTGACCAGGGAAATCCAACTCAAAATCATTTTATTATCAAAACTGTGTGAATTATTTCTATCACACCTACTTTACGCAATGATAATACTTTCAAGAGTAATTTTATCAACATTTATTAGCCCCACAAAAGACTGAAAACATACTTTTACCCAAAAGTATAAGTAACCATTTCTCACTTAACTTATGCCTCCTGGAATAAAAACCCTTTTGAGTAAAGTTATTTTTTTCTTCTTTGCTCTCCTGAATTAAGAAGTCACGACAGTCACAATGTTCCAATCACAGCACAATGCCCGTTTGAGAACAGAAATACCTAAAAAGCTGCAGTACTTGCCACAAAGTCCTCAGTGCCAAACACCTTTCCCCATGACAACCACAATGCCTTTAATGAACCCTATGAAAGCCACAATACCTGCTAGGCCAACCAAAATTCCCACATGACAACCAGAGTGCCCTCTATACCAGCCACAATACCCCAATAAAAGCCACAATGCTCTTCAGGCCAGCCATAATGCCCCCATAACACCCACAAAGTACCTTATGCCATCTACTATGCCCCATGCCAGCCACCATGTTCTTATAAGAGCCACTATGCCTTATGCCAGCCATATTGCCTCCTTTTAAGTCACAATCAACTCTCTTCCATGCAATAATCAATGCCCTTTAAGCCAGCCCCTATGCCCAAGTGGTATTTAAAAACTGGCAATATCCCTTTACGGGCCACTATGCCGCAATAAAAAGCAACAATGCGCTCACTTCCCCCTTTGCCAACTAGCACATGACAGATACAAATCCCCATGCTAGCCATGACACCTGCCAGACACAATGCCCTCATGACCCCTGCTGTCCCTTATCCCAGTTAAAATGCCCCCAATGTTAGCCACAATTTCATTCATGCCAGCCACAATGCTAACTAACCACAAAAACACCATGACAGTCAAAGTACCCCGTGACACCCAGCATGCTTATATGAAATCACCAATATCCCATATCCAAACCAAAATGCCCCCATTACAGCTAGAAATGTCCCCAGTATCCTTTATACCTCTCACAATTCCCCTTATTCCAGACACATTGCCCTCAATGCCCCCCTTAGCCAACCGCAATAAAACCATGACAACCACAATGGCCTCAGTGCCCCAATGACAACTATAATGCCCTATGACAGTCCAAAAAGTCATCTTGCCAGCCACAATGACTCCATGAAATTTACTAAACCCCCATCTGCAATATTCCTTATCTCCTCAAAATGCCCTCATGACATCCACAATGTTCATAATCCCAGTCACAATACCCCATGAAACTCACAATAAAGCCCACATGAGAGCCACAGTGCCCATGACAGAAACTATTACCCTACAATGGCCAAAATGCCCCAATGACAACTACAATGCTCTCATTGCCCATTTTACCAGCCACAATGCCCACATAAATACCTCAATGCCCTCCATGCCAGCCCTAATACCTTCATAACTATTAAAATGCCCCCATGACAGCCACACTGAATTAGAATTCCTCAAAGACAACTGCAATAAGCTTAATGATCCTCTAATCAGTCTCATTGCCCCATGAAGTCCATCATATCCTTTATACCAGCTATAGTGCTCCATGCCATCAAAAACTCATATTTTCCAGTCACAATGCTCACCATAAGAGCCAATATGCCACCATGACACCCACAATATCTCTTATCTGAGCCACTATGTCCTTATTACAGCCACAATTAAATTCATGCCAGCCAGAATGCCCTCATTTCCACCTTTCCAGAAGGAAAGTCTCCATACCACCCACAATGCCCCTGTGCAATCTACAATGCCAAAATGACAACAGCTATATCCATTTTCCCAGTCACAAATCCCCCATGCCAGCCACAATGTACTTTATTAAAGCAACAATGCTGTCAATGCACCTTATCCTCGCCACAATGCCTCTTTGACCAGCAAAAGCCTTTAATACCCTTATGCCAGCCCCGAATCCCCACTATAACCAAAATGCCCTCACTTCCTCCTTTGCCAGTTACAATGACCTCCATGCCAGCCAGAATGCCCTTAATTTCCTTTTAGCCAATCACAATATCCCCAAGGCAACCACAAAGCCCTCATTCCAGCCATAATTCCACATTCCAGCCACAATGCCAGATACAATGTACTTAATCCCGGAAACAATACTCCTTATGCCAGCCACATTGCCAAAACGACAACCACAAACCTCCAATGCCCGTATACCAACCATATTGCCTCCATGACAGCCAAAATGTCCTCACATCCCCTTTTGCGAGAAACAATACCATCCATGCCAGTCACAACGCCCTCACTTCACCTTTGGCCAAAAACAATGACAACATGACAACCACAAAGCCCCCATGCCAGCCACAATAACACCCGATATGTCTATTATTCCAGTCAAAATGCCACCATAACAGCCAGTAACAATGCTGCCAATGCCCCTTATGCCAACCACAATGACAGCTACATATAATCAATGCCCATGGATAGATAAGCTCTAAGCATATATTGGTTACAGGCTAGGTAAAGTATGGAGAACCAACTTCCCCCCATATTATATCAAATAGACTGCTCCATAATTTATAGAACCATACCGAAGAAAAAAGAGCTATAGCGTCTAAGTATGCAAGAATATATAAATTTTATTAATAGAAAATAACATACATTTAAAAACACATCATAAAAAGACTCTAGTACTAATACCGTGGTATACAATACAGCACAGGACAGAATTAAACAACAGAGTGGTATATTAGGGCAGACTCATATTCACTACCCATACAATAAAGTATATAGAGTATCTCATCCAAGTGGATCATATACTGATAATTCTCAAAGTCCTAATGTTTATGTGGCAGCAATGGATAAATACCTGGCCAGAATATAGTGACATAGGGAAAATCAGTAATTGTATGGTGAACAATTATAGTGATGCTGTCTTACCCATTAGAAAGTGAGAGTCTCACGATATGTCTGTGCTGAGAGGTCCACAGTACAACCCCAACGCGCGTTTCGCTATCTTTGGTTGCTTCCTCAGGGGGTACATTAAGCCCATAGTGTGTGTAGTCCTTTTATAGTGTGTGTAAATAGAGAAGTGAATCCATATTAGCGCCGAGACAAGAATCGGCGCTTGTCCGATGACGCGACCGGAAGAGAGGCATGCCCCACATCCGGCCCCGCATGCTGGAGCGCATATCCGGACTCCCGACGCGTAACGGGAGTTCCGGACATGCGCAGTGCATGTATCGAGGCCGAAGGGGGCAGGCGTCGCCGCAGGCTGCCCCACCGAGCAAGCGCACATCATCAAGGAGGTAAGTGGATTCAAAAGACACAATTGACAAGATCAGGATCCCAGAGTCACAAATGTACACTGTATATTGTATTTTGGTAGTTCCGTTGACATAATGATATAATTATAAGATCGTCTTAGATTACAATAGGAATCAAAGGCATATGTGAAGATGCAACAAGAGAGAGACGGTGATAAAGAATCAATAAATAATTAAATATATTTAGAGGCGTGATGCACAATTATATGCAGTACGATCAAATAAAGAAAATGAATTATATAAATAAAGTGAGAGACAAACAGAAAAGTGTAAAATTGTGTATGATATGTCAATGCACATACATTGTATTGCATTAGACATAAATTAAGGGTACAGCATTATGATATACAGATTGTGTGCATATGATAATGTCGTGAGCAAACAAAAATAATTAATTATTGATAATAATATTAATATTAAGAACATAAGGTTGATAGGTATAGCCTGATGCAATACCAGAATCATACACATTGGTATGATATACCCTATCAAGACAAACACCAAATTAAATGTAGAGCGTTACAGAGAACACTCTCCCCAGGTGATATTATATATAGACTCAGTTGCATCAATACATATAACTCCAGAGATTCACTAACTTAGACATTGTTCCTGAGTGCGTCAATATCGAAAATGTTACATTTCTACCCTATTATATTTAGATTAGTCTCATGACAGGCCATTCATAGGAGACTTCTCTATTTACACACACTATAAAAGGACTACACACACTATGGGCTTAATGTGCCCCCTGAGGAAGCAACCAAAGATAGCGAAACGCGCGTTGGGGTTGTACTGTGGACCTCTCAGCACGGACGTATCGTGAGACTCTCACTTTCTAATGGGTAAGACAGCATCACTATAATTGTTCACCATACAATTACTGATTTTCCCTATGTCACTATATTCTGGCCAGGTATTTATCCATTGCTGCCACATAAACATTAAGACTTTGAGAATTATCAGTATATGATCCACTTGGATGAGATACTCTATATACTTTATTGTATGGGTAGTGAATATGAGTCTGCCCTAATATACCACTCTGTTGTTTAATTCTGTCCTGTGCTGTATTGTATACCACGGTATTAGTACTAGAGTCTTTTTATGATGTGTTTTTAAATGTATGTTATTTTCTATTAATAAAATTTATATATTCTTGCATACTTAGACGCTATAGCTCTTTTTTCTTATATAATCAATGCCCATATGACAGACAAAACTCTCTCATTTGCCTAAAAACAAAGCCCTTCATGCCAGCTACAATGTACTCATTTCCTCTTTGTCAACCACAATGTCCACATGACAGTCATAAATCCCTATGCCAGCAATGATGGCACATGTCAGCCACAATGCCCTCCATGACAGTCACAATGACATTATTAGCCTATGCAAACTAGAATGGCCTTGTTCTAACTATAATGCCGCTAATTTAAGCCACAATGCCCACATAACACCCGCTATATGCCTTATTCCATCTGGAATACTCCAACGCCAGCCATAATGGCTCCCATTCAAGCAACAATGCCTAAATGCAAGCCATAATACTCCTATAAGAGCCACTTTGAACCCATTTTACCCACAATGTCCCTTATACCGGCTACAATATCTCCATGACAGCCAAAATGTCCTCTATGCCAGCCAAAATGCCCTCATTTCTGCTTTTGCCAGTCATAATGCTCCATGACAGCCACAGTTACCTCATTTCTCTCAATGCCGGCCACAGGGCCCTCCATACCTGCCACAATGCCCACATGACAGCAAAAATTTCCTATTGGGAAAGGGGAGATGGTGATGAATGTGTATGTTAGAATGTAAATGCAGTAAATCCATGTGTAGAACGCAAAGGCATTTACAATGCCCTGAAATATCTGTAGCCAATATATGTACTACTAGACATGTATTCTTATATACTAGGAAGGTATTACCACACCTCTGAAAGTCCAGAGCTAGAAACTAGCCTGATAATTATCAGTAATTAATAATAATATTAATTACCAGTTCTCTGATTCCTCTATTGCCGCTGACTGGAGGATTCCATATCTTGCTTCATTTCACTTTCAAATAGACACCTAGAAAAAAAAAAAAGAGGTGTGATAATACGTTCCTGGTATATGCTATAGATGTATTGGATCAGTAAAGAGATGTTAGTGTGCCTAGTTTCTCATAAAACAAAAGTAATTTTTAAAGGGCAATTGAACCCATTCTGGGATACCTTCTGATGAGCCAAACTAGAGATACCACCTGAAGAATTCCTATCTAAGAATCTGCAACGACCACCCCATCCTGACTAGAAGCCACAAGTAGCATAGAAATGTCTCTGACCACATTCCCTAATTTACTCACCAATCACATTCTCAAGAATATCTTCAAGAACAATTACTATCGAAAAAAACAAACCTTTTGCAAACCACAACCAAACACAACCTGACCAGGGAAATCCAACTCAAAATCATTTTATTATCAAAACTGTGTGAATTATTTCTATCACACCTACTTTACATAATGATAATACTTTCAAGAGTAATTTTATCAACATTTATTAGCCCCACAAAAGACTGAAAACATACTTTTACCCAAAAGTATAAGTAACCATTTCTCACTTAACTTATGCCTCCTGGAATAAAAACCCTTTTGAGTAAAGTTATTTTTTTCTTCTTTGCTCTCCTGAATTAAGAAGTCACGACAGTCACAATGTTCCAATCACAGCACAATGCCCGTTTGAGAACAGCAATACCTAAAAAGCTGCAGTACTTGCCACAAAGTCCTCAGTGCCAAACACCTTTCCCCATGACAACCACAATGCCTTTAATGAACCCTATGAAAGCCACAATACCTGCTAGGCCAACCAAAATTCCCACATGACAACCAGAGTGCTCTCTATACCAGCCACAATACCCCAATAAAAGCCACAATGCTCTTCAGGCCAGCCATAATGCCCCCATAACACCCACAAAGTACCTTATGCCATCTACTATGCCCCATGCCAGCCACCAGGTTCTTATAAGAGCCACTATGCCTTATGCCAGCCATATTGCCTCCTTTTAAGTCACAATCAACTCTCTTCCATGCAATAATCAATGCCCTTTAAGCCAGCCCCTATGCCCAAGTGGTATTTAAAAACTGGCAATATCCCTTTACGGGCCACTATGCCGCAATAAAAAGCAACAATGCGCTCACTTCCCCCTTTGCCAACTAGCACATGACAGATACAAATCCCCATGCTAGCCATGACACCTGCCAGACACAATGCCCTCATGACCCCTGCTGTCCCTTATCCCAGTTAAAATGCCCCCAATGTTAGCCACAATTTCATTCATGCCAGCCACAATGCTAACTAACCACAAAAACACCATGACAGTCAAAGTACCCCGTGACACCCAACATGCTTATATGAAATCACCAATATCCCATATCCAAACCAAAATGCCCCCATTACAGCTACAATGTCCCCAGTATCCTTTATACCTCTCACAATTCCCCTTATTCCAGACACATTGCCCTCAATGCCCCCCTTAGCCAACCGCAATAAAACCATGACAACCACAATGGCCTCAGTGCCCCAATGACAACTATAATGCCCTATGACAGTCCAAAAAGTCATCTTGCCAGCCACAATGACTCCATGAAATTTACTAAACCCCCATCTGCAATATTCCTTATCTCCTCAAAATGCCCTCATGACATCCACAATGTTCATAATCCCAGTCACAATACCCCATGAAACTCACAATAAAGCCCACATGAGAGCCACAGTGCCCATGACAGAAACTATTGCACTACAATGGTAAAAATGCCCCAATGACAACTACAATGCTCTCATTGCCCATTTTACCAGCCACAATGCCCACATAAATACCTCAATGCCCTCCATGCCAGCCCTAATACCTTCATAACTATTAAAATGCCCCCATGACAGCCACACTGAATTAGAATTCCTCAAAGACAACTGCGATAAGCTTAATGATCCTCTAATCAGTCTCATTGCCCCATGAAGTCCATCATATCCTTTATACCAGCTATAGTGCTCCATGCCATCAAAAACTCATATTTTCCAGTCACAATGCTCACCATAAGAGCCAATATGCCACCATGACACCCACAATATCTCTTATCTGAGCCACTTGTCCTTATTACAGCCACAATTAAATTCATGCCAGCCAGAATGCCCTCATTTCCACCTTTCCAGAAGGAAAGTCTCCATACCACCCACAATGCCCCTGTGCAATCTCCAATGCCAAAATGACAACAGCTATATCCATTTTCCCAGTCACAAATCCCCCATGCCAGCCACAATGACTCCATGAAATTTACTAAACCCCCATCTGCAATATTCCTTATCTCCTCAAAATGCCCTCATGACATCCACAATGTTCATAATCCCAGTCACAATACCCCATGAAACTCACAATAAAGCCCACATGAGAGCCACAGTGCCCATGACAGAAACTATTACCCTACAATGGCCAAAATGCCCCAATGACAACTACAATGCTCTCATTGCCCATTTTACCAGCCACAATGCCCACATAAATACCTCAATGCCCTCCATGCCAGCCCTAATACCTTCATAACTATTAAAATGCCCCCATGACAGCCACACTGAATTAGAATTCCTCAAAGACAACTGCAATAAGCTTAATGATCCTCTAATCAGTCTCATTGCCCCATGAAGTCCATCATATCCTTTATACCAGCTATAGTGCTCCATGCCATCAAAAACTCATATTTTCCAGTCATAATGCTCACCATAAGAGCCAATATGCCACCATGACACCCACAATATCTCTTATCTGAGCCACTATGTCCTTATTACAGCCACAATTAAATTCATGCCAGCCAGAATGCCCTCATTTCCACCTTTCCAGAAGGAAAGTCTCCATACCACCCACAATGCCCCTGTGCAATCTACAATGCCAAAATGACAACAGCTATATCCATTTTCCCAGTCACAAATCCCCCATGCCAGCCACAATGTACTTTATTAAAGCAACAATGCTGTCAATGCACCTTATCCTCGCCACAATGCCTCTTTGACCAGCAAAAGCCTTTAATACCCTTATGCCAGCCACGAATCCCCACTATAACCAAAATGCCCTCACTTCCTCCTTTGCCAGTTACAATGACCTCCATGCCAGCCAGAATGCCCTTAATTTCCTTTTAGCCAATCACAATATCCCCAAGGCAACCACAAAGCCCTCATGCCAGCCATAATTCCACATTCCAGCCACAATGCCAGATACAATGTACTTAATCCCGGAAACAATACTCCTTATGCCAGCCACATTGCCAAAACGACAACCACAAACCTCCAATGCCCGTATACCAACCATATTGCCTCCATGACAGCCAAAATGTCCTCACATCCCCTTTTGCGAGAAACAATACCATCCATGCCAGTCACAACGCCCTCACTTCACCCTTGGCCAAAAACAATGACAACCACAAAGCCCCCAAGCCAGCCACAATAACACCCGATATGTCTATTATTCCAGTCAAAATGCCACCATAACAGCCAGTAACAATGCTGCCAATGCCCCTTATGCCAACCACAATGACAGCTACATATAATCAATGCCCATATGACAGACAAAATGCTCTCATTTGCTAAAACAAAGCCCTTCATGCCAGCTACAATGTACTCATTTACTCTTTGTCAACCACAATGTCCACATGACAGTCACAAATCCCTATGCCAGCAATGATGGCACATGTCAGCCACAATGCCCTCCACGACAGTCACAATGCCATTATTAGCCTATGCAAACTAGAATGGCCTTGTTCTAACTATAATGCCGCTAATTTAAGCCACAATGCCCACATAACACCCGCTATATGCCTTATTCCATCTGGAATACTCCAACGCCAGCCATAATGGCTCCCATTCAAGCAACAATGCCTAAATGCAAGCCATAATACTCCTATAAGAGCCACTTTGAACCCATTTTACCCACAATGTCCCTTATACCGGCTACAATATCTCCATGACAGCCAAAATGTCCTCTATGCCAGCCAAAATGCCCTCATTTCTGCTTTTGCCAGTCATAATGCTCCATGACAGCCACAATTACCTCATTTCTCTCAATGCCGGCCACAGGGCCCTCCATACCTGCCACAATGCCCACATGACAGCAAAAATGTCCTATTGGGAAAGGGGAGATGGTGATGAATGTGTATGTTAGAATGTAAATGCAGTAAATCCATGTGTAGAACGCAAAGGCATTTACAATGCCCTGAAATATCTGTAGCCAATATATGTACTACTAGACATGTATTCTTATATACTAGGAAGGTATTACCACACCTCTGAAAGTCCAGAGCTAGAAACTAGCCTGATAATTATCAGTAATTAATAATAATATTAATTACCAGTTCTCTGATTCCTCTATTGCCGCTGACTGGAGGATTCCATATCTTGCTTCTTTTCACTTTCAAATAGACACCTAGAAAAAAAAGAAGAGGTGTGATAATACGTTCCTGGTATATGCTATGTGGTATATGTATTGGATCAGTAAAGAGATGTTAGTATGCCTAGTTTCTCATAAAACAAAAGTAATTTTTAAAGGGCAATTGAACCCATTCTGGGATACCTTCTGATGAGCCAAACTAGAGATCCCACCTGAAGAATTCCTATCTATTAATCTGCAACGACCACCCCATCCTGACTAGAAGCCACAAGTAGCATAGAAATGTCTCTGACCACATTCCCTAATTTACTCACCAATCACATTCTCAAGAATATCTTACAAGAACAATTACTATCGAAAAAAACAAACCTTTTGCAAACCACAACCAAACACAACCTGACCAGGGAAATCCAACTCAAAATCATTTTATTATCAAAACTGTGTGAATTATTTCTATCACACCTACTTTACATAATGATAATACTTTCAAGAGTAATTTTATCAACATTCATTAGCCCCACAAAAGACTGAAAACATACTTTTACCCAAAAGTATAAGTAACCATTTCTCACTTAACTTATGCCTCCTGGAATAAAAACCCTTTTGAGTAAAGTTATTTTTTTCTTCTTTGCTCTTCTGAATTAAGAAGTCACGACAGTCACAATGTTCCAATCACAGCACAATGCCCGTTTGAGAACAGCAATACCTAAAAAGCTGGAGTACCTGCCACAAAGTCCTCAGTGCCAACCACCTTTCCCCATGACAACCACAAAGCCTTTAATGAACACTATGAAAGCCACAATACCTGCTAGGCCAACCAAAATTCCCACATGACAACCAGAGTGCCCTCTATATCAGCCACAATACCCCAATAAAAGCCACAATGCTCTTCAGGCCAGCCATAATGCCCCCATAACACCCACAAAGTACCTTATGCCATCTACTATGCCCCATGCCAGCCACCAGGTTCTTATAAGAGCCACTATGCCTTATGCCAGCTATATTGCCTCCTTTTAAGTCACAATCAACTCTCTTCCATGCAATAATCAATGCCCTTTAAGCCAGCCCCTATGCCCAAGTGGTATTTAAAAACTGGCAATATCCCTTTACGGGCCACTATGCCGCAATAAAAAGCAACAATGCGCTCACTTCCCCCTTTGCCAACTAGCACATGACAGATACAAATCCCCATGCTAGCCATGACACCTGCCAGACACAATGCCCTCATGACCCCTGCTGTCCCTTATCCCAGTTAAAATGCCCCCAATGTTAGCCACAATTTCATTCATGCCAGCCACAATGCTAACTAACCACAAAAACACCATGACAGTCAAAGTACCCCGTGACACCCAACATGCTTATATGAAATCACCAATATCCCATATCCAAACCAAAATGCCCCCATTACAGCTACAATGTCCCCAGTATCCTTTATACCTCTCACAATTCCCCTTATTCCAGACACATTGCCCTCAATGCCCCCCTTAGCCAACCGCAATAAAACCATGACAACCACAATGGCCTCAGTGCCCCAATGACAACTATAATGCCCTATGACAGTCCAAAAAGTCATCTTGCCAGCCACAATGACTCCATGAAATTTACTAAACCCCCATCTGCAATATTCCTTATCTCCTCAAAATGCCCTCATGACATCCACAATGTTCATAATCCCAGTCACAATACCCCATGAAACTCACAATAAAGCCCACATGAGAGCCACAGTGCCCATGACAGAAACTATTACCCTACAATGGCCAAAATGCCCCAATGACAACTACAATGCTCTCATTGCCCATTTTACCAGCCACAATGCCCACATAAATACCTCAATGCCCTCCATGCCAGCCCTAATACCTTCATAACTATTAAAATGCCCCCATGACAGCCACACTGAATTAGAATTCCTCAAAGACAACTGCAATAAGCTTAATGATCCTCTAATCAGTCTCATTGCCCCATGAAGTCCATCATATCCTTTAGACCAGCTATAGTGCTCCATGCCATCAAAAACTCATATTTTCCAGTCACAATGCTCACCATAAGAGCCAATATGCCACCATGACACCCACAATATCTCTTATCTGAGCCACTTGTCCTTATTACAGCCACAATTAAATTCATGCCAGCCAGAATGCCCTCATTTCCACCTTTCCAGAAGGAAAGTCTCCATACCACCCACAATGCCCCTGTGCAATCTACAATGCCAAAATGACAACAGCTATATCCATTTTCCCAGTCACAAATCCCCCATGCCAGCCACAATGTACTTTATTAAAGCAACAATGCTGTCAATGCACCTTATCCTCGCCACAATGCCTCTTTGACCAGCAAAAGCCTTTAATACCCTTATGCCAGCCACGAATCCCCACTATAACCAAAATGCCCTCACTTCCTCCTTTGCCAGTTACAATGACCTCCATGCCAGCCAGAATGCCCTTAATTTCCTTTTAGCCAACCACAATATCCCCAAGGCAACCACAAAGCCCTCATGCCAGCCATAATTCCACATTCCAGCCACAATGCCAGATACAATGTACTTAATCCCGGAAACAATACTCCTTATGCCAGCCACATTGCCAAAACGACAACCACAAACCTCCAATGCCCGTATACCAACCATATTGCCTCCATGACAGCCAAAATGTCCTCACATCCCCTTTTGCGAGAAACAATACCATCCATGCCAGTCACAACGCCCTCACTTCACCCTTGGCCAAAAACAATGACAACATGACAACCACAAAGCCCCCATGCCAGCCACAATAACACCCGATATGTCTATTATTCCAGTCAAAATGCCACCATAACAGCCAGTAACAATGCTGCCAATGCCCCTTATGCCAACCACAATGACAGCTACATATAATCAATGCCCATGGATAGATAAGCTCTAAGCATATATTGGTTACAGGCTAGGTAAAGTATGGAGAACCAACTTCCCCCCATATTATATCAAATAGACTGCTCCATAATTTATAGAACCATACCGAAGAAAAAAGAGCTAATAGCGTCTAAGTATGCAAGAATATATAAATTTTATTAATAGAAAATAACATACATTTAAAAACACATCATAAAAAGACTCTAGTACTAATACCGTGGTATACAATACAGCACAGGACAGAATTAAACAACAGAGTGGTATATTAGGGCAGACTCATATTCACTACCCATACAATAAAGTATATAGAGTATCTCATCCAAGTGGATCATATACTGATAATTCTCAAAGTCCTAATGTTTATGTGGCAGCAATGGATAAATACCTGGCCAGAATATAGTGACATAGGGAAAATCAGTAATTGTATGGTGAACAATTATAGTGATGCTGTCTTACCCATTAGAAAGTGAGAGTCTCACGATATGTCTGTGCTGAGAGGTCCACAGCACAACCCCAACGCGCGTTTCGCTATCTTTGGTTGCTTCCTCAGGGGGTACATTAAGCCCATAGTGTGTGTAGTCCTTTTATAGTGTGTGTAAATAGAGAAGTGAATCCATATTAGCGCCGAGACAAGAATCGGCGCTTGTCCGATGACACGACCGGAAGAGAGGCATGCCCCACATCTGGCCCCACATGCTGGAGCGCATATCCGGACTCCCGACGCGTAACGGGAGTTCCGGACATGCGCAGTGCATGTATCGAGGCCGAAGGGGGCAGGCGTCGCCGCAGGCTGCCCCACCGAGCAAGCGCACATCATCAAGGAGGTAAGTGGATTCAAAAGACACAATTGACAAGATCAGGATCCCAGAGTCACAAATGTACACTGTATATTGTATTTTGGTAGTTCCGTTGACATAATGATATAATTATAAGATCGTCTTAGATTACAATAGGAATCAAAGGCATATGTGAAGATGCAACAAGAGAGAGACGGTGATAAAGAATCAATAAATAATTAAATATATTTAGAGGCGTGATGCACAATTATATGCAGTACGATCAAATAAAGAAAATGAATTATATAAATAAAGTGAGAGACAAACAGAAAAGTGTAAAATTGTGTATGATATGTCAATGCACATACATTGTATTGCATTAGACATAAATTAAGGGTACAGCATTATGATATACAGATTGTGTGCATATGATAATGTTGTGAGCAAACAAAAATAATTAATTATTGATAATAATATTAATATTAAGAACATAAGGTTGATAGGTATAGCCTGATGCAATACCAGAATCATACACATTGGTATGATATACCCTATCAAGACAAACACCAAATTAAATGTAGAGCGTTACAGAGAACACTCTCCCCAGGTGATATTATATATAGACTCAGTTGCATCAATACATATAACTCCAGAGATTCACTAACTTAGACATTGTTCCTGAGTGCGTCAATATCGAAAATGTTACATTTCTACCCTATTATATTTAGATTAGTCTCATGACAGGCCATTCATAGGAGACTTCTCTATTTACACACACTATAAAAGGACTACACACACTATGGGCTTAATGTGCCCCCTGAGGAAGCAACCAAAGATAGCGAAACGCGCGTTGGGGTTGTACTGTGGACCTCTCAGCACGGACATATCGTGAGACTCTCACTTTCTAATGGGTAAGACAGCATCACTATAATTGTTCACCATACAATTACTGATTTTCCCTATGTCACTATATTCTGGCCAGGTATTTATCCATTGCTGCCACATAAACATTAGGACTTTAAGAATTATCAGTATATGATCCACTTGGATGAGATACTCTATATACTTTATTGTATGGGTAGTGAATATGAGTCTGCCCTAATATACCACTCTGTTGTTTAATTCTGTCGTGTGCTGTATTGTATACCACGGTATTAGTACTAGAGTCTTTTTATGATGTGTTTTTAAATGTATGTTATTTTCTATTAATAAAATTTATATATTCTTGCATACTTAGACGCTATAGCTCTTTTTTCTTATATAATCAATGCCCATATGACAGACAAAATGCTCTCATTTGCCTAAAAACAAAGCCCTTCATGCCAGCTACAATGTACTCATTTCCTCTTTGTCAACCACAATGTCCACATGACAGTCATAAATCCCTATGCCAGCAATGATGGCACATGTCAGCCACAATGCCCTCCACGACAGTCACAATGACATTATTAGCCTATGCAAACTAGAATGGCCTTGTTCTAACTATAATGCCGCTAATTTAAGCCACAATGCCCACATAACACCCGCTATATGCCTTATTCCATCTGGAATACTCCAACGCCAGCCATAATGTCTCCCATTCAAGCAACAATGCCTAAATGCAAGCCATAATACTCCTATAAGAGCCACTTTGAACCCATTTTACCCACAATGTCCCTTATACCGGCTACAATATCTCCATGACAGCCAAAATGTCCTCTATGCCAGCCAAAATGCCCTCATTTCTGCTTTTGCCAGTCATAATGCTCCATGACAGCCACAGTTACCTCATTTCTCTCAATGCCGGCCACAGGGCCCTCCATACCTGCCACAATGCCCACATGACAGCAAAAATTTCCTATTGGGAAAGGGGAGATGGTGATGAATGTGTATGTTGGAATGTAAATGCAGTAAATCCATGTGCAGAACGCAAAGGCATTTACAATGCCCTGAAATATCTGTAGCCAATATATGTACTACTAGACATGTATTCTTATATACTAGGAAGGTATTACCACACCTCTGAAAGTCCAGAGCTAGAAACTGGCCTGATAATTATCAGTAATTAATAATAATATTAATTACCAGTTCTCTGATTCCTCTATTGCCGCTGACTGGAGGATTCCATATCTTGCTTCTTTTCACTTTCAAATAGACACCTAGAAAAAAAAAAAAGAGGTGTGATAATACGTTCCTGGTATATGCTATAGATGTATTGGATCAGTAAAGAGATGTTAGTGTGCCTAGTTTCTCATAAAACAAAAGTAATTATTAAAGGGCAATTGAACCCATTCTGGGATACCTTCTGATGAGCCAAACTAGAGATACCACCTGAAGAATTCCTATCTAAGAATCTGCAACGACCACCCCATCCTGACTAGAAGCCACAAGTAGCATAGAAATGTCTCTGACCACATTCCCTAATTTACTCACCAATCACATTCTCAAGAATATCTTACAAGAACAATTACTATCGAAAAAAACAAACCTTTTGCAAACCACAACCAAACACAACCTGACCAGGGAAATCCAACTCAAAATCATTTTATTATCAAAACTGTGTGAATTATTTCTATCACACCTACTTTACATAATGATAATACTTTCAAGAGTAATTTTATCAACATTTATTAGCCCCACAAAAGACTGAAAACATACTTTTACCCAAAAGTATAAGTAACCATTTCTCACTTAACTTATGCCTCCTGGAATAAAAACCCTTTTGAGTAAAGTTATTTTTTTCTTCTTTGCTCTCCTAAATTAAGAAGTCATGACAGTCACAATGTTCCAATAACAGCACAATGCCCGTTTGAGAACAGCAATACCTAAAAAGCTGGAGTACCTGCCACAAAGTCCTCAGTGCCAACCACCTTTCCCCATGACAACCACAATGCCTTTAATGAACCCTATAAAAGCCACAATACCTGCTAGGCCAACCAAAATTCCCACATGACAACCAGAGTGCCCTCTATACCAGCCACAATACCCCAATAAAAGCCACAATGCTCTTCAGGCCAGCCATAATGCCCCCATAACACCCACAAAGTACCTTATGCCATCTACTATGCCCCATGCCAGCCACCAGGTTCTTATAAGAGCCACTATGCCTTATGCCAGCCATATTGCCTCCTTTTAAGTCACAATCAACTCTCTTCCATGCAATAATCAATGCACTTTAAGCCAGCCCCTATGCCCAAGTGGTATTTAAAAACTGGCAATATCCCTTTACGGGCCACTATGCCACAATAAAAAGCAACAATGCGCTCACTTCCCCCTTTGCCAACTAGCACATGACAGATACAAATCCCCATGCTAGCCATGACACCTGTCAGACACAATGCCCTCATGACCCCTGCTGTCCCTTATCCCAGTTAAAATGCCCCAATGTTAGCCACAATTTCATTCATGCCAGCCACAATGCTAACTAACCACAAAAACACCATGACAGTCAAAGTACCCCGTGACACCCAACATGCTTATATGAAATCACCAATATCCCATATCCAAACCAAAATGCCCCATTACAGCTAGAAATGTCCCCAGTATCCTTTATACCTCTCACAATTCCCCTTATTCCAGACACATTGCCCTCAATGCCCCCCTTAGCCAACCGCAATAAAACCATGACAACCACAATGGCCTCAGTGCCCCAATGACAACTATAATGCCCTATGACAGTCCAAAAAGTCATCTTGCCAGCCACAATGACTCCATGAAATTTACTAAACCCCATCTGCAATATTCCTTATCTCCTCAAAATGCCCTCATGACATCCACAATGTTCATAATCCCAGTCACAATACCCCATGAAACTCACAATAAAGCCCACATGAGAGCCACAGTGCCCATGACAGAAACTATTACCCTACAATGGCCAAAATGCCCCAATGACAACTACAATGCTCTCATTGCCCATTTTACCAGCCACAATGCCCACATAAATACCTCAATGCCCTCCATGCCAGCCCTAATACCTTCATAACTATTAAAATGCCCCCATGACAGCCACACTGAATTAGAATTCCTCAAAGACAACTGCAATAAGCTTAATGATCCTCTAATCAGTCTCATTGCCCCATGAAGTCCATCATATCCTTTATACCAGCTATAGTGCTCCATGCCATCAAAAACTCATATTTTCCAGTCACAATGCTCACCATAAGAGCCAATATGCCACCATGACACCCACAATATCTCTTATCTGAGCCACTATGTCCTTATTACAGCCACAATTAAATTCATGCCAGCCAGAATGCCCTCATTTCCACCTTTCCAGAAGGAAAGTCTCCATACCACCCACAATGCCCCTGTGCAATCTACAATGCCAAAATGACAACAGCTATATCCATTTTCCCAGTCACAAATCCCCCATGCCAGCCACAATGTACTTTATTAAAGCAACAATGCTGTCAATGCACCTTATCCTCGCCACAATGCCTCTTTGACCAGCAAAAGCCTTTAATACCCTTATGCCAGCCACGAATCCCCACTATAACCAAAATGCCCTCACTTCCTCCTTTGCCAGTTACAATGACCTCCATGCCAGCCAGAATGCCCTTAATTTCCTTTTAGCCAATCACAATATCCCCAAGGCAACCACAAAGCCCTCATGCCAGCCATAATTCCACATTCCAGCCACAATGCCAGATACAATGTACTTAATCCCGGAAACAATACTCCTTATGCCAGCCACATTGCCAAAACGACAACCACAAACCTCCAATGCCCGTATACCAACCATATTGCCTCCATGACAGCCAAAATGTCCTCACATCCCCTTTTGCGAGAAACAATACCATCCATGCCAGTCACAACGCCCTCACTTCACCCTTGGCCAAAAACAATGACAACCACAAAGCCCCCAAGCCAGCCACAACAACACCCGATATGTCTATTATTCCAGTCAAAATGCCACCATAACAGCCAGTAACAATGCTGCCAATGCACCTTATGCCAACCACAATGACAGCTACATATAATCAATGCCCATATGACAGACAAAATGCTCTCATTTGCTAAAACAAAGCCCTTCATGCCAGCTACAATGTACTCATTTACTCTTTGTCAACCACAATGTCCACATGACAGTCACAAATCCCTATGCCAGCAATGATGGCACATGTCAGCCACAATGCCCTCCACGACAGTCACAATGCCATTATTAGCCTATGCAAACTAGAATGGCCTTGTTCTAACTATAATGCCGCTAATTTAAGCCACAATGCCCACATAACACCCGCTATATGCCTTATTCCATCTGGAATACTCCAACGCCAGCCATAATGGCTCCCATTCAAGCAACAATGCCTAAATGCAAGCCATAATACTCCTATAAGAGCCACTTTGAACCCATTTTACCCACAATGTCCCTTATACCGGCTACAATATCTCCATGACAGCCAAAATGTCCTCCATGCCAGCCAAAATGCCCTCATTTCTGCTTTTGCCAGTCATAATGCTCCATGACAGCCACAGTTACCTCATTTCTCTCAATGCCGGCCACAGGGCCCTCCATACCTGCCACAATGCCCACATGACAGCAAAAATTTCCTATTGGGAAAGGGGAGATGGTGATGAATGTGTATGTTAGAATGTAAATGCAGTAAATCCATGTGTAGAACGCAAAGGCATTTACAATGCCCTGAAATATCTGTAGCCAATATATGTACTACTAGACATGTATTCTTATATACTAGGAAGGTATTACCACACCTCTGAAAGTCCAGAGCTAGAAACTAGCCTGATAATTATCAGTAATTAATAATAATATTAATTACCAGTTCTCTGATTCCTCTATTGCCGCTGACTGGAGGATTCCATATCTTGCTTCTTTTCACTCTCAAATAGACACCTAGAAAAAAAAAAGAGGTGTGATAATACGTTCCTGGTATATGCTATGTGGTATATGTATTGGATCAGTAAAGAGATGTTAGTGTGCCTAGTTTCTCATAAAACAAAAGTAATTTTTAAAGGGCAATTGAACCCATTCTGGGATACCTTCTGATGAGCCAAACTAGAGATCCCACCTGAAGAATTCCTATCTAAGAATCTGCAACGACCACCCCATCCTGACTAGAAGCCACAAGTAGCATAGAAATGTCTCTGACCACATTCCCTAATTTACTCACCAATCACATTCTCAAGAATATCTTACAAGAACAATTACTATCGAAAAAAACAAACCTTTTGCAAACCACAACCAAACACAACCTGACCAGGGAAATCCAACTCAAAATCATTTTATTATCAAAACTGTGTGAATTATTTCTATCACACCTACTTTACATAATGATAATACTTTCAAGAGTAATTTTATCAACATTTATTAGCCCCACAAAAGACTGAAAACATACTTTTACCCAAAAGTATAAGTAACCATTTCTCACTTAACTTATGCCTCCTGGAATAAAAACCCTTTTGAGTAAAGTTATTTTTTTCTTCTTTGCTCTCCTGAATTAAGAAGTCACGACAGTCACAATGTTCCAATCACAGCACAATGCCCGTTTGAGAACAGCAATACCTAAAAAGCTGGAGTACCTGCCACAAAGTCCTCAGTGCCAACCACCTTTCCCCATGACAACCACAATGCCTTTAATGAACCCTATGAAAGCCACAATACCTGCTAGGCCAACCAAAATTCCCACATGACAACCAGAGTGCCCTCTATATCAGCCACAATACCCCAATAAAAGCCACAATGCTCTTCAGGCCAGCCATAATGCCCCCATAACACCCACAAAGTACCTTATGCCATCTACTATGCCCCATGCCAGCCACCAGGTTCTTATAAGAGCCACTATGCCTTATGCCAGCCATATTGCCTCCTTTTAAGTCACAATCAACTCTCTTCCATGCAATAATCAATGCCCTTTAAGCCAGCCCCTATGCCCAAGTGGTATTTAAAAACTGGCAATATCCCTTTACGGGCCACTATGCCGCAATAAAAAGCAACAATGCGCTCACTTCCCCCTTTGCCAACTAGCACATGACAGATACAAATCCCCATGGTAGCCATGACACCTGCCAGACACAATGCCCTCATGACCCCTGCTGTCCCTTATCCCAGTTAAAATGCCCCCAATGTTAGCCACAATTTCATTCATGCCAGCCACAATGCTAACTAACCACAAAAACACCATGACAGTCAAAGTACCCCGTGACACCCAACATGCTTATATGAAATCACCAATATCCCATATCCAAACCAAAATGCCCCCATTACAGCTACAATGTCCCCAGTATCCTTTATACCTCTCACAATTCCCCTTATTCCAGACACATTGCCCTCAATGCCCCCCTTAGCCAACCGCAATAAAACCATGACAACCACAATGGCCTCAGTGCCCCAATGACAACTATAATGCCCTATGACAGTCCAAAAAGTCATCTTGCCAGCCACAATGACTCCATGAAATTTACTAAACCCCATCTGCAATATTCCTTATCTCCTCAAAATGCCCTCATGACATCCACAATGTTCATAATCCCAGTCACAATACCCCATGAAACTCACAATAAAGCCCACATGAGAGCCACAGTGCCCATGACAGAAACTATTACCCTACAATGGCCAAAATGCCCCAATGACAACTACAATGCTCTCATTGCCCATTTTACGAGCCACAATGCCCACATAAATACCTCAATGCCCTCCATGCCAGCCCTAATACCTTCATAACTATTAAAATGCCCCCATGACAGCCACACTGAATTAGAATTCTTCAAAGACAACTGCAATAAGCTTAATGATCCTCTAATCAGTCTAATTGCCCCATGAAGTCCATCATATCCTTTATACCAGCTATAGTGCTCCATGCCATCAAAAACTCATATTTTCCAGTCACAATGCTCACCATAAGAGCCAATATGCCACCATGACACCCACAATATCTCTTATCTGAGCCACTATGTCCTTATTACAGCCACAATTAAATTCATGCCAGCCAGAATGCCCTCATTTCCACCTTTCCAGAAGGAAAGTCTCCATACCACCCACAATGCCCCTGTGCAATCTACAATGCCAAAATGACAACAGCTATATCCATTTTCCCAGTCACAAATCCCCCATGCCAGCCACAATGTACTTTATTAAAGCAACAATGCTGTCAATGCACCTTATCCTCGCCACAATGCCTCTTTGACCAGCAAAAGCCTTTAATACCCTTATGCCAGCCACGAATCCCCACTATAACCAAAATGCCCTCACTTCCTCCTTTGCCAGTTACAATGACCTCCATGCCAGCCAGAATGCCCTTAATTTCCTTTTAGCCAATCACAATATCCCCAATGCAACCACAAAGCCCTCATGCCAGCCATAATTCCACATTCCAGCGACAATGCCAGATACAATGTACTTAATCCCGGAAACAATACTCCTTATGCCAGCCACATTGCCAAAACGACAACCACAAACCTCCAATGCCCGTATACCAACCATATTGCCTCCATGACAGCCAAAATGTCCTCACATCCCCTTTTGCGAGAAACAATACCATCCATGCCAGTCACAACGCCCTCACTTCACCCTTGGCCAAAAACAATGACAACCACAAAGCCCCCAAGCCAGCCACAATAACACCCGATATGTCTATTATTCCAGTCAAAATGCCACCATAACAGCCAGTAACAATGCTGCCAATGCCCCTTATGCCAATCACAATGACAGCTACATATAATCAATGCCCATATGACAGACAAAATGCTCTCATTTGCTAAAACAAAGCCCTTCATGCCAGCTACAATGTACTCATTTACTCTTTGTCAACCACAATGTCCACATGACAGTCACAAATCCCTATGCCAGCAATGATGGCACATGTCAGCCACAATGCCCTCCACGACAGTCACAATGCCATTATTAGCCTATGCAAACTAGAATGGCCTTGTTCTAACTATAATGCCGCTAATTTAAGCCACAATGCCCACATAACACCCGCTATATGCCTTATTCCATCTGGAATACTCCAACGCCAGCCATAATGGCTCCCATTCAAGCAACAATGCCTAAATGCAAGCCATAATACTCCTATAAGAGCCACTTTGAACCCATTTTACCCACAATGTCCCTTATACCGGCTACAATATCTCCATGACAGCCAAAATGTCCTCTATGCCAGCCAAAATGCCCTCATTTCTGCTTTTGCCAGTCATAATGCTCCATGACAGCCACAGTTACCTCATTTCTCTCAATGCCGGCCACATGGCCCTCCATACCTGCCACAATGCCCACATGACAGCAAAAATTTCCTATTGGGAAAGGGGAGATGGTGATGAATGTGTATGTTAGAATGTAAATGCAGTAAATCCATGTGTAGAACGCAAAGGCATTTACAATGCCCTGAAATATCTGTAGCCAATATATGTACTACTAGACATGTATTCTTATATACTAGGAAGGTATTACCACACCTCTGAAAGTCCAGAGCTAGAAACTAGCCTGATAATTATCAGTAATTAATAATAATATTAATTACCAGTTCTCTGATTCCTCTATTGCCGCTGACTGGAGGATTCCATATCTTGCTTCTTTTCACTCTCAAATAGACACCTAGAAAAAAAAAAGAGGTGTGATAATACGTTCCTGGTATATGCTATGTGGTATATGTATTGGATCAGTAAAGAGATGTTAGTGTGCCTAGTTTCTCATAAAACAAAAGTAATTTTTAAAGGGCAATTGAACCCATTCTGGGATACCTTCTGATGAGCCAAACTAGAGATCCCACCTGAAGAATTCCTATCTAAGAATCTGCAACGACCACCCCATCCTGACTAGAAGCCACAAGTAGCATAGAAATGTCTCTGACCACATTCCCTAATTTACTCACCAATCACATTCTCAAGAATATCTTACAAGAACAATTACTATCGAAAAAAACAAACCTTTTGCAAACCACAACCAAACACAACCTGACCAGGGAAATCCAACTCAAAATCATTTTATTATCAAAACTGTGTGAATTATTTCTATCACACCTACTTTACATAATGATAATACTTTCAAGAGTAATTTTATCAACATTTATTAGCCCCACAAAAGACTGAAAACATACTTTTACCCAAAAGTATAAGTAACCATTTCTCACTTAACTTATGCCTCCTGGAATAAAAACCCTTTTGAGTAAAGTTATTTTTTTCTTCTTTGCTCTCCTGAATTAAGAAGTCACGACAGTCACAATGTTCCAATCACAGCACAATGCCCGTTTGAGAACAGCAATACCTAAAAAGCTGGAGTACCTGCCACAAAGTCCTCAGTGCCAACCACCTTTCCCCATGACAACCACAATGCCTTTAATGAACCCTATGAAAGCCACAATACCTGCTAGGCCAACCAAAATTCCCACATGACAACCAGAGTGCCCTCTATATCAGCCACAATACCCCAATAAAAGCCACAATGCTCTTCAGGCCAGCCATAATGCCCCCATAACACCCACAAAGTACCTTATGCCATCTACTATGCCCCATGCCAGCCACCAGGTTCTTATAAGAGCCACTATGCCTTATGCCAGCCATATTGCCTCCTTTTAAGTCACAATCAACTCTCTTCCATGCAATAATCAATGCCCTTTAAGCCAGCCCCTATGCCCAAGTGGTATTTAAAAACTGGCAATATCCCTTTACGGGCCACTATGCCGCAATAAAAAGCAACAATGCGCTCACTTCCCCCTTTGCCAACTAGCACATGACAGATACAAATCCCCATGCTAGCCATGACACCTGCCAGACACAATGCCCTCATGACCCCTGCTGTCCCTTATCCCAGTTAAAATGCCCCCAATGTTAGCCACAATTTCATTCATGCCAGCCACAATGCTAACTAACCACAAAAACACCATGACAGTCAAAGTACCCCGTGACACCCAACATGCTTATATGAAATCACCAATATCCCATATCCAAACCAAAATGCCCCCATTACAGCTACAATGTCCCCAGTATCCTTTATACCTCTCACAATTCCCCTTATTCCAGACACATTGCCCTCAATGCCCCCCTTAGCCAACCGCAATAAAACCATGACAACCACAATGGCCTCAGTGCCCCAATGACAACTATAATGCCCTATGACAGTCCAAAAAGTCATCTTGCCAGCCACAATGACTCCATGAAATTTACTAAACCCCATCTGCAATATTCCTTATCTCCTCAAAATGCCCTCATGACATCCACAATGTTCATAATCCCAGTCACAATACCCCATGAAACTCACAATAAAGCCCACATGAGAGCCACAGTGCCCATGACAGAAACTATTACCCTACAATGGCCAAAATGCCCCAATGACAACTACAATGCTCTCATTGCCCATTTTACCAGCCACAATGCCCACATAAATACCTCAATGCCCTCCATGCCAGCCCTAATACCTTCATAACTATTAAAATGCCCCCATGACAGCCACACTGAATTAGAATTCCTCAAAGACAACTGCAATAAGCTTAATGATCCTCTAATCAGTCTCATTGCCCCATGAAGTCCATCATATCCTTTATACCAGCTATAGTGCTCCATGCCATCAAAAACTCATATTTTCCAGTCACAATGCTCACCATAAGAGCCAATATGCCACCATGACACCCACAATATCTCTTATCTGAGCCACTATGTCCTTATTACAGCCACAATTAAATTCATGCCAGCCAGAATGCCCTCATTTCCACCTTTCCAGAAGGAAAGTCTCCATACCACCCACAATGCCCCTGTGCAATCTACAATGCCAAAATGACAACAGCTATATCCATTTTCCCAGTCACAAATCCCCCATGCCAGCCACAATGTACTTTATTAAAGCAACAATGCTGTCAATGCACCTTATCCTCGCCACAATGCCTCTTTGACCAGCAAAAGCCTTTAATACCCTTATGCCAGCCACGAATCCCCACTATAACCAAAATGCCCTCACTTCCTCCTTTGCCAGTTACAATGACCTCCATGCCAGCCAGAATGCCCTTAATTTCCTTTTAGCCAATCACAATATCCCCAAGGCAACCACAAAGCCCTCATGCCAGCCATAATTCCACATTCCAGCGACAATGCCAGATACAATGTACTTAATCCCGGAAACAATACTCCTTATGCCAGCCACATTGCCAAAACGACAACCACAAACCTCCAATGCCCGTATACCAACCATATTGCCTCCATGACAGCCAAAATGTCCTCACATCCCCTTTTGCGAGAAACAATACCATCCATGCCAGTCACAACGCCCTCACTTCACCCTTGGCCAAAAACAATGACAACCACAAAGCCCCCAAGCCAGCCACAATAACACCCGATATGTCTATTATTCCAGTCAAAATGCCACCATAACAGCCAGTAACAATGCTGCCAATGCCCCTTATGCCAATCACAATGACAGCTACATATAATCAATGCCCATATGACAGACAAAATGCTCTCATTTGCTAAAACAAAGCCCTTCATGCCAGCTACAATGTACTCATTTACTCTTTGTCAACCACAATGTCCACATGACAGTCACAAATCCCTATGCCAGCAATGATGGCACATGTCAGCCACAATGCCCTCCACGACAGTCACAATGCCATTATTAGCCTATGCAAACTAGAATGGCCTTGTTCTAACTATAATGCCGCTAATTTAAGCCACAATGCCCACATAACACCCGCTATATGCCTTATTCCATCTGGAATACTCCAACGCCAGCCATAATGGCTCCCATTCAAGCAACAATGCCTAAATGCAAGCCATAATACTCCTATAAGAGCCACTTTGAACCCATTTTACCCACAATGTCCCTTATACCGGCTACAATATCTCCATGACAGCCAAAATGTCCTCTATGCCAGCCAAAATGCCCTAATTTCTGCTTTTGCCAGTCATAATGCTCCATGACAGCCACAGTTACCTCATTTCTCTCAATGCCGGCCACATGGCCCTCCATACCTGCCACAATGCCCACATGACAGCAAAAATTTCCTATTGGGAAAGGGGAGATGGTGATGAATGTGTATGTTAGAATGTAAATGCAGTAAATCCATGTGTAGAACGCAAAGGCATTTACAATGCCCTGAAATATCTGTAGCCAATATATGTACTACTAGACATGTATTCTTATATACTAGGAAGGTATTACCACACCTCTGAAAGTCCAGAGCTAGAAACTAGCCTGATAATTATCAGTAATTAATAATAATATTAATTACCAGTTCTCTGATTCCTCTATTGCCGCTGACTGGAGGATTCCATATCTTGCTTCTTTTCACTCTCAAATAGACACCTAGAAAAAAAAAAGAGGTGTGATAATACGTTCCTGGTATATGCTATGTGGTATATGTATTGGATCAGTAAAGAGATGTTAGTGTGCCTAGTTTCTCATAAAACAAAAGTAATTTTTAAAGGGCAATTGAACCCATTCTGGGATACCTTCTGATGAGCCAAACTAGAGATCCCACCTGAAGAATTCCTATCTAAGAATCTGCAACGACCACCCCATCCTGACTAGAAGCCACAAGTAGCATAGAAATGTCTCTGACCACATTCCCTAATTTACTCACCAATCACATTCTCAAGAATATCTTACAAGAACAATTACTATCGAAAAAAACAAACCTTTTGCAAACCACAACCAAACACAACCTGACCAGGGAAATCCAACTCAAAATCATTTTATTATCAAAACTGTGTGAATTATTTCTATCACACCTACTTTACATAATGATAATACTTTCAAGAGTAATTTTATCAACATTTATTAGCCCCACAAAAGACTGAAAACATACTTTTACCCAAAAGTATAAGTAACCATTTCTCACTTAACTTATGCCTCCTGGAATAAAAACCCTTTTGAGTAAAGTTATTTTTTTCTTCTTTGCTCTCCTGAATTAAGAAGTCACGACAGTCACAATGTTCCAATCACAGCACAATGCCCGTTTGAGAACAGCCATACCTAAAAAGCTGGAGTACCTGCCACAAAGTCCTCAGTGCCAACCACCTTTCCCCATGACAACCACAATGCCTTTAATGAACCCTATGAAAGCCACAATACCTGCTAGGCCAACCAAAATTCCCACATGACAACCAGAGTGCCCTCTATATCAGCCACAATACCCCAATAAAAGCCACAATGCTCTTCAGGCCAGCCATAATGCCCCCATAACACCCACAAAGTACCTTATGCCATCTACTATGCCCCATGCCAGCCACCAGGTTCTTATAAGAGCCACTATGCCTTATGCCAGCCATATTGCCTCCTTTTAAGTCACAATCAACTCTCTTCCATGCAATAATCAATGCCCTTTAAGCCAGCCCCTATGCCCAAGTGGTATTTAAAAACTGGCAATATCCCTTTACGGGCCACTATGCCGCAATAAAAAGCAACAATGCGCTCACTTCCCCCTTTGCCAACTAGCACATGACAGATACAAATCCCCATGCTAGCCATGACACCTGCCAGACACAATGCCCTCATGACCCCTGCTGTCCCTTATCCCAGTTAAAATGCCCCCAATGTTAGCCACAATTTCATTCATGCCAGCCACAATGCTAACTAACCACAAAAACACCATGACAGTCAAAGTACCCCGTGACACCCAACATGCTTATATGAAATCACCAATATCCCATATCCAAACCAAAATGCCCCCATTACAGCTACAATGTCCCCAGTATCCTTTATACCTCTCACAATTCCCCTTATTCCAGACACATTGCCCTCAATGCCCCCCTTAGCCAACCGCAATAAAACCATGACAACCACAATGGCCTCAGTGCCCCAATGACAACTATAATGCCCTATGACAGTCCAAAAAGTCATCTTGCCAGCCACAATGACACCATGAAATTTACTAAACCCCATCTGCAATATTCCTTATCTCCTCAAAATGCCCTCATGACATCCACAATGTTCATAATCCCAGTCACAATACCCCATGAAACTCACAATAAAGCCCACATGAGAGCCACAGTGCCCATGACAGAAACTATTACCCTACAATGGCCAAAATGCCCCAATGACAACTACAATGCTCTCATTGCCCATTTTACCAGCCACAATGCCCACATAAATACCTCAATGCCCTCCATGCCAGCCCTAATACCTTCATAACTATTAAAATGCCCCCATGACAGCCACACTGAATTAGAATTCCTCAAAGACAACTGCAATAAGCTTAATGATCCTCTAATCAGTCTCATTGCCCCATGAAGTCCATCATATCCTTTATACCAGCTATAGTGCTCCATGCCATCAAAAACTCATATTTTCCAGTCACAATGCTCACCATAAGAGCCAATATGCCACCATGACACCCACAATATCTCTTATCTGAGCCACTATGTCCTTATTACAGCCACAATTAAATTCATGCCAGCCAGAATGCCCTCATTTCCACCTTTCCAGAAGGAAAGTCTCCATACCACCCACAATGCCCCTGTGCAATCTACAATGCCAAAATGACAACAGCTATATCCATTTTCCCAGTCACAAATACCCCATGCCAGCCACAATGTACTTTATTAAAGCAACAATGCTGTCAATGCACCTTATCCTCGCCACAATGCCTCTTTGACCAGCAAAAGCCTTTAATACCCTTATGCCAGCCACGAATCCCAACTATAACCAAAATGCCCTCACTTCCTCCTTTGCCAGTTACAATGACCTCCATGCCAGCCAGAATGCCCTTAATTTCCTTTTAGCCAATCACAATATCCCCAAGGCAACCACAAAGCCCTCATGCCAGCCATAATTCCACATTCCAGCGACAATGCCAGATACAATGTACTTAATCCCGGAAACAATACTCCTTATGCCAGCCACATTGCCAAAACGACAACCACAAACCTCCAATGCCCGTATACCAACCATATTGCCTCCATGACAGCCAAAATGTCCTCACATCCCCTTTTGCGAGAAACAATACCATCCATGCCAGTCACAACGCCCTCACTTCACCCTTGGCCAAAAACAATGACAACCACAAAGCCCCCAAGCCAGCCACAATAACACCCGATATGTCTATTATTCCAGTCAAAATGCCACCATAACAGCCAGTAACAATGCTGCCAATGCCCCTTATGCCAATCACAATGACAGCTACATATAATCAATGCCCATATGACAGACAAAATGCTCTCATTTGCTAAAACAAAGCCCTTCATGCCAGCTACAATGTACTCATTTACTCTTTGTCAACCACAATGTCCACATGACAGTCACAAATCCCTATGCCAGCAATGATGGCACATGTCAGCCACAATGCCCTCCACGACAGTCACAATGCCATTATTAGCCTATGCAAACTAGAATGGCCTTGTTCTAACTATAATGCCGCTAATTTAAGCCACAATGCCCACATAACACCCGCTATATGCCTTATTCCATCTGGAATACTCCAACGCCAGCCATAATGGCTCCCATTCAAGCAACAATGCCTAAATGCAAGCCATAATACTCCTATAAGAGCCACTTTGAACCCATTTTACCCACAATGTCCCTTATACCGGCTACAATATCTCCATGACAGCCAAAATGTCCTCTATGCCAGCCAAAATGCCCTCATTTCTGCTTTTGCCAGTCATAATGCTCCATGACAGCCACAGTTACCTCATTTCTCTCAATGCCGGCCACATGGCCCTCCATACCTGCCACAATGCCCACATGACAGCAAAAATTTCCTATTGGGAAAGGGGAGATGGTGATGAATGTGTATGTTAGAATGTAAATGCAGTAAATCCATGTGTAGAACGCAAAGGCATTTACAATGCCCTGAAATATCTGTAGCCAATATATGTACTACTAGACATGTATTCTTATATACTAGGAAGGTATTACCACACCTCTGAAAGTCCAGAGCTAGAAACTAGCCTGATAATTATCAGTAATTAATAATAATATTAATTACCAGTTCTCTGATTCCTCTATTGCCGCTGACTGGAGGATTCCATATCTTGCTTCTTTTCACTCTCAAATAGACACCTAGAAAAAAAAAAGAGGTGTGATAATACGTTCCTGGTATATGCTATGTGGTATATGTATTGGATCAGTAAAGAGATGTTAGTGTGCCTAGTTTCTCATAAAACAAAAGTAATTTTTAAAGGGCAATTGAACCCATTCTGGGATACCTTCTGATGAGCCAAACTAGAGATCCCACCTGAAGAATTCCTATCTAAGAATCTGCAACGACCACCCCATCCTGACTAGAAGCCACAAGTAGCATAGAAATGTCTCTGACCACATTCCCTAATTTACTCACCAATCACATTCTCAAGAATATCTTACAAGAACAATTACTATCGAAAAAAACAAACCTTTTGCAAACCACAACCAAACACAACCTGACCAGGGAAATCCAACTCAAAATCATTTTATTATCAAAACTGTGTGAATTATTTCTATCACACCTACTTTACATAATGATAATACTTTCAAGAGTAATTTTATCAACATTTATTAGCCCCACAAAAGACTGAAAACATACTTTTACCCAAAAGTATAAGTAACCATTTCTCACTTAACTTATGCCTCCTGGAATAAAAACCCTTTTGAGTAAAGTTATTTTTTTCTTCTTTGCTCTCCTGAATTAAGAAGTCACGACAGTCACAATGTTCCAATCACAGCACAATGCCCGTTTGAGAACAGCAATACCTAAAAAGCTGGAGTACCTGCCACAAAGTCCTCAGTGCCAACCACCTTTCCCCATGACAACCACAATGCCTTTAATGAACCCTATGAAAGCCACAATACCTGCTAGGCCAACCAAAATTCCCACATGACAACCAGAGTGCCCTCTATATCAGCCACAATACCCCAATAAAAGCCACAATGCTCTTCAGGCCAGCCATAATGCCCCCATAACACCCACAAAGTACCTTATGCCATCTACTATGCCCCATGCCAGCCACCAGGTTCTTATAAGAGCCACTATGCCTTATGCCAGCCATATTGCCTCCTTTTAAGTCACAATCAACTCTCTTCCATGCAATAATCAATGCCCTTTAAGCCAGCCCCTATGCCCAAGTGGTATTTAAAAACTGGCAATATCCCTTTACGGGCCACTATGCCGCAATAAAAAGCAACAATGCGCTCACTTCCCCCTTTGCCAACTAGCACATGACAGATACAAATCCCCATGCTAGCCATGACACCTGCCAGACACAATGCCCTCATGACCCCTGCTGTCCCTTATCCCAGTTAAAATGCCCCCAATGTTAGCCACAATTTCATTCATGCCAGCCACAATGCTAACTAACCACAAAAACACCATGACAGTCAAAGTACCCCGTGACACCCAACATGCTTATATGAAATCACCAATATCCCATATCCAAACCAAAATGCCCCCATTACAGCTACAATGTCCCCAGTATCCTTTATACCTCTCACAATTCCCCTTATTCCAGACACATTGCCCTCAATGCCCCCCTTAGCCAACCGCAATAAAACCATGACAACCACAATGGCCTCAGTGCCCCAATGACAACTATAATGCCCTATGACAGTCCAAAAAGTCATCTTGCCAGCCACAATGACTCCATGAAATTTACTAAACCCCCATCTGCAATATTCCTTATCTCCTCAAAATGCCCTCATGACATCCACAATGTTCATAATCCCAGTCACAATACCCCATGAAACTCACAATAAAGCCCACATGAGAGCCACAGTGCCCATGACAGAAACTATTACCCTACAATGGCCAAAATGCCCCAATGACAACTACAATGCTCTCATTGCCCATTTTACCAGCCACAATGCCCACATAAATACCTCAATGCCCTCCATGCCAGCCCTAATACCTTCATAACTATTAAAATGCCCCCATGACAGCCACACTGAATTAGAATTCCTCAAAGACAACTGCAATAAGCTTAATGATCCTCTAATCAGTCTAATTGCCCCATGAAGTCCATCATATCCTTTATACCAGCTATAGTGCTCCATGCCATCAAAAACTCATATTTTCCAGTCACAATGCTCACCATAAGAGCCAATATGCCACCATGACACCCACAATATCTCTTATCTGAGCCACTATGTCCTTATTACAGCCACAATTAAATTCATGCCAGCCAGAATGCCCTCATTTCCACCTTTCCAGAAGGAAAGTCTCCATACCACCCACAATGCCCCTGTGCAATCTACAATGCCAAAATGACAACAGCTATATCCATTTTCCCAGTCACAAATCCCCCATGCCAGCCACAATGTACTTTATTAAAGCAACAATGCTGTCAATGCACCTTATCCTCGCCACAATGCCTCTTTGACCAGCAAAAGCCTTTAATACCCTTATGCCAGCCACGAATCCCCACTATAACCAAAATGCCCTCACTTCCTCCTTTGCCAGTTACAATGACCTCCATGCCAGCCAGAATGCCCTTAATTTCCTTTTAGCCAATCACAATATCCCCAAGGCAACCACAAAGCCCTCATGCCAGCCATAATTCCACATTCCAGCCACAATGCCAGATACAATGTACTTAATCCCGGAAACAATACTCCTTATGCCAGCCACATTGCCAAAACGACAACCACAAACCTCCAATGCCCGTATACCAACCATATTGCCTCCATGACAGCCAAAATGTCCTCACATCCCCTTTTGCGAGAAACAATACCATCCATGCCAGTCACAACGCCCTCACTTCACCCTTGGCCAAAAACAATGACAACCACAAAGCCCCCAAGCCAGCCACAATAACACCCGATATGTCTATTATTCCAGTCAAAATGCCACCATAACAGCCAGTAACAATGCTGCCAATGCCCCTTATGCCAACCACAATGACAGCTACATATAATCAATGCCCATATGACAGACAAAATGCTCTCATTTGCTAAAACAAAGCCCTTCATGCCAGCTACAATGTACTCATTTACTCTTTGTCAACCACAATGTCCACATGACAGTCACAAATCCCTATGCCAGCAATGATGGCACATGTCAGCCACAATGCCCTCCACGACAGTCACAATGCCATTATTAGCCTATGCAAACTAGAATGGCCTTGTTCTAACTATAATGCCGCTAATTTAAGCCACAATGCCCACATAACACCCGCTATATGCCTTATTCCATCTGGAATACTCCAACGCCAGCCATAATGGCTCCCATTCAAGCAACAATGCCTAAATGCAAGCCATAATACTCCTATAAGAGCCACTTTGAACCCATTTTACCCACAATGTCCCTTATACCGGCTACAATATCTCCATGACAGCCAAAATGTCCTCTATGCCAGCCAAAATGCCCTCATTTCTGCTTTTGCCAGTCATAATGCTCCATGACAGCCACAGTTACCTCATTTCTCTCAATGCCGGCCACAGGGCCCTCCATACCTGCCACAATGCCCACATGACAGCAAAAATTTCCTATTGGGAAAGGGGAGATGGTGATGAATGTGTATGTTAGAATGTAAATGCAGTAAATCCATGTGTAGAACGCAAAGGCATTTACAATGCCCTGAAATATCTGTAGCCAATATATGTACTACTAGACATGTATTCTTATATACTAGGAAGGTATTACCACACCTCTGAAAGTCCAGAGCTAGAAACTAGCCTGATAATTATCAGTAATTAATAATAATATTAATTACCAGTTCTCTGATTCCTCTATTGCCGCTGACTGGAGGATTCCATATCTTGCTTCTTTTCACTCTCAAATAGACACCTAGAAAAAAAAAGAGGTGTGATAATACGTTCTTGGTATATGCTATGTGGTATATGTATTGGATCAGTAAAGAGATGTTAGTGTGCCTAGTTTCTCATAAAACAAAAGTAATTTTTAAAGGGCAATTGAACCCATTCTGGGATACCTTCTGATGAGCCAAACTAGAGATCCCACCTGAAGAATTCCTATCTAAGAATCTGCAACGACCACCCCATCCTGACTAGAAGCCACAAGTAGCATAGAAATGTCTCTGACCACATTCCCTAATTTACTCACCAATCACATTCTCAAGAATATCTTACAAGAACAATTACTATCGAAAAAAACAAACCTTTTGCAAACCACAACCAAACACAACCTGACCAGGGAAATACAACTCAAAATCATTTTATTATCAAAACTGTGTGAATTATTTCTATCACACCTACTTTACATAATGATAATACTTTCAAGAGTAATTTTATCAACATTTATTAGCCCCACAAAAGACTGAAAACATACTTTTACCCAAAAGTATAAGTAACCATTTCTCACTTAACTTATGCCTCCTGGAATAAAAACCCTGTTGAGTAAAGTTATTTTTTTCTTCTTTGCTCTCCTAAATTAAGAAGTCATGACAGTCACAATGTTCCAATAACAGCACAATGCCCGTTTGAGAACAGCAATACCTAAAAAGCTGGAGTACCTGCCACAAAGTCCTCAGTGCCAACCACCTTTCCCCATGACAACCACAATGCCTTTAATGAACCCTATGAAAGCCACAATACCTGCTAGGCCAACCAAAATTCCCACATGACAACCAGAGTGCCCTCTATACCAGCCACAATACCCCAATAAAAGCCACAATGCTCTTCAGGCCAGCCATAATGCCCCCATAACACCACAAAGTACCTTATGCCATCTACTATGCCCCATGCCAGCCACCAGGTTCTTATAAGAGCCACTATGCCTTATGCCAGCCATATTGCCTCCTTTTAAGTCACAATCAACTCTCTTCCATGCAATAATCAATGCCCTTTAAGCCAGCCCCTATGCCCAAGTGGTATTTAAAAACTGGCAATATCCCTTTACGGGCCACTATGCCGCAATAAAAAGCAACAATGCGCTCACTTCCCCCTTTGCCAACTAGCACATGACAGATACAAATCCCCATGCTAGCCATGACACCTGTCAGACACAATGCCCTCATGACCCCTGCTGTCCCTTATCCCAGTTAAAATGCCCCAATGTTAGCCACAATTTCATTCATGCCAGCCACAATGCTAACTAACCACAAAAACACCATGACAGTCAAAGTACCCCGTGACACCCAACATGCTTATATGAAATCACCAATATCCCATATCCAAACCAAAATGCCCCATTACAGCTAGAAATGTCCCCAGTATCCTTTATACCTCTCACAATTCCCCTTATTCCAGACACATTGCCCTCAATGCCCCCCTTAGCCAACCGCAATAAAACCATGACAACCACAATGGCCTCAGTGCCCCAATGACAACTATAATGCCCTATGACAGTCCAAAAAGTCATCTTGCCAGCCACAATGACTCCATGAAATTTACTAAACCCCATCTGCAATATTCCTTATCTCCTCAAAATGCCCTCATGACATCCACAATGTTCATAATCCCAGTCACAATACCCCATGAAACTCACAATAAAGCCCACATGAGAGCCACAGTGCCCATGACAGAAACTATTACCCTACAATGGCCAAAATGCCCCAATGACAACTACAATGCTCTCATTGCCCATTTTACCAGCCACAATGCCCACATAAATACCTCAATGCCCTCCATGCCAGCCCTAATACCTTCATAACTATTAAAATGCCCCCATGACAGCCACACTGAATTAGAATTCCTCTAAGACAACTGCAATAAGCTTAATGATCCTCTAATCAGTCTCATTGCCCCATGAAGTCCATCATATCCTTTATACCAGCTATAGTGCTCCATGCCATCAAAAACTCATATTTTCCAGTCACAATGCTCACCATAAGAGCCAATATGCCACCATGACACCCACAATATCTCTTATCTGAGCCACTATGTCCTTATTACAGCCACAATTAAATTCATGCCAGCCAGAATGCCCTCATTTCCACCTTTCCAGAAGGAAAGTCTCCATACCACCCACAATGCCCCTGTGCAATCTACAATGCCAAAATGACAACAGCTATATCCATTTTCCCAGTCACAAATCCCCCATGCCAGCCACAATGTACTTTATTAAAGCAACAATGCTGTCAATGCACCTTATCCTCGCCACAATGCCTCTTTGACCAGCAAAAGCCTTTAATACCCTTATGCCAGCCACGAATCCCCACTATAACCAAAATGCCCTCACTTCCTCCTTTGCCAGTTACAATGACCTCCATGCCAGCCAGAATGCCCTTAATTTCCTTTTAGCCAATCACAATATCCCCAAGGCAACCACAAAGCCCTCATGCCAGCCATAATTCCGCATTCCAGCCACAATGCCAGATACAATGTACTTAATCCCGGAAACAATACTCCTTATGCCAGCCACATTGCCAAAACGACAACCACAAACCTCCAATGCCCGTATACCAACCATATTGCCTCCATGACAGCCAAAATGTCCTCACATCCCCTTTTGCGAGAAACAATACCATCCATGCCAGTCACAACGCCCTCACTTCACCCTTGGCCAAAAACAATGACAACCACAAAGCCCCCAAGCCAGCCACAATAACACCCGATATGTCTATTATTCCAGTCAAAATGCCACCATAACAGCCAGTAACAATGCTGCCAATGCCCCTTATGCCAATCACAATGACAGCTACATATAATCAATGCCCATATGACAGACAAAATGCTCTCATTTGCTAAAACAAAGCCCTTCATGCCAGCTACAATGTACTCATTTACTCTTTGTCAACCACAATGTCCACATGACAGTCACAAATCCCTATGCCAGCAATGATGGCACATGTCAGCCACAATGCCCTCCACGACAGTCACAATGCCATTATTAGCCTATGCAAACTAGAATGGCCTTGTTCTAACTATAATGCCGCTAATTTAAGCCACAATGCCCGCATAACACCCGCTATATGCCTTATTCCATCTGGAATACTCCAACGCCAGCCATAATGGCTCCCATTCAAGCAACAATGCCTAAATGCAAGCCATAATACTCCTATAAGAGCCACTTTGAACCCATTTTACCCACAATGTCCCTTATACCGGCTACAATATCTCCATGACAGCCAAAATGTCCTCTATGCCAGCCAAAATGCCCTCATTTCTGCTTTTGCCAGTCATAATGCTCCATGACAGCCACAGTTACCTCATTTCTCTCAATGCCGGCCACATGGCCCTCCATACCTGCCACAATACCCACATGACAGCAAAAATTTCCTATTGGGAAAGGGGAGATGGTGATGAATGTGTATGTTAGAATGTAAATGCAGTAAATCCATGTGTAGAACGCAAAGGCATTTACAATGCCCTGAAATATCTGTAGCCAATATATGTACTACTAGACATGTATTCTTATATACTAGGAAGGTATTACCACACCTCTGAAAGTCCAGAGCTAGAAACTAGCCTGATAATTATCAGTAATTAATAATAATATTAATTACCAGTTCTCTGATTCCTCTATTGCCGCTGACTGGAGGATTCCATATCTTGCTTCTTTTCACTTTCAAATAGACACCTAGAAAAAAAAAAGAGGTGTGATAATACGTTCCTGGTATATGCTATGTGGTATATGTATTGGATCAGTAAAGAGATGTTAGTGTGCCTAGTTTCTCATAAAACAAAAGTAATTTTTAAAGGGCAATTGAACCCATTCTGGGATACCTTCTGATGAGCCAAACTAGAGATCCCACCTGAAGAATTCCTATCTAAGAATCTGCAACGACCACCCCATCCTGACTAGAAGCCACAAGTAGCATAGAAATGTCTCTGACCACATTCCCTAATTTACTCACCAATCACATTCTCAAGAATATCTTACAAGAACAATTACTATCGAAAAAAACAAACCTTTTGCAAACCACAACCAAACACAACCTGACCAGGGAAATCCAACTCAAAATCATTTTATTATCAAAACTGTGTGAATTATTTCTATCACACCTACTTTACATAATGATAATACTTTCAAGAGTAATTTTATCAACATTTATTAGCCCCACAAAAGACTGAAAACATACTTTTACCCAAAAGTATAAGTAACCATTTCTCACTTAACTTATGCCTCCTGGAATAAAAACCCTTTTGAGTAAAGTTATTTTTTTCTTCTTTGCTCTCCTGAATTAAGAAGTCACGACAGTCACAATGTTCCAATCACAGCACAATGCCCGTTTGAGAACAGCAATACCTAAAAAGCTGGAGTACCTGCCACAAAGTCCTCAGTGCCAACCACCTTTCCCCATGACAACCACAATGCCTTTAATGAACCCTATGAAAGCCACAATACCTGCTAGGCCAACCAAAATTCCCACATGACAACCAGAGTGCCCTCTATATCAGCCACAATACCCCAATAAAAGCCACAATGCTCTTCAGGCCAGCCATAATGCCCCCATAACACCCACAAAGTACCTTATGCCATCTACTATGCCCCATGCCAGCCACCAGGTTCTTATAAGAGCCACTATGCCTTATGCCAGCCATATTGCCTCCTTTTAAGTCACAATCAACTCTCTTCCATGCAATAATCAATGCCCTTTAAGCCAGCCCCTATGCCCAAGTGGTATTTAAAAACTGGCAATATCCCTTTACGGGCCACTATGCCGCAATAAAAAGCAACAATGTGCTCACTTCCCCCTTTGCCAACTAGCACATGACAGATACAAATCCCCATGCTAGCCATGACACCTGCCAGACACAATGCCCTCATGACCCCTGCTGTCCCTTATCCCAGTTAAAATGCCCCCAATGTTAGCCACAATTTCATTCATGCCAGCCACAATGCTAACTAACCACAAAAACACCATGACAGTCAAAGTACCCCGTGACACCCAACATGCTTATATGAAATCACCAATATCCCATATCCAAACCAAAATGCCCCCATTACAGCTACAATGTCCCCAGTATCCTTTATACCTCTCACAATTCCCCTTATTCCAGACACATTGCCCTCAATGCCCCCCTTAGCCAACCGCAATAAAACCATGACAACCACAATGGCCTCAGTGCCCCAATGACAACTATAATGCCCTATGACAGTCCAAAAAGTCATCTTGCCAGCCACAATGACTCCATGAAATTTACTAAACCCCCATCTGCAATATTCCTTATCTCCTCAAAATGCCCTCATGACATCCACAATGTTCATAATCCCAGTCACAATACCCCATGAAACTCACAATAAAGCCCACATGAGAGCCACAGTGCCCATGACAGAAACTATTACCCTACAATGGCCAAAATGCCCCAATGACAACTACAATGCTCTCATTGCCCATTTTACCAGCCACAATGCCCACATAAATACCTCAATGCCCTCCATGCCAGCCCTAATACCTTCATAACTATTAAAATGCCCCCATGACAGCCACACTGAATTAGAATTCCTCAAAGACAACTGCAATAAGCTTAATGATCCTCTAATCAGTCTCATTGCCCCATGAAGTCCATCATATCCTTTATACCAGCTATAGTGCTCCATGCCATCAAAAACTCATATTTTCCAGTCACAATGCTCACCATAAGAGCCAATATGCCACCATGACACCCACAATATCTCTTATCTGAGCCACTATGTCCTTATTACAGCCACAATTAAATTCATGCCAGCCAGAATGCCCTCATTTCCACCTTTCCAGAAGGAAAGTCTCCATACCACCCACAATGCCCCTGTGCAATCTACAATGCCAAAATGACAACAGCTATATCCATTTTCCCAGTCACAAATCCCCCATGCCAGCCACAATGTACTTTATTAAAGCAACAATGCTGTCAATGCACCTTATCCTCGCCACAATGCCTCTTTGACCAGCAAAAGCCTTTAATACCCTTATGCCAGCCACGAATCCCCACTATAACCAAAATGCCCTCACTTCCTCCTTTGCCAGTTACAATGACCTCCATGCCAGCCAGAATGCCCTTAATTTCCTTTTAGCCAATCACAATATCCCCAAGGCAACCACAAAGCCCTCATGCCAGCCATAATTCCGCATTCCAGCCACAATGCCAGATACAATGTACTTAATCCCGGAAACAATACTCCTTATGCCAGCCACATTGCCAAAACGACAACCACAAACCTCCAATGCCCGTATACCAACCATATTGCCTCCATGACAGCCAAAATGTCCTCACATCCCCTTTTGCGAGAAACAATACCATCCATGCCAGTCACAACGCCCTCACTTCACCCTTGGCCAAAAACAATGACAACCACAAAGCCCCCAAGCCAGCCACAATAACACCCGATATGTCTATTATTCCAGTCAAAATGCCACCATAACAGCCAGTAACAATGCTGCCAATGCCCCTTATGCCAATCACAATGACAGCTACATATAATCAATGCCCATATGACAGACAAAATGCTCTCATTTGCTAAAACAAAGCCCTTCATGCCAGCTACAATGTACTCATTTACTCTTTGTCAACCACAATGTCCACATGACAGTCACAAATCCCTATGCCAGCAATGATGGCACATGTCAGCCACAATGCCCTCCACGACAGTCACAATGCCATTATTAGCCTATGCAAACTAGAATGGCCTTGTTCTAACTATAATGCCGCTAATTTAAGCCACAATGCCCGCATAACACCCGCTATATGCCTTATTCCATCTGGAATACTCCAACGCCAGCCATAATGGCTCCCATTCAAGCAACAATGCCTAAATGCAAGCCATAATACTCCTATAAGAGCCACTTTGAACCCATTTTACCCACAATGTCCCTTATACCGGCTACAATATCTCCATGACAGCCAAAATGTCCTCTATGCCAGCCAAAATGCCCTCATTTCTGCTTTTGCCAGTCATAATGCTCCATGACAGCCACAGTTACCTCATTTCTCTCAATGCCGGCCACATGGCCCTCCATACCTGCCACAATGCCCACATGACAGCAAAAATTTCCTATTGGGAAAGGGGAGATGGTGATGAATGTGTATGTTAGAATGTAAATGCAGTAAATCCATGTGTAGAACGCAAAGGCATTTACAATGCCCTGAAATATCTGTAGCCAATATATGTACTACTAGACATGTATTCTTATATACTAGGAAGGTATTACCACACCTCTGAAAGTCCAGAGCTAGAAACTAGCCTGATAATTATCAGTAATTAATAATAATATTAATTACCAGTTCTCTGATTCCTCTATTGCCGCTGACTGGAGGATTCCATATCTTGCTTCTTTTCACTCTCAAATAGACACCTAGAAAAAAAAAAGAGGTGTGATAATACGTTCCTGGTATATGCTATGTGGTATATGTATTGGATCAGTAAAGAGATGTTAGTGTGCCTAGTTTCTCATAAAACAAAAGTAATTTTTAAAGGGCAATTGAACCCATTCTGGGATACCTTCTGATGAGCCAAACTAGAGATCCCACCTGAAGAATTCCTATCTAAGAATCTGCAACGACCACCCCATCCTGACTAGAAGCCACAAGTAGCATAGAAATGTCTCTGACCACATTCCCTAATTTACTCACCAATCACATTCTCAAGAATATCTTACAAGAACAATTACTATCGAAAAAAACAAACCTTTTGCAAACCACAACCAAACACAACCTGACCAGGGAAATCCAACTCAAAATCATTTTATTATCAAAACTGTGTGAATTATTTCTATCACACCTACTTTACATAATGATAATACTTTCAAGAGTAATTTTATCAACATTTATTAGCCCCACAAAAGACTGAAAACATACTTTTACCCAAAAGTATAAGTAACCATTTCTCACTTAACTTATGCCTCCTGGAATAAAAACCCTTTTGAGTAAAGTTATTTTTTTCTTCTTTGCTCTCCTGAATTAAGAAGTCACGACAGTCACAATGTTCCAATCACAGCACAATGCCCGTTTGAGAACAGCAATACCTAAAAAGCTGGAGTACCTGCCACAAAGTCCTCAGTGCCAACCACCTTTCCCCATGACAACCACAATGCCTTTAATGAACCCTATGAAAGCCACAATACCTGCTAGGCCAACCAAAATTCCCACATGACAACCAGAGTGCCCTCTATATCAGCCACAATACCCCAATAAAAGCCACAATGCTCTTCAGGCCAGCCATAATGCCCCCATAACACCCACAAAGTACCTTATGCCATCTACTATGCCCCATGCCAGCCACCAGGTTCTTATAAGAGCCACTATGCCTTATGCCAGCCATATTGCCTCCTTTTAAGTCACAATCAACTCTCTTCCATGCAATAATCAATGCCCTTTAAGCCAGCCCCTATGCCCAAGTGGTATTTAAAAACTGGCAATATCCCTTTACGGGCCACTATGCCGCAATAAAAAGCAACAATGCGCTCACTTCCCCCTTTGCCAACTAGCACATGACAGATACAAATCCCCATGCTAGCCATGACACCTGCCAGACACAATGCCCTCATGACCCCTGCTGTCCCTTATCCCAGTTAAAATGCCCCCAATGTTAGCCACAATTTCATTCATGCCAGCCACAATGCTAACTAACCACAAAAACACCATGACAGTCAAAGTACCCCGTGACACCCAACATGCTTATATGAAATCACCAATATCCCATATCCAAACCAAAATGCCCCCATTACAGCTACAATGTCCCCAGTATCCTTTATACCTCTCACAATTCCCCTTATTCCAGACACATTGCCCTCAATGCCCCCCTTAGCCAACCGCAATAAAACCATGACAACCACAATGGCCTCAGTGCCCCAATGACAACTATAATGCCCTATGACAGTCCAAAAAGTCATCTTGCCAGCCACAATGACTCCATGAAATTTACTAAACCCCCATCTGCAATATTCCTTATCTCCTCAAAATGCCCTCATGACATCCACAATGTTCATAATCCCAGTCACAATACCCCATGAAACTCACAATAAAGCCCACATGAGAGCCACAGTGCCCATGACAGAAACTATTACCCTACAATGGCCAAAATGCCCCAATGACAACTACAATGCTCTCATTGCCCATTTTACCAGCCACAATGCCCACATAAATACCTCAATGCCCTCCATGCCAGCCCTAATACCTTCATAACTATTAAAATGCCCCCATGACAGCCACACTGAATTAGAATTCCTCAAAGACAACTGCAATAAGCTTAATGATCCTCTAATCAGTCTCATTGCCCCATGAAGTCCATCATATCCTTTATACCAGCTATAGTGCTCCATGCCATCAAAAACTCATATTTTCCAGTCACAATGCTCACCATAAGAGCCAATATGCCACCATGACACCCACAATATCTCTTATCTGAGCCACTATGTCCTTATTACAGCCACAATTAAATTCATGCCAGCCAGAATGCCCTCATTTCCACCTTTCCAGAAGGAAAGTCTCCATACCACCCACAATGCCCCTGTGCAATCTACAATGCCAAAATGACAACAGCTATATCCATTTTCCCAGTCACAAATCCCCCATGCCAGCCACAATGTACTTTATTAAAGCAACAATGCTGTCAATGCACCTTATCCTCGCCACAATGCCTCTTTGACCAGCAAAAGCCTTTAATACCCTTATGCCAGCCACGAATCCCCACTATAACCAAAATGCCCTCACTTCCTCCTTTGCCAGTTACAATGACCTCCATGCCAGCCAGAATGCCCTTAATTTCCTTTTAGCCAACCACAATATCCCCAAGGCAACCACAAAGCCCTCATGCCAGCCATAATTCCACATTCCAGCCACAATGCCAGATACAATGTACTTAATCCCGGAAACAATACTCCTTATGCCAGCCACATTGCCAAAACGACAACCACAAACCTCCAATGCCCGTATACCAACCATATTGCCTCCATGACAGCCAAAATGTCCTCACATCCCCTTTTGCGAGAAACAATACCATCCATGCCAGTCACAACGCCCTCACTTCACCCTTGGCCAAAAACAATGACAACCACAAAGCCCCCAAGCCAGCCACAATAACACCCGATATGTCTATTATTCCAGTCAAAATGCCACCATAACAGCCAGTAACAATGCTGCCAATGCCCCTTATGCCAACCACAATGACAGCTACATATAATCAATGCCCATATGACAGACAAAATGCTCTCATTTGCTAAAACAAAGCCCTTCATGCCAGCTACAATGTACTCATTTACTCTTTGTCAACCACAATGTCCACATGACAGTCACAAATCCCTATGCCAGCAATGATGGCACATGTCAGCCACAATGCCCTCCACGACAGTCACAATGCCATTATTAGCCTATGCAAACTAGAATGGCCTTGTTCTAACTATAATGCCGCTAATTTAAGCCACAATGCCCACATAACACCCGCTATATGCCTTATTCCATCTGGAATACTCCAACGCCAGCCATAATGGCTCCCATTCAAGCAACAATGCCTAAATGCAAGCCATAATACTCCTATAAGAGCCACTTTGAACCCATTTTACCCACAATGTCCCTTATACCGGCTACAAAATCTCCATGACAGCCAAAATGTCCTCTATGCCAGCCAAAATGCCCTCATTTCTGCTTTTGCCAGTCATAATGCTCCATGACAGCCACAGTTACCTCATTTCTCTCAATGCCGGCCACAGGGCCCTCCATACCTGCCACAATGCCCACATGACAGAAAAAATTTCCTATTTGGAAAGGGGAGATGGTGATGAATGTGTATGTTAGAATGTAAATGCAGTAAATCCATGTGTAGAACGCAAAGGCATTTACAATGCCCTGAAATATCTGTAGCCAATATATGTACTACTAGACATGTATTCTTATATACTAGGAAGGTATTACCACACCTCTGAAAGTCCAGAGCTAGAAGCTAGCCTGAAAATTATCAGTAATTAATAATAATATTAATTACCAGTTCTCTGATTCCTCTATTGCCGCTGACTGGAGGATTCCATATCTTGCTTCTTTTCACTTTCAAAAAGACACCTAGAAAAAAAAAAGAGGTGTGATAATACGTTCCTGGTATATGCTATGTGGTATATGTATTGGATCAGTAAAGAGATGTTAGTGTGCCTAGTTTCTCATAAAACAAAAGTAATTTTTAAAGGGCAATTGAACCCATTCTGGGATACCTTCTGATGAGCCAAACTAGAGATCCCACCTGAAGAATTCCTATCTAAGAATCTGCAACGACCACCCCATCCTGACTAGAAGCCACAAGTAGCATAGAAATGTCTCTCACCACATTCCCTAATTTACTCACCAATCACATTCTCAAGAATATCTTACAAGAACAATTACTATCGAAAAAAACAAACCTTTTGCAAACCACAACCAAACACAACCTGACCAGGGAAATCCAACTCAAAATCATTTTATTATCAAAACTGTGTGAATTATTTCTATCACACCTACTTTACATAATGATAATACTTTCAAGAGTAATTTTATCAACATTTATTAGCCCCACAAAAGACTGAAAACATACTTTTACCCAAAAGTATAAGTAACCATTTCTCACTTAACTTATGCCTCCTGGAATAAAAACCCTTTTGAGTAAAGTTATTTTTTTCTTCTTTGCTCTCCTGAATTAAGAAGTCACGACAGTCACAATGTTCCAATCACAGCACAATGCCCGTTTGAGAACAGCAATACCTAAAAAGCTGCAGTACCTGCCACAAAGTCCTCAGTGCCAACCACCTTTCCCCATGACAACCACAATGCCTTTAATGAACCCTATGAAAGCCACAATACCTGCTAGGCCAACCAAAATTCCCACATGACAACCAGAGTGCCCTCTATACCAGCCACAATACCCCAATAAAAGCCACAATGCTCTTCAGGCCAGCCATAATGCCCCCATAACACCCACAAAGTACCTTAAGCCATCTACTATGCCCCATGCCAGCCACCAGGTTCTTATAAGAGCCACTATGCCTTATGCCAGCCATATTGCCTCCTTTTAAGTCACAATCAACTCTCTTCCATGCAATAATCAATGCCCTTTAAGCCAGCCCCTATGCCCAAGTGGTATTTAAAAACTGGCAATATCCCTTTACGGGCCACTATGCCGCAATAAAAAGCAACAATGCGCTCACTTCCCCCTTTGCCAACTAGCACATGACAGATACAAATCCCCATGCTAGCCATGACACCTGCCAGACACAATGCCCTCATGACCCCTGCTGTCCCTTATCCCAGTTAAAATGCCCCCAATGTTAGCCACAATTTCATTCATGCCAGCCACAATGCTAACTAACCACAAAAACACCATGACAGTCAAAGTACCCCGTGACACCCAACATGCTTATATGAAATCACCAATATCCCATATCCAAACCAAAATGCCCCCATTACAGCTAGAAATGTCCCCAGTATCCTTTATACCTCTCACAATTCCCCTTATTCCAGACACATTGCCCTCAATGCCCCCCTTAGCCAACCGCAATAAAACCATGACAACCACAATGGCCTCAGTGCCCCAATGACAACTATAATGCCCTATGACAGTCCAAAAAGTCATCTTGCCAGCCACAATGACTCCATGAAATTTACTAAACCCCCATCTGCAATATTCCTTATCTCCTCAAAATGCCCTCATGACATCCACAATGTTCATAATCCCAGTCACAATACCCCATGAAACTCACAATAAAGCCCACATGAGAGCCACAGTGCCCATGACAGAAACTATTGCCCTACAATGGCCAAAATGCCCCAATAACAACTACAATGCTCTCATTGCCCATTTTACCAGCCACAATGCCCACATAAATACCTCAATGCCCTCCATGCCAGCCCTAATACCTTCATAACTATTAAAATGCCCCCATGACAGCCACACTAAATTAGAATTCCTCAGACAACTGCAATAAGCTTAATGATCCTCTAATCAGTCTCATTGCCCCATGAAGTCCATCATATCCTTTATACTAGCTATAGTGCTCCATGCCATCAAAAACTCATATTTTCCAGTCACAATGCTCACCATAAGAGCCAATATGCCACCATGACACCCACAATATCTCTTATCTGAGCCACTATGTCCTTATTACAGCCACAATTAAATTCATGCCAGCCAGAATGCCCTCATTTCCACCTTTCCAGAAGGAAAGTCTCCATACCACCCACAATGCCCCTGTGCAATCTACAATGCCAAAATGACAACAGCTATATTCATTTTCCCAGTCACAAATCCCCCATGCCAGCCACAATGTATTTTATTAAAGCAACAATGCTGTCAATGCACCTTATCCTCGCCACAATGCCTCTTTGACCAGCAAAAGCCTTTAATACCCTTATGCCAGCCACGAATCCCCACTATAACCAAAATGCCCTCACTTCCTCCTTTGCCAGTTACAATGACCTCCATGCCAGCCAGAATGCCCTTAATTTCCTTTTAGCCAATCACAATATCCCCAAGGCAACCACAAAGCCCTCATGCCAGCCATAATTCCACATTCCAGCCACAATGGCAGATACAATGTACTTAATCCCGGAAACAATACTCCTTATGCCAGCCACATTGCCAAAACGACATCCACAAACCTCCAATGCCCGTATACCAACCATATTGCCTCCATGACAGCCAAAATGTCCTCACATCCCCTTTTGCGAGAAACAATAAGATCCATGCCAGTCACAACGCCCTCACTTCACCCTTGGCCAAAAACAATGACAACCACAAAGCCCCCAAGCCAGCCACAATAACACCCGATATGTCTATTATTCCAGTCAAAATGCCACCATAACAGCCAGTAACAATGCTGCCAATGCCCCTTATGCCAACCACAATGACAGCTACATATAATCAATGCCCATATGACAGACAAAATGCTCTCATTTGCTAAAACAAAGCCCTTCATGCCAGCTACAATGTACTCATTTACTCTTTGTCAACCACAATGTCCACATGACAGTCACAAATCCCTATGCCAGCAATGATGGCACATGTCAGCCACAATGCCCTCCACGACAGTCACAATGCCATTATTAGCCTATGCAAACTAGAATGGCCTTGTTCTAACTATAATGCCGCTAATTTAAGCCACAATGCCCACATAACACCCGCTATATGCCTTATTCCATCTGGAATACTCCAACGCCAGCCATAATGGCTCCCATTCAAGCAACAATGCCTAAATGCAAGCCATAATACTCCTATAAGAGCCACTTTGAACCCATTTTACCCACAATGTCCCTTATACCGGCTACAATATCTCCATGACAGCCAAAATGTCCTCTATGCCAGCCAAAATGCCCTCATTTCTGCTTTTGCCAGTCATAATGCTCCATGACAGCCACAGTTACCTCATTTCTCTCAATGCCGGCCACAGGGCCCTCCATACCTGCCACAATGCCCACATGACAGCAAAAATTTCCTATTGGGAAAGGGGAGATGGTGATGAATGTGTATGTTAGAATGTAAATGCAGTAAATCCATGTGTAGAACGCAAAGGCATTTACAATGCCCTGAAATATCTGTAGCCAATATATGTACTTCTAGACATGTATTCTTATATACTAGGAAGGTATTACCACACCTCTGAAAGTCCAGAGCTAGAAACTAGCCTGATAATTATCAGTAATTAATAATAATATTAATTACCAGTTCTCTGATTCCTCTATTGCCGCTGACTGGAGGATTCCATATCTTGCTTCTTTTCACTTTCAAATAGACACCTAGAAAAAAAAAAGAGGTGTGATAATACGTTCCTGGTATATGCTATGTGGTATATGTATTGGATCAGTAAAGAGATGTTAGTGTGCCTAGTTTCTCATAAAACAAAAGTAATTTTTAAAGGGCAATTGAACCCATTCTGGGATACCTTCTGATGAGCCAAACTAGAGATCCCACCTAGCCACAAGTAGCATAGAAATGTCTCTGACCACATTCCCTAATTTACTCACCAATCACATTCTCAAGAATATCTTACAAGAACAATTACTATCGAAAAAAACAAACCTTTTGCAAACCACAACCAAACACAACCTGACCAGGGAAATACAACTCAAAATCATTTTATTATCAAAACTGTGTGAATTATTTCTATCACACCTACTTTACATAATGATAATACTTTCAAGAGTAATTTTATCAACATTTATTAGCCCCACAAAAGACTGAAAACATACTTTTACCCAAAAGTATAAGTAACCATTTCTCACTTAACTTATGCCTCCTGGAATAAAAACCCTTTTGAGTAAAGTTATTTTTTTCTTCTTTGCTCTCCTGAATTAAGAAGTCACGACAGTCACAATGTTCCAATCACAGCACAATGCCCGTTTGAGAAAAGCAATACCTAAAAAGCTGGAGTACCTGCCACAAAGTCCTCAGTGCCAACCACCTTTCCCCATGACAACCACAATGCCTTTAATGAACCCTATGAAAGCCACAATACCTGCTAGGCCAACCAAAATTCCCACATGACAACCAGAGTGCCCTCTATACCAGCCACAATACCCCAATAAAAGCCACAATGATCTTCAGGCCAGCCATAATGCCCCCATAACACCCACAAAGTACCTTATACCATCTACTATGCCCCATGCCAGCCACCAGGTTCTTATAAGAGCCACTATGCCTTATGCCAGCCATATTGCCTCCTTTTAAGTCACAATCAACTCTCTTCCATGCAATAATCAATGCCCTTTAAGCCAGCCCCTATGCCCAAGTGGTATTTAAAAACTGGCAATATCCCTTTACGGGCCACTATGCCGCAATAAAAAGCAACAATGCGCTCACTTCCCCCTTTGCCAACTAGCACATGACAGATACAAATCCCCATGCTAGCCATGACACCTGTCAGACACAATGCCCTCATGACCCCTGCTGTCCCTTATCCCAGTTAAAATGCCCCAATGTTAGCCACAATTTCATTCATGCCAGCCACAATGCTAACTAACCACAAAAACAACATGACAGTCAAAGTACCCCGTGACACCCAACATGCTTATATGAAATCACCAATATCCCATATCCAAACCAAAATGCCCCCATTACAGCTAGAAATGTCCCCAGTATCCTTTATACCTCTCACAATTCCCCTTATTCCAGACACATTGCCCTCAATGCCCCCCTTAGCCAACCGCAATAAAACCATGACAACCACAATGGCCTCAGTGCCCCAATGACAACTATAATGCCCTATGACAGTCCAAAAAGTCATCTTGCCAGCCACAATGACTCCATGAAATTTACTAAACCCCCATCTGCAATATTCCTTATCTCCTCAAAATACCCTCATGACATCCACAATGTTCATAATCCCAGTCACAATACCCCATGAAACTCACAATAAAGCCCACATGAGAGCCACAGTGCCCATGACAGAAACTATTACCCTACAATGGCCAAAATGCCCCAATGACAACTACAATGCTCTCATTGCCCATTTTACCAGCCACAATGCCCACATAAATACCTCAATGCCCTCCATGCCAGCCCTAATACCTTCATAACTATTAAAATGCCCCCATGACAGCCACACTGAATTAGAATTCCTCAAAGACAACTGCAATAGGCTTAATGATCCTCTAATCAGTCTCATTGCCCCATGAAGTCCATCATATCCTTTATACTAGCTATAGTGCTCCATGCCATCAAAAACTCATATTTTCCAGTCACAATGCTCACCATAAGAGCCAATATGCCACCATGACACCCACAATATCTCTTATCTGAGCCACTATGTCCTTATTACAGCCACAATTAAATTCATGCCAGCCAGAATGCCCTCATTTCCACCTTTCCAGAAGGAAACTCTCCATACCACCCACAATGCCCCTGTGCAATCTACAATGCCAAAATGACAACAGCTATATCCATTTTCCCAGTCACAAATCCCCCATGCCAGCCACAATGTATTTTATTAAAGCAACAATGCTGTCAATGCACCTTATCCTCGCCACAATGCCTCTTTGACCAGCAAAAGCCTTTAATACCCTTATGCCAGCCACGAATCCCCACTATAACCAAAATGCCCTCACTTCCTCCTTTGCCAGTTACAATGACCTCCATGCCAGCCAGAATGCCCTTAATTTCCTTTTAGCCAACCACAATATCCCCAAGGCAACCACAAAGCCCTCATGCCAGCCATAATTCCACATTCCAGCCACAATGGCAGATACAATGTACTTAATCCCGGAAACAATACTCCTTATGCCAGCCCCATTGCCAAAACGACATCCACAAACCTCCAATGCCCGTATACCAACCATATTGCCTCCATGACAGCCAAAATGTCCTCACATCCCCTTTTGCGAGAAACAATAAGATCCATGCCAGTCACAACGCCCTCACTTCACCCTTGGCCAAAAACAATGACAACTACAAAGCCCCCAAGCCAGCCACAATAACACCCGATATGTCTATTATTCCAGTCAAAATGCCACCATAACAGCCAGTAACAATGCTGCCAATGCCCCTTATGCCAACCACAATGACAGCTACATATAATCAATGCCCATATGACAGACAAAATGCTCTCATTTGCTAAAACAAAGCCCTTCATGCCAGCTACAATGTACTCATTTACTCTTTGTCAACCACAATGTCCACATGACAGTCACAAATCCCTATGCCAGCAATGATGGCACATGTCAGCCACAATGCCCTCCACGACAGTCACAATGCCATTATTAGCCTATGCAAACTAGAATGGCCTTGTTCTAACTATAATGCCGCTAATTTAAGCCACAATGCCCACATAACACCCGCTATATGCCTTATTCCATCTGGAATACTCCAACGCCAGCCATAATGGCTCCCATTCAAGCAACAATGCCTAAATGCAAGCCATAATACTCCTATAAGAGCCACTTTGAACCCATTTTACCCACAATGTCCCTTATACCGGCTACAATATCTCCATGACAGCCAAAATGTCCTCTATGCCAGCCAAAATGCCCTCATTTCTGCTTTTGCCAGTCATAATGCTCCATGACAGCCACAGTTACCTCATTTCTCTCAATGCCGGCCACAGGGCCCTCCATACCTGCCACAATGCCCACATGACAGCAAAAATTTCCTATTGGGAAAGGGGAGATGGTGATGAATGTGTATGTTAGAATGTAAATGCAGTAAATCCATGTGTAGAACGCAAAGGCATTTACAATGCCCTGAAATATCTGTAGCCAATATATGTACTTCTAGACATGTATTCTTATATACTAGGAAGGTATTACCACACCTCTGAAAGTCCAGAGCTAGAAACTAGCCTGATAATTATCAGTAATTAATAATAATATTAATTACCAGTTCTCTGATTCCTCTATTGCCGCTGACTGGAGGATTCCATATCTTGCTTCTTTTCACTTTCAAATAGACACCTAGAAAAAAAAAAGAGGTGTGATAATACGTTCCTGGTATATGCTATGTGGTATATGTATTGGATCAGTAAAGAGATGTTAGTGTGCCTAGTTTCTCATAAAACAAAAGTAATTTTTAAAGGGCAATTGAACCCATTCTGGGATACCTTCTGATGAGCCAAACTAGAGATCCCACCTGAAGAATTCCTATCTAAGAATCTGCAACGACCACCCCATCCTGACTAGAAGCCACAAGTAGCATAGAAATGTCTCTGACCACATTCCCTAATTTACTCACCAATCACATTCTCAAGAATATCTTACAAGAACAATTACTATCGAAAAAAACAAACCTTTTGCAAACCACAACCAAACACAACCTGACCAGGGAAATCCAACTCAAAATCATTTTATTATCAAAACTGTGTGAATTATTTCTATCACACCTACTTTACATAATGATAATACTTTCAAGAGTAATTTTATCAACATTTATTAGCCCCACAAAAGACTGAAAACATACTTTTACCCAAAAGTATAAGTAACCATTTCTCACTTAACTTATGCCTCCTGGAATAAAAACCCTTTTGAGTAAAGTTATTTTTTTCTTCTTTGCTCTCCTGAATTAAGAAGTCACGACAGTCACAATGTTCCAATCACAGCACAATGCCCGTTTGAGAAAAGCAATACCTAAAAAGCTGGAGTACCTGCCACAAAGTCCTCAGTGCCAACCACCTTTCCCCATGACAACCACAATGCCTTTAATGAACCCTATGAAAGCCACAATACCTGCTAGGCCAACCAAAATTCCCACATGACAACCAGAGTGCCCTCTATACCAGCCACAATACCCCAATAAAAGCCACAATGATCTTCAGGCCAGCCATAATGCCCCCATAACACCCACAAAGTACCTTATGCCATCTACTATGCCCCATGCCAGCCACCAGGTTCTTATAAGAGCCACTATGCCTTATGCCAGCCATATTGCCTCCTTTTAAGTCACAATCAACTCTCTTCCATGCAATAATCAATGCCCTTTAAGCCAGCCCCTATGCCCAAGTGGTATTTAAAAACTGGCAATATCCCTTTACGGGCCACTATGCCGCAATAAAAAGCAACAATGCGCTCACTTCCCCCTTTGCCAACTAGCACATGACAGATACAAATCCCCATGCTAGCCATGACACCTGTCAGACACAATGCCCTCATGACCCCTGCTGTCCCTTATCCCAGTTAAAATGCCCCAATGTTAGCCACAATTTCATTCATGCCAGCCACAATGCTAACTAACCACAAAAACACCATGACAGTCAAAGTACCCCGTGACACCCAACATGCTTATATGAAATCACCAATATCCCATATCCAAACCAAAATGCCCCCATTACAGCTAGAAATGTCCCCAGTATCCTTTATACCTCTCACAATTCCCCTTATTCCAGACACATTGCCCTCAATGCCCCCCTTAGCCAACCGCAATAAAACCATGACAACCACAATGGCCTCAGTGCCCCAATGACAACTATAATGCCCTATGACAGTCCAAAAAGTCATCTTGCCAGCCACAATGACTCCATGAAATTTACTAAACCCCCATCTGCAATATTCCTTATCTCCTCAAAATACCCTCATGACATCCACAATGTTCATAATCCCAGTCACAATACCCCATGAAACTCACAATAAAGCCCACATGAGAGCCACAGTGCCCATGACAGAAACTATTGCCCTACAATGGCCAAAATGCCCCAATGACAACTACAATGCTCTCATTGCCCATTTTACCAGCCACAATGCCCACATAAATACCTCAATGCCCTCCATGCCAGCCCTAATACCTTCATAACTATTAAAATGTCCCCATGACAGCCACACTGAATTAGAATTCCTCAAAGACAACTGCAATAAGCTTAATGATCCTCTAATCAGTCTCATTGCCCCATGAAGTCCATCATATCCTTTATACCAGCTATAGTGCTCCATGCCATCAAAAACTCATATTTTCCAGTCACAATGCTCACCATAAGAGCCAATATGCCACCATGACACCCACAATATCTCTTATCTGAGCCACTTGTCCTTATTACAGCCACAATTAAATTCATGCCAGCCAGAATGCCCTCATTTCCACCTTTCCAGAAGGAAAGTCTCCATACCACCCGCAATGCCCCTGTGCAATCTACAAAGCCAAAATGACAACAGCTATATCCATTTTCCCAGTCACAAATCCCCCATGCCAGCCACAATGTACTTTATTAAAGCAACAATGCTGTCAATGCACCTTATCCTCGCCACAATGCCTCTTTGACCAGCAAAAGCCTTTAATACCCTTATGACAGCCACGAATCCCCACTATAACCAAAATGCCCTCACTTCCTCCTTTGCCAGTTACAATGACCTCCATGCCAGCCAGAATGCCCTTAATTTCCTTTTAGCCAACCACAATATCCCCAAGGCAACCACAAAGCCCTCATGCCAGCCATAATTCCACATTCCAGCCACAATGCCAGATACAATGTACTTAATCCCGGAAACAATACTCCTTATGCCAGCCACATTGCCAAAACGACAACCACAAACCTCCAATGCCCGTATACCAACCATATTGCCTCCATGACAGCCAAAATGTCCTCACATCCCCTTTTGCGAGAAACAATACCATCCATGCCAGTCACAACGCCCTCACTTCACCCTTGGCCAAAAACAATGACAACCACAAAGCCCCCAAGCCAGCCACAATAACACCCGATATGTCTATTATTCCAGTCAAAATGCCACCATAACAGCAAGTAACAATGCTGCCAATGCCCCTTATGCCAACCACAATGACAGCTACATATAATCAATGCCCATATGACAGACAAAATGCTCTCATTTGCTAAAACAAAGCCCTTCATGCCAGCTACAATGTACTCATTTACTCTTTGTCAACCACAATGTCCACATGACAGTCACAAATCCCTATGCCAGCAATGATGGCACATGTCAGCCACAATGCCCTCCACGACAGTCACAATGCCATTATTAGCCTATGCAAACTAGAATGGCCTTGTTCTAACTATAATGCCGCTAATTTAAGCCACAATGCCCACATAACACCCGCTATATGCCTTATTCCATCTGGAATACTCCAACGCCAGCCATAATGGCTCCCATTCAAGCAACAATGCCTAAATGCAAGCCATAATACTCCTATAAGAGCCACTTTGAACCCATTTTACCCACAATGTCCCTTATACCGGCTACAATATCTCCATGACAGCCAAAATGTCCTCTATGCCAGCCAAAATGCCCTCATTTCTGCTTTTGCCAGTCATAATGCTCCATGACAGCCACAGTTACCTCATTTCTCTCAATGCCAGCCACAGGGCCCTCCATACCTGCCACAATGCCTACATGACAGCAAAAATTTCCTATTGGGAAAGGGGAGATGGTGATGAATGTGTATGTTAGAATGTAAATGCAGTAAATCCATGTGTAGAACGCAAAGGCATTTACAATGCCCTGAAATATCTGTAGCCAATATATGTACTACTAGACATGTATTCTTATATACTAGGAAGGTATTACCACACCTCTGAAAGTCCAGAGCTAGAAACTAGCCTGAAAATTATCAGTAATTAATAATATTATTAATTACCAGTTCTCTGATTCCTCTATTGCCGCTGACTGGAGGATTCCATATCTTGCTTCTTTTCACTTTCAAATAGACACCTAGAAAAAAAAGAAGAGGTGTGATAATACGTTCCTGGTATATGCTATGTGGTATATGTATTGGATCAGTAAAGAGATGTTAGTGTGCCTAGTTTCTCATAAAACAAAAGTAATTTTTAAAGGGCAATTGAACCCATTCTGGGATACCTTCTGATGAGCCAAACTAGAGATCCCACCTGAAGAATTCCTATCTAAGAATCTGCAACGACCACCCCATCCTGACTAGAAGCCACAAGTAGCATAGAAATGTCTCTGACCACATTCCCTAATTTACTCACCAATCACATTCTCAAGAATATCTTACAAGAACAATTACTATCGAAAAAAACAAACTTTTGCAAACCACAACCAAACACAACCTGACCAGGGAAATCCAACTCAAAATTATCAAAACTGTGTGAATTATTTCTATCACACCTACTTTACATAATGATAATACTTTCAAGAGTAATTTTATCAACATTTATTAGCCCCACAAAAGACTGAAAACATACTTTTACCCAAAAGTATAAGTAACCATTTCTCACTTAACTTATGCCTCCTGGAATAAAAACCCTTTTGAGTAAAGTTATTTTTTTCTTCTTTGCTCTCCTGAATTAAGAAGTCACGACAGTCACAATGTTCCAATCACAGCACAATGCCCGTTTGAGAACAGCAATACCTAAAAAGCTGCAGTACCTGCCACAAAGTCCTCAGTGCCAACCACCTTTCCCCATGACAACCACAATGCCTTTAATGAACCCTATGAAAGCCACAATACCTGCTAGGCCAACCAAAATTCCCACATGACAACCAGAGTGCCCTCTATACCAGCCACAATACCCCAATAAAAGCCACAATGCTCTTCAGGCCAGCCATAATGCCCCCATAACACCCACAAAGTACCTTATGCCATCTACTATGCCCCATGCCAGCCACCAGGTTCTTATAAGAGCCACTATGCCTTATGCCAGCCATATTGCCTCCTTTTAAGTCACAATCAACTCTCTTCCATGCAATAATCAATGCCCTTTAAGCCAGCCCCTATGCCCAAGTGGTATTTAAAAACTGGCAATATCCCTTTACGGGCCACTATGCCGCAATAAAAAGCAACAATGCGCTCACTTCCCCCTTTGCCAACTAGCACATGACAGATACAAATCCCCATGCTAGCCATGACACCTGCCAGACACAATGCCCTCATGACCCCTGCTGTCCTTTATCCCAGTTAAAATGCCTTCAATGTTAGCCACAATTTCATTCATGCCAGCCACAATGCTAACTAACCACAAAAACACCATGACATTCAAAGTACCCCGTGACACCCAACATGCTTATATGAAATCACCAATATCCCATATCCAAACCAAAATGCCCCCATTACAGCTACAATGTCCCCAGTATCCTTTATACCTCTCACAATTCCCCTTATTCCAGACACATTGCCCTCAATGCCCCCCTTAGCCAACCGCAATAAAACCATGACAACAACAATGGCCTCAGTGCCCCAATGACAACTATAATGCCCTATAACAGTCCAAAAAGTCATCTTGCCAGCCACAATGACTCCATGAAATTTACTAAACCCCCATCTGCAATATTCCTTATCTCCTCAAACTGCCCTCATGACATCCACAATGTTCATAATCCCAGTCACAATACCCCATGAAACTCACAATAAAGCCCACATGAGAGCCACAGTGCCCATGACAGAAACTATTGCCCTACAATGGCCAAAATGCCCCAATGACAACTACAATGCTCTCATTGCCCATTTTACCAGCCACAATGCCCACATAAATACCTCAATGCCCTCCATGCCAGCCCTAATACCTTCATAACTATTAAAATGCCCCCATGACAGCCACACTGAATTAGAATTCCTCAAAGACAACTGCAATAAGCTTAATGATCCTCTAATCAGTCTCATTGCCCCATGAAGTCCATCATATCCTTTATACCAGCTATAGTGCTCCATGCCATCAAAAACTCATATTTTCCAGTCACAATGCTCACCATAAGAGCCAATATGCCACCATGACACCCACAATATCTCTTATATGAGCCACTTGTCCTTATTACAGCCACAATTAAATTCATGCCAGCCAGAATGCCCTCATTTCCACCTTTCCAGAAGGAAAGTCTCCATACCACCCACAATGCCCCTGTGCAATCTACAATGCCAAAATGACAACAGCTATATCCATTTTCCCAGTCACAAATCCCCCATGCCAGCCACAATGTACTTTATTAAAGCAACAATGCTGTCAATGCACCTTATCCTCGCCACAATGCCTCTTTGACCAGCAAAAGCCTTTAATACCCTTATGCCAGCCACGAATCCCCACTATAATCAAAATGCCCTCACTTCCTCCTTTGCCAGTTACAATGACCTCCATGCCAGCCAGAATGCCCTTAATTTCCTTTTAGCCAACCACAATATCCCCAAGGCAACCACAAAGCCCTCATGCCAGCCATAATTCCACATTCCAGCCACAATGCCAGATACAATGTACTTAATCCCGGAAACAATACTCCTTATGCCAGCCACATTGCCAAAACGACAACCACAAACCTCCAATGCCCGTATACCAACCATATTGCCTCCATGACAGCCAAAATGTCCTCACATCCCCTTTTGCGAGAAACAATACCATCCATGCCAGTCACAACGCCCTCACTTCACCCTTGGCCAAAAACAATGACAACCACAAAGCCCCCAAGCCAGCCACAATAACACCCGATATGTCTATTATTCCAGTCAAAATGCCACCATAACAGCCAGTAACAATGCTGCCAATGCCCCTTATGCCAACCACAATGACAGCTACATATAATCAATGCCCATATGACAGACAAAATGCTCTCATTTGCTAAAACAAAGCCCTTCATGCCAGCTACAATGTACTCATTTACTCTTTGTCAACCACAATGTCCACATGACAGTTACAAATCCCTATGCCAGAAATGATGGCACATGTCAGCCACAATGCCCTCCACGACAGTCACAATGCCATTATTAGCCTATGCAAACTAGAATGGCCTTGTTCTAACTATAATGCCGCTAATTTAAGCCACAATGCCCACATAACACACGCTATATGCCTTATTCCATCTGGAATACTCCAACGCCAGCCATAATGGCTCCCATTCAAGCAACAATGCCTAAATGCAAGCCATAATACTCCTATAAGAGCCACTTTGAACCCATTTTACCCACAATGTCCCTTATACCGGCTACAATATCTCCATGACAGCCAAAATGTCCTCTATGCCAGCCAAAATGCCCTCATTTCTGCTTTTGCCAGTCATAATGCTCCATGACAGCCACAGTTACCTCATTTCTCTCAATGCCGGCCACAGGGCCCTCCATACCTGCCACAATGCCTACATGACAGCAAAAATTTCCTATTGGGAAAGGGGAGATGGTGATGAATGTGTATGTTAGAATGTAAATGCAGTAAATCCATGTGTAGAACGCAAAGGCATTTACAATGCCCTGAAATATCTGTAGCCAATATATGTACTACTAGACATGTATTCTTATATACTAGGAAGGTATTACCACACCTCTGAAAGTCCAGAGCTAGAAACTAGCCTGAAAATTATCAGTAATTAATAATATTATTAATTACCAGTTCTCTGATTCCTCTATTGCCGCTGACTGGAGGATTCCATATCTTGCTTCTTTTCACTTTCAAATAGACACCTAGAAAAAAAAAAGAGGTGTGATAATACGTTCCTGGTATATGCTATGTGGTATATGTATTGGATCAGTAAAGAGATGTTAGTGTGCCTAGTTTCTCATAAAACAAAAGTAATTTTTAAAGGGCAATTGAACCCATTCTGGGATACCTTCTGATGAGCCAAACTAGAGATCCCACCTGAAGAATTCCTATCTAAGAATCTGCAACGACCACCCCATCCTGACTAGAAGCCACAAGTAGCATAGAAATGTCTCTGACCACATTCCCTAATTTACTCACCAATCACATTCTCAAGAATATCTTACAAGAACAATTACTATCGAAAAAAACAAACCTTTTGCAAACCACAACCAAACACAACCTGACCAGGGAAATCCAACTCAAAATCATTTTATTATCAAAACTGTGTGAATTATTTCTATCACACCTACTTTACATAATGATAATACTTTCAAGAGTAATTTTATCAACATTTATTAGCCCCACAAAAGACTGAAAACATACTTTTACCCAAAAGTATAAGTAACCATTTCTCACTTAACTTATGCCTCCTGGAATAAAAACCCTTTTGAGTAAAGTTATTTTTTTCTTCTTTGCTCTCCTGAATTAAGAAGTCACGACAGTCACAATGTTCCAATCACAGCACAATGCCCGTTTGAGAACAGCAATACCTAAAAAGCTGCAGTACCTGCCACAAAGTCCTCAGTGCCAACCACCTTTCCCCATGACAACCACAATGCCTTTAATGAACCCTATGAAAGCCACAATACCTGCTAGGCCAACCAAAATTCCCACATGACAACCAGAGTGCCCTCTATACCAGCCACAATACCCCAATAAAAGCCACAATGCTCTTCAGGCCAGCCATAATGCCCCCATAACACCCACAAAGTACCTTATGCCATCTACTATGCCCCATGCCAGCCACCAGGTTCTTATAAGAGCCACTATGCCTTATGCCAGCCATATTGCCTCCTTTTAAGTCACAATCAACTCTCTTCCATGCAATAATCAATGCCCTTTAAGCCAGCCCCTATGCCCAAGTGGTATTTAAAAACTGGCAATATCCCTTTACGGACCACTATGCCGCAATAAAAAGCAACAATGCGCTCACTTCCCCCTTTGCCAACTAGCACATGACAGATACAAATCCCCATGCTAGCCATGACACCTGCCAGACACAATGCCCTCATGACCCCTGCTGTCCTTTATCCCAGTTAAAATGCCTTCAATGTTAGCCACAATTTCATTCATGCCAGCCACAATGCTAACTAACCACAAAAACACCATGACATTCAAAGTACCCCGTGACACCCAACATGCTTATATGAAATCACCAATATCCCATATCCAAACCAAAATGCCCCCATTACAGCTACAATGTCCCCAGTATCCTTTATACCTCTCACAATTCCCCTTATTCCAGACACATTGCCCTCAATGCCCCCCTTAGCCAACCGCAATAAAACCATGACAACAACAATGGCCTCAGTGCCCCAATGACAACTATAATGCCCTATAACAGTCCAAAAAGTCATCTTGCCAGCCACAATGACTCCATGAAATTTACTAAACCCCCATCTGCAATATTCCTTATCTCCTCAAACTGCCCTCATGACATCCACAATGTTCATAATCCCAGTCACAATACCCCATGAAACTCACAATAAAGCCCACATGAGAGCCACAGTGCCCATGACAGAAACTATTGCCCTACAATGGCCAAAATGCCCCAATGACAACTACAATGCTCTCATTGCCCATTTTACCAGCCACAATGCCCACATAAATACCTCAATGCCCTCCATGCCAGCCCTAATACCTTCATAACTATTAAAATGCCCCCATGACAGCCACACTGAATTAGAATTCCTCAAAGACAACTGCAATAAGCTTAATGATCCTCTAATCAGTCTCATTGCCCCATGAAGTCCATCATATCCTTTATACCAGCTATAGTGCTCCATGCCATCAAAAACTCATATTTTCCAGTCACAATGCTCACCATAAGAGCCAATATGCCACCATGACACCCACAATATCTCTTATATGAGCCACTTGTCCTTATTACAGCCACAATTAAATTCATGCCAGCCAGAATGCCCTCATTTCCACCTTTCCAGAAGGAAAGTCTCCATACCACCCACAATGCCCCTGTGCAATCTACAATGCCAAAATGACAACAGCTATATCCATTTTCCCAGTCACAAATCCCCCATGCCAGCCACAATGTACTTTATTAAAGCAACAATGCTGTCAATGCACCTTATCCTCGCCACAATGCCTCTTTGACCAGCAAAAGCCTTTAATACCCTTATGCCAGCCACGAATCCCCACTATAACCAAAATGCCCTCACTTCCTCCTTTGCCAGTTACAATGACCTCCATGCCAGCCAGAATGCCCTTAATTTCCTTTTAGCCAACCACAATATCCCCAAGGCAACCACAAAGCCCTCATGCCAGCCATAATTCCACATTCCAGCCACAATGCCAGATACAATGTACTTAATCCCGGAAACAATACTCCTTATGCCAGCCACATTGCCAAAACGACAACCACAAACCTCCAATGCCCGTATACCAACCATATTGCCTCCATGACAGCCAAAATGTCCTCACATCCCCTTTTGCGAGAAACAATACCATCCATGCCAGTCACAACGCCCTCACTTCACCCTTGGCCAAAAACAATGACAACCACAAAGCCCCCAAGCCAGCCACAATAACACCCGATATGTCTATTATTTCAGTCAAAATGCCACCATAACAGCCAGTAACAATGCTGCCAATGTCCCTTATGCCAACCACAATGACAGCTACATATAATCAATGCCCATATGACAGACAAAATGCTCTCATTTGCTAAAACAAAGCCCTTCATGCCAGCTACAATGTACTCATTTACTCTTTGTCAACCACAATGTCCACATGACAGTCACAAATCCCTATGCCAGCAATGATGGCACATGTCAGCCACAATGCCCTCCACGACAGTCACAATGCCATTATTAGCCTATGCAAACTAGAATGGCCTTGTTCTAACTATAATGCCGCTAATTTAAGCCACAATGCCCACATAACACCCGCTATATGCCTTATTCCATCTGGAATACTCCAACGCCAGCCATAATGGCTCCCATTCAAGCAACAATGCCTAAATGCAAGCCATAATACTCCTATAAGAGCCACTTTGAACCCATTTTACCCACAATGTCCCTTATACCGGCTACAATATCTCCATGACAGCCAAAATGTCCTCTATGCCAGCCAAAATGCCCTCATTTCTGCTTTTGCCAGTCATAATGCTCCATGACAGCCACAGTTACCTCATTTCTCTCAATGCCGGCCACAATGCCTACATGACAGCAAAAATTTCCTATTGGGAAAGGGGAGATTGTGATGAATGTGTATGTTAGAATGTAAATGCAGTAAATCCATGTGTAGAACGCAAAGGCATTTACAATGCCCTGAAATATCTGTAGCCAATATATGTACTACTAGACATGTATTCTTATATACTAGGAAGGTATTACCACACCTCTGAAAGTCCAGAGCTAGAAACTAGCCTGAAAATTATCAGTAATTAATAATATTATTAATTACCAGTTCTCTGATTCTTCTATTGCCGCTGACTGGAGGATTCCATATCTTGCTTCTTTTCACTTTCAAATAGACACCTAGAAAAAAAAAAAGAGGTGTGATAATACGTTCCTGGTATATGCTATGTGGTATATGTATTGGATGAGTAAAGAGATGTTAGTGTGCCTAGTTTCTCATAAAACAAAAGTAATTTTTAAAGGGCAATTGAACCCATTCTGGGATACCTTCTGATGAGCCAAACTAGAGATCCCACCTGAAGAATTCCTATCTAAGAATCTGCAACGACCACCCCATCCTGACTAGAAGCCACAAGTAGCATAGAAATGTCTCTGACCACATTCCCTAATTTACTCACCAATCACATTCTCAAGAATATCTTACAAGAACAATTACTATCGAAAAAAACAAACCTTTTGCAAACCACAACCAAACACAACCTGACCAGGGAAATCCAACTCAAAATCATTTTATTATCAAAACTGTGTGAATTATTTCTATCACACCTACTTTACATAATGATAATACTTTCAAGAGTAATTTTATCAACATTTATTAGCCCCACAAAAGACTGAAAACATACTTTTACCCTAAAGTATAAGTAACCATTTCTCACTTAACTTATGCCTCCTGGAATAAAAACCCTTTTGAGTAAAGTTATTTTTTTCTTCTTTGCTCTCCTGAATTAAGAAGTCACGACAGTCACAATGTTCCAATCACAGCACAATGCCCGTTTGAGAACAGCAATACCTAAAAAGCTGCAGTACCTGCCACAAAGTCCTCAGTGCCAACCACCTTTCCCCATGACAACCACAATGCCTTTAATGAACCCTATGAAAGCCACAATACCTGCTAGGCCAACCAAAATTCCCACATGACAACCAGAGTGCCCTCTATACCAGCCACAATACCCCAATAAAAGCCACAATGCTCTTCAGGCCAGCCATAATGCCCCCATAACACCCACAAAGTACCTTATGCCATCTACTATGCCCCATGCCAGCCACCAGGTTCTTATAAGAGCCACTATGCCTTATGCCAGCCATATTGCCTCCTTTTAAGTCACAATCAACTCTCTTCCATGCAATAATCAATGCCCTTTAAGCCAGCCCCTATGCCCAAGTGGTATTTAAAAACTGGCAATATCCCTTTACGGGCCACTATGCCGCAATAAAAAGCAACAATGCGCTCACTTCCCCCTTTGCCAACTAGCACATGACAGATACAAATCCCCATGCTAGCCATGACACTTGCCAGACACAATGCCCTCATGACCCCTGCTGTCCTTTATCCCAGTTAAAATGCCTTCAATGTTAGCCACAATTTCATTCATGCCAGCCACAATGCTAACTAACCACAAAAACACCATGACATTCAAAGTACCCCGTGACACCCAACATGCTTATATGAAATCACCAATATCCCATATCCAAACCAAAATGCCCCCATTACAGCTACAATGTCCCCAGTATCCTTTATACCTCTCACAATTCCCCTTATTCCAGACACATTGCCCTCAATGCCCCCCTTAGCCAACTGCAATAAAACCATGACAACAACAATGGCCTCAGTGCCCCAATGACAACTATAATGCCCTATAACAGTCCAAAAAGTCATCTTGCCAGCCACAATGACTCCATGAAATTTACTAAACCCCCATCTGCAATATTCCTTATCTCCTCAAACTGCCCTCATGACATCCACAATGTTCATAATCCCAGTCACAATACCCCATGAAACTCACAATAAAGCCCACATGAGAGCCACAGTGCCCATGACAGAAACTATTGCCCTACAATGGCCAAAATGCCCCAATGACAACTACAATGCTCTCATTGCCCATTTTACCAGCGACAATGCCCACATAAATACCTCAATGCCCTCCATGCCAGCCCTAATACCTTCATAACTATTAAAATGCCCCCATGACAGCCACACTGAATTAGAATTCCTCAAAGACAACTGCAATAAGCTTAAAGGAACAGTGTCATCACAAAAATTTTATTAATATGTTAAAGATGTTAGTGCCTTAATATAAACGTTTATTTTCATTTGTGTGTTTGTGTTTTACTGTTTCTTTTTTTCACACTTTTTTTTCCCTATGGGGGCTGCCATTTTTTGTTCCATTTCTGTGTGTGTCGATTAACGACACACACAGACATGGAATACGGCAGCCACAGTCCCATAGGGACTGCGAACGGCTCCCGTCCCATTGACTGCCGTGTACGGCGTCTGTGTGGGAACTGCGCATGCGCCGCTCCCACACAGTCCTATTCGAAATTGGCGCCGTCCGGCGCCATTTTCCTGTGGACCGGAAGTCGCGGCCGGACAGTAATATTACTACTTCCGGTCGCGGCTTCCGGACAAGTGCACATGGAACAGCGGCAGCAAAGGGAGCGGACGGGCCGCGGCGGCAGGAGCAGGTAAGCGATTTCAATGTATGTTAGTGTTTGTGTGTGTTTACTACTGCATGCAAACCTACTACACTGTGGGTTACCTCAAAAAATGGCGACGCACAGTGTAGCAGGTTAAACCTTTCAAACCCCTCGTTTATCCCGGCACTAGCCAGGATAAAGGAGGGGGGGATGCTGAGCGCTCACTAGAGCGATAGCTTTTAACCCAATGTTGCAATGCTGCAATTTTGGGAACTAGCTCCAAACAGCTCCATCTAGTGACCAAAAATGGGTAGTATTATAAATTTGAAAAAATTTATAATATTTCCTGACTCGCGAAAAAAATAAAAAAAATTTGAACAATGTTTTATCACCCACACACTAAATGTTTAAATTTAAAAAAAAAAACATGTTTTTGGGGCGACACCATGCCTTTAATGATCCTCTAATCAGTCTCATTGCCCCATGAAGTCCATCATATCCTTTATACCAGCTATAGTGCTCCATGCCATCAAAAACTCATATTTTCCAGTCACAATGCTCACCATAAGAGCCAATATGCCACCATGACACCCACAATATCTCTTATCTGAGCCACTTGTCCTTATTACAGCCACAATTAAATTCATGCCAGCCAGAATGCCCTCATTTCCACCTTTCCAGAAGGAAACTCTCCATACCACCCACAATGCCCCTGTGCAATCTACAATGCCAAAATGACAACAGCTATATCCATTTTCCCAGTCACAAATCCCCCATGCCAGCCACAATGTACTTTATTAAAGCAACAATGCTGTCAATGCACCTTATCCTCGCCACAATGCCTCTTTGACCAGCAAAAGCCTTTAATACCCTTATGCCAGCCACGAATCCCCACTATAACCAAAATGCCCTCACTTCCTCCTTTGCCAGTTACAATGACCTCCATGCCAGCCAGAATGCCCTTAATTTCCTTTTAGCCAACCACAATATCCCCAAGGCAACCACAAAGCCCTCATGCCAGCCATAATTCCACATTCCAGCCACAATGCCAGATACAATGTACTTAATCCCGGAAACAATACTCCTTATGCCAGCCACATTGCCAAAACGACAACCACAAACCTCCAATGCCCGTATACCAACCATATTGCCTCCATGACAGCCAAAATGTCCTCACATCCCCTTTTGCGAGAAACAATACCATCCATGCCAGTCACAACGCCCTCACTTCACCCTTGGCCAAAAACAATGACAACCACAAAGCCCCCAAGCCAGCCACAATAACACCCGATATGTCTATTATTCCAGTCAAAATGCCACCATAACAGCCAGTAACAATGCTGCCAATGCCCCTTATGCCAACCACAATGACAGCTATATATAATCAATGCCCATATGACAGACAAAATGCTCTCATTTGCTAAAACAAAGCCCTTCATGCCAGCTACAATGTACTCATTTACTCTTTGTCAACCACAATGTCCACATGACAGTCACAAATCCCTATGCCAGCAATGATGGCACATGTCAGCCACAATGCCCTCCACGACAGTCACAATGCCATTATTAGCCTATGCAATCTAGAATGGCCTTGTTCTAACTATAATGCCGCTAATTTAAGCCACAATGCCCACATAACACCCGCTATATGCCTTATTCCATCTGGAATACTCCAACGCCAGCCATAATGGCTCCCATTCAAGCAACAATGCCTAAATGCAAGCCATAATACTCCTATAAGAGCCACTTTGAACCCATTTTACCCACAATGTCCCTTATACCGGCTACAATATCTCCATGACAGCCAAAATGTCCTCTATGCCAGCCAAAATGCCCTCATTTCTGCTTTTGCCAGTCATAATGCTCCATGACAGCCACAGTTACCTCATTTCTCTCAATGCCGGCCACATGGCCCTCCATACCTGCCACAATGCCCACATGACAGCAAAAATTTCCTATTGGGAAAGGGGAGATGGTGATGAATGTGTATGTTAGAATGTAAATGCAGTAAATCCATGTGTAGAACGCAAAGGCATTTACAATGCCCTGAAATATCTGTAGCCAATATATGTACTACTAGACATGTATTCTTATATACTAGGAAGGTATTACCACACCTCTGAAAGTCCAGAGCTAGAAACTAGCCTGATAATTATCAGTAATTAATAATAATATTAATTACCAGTTCTCTGATTCCTCTATTGCCGCTGACTGGAGGATTCCATATCTTGCTTCTTTTCACTCTCAAATAGACACCTAGAAAAAAAAAAGAGGTGTGATAATACGTTCCTGGTATATGCTATGTGGTATATGTATTGGATCAGTAAAGAGATGTTAGTGTGCCTAGTTTCTCATAAAACAAAAGTAATTTTTAAAGGGCAATTGAACCCATTCTGGGATACCTTCTGATGAGCCAAACTAGAGATCCCACCTGAAGAATTCCTATCTAAGAATCTGCAACGACCACCCCATCCTGACTAGAAGCCACAAGTAGCATAGAAATGTCTCTGACCACATTCCCTAATTTACTCACCAATCACATTCTCAAGAATATCTTACAAGAACAATTACTATCGAAAAAAACAAACCTTTTGCAAACCACAACCAAACACAACCTGACCAGGGAAATCCAACTCAAAATCATTTTATTATCAAAACTGTGTGAATTATTTCTATCACACCTACTTTACATAATGATAATACTTTCAAGAGTAATTTTATCAACATTTATTAGCCCCACAAAAGACTGAAAACATACTTTTACCCAAAAGTATAAGTAACCATTTCTCACTTAACTTATGCCTCCTGGAATAAAAACCCTTTTGAGTAAAGTTATTTTTTTCTTCTTTGCTCTCCTGAATTAAGAAGTCACGACAGTCACAATGTTCCAATCACAGCACAATGCCCGTTTGAGAACAGCAATACCTAAAAAGCTGGAGTACCTGCCACAAAGTCCTCAGTGCCAACCACCTTTCCCCATGACAACCACAATGCCTTTAATGAACCCTATGAAAGCCACAATACCTGCTAGGCCAACCAAAATTCCCACATGACAACCAGAGTGCCCTCTATATCAGCCACAATACCCCAATAAAAGCCACAATGCTCTTCAGGCCAGCCATAATGCCCCCATAACACCCACAAAGTACCTTATGCCATCTACTATGCCCCATGCCAGCCACCAGGTTCTTATAAGAGCCACTATGCCTTATGCCAGCCATATTGCCTCCTTTTAAGTCACAATCAACTCTCTTCCATGCAATAATCAATGCCCTTTAAGCCAGCCCCTATGCCCAAGTGGTATTTAAAAACTGGCAATATCCCTTTACGGGCCACTATGCCGCAATAAAAAGCAACAATGCGCTCACTTCCCCCTTTGCCAACTAGCACATGACAGATACAAATCCCCATGCTAGCCATGACACCTGCCAGACACAATGCCCTCATGACCCCTGCTGTCCCTTATCCCAGTTAAAATGCCCCCAATGTTAGCCACAATTTCATTCATGCCAGCCACAATGCTAACTAACCACAAAAACACCATGACAGTCAAAGTACCCCGTGACACCCAACATGCTTATATGAAATCACCAATATCCCATATCCAAACCAAAATGCCCCCATTACAGCTACAATGTCCCCAGTATCCTTTATACCTCTCACAATTCCCCTTATTCCAGACACATTGCCCTCAATGCCCCCCTTAGCCAACCGCAATAAAACCATGACAACCACAATGGCCTCAGTGCCCCAATGACAACTATAATGCCCTATGACAGTCCAAAAAGTCATCTTGCCAGCCACAATGACTCCATGAAATTTACTAAACCCCATCTGCAATATTCCTTATCTCCTCAAAATGCCCTCATGACATCCACAATGTTCATAATCCCAGTCACAATACCCCATGAAACTCACAATAAAGCCCACATGAGAGCCACAGTGCCCATGACAGAAACTATTACCCTACAATGGCCAAAATGCCCCAATGACAACTACAATGCTCTCATTGCCCATTTTACCAGCCACAATGCCCACATAAATACCTCAATGCCCTCCATGCCAGCCCTAATACCTTCATAACTATTAAAATGCCCCCATGACAGCCACACTGAATTAGAATTCCTCAAAGACAACTGCAATAAGCTTAATGATCCTCTAATCAGTCTCATTGCCCCATGAAGTCCATCATATCCTTTATACCAGCTATAGTGCTCCATGCCATCAAAAACTCATATTTTCCAGTCACAATGCTCACCATAAGAGCCAATATGCCACCATGACACCCACAATATCTCTTATCTGAGCCACTATGTCCTTATTACAGCCACAATTAAATTCATGCCAGCCAGAATGCCCTCATTTCCACCTTTCCAGAAGGAAAGTCTCCATACCACCCACAATGCCCCTGTGCAATCTACAATGCCAAAATGACAACAGCTATATCCATTTTCCCAGTCACAAATACCCCATGCCAGCCACAATGTACTTTATTAAAGCAACAATGCTGTCAATGCACCTTATCCTCGCCACAATGCCTCTTTGACCAGCAAAAGCCTTTAATACCCTTATGCCAGCCACGAATCCCCACTATAACCAAAATGCCCTCACTTCCTCCTTTGCCAGTTACAATGACCTCCATGCCAGCCAGAATGCCCTTAATTTCCTTTTAGCCAATCACAATATCCCCAAGGCAACCACAAAGCCCTCATGCCAGCCATAATTCCACATTCCAGCGACAATGCCAGATACAATGTACTTAATCCCGGAAACAATACTCCTTATGCCAGCCACATTGCCAAAACGACAACCACAAACCTCCAATGCCCGTATACCAACCATATTGCCTCCATGACAGCCAAAATGTCCTCACATCCCCTTTTGCGAGAAACAATACCATCCATGCCAGTCACAACGCCCTCACTTCACCCTTGGCCAAAAACAATGACAACCACAAAGCCCCCAAGCCAGCCACAATAACACCCGATATGTCTATTATTCCAGTCAAAATGCCACCATAACAGCCAGTAACAATGCTGCCAATGCCCCTTATGCCAATCACAATGACAGCTACATATAATCAATGCCCATATGACAGACAAAATGCTCTCATTTGCTAAAACAAAGCCCTTCATGCCAGCTACAATGTACTCATTTACTCTTTGTCAACCACAATGTCCACATGACAGTCACAAATCCCTATGCCAGCAATGATGGCACATGTCAGCCACAATGCCCTCCACGACAGTCACAATGCCATTATTAGCCTATGCAAACTAGAATGGCCTTGTTCTAACTATAATGCCGCTAATTTAAGCCACAATGCCCACATAACACCCGCTATATGCCTTATTCCATCTGGAATACTCCAACGCCAGCCATAATGGCTCCCATTCAAGCAACAATGCCTAAATGCAAGCCATAATACTCCTATAAGAGCCACTTTGAACCCATTTTACCCACAATGTCCCTTATACCGGCTACAATATCTCCATGACAGCCAAAATGTCCTCTATGCCAGCCAAAATGCCCTAATTTCTGCTTTTGCCAGTCATAATGCTCCATGACAGCCACAGTTACCTCATTTCTCTCAATGCCGGCCACATGGCCCTCCATACCTGCCACAATGCCCACATGACAGCAAAAATTTCCTATTGGGAAAGGGGAGATGGTGATGAATGTGTATGTTAGAATGTAAATGCAGTAAATCCATGTGTAGAACGCAAAGGCATTTACAATGCCCTGAAATATCTGTAGCCAATATATGTACTACTAGACATGTATTCTTATATACTAGGAAGGTATTACCACACCTCTGAAAGTCCAGAGCTAGAAACTAGCCTGATAATTATCAGTAATTAATAATAATATTAATTACCAGTTCTCTGATTCCTCTATTGCCGCTGACTGGAGGATTCCATATCTTGCTTCTTTTCACTCTCAAATAGACACCTAGAAAAAAAAAAGAGGTGTGATAATACGTTCCTGGTATATGCTATGTGGTATATGTATTGGATCAGTAAAGAGATGTTAGTGTGCCTAGTTTCTCATAAAACAAAAGTAATTTTTAAAGGGCAATTGAACCCATTCTGGGATACCTTCTGATGAGCCAAACTAGAGATCCCACCTGAAGAATTCCTATCTAAGAATCTGCAACGACCACCCCATCCTGACTAGAAGCCACAAGTAGCATAGAAATGTCTCTGACCACATTCCCTAATTTACTCACCAATCACATTCTCAAGAATATCTTACAAGAACAATTACTATCGAAAAAAACAAACCTTTTGCAAACCACAACCAAACACAACCTGACCAGGGAAATCCAACTCAAAATCATTTTATTATCAAAACTGTGTGAATTATTTCTATCACACCTACTTTACATAATGATAATACTTTCAAGAGTAATTTTATCAACATTTATTAGCCCCACAAAAGACTGAAAACATACTTTTACCCAAAAGCATAAGTAACCATTTCTCACTTAACTTATGCCTCCTGGAATAAAAACCCTTTTGAGTAAAGTTATTTTTTTCTTCTTTGCTCTCCTGAATTAAGAAGTCACGACAGTCACAATGTTCCAATCACAGCACAATGCCCGTTTGAGAACAGCCATACCTAAAAAGCTGGAGTACCTGCCACAAAGTCCTCAGTGCCAACCACCTTTCCCCATGACAACCACAATGCCTTTAATGAACCCTATGAAAGCCACAATACCTGCTAGGCCAACCAAAATTCCCACATGACAACCAGAGTGCCCTCTATATCAGCCACAATACCCCAATAAAAGCCACAATGCTCTTCAGGCCAGCCATAATGCCCCCATAACACCCACAAAGTACCTTATGCCATCTACTATGCCCCATGCCAGCCACCAAGTTCTTATAAGAGCCACTATGCCTTATGCCAGCCATATTGCCTCCTTTTAAGTCACAATCAACTCTCTTCCATGCAATAATCAATGCCCTTTAAGCCAGCCCCTATGCCCAAGTGGTATTTAAAAACTGGCAATATCCCTTTACGGGCCACTATGCCGCAATAAAAAGCAACAATGCGCTCACTTCCCCCTTTGCCAACTAGCACATGACAGATACAAATCCCCATGCTAGCCATGACACCTGCCAGACACAATGCCCTCATGACCCCTGCTGTCCCTTATCCCAGTTAAAATGCCCCCAATGTTAGCCACAATTTCATTCATGCCAGCCACAATGCTAACTAACCACAAAAACACCATGACAGTCAAAGTACCCCGTGACACCCAACATGCTTATATGAAATCACCAATATCCCATATCCAAACCAAAATGCCCCCATAACAGCTACAATGTCCCCAGTATCCTTTATACCTCTCACAATTCCCCTTATTCCAGACACATTGCCCTCAATGCCCCCCTTAGCCAACCGCAATAAAACCATGACAACCACAATGGCCTCAGTGCCCCAATGACAACTATAATGCCCTATGACAGTCCAAAAAGTCATCTTGCCAGCCACAATGACACCATGAAATTTACTAAACCCCATCTGCAATATTCCTTATCTCCTCAAAATGCCCTCATGACATCCACAATGTTCATAATCCCAGTCACAATACCCCATGAAACTCACAATAAAGCCCACATGAGAGCCACAGTGCCCATGACAGAAACTATTACCCTACAATGGCCAAAATGCCCCAATGACAACTACAATGCTCTCATTGCCCATTTTACCAGCCACAATGCCCACATAAATACCTCAATGCCCTCCATGCCAGCCCTAATACCTTCATAACTATTAAAATGCCCCCATGACAGCCACACTGAATTAGAATTCCTCAAAGACAACTGCAATAAGCTTAATGATCCTCTAATCAGTCTCATTGCCCCATGAAGTCCATCATATCCTTTATACCAGCTATAGTGCTCCATGCCATCAAAAACTCATATTTTCCAGTCACAATGCTCACCATAAGAGCCAATATGCCACCATGACACCCACAATATCTCTTATCTGAGCCACTATGTCCTTATTACAGCCACAATTAAATTCATGCCAGCCAGAATGCCCTCATTTCCACCTTCCCAGAAGGAAAGTCTCCATACCACCCACAATGCCCCTGTGCAATCTACAATGCCAAAATGACAACAGCTATATCCATTTTCCCAGTCACAAATACCCCATGCCAGCCACAATGTACTTTATTAAAGCAACAATGCTGTCAATGCACCTTATCCTCGCCACAATGCCTCTTTGACCAGCAAAAGCCTTTAATACCCTTATGCCAGCCACGAATCCCAACTATAACCAAAATGCCCTCACTTCCTCCTTTGCCAGTTACAATGACCTCCATGCCAGCCAGAATGCCCTTAATTTCCTTTTAGCCAATCACAATATCCCCAAGGCAACCACAAAGCCCTCATGCCAGCCATAATTCCACATTCCAGCGACAATGCCAGATACAATGTACTTAATCCCGGAAACAATACTCCTTATGCCAGCCACATTGCCAAAACGACAACCACAAACCTCCAATGCCCGTATACCAACCATATTGCCTCCATGACAGCCAAAATGTCCTCACATCCCCTTTTGCGAGAAACAATACCATCCATGCCAGTCACAACGCCCTCACTTCACCCTTGGCCAAAAACAATGACAACCACAAAGCCCCCAAGCCAGCCACAATAACACCCGATATGTCTATTATTCCAGTCAAAATGCCACCATAACAGCCAGTAACAATGCTGCCAATGCCCCTTATGCCAATCACAATGACAGCTACATATAATCAATGCCCATATGACAGACAAAATGCTCTCATTTGCTAAAACAAAGCCCTTCATGCCAGCTACAATGTACTCATTTACTCTTTGTCAACCACAATGTCCACATGACAGTCACAAATCCCTATGCCAGCAATGATGGCACATGTCAGCCACAATGCCCTCCACGACAGTCACAATGCCATTATTAGCCTATGCAAACTAGAATGGCCTTGTTCTAACTATAATGCCGCTAATTTAAGCCACAATGCCCACATAACACCCGCTATATGCCTTATTCCATCTGGAATACTCCAACGCCAGCCATAATGGCTCCCATTCAAGCAACAATGCCTAAATGCAAGCCATAATACTCCTATAAGAGCCACTTTGAACCCATTTTACCCACAATGTCCCTTATACCGGCTACAATATCTCCATGACAGCCAAAATGTCCTCTATGCCAGCCAAAATGCCCTCATTTCTGCTTTTGCCAGTCATAATGCTCCATGACAGCCACAGTTACCTCATTTCTCTCAATGCCGGCCACATGGCCCTCCATACCTGCCACAATGCCCACATGACAGCAAAAATTTCCTATTGGGAAAGGGGAGATGGTGATGAATGTGTATGTTAGAATGTAAATGCAGTAAATCCATGTGTAGAACGCAAAGGCATTTACAATGCCCTGAAATATCTGTAGCCAATATATGTACTACTAGACATGTATTCTTATATACTAGGAAGGTATTACCACACCTCTGAAAGTCCAGAGCTAGAAACTAGCCTGATAATTATCAGTAATTAATAATAATATTAATTACCAGTTCTCTGATTCCTCTATTGCCGCTGACTGGAGGATTCCATATCTTGCTTCTTTTCACTCTCAAATAGACACCTAGAAAAAAAAAAGAGGTGTGATAATACGTTCCTGGTATATGCTATGTGGTATATGTATTGGATCAGTAAAGAGATGTTAGTGTGCCTAGTTTCTCATAAAACAAAAGTAATTTTTAAAGGGCAATTGAACCCATTCTGGGATACCTTCTGATGAGCCAAACTAGAGATCCCACCTGAAGAATTCCTATCTAAGAATCTGCAACGACCACCCCATCCTGACTAGAAGCCACAAGTAGCATAGAAATGTCTCTGACCACATTCCCTAATTTACTCACCAATCACATTCTCAAGAATATCTTACAAGAACAATTACTATCGAAAAAAACAAACCTTTTGCAAACCACAACCAAACACAACCTGACCAGGGAAATCCAACTCAAAATCATTTTATTATCAAAACTGTGTGAATTATTTCTATCACACCTACTTTACATAATGATAATACTTTCAAGAGTAATTTTATCAACATTTATTAGCCCCACAAAAGACTGAAAACATACTTTTACCCAAAAGTATAAGTAACCATTTCTCACTTAACTTATGCCTCCTGGAATAAAAACCCTTTTGAGTAAAGTTATTTTTTTCTTCTTTGCTCTCCTGAATTAAGAAGTCACGACAGTCACAATGTTCCAATCACAGCACAATGCCCGTTTGAGAACAGCAATACCTAAAAAGCTGGAGTACCTGCCACAAAGTCCTCAGTGCCAACCACCTTTCCCCATGACAACCACAATGCCTTTAATGAACCCTATGAAAGCCACAATACCTGCTAGGCCAACCAAAATTCCCACTTGACAACCAGAGTGCCCTCTATATCAGCCACAATACCCCAATAAAAGCCACAATGCTCTTCAGGCCAGCCATAATGCCCCCATAACACCCACAAAGTACCTTATGCCATCTACTATGCCCCATGCCAGCCACCAGGTTCTTATAAGAGCCACTATGCCTTATGCCAGCCATATTGCCTCCTTTTAAGTCACAATCAACTCTCTTCCATGCAATAATCAATGCCCTTTAAGCCAGCCCCTATGCCCAAGTGGTATTTAAAAACTGGCAATATCCCTTTACGGGCCACTATGCCGCAATAAAAAGCAACAATGCGCTCACTTCCCCCTTTGCCAACTAGCACATGACAGATACAAATCCCCATGCTAGCCATGACACCTGCCAGACACAATGCCCTCATGACCCCTGCTGTCCCTTATCCCAGTTAAAATGCCCCCAATGTTAGCCACAATTTCATTCATGCCAGCCACAATGCTAACTAACCACAAAAACACCATGACAGTCAAAGTACCCCGTGACACCCAACATGCTTATATGAAATCACCAATATCCCATATCCAAACCAAAATGCCCCCATTACAGCTACAAAGTCCCCAGTATCCTTTATACCTCTCACAATTCCCCTTATTCCAGACACATTGCCCTCAATGCCCCCCTTAGCCAACCGCAATAAAACCATGACAACCACAATGGCCTCAGTGCCCCAATGACAACTATAATGCCCTATGACAGTCCAAAAAGTCATCTTGCCAGCCACAATGACTCCATGAAATTTACTAAACCCCCATCTGCAATATTCCTTATCTCCTCAAAATGCCCTCATGACATCCACAATGTTCATAATCCCAGTCACAATACCCCATGAAACTCACAATAAAGCCCACATGAGAGCCACAGTGCCCATGACAGAAACTATTACCCTACAATGGCCAAAATGCCCCAATGACAACTACAATGCTCTCATTGCCCATTTTACCAGCCACAATGCCCACATAAATACCTCAATGCCCTCCATGCCAGCCCTAATACCTTCATAACTATTAAAATGCCCCCATGACAGCCACACTGAATTAGAATTCCTCAAAGACAACTGCAATAAGCTTAATGATCCTCTAATCAGTCTAATTGCCCCATGAAGTCCATCATATCCTTTATACCAGCTATAGTGCTCCATGCCATCAAAAACTCATATTTTCCAGTCACAATGCTCACCATAAGAGCCAATATGCCACCATGACACCCACAATATCTCTTATCTGAGCCACTATGTCCTTATTACAGCCACAATTAAATTCATGCCAGCCAGAATGCCCTCATTTCCACCTTTCCAGAAGGAAAGTCTCCATACCACCCACAATGCCCCTGTGCAATCTACAATGCCAAAATGACAACAGCTATATCCATTTTCCCAGTCACAAATCCCCCATGCCAGCCACAATGTACTTTATTAAAGCAACAATGCTGTCAATGCACCTTATCCTCGCCACAATGCCTCTTTGACCAGCAAAAGCCTTTAATACCCTTATGCCAGCCACGAATCCCCACTATAACCAAAATGCCCTCACTTCCTCCTTTGCCAGTTACAATGACCTCCATGCCAGCCAGAATGCCCTTAATTTCCTTTTAGCCAATCACAATATCCCCAAGGCAACCACAAAGCCCTCATGCCAGCCATAATTCCACATTCCAGCCACAATGCCAGATACAATGTACTTAATCCCGGAAACAATACTCCTTATGCCAGCCACATTGCCAAAACGACAACCACAAACCTCCAATGCCCGTATACCAACCATATTGCCTCCATGACAGCCAAAATGTCCTCACATCCCCTTTTGCGAGAAACAATACCATCCATGCCAGTCACAACGCCCTCACTTCACCCTTGGCCAAAAACAATGACAACCACAAAGCCCCCAAGCCAGCCACAATAACACCCGATATGTCTATTATTCCAGTCAAAATGCCACCATAACAGCCAGTAACAATGCTGCCAATGCCCCTTATGCCAACCACAATGACAGCTACATATAATCAATGCCCATATGACAGACAAAATGCTCTCATTTGCTAAAACAAAGCCCTTCATGCCAGCTACAATGTACTCATTTACTCTTTGTCAACCACAATGTCCACATGACAGTCACAAATCCCTATGCCAGCAATGATGGCACATGTCAGCCACAATGCCCTCCACGACAGTCACAATGCCATTATTAGCCTATGCAAACTAGAATGGCCTTGTTCTAACTATAATGCCGCTAATTTAAGCCACAATGCCCATATAACACCCGCTATATGCCTTATTCCATCTGGAATACTCCAACGCCAGCCATAATGGCTCCCATTCAAGCAACAATGCCTAAATGCAAGCCATAATACTCCTATAAGAGCCACTTTGAACCCATTTTACCCACAATGTCCCTTATACCGGCTACAATATCTCCATGACAGCCAAAATGTCCTCTATGCCAGCCAAAATGCCCTCATTTCTGCTTTTGCCAGTCATAATGCTCCATGACAGCCACAGTTACCTCATTTCTCTCAATGCCGGCCACAGGGCCCTCCATACCTGCCACAATGCCCACATGACAGCAAAAATTTCCTATTGGGAAAGGGGAGATGGTGATGAATGTGTATGTTAGAATGTAAATGCAGTAAATCCATGTGTAGAACGCAAAGGCATTTACAATGCCCTGAAATATCTGTAGCCAATATATGTACTACTAGACATGTATTCTTATATACTAGGAAGGTATTACCACACCTCTGAAAGTCCAGAGCTAGAAACTAGCCTGATAATTATCAGTAATTAATAATAATATTAATTACCAGTTCTCTGATTCCTCTATTGCCGCTGACTGGAGGATTCCATATCTTGCTTCTTTTCACTCTCAAATAGACACCTAGAAAAAAAAAGAGGTGTGATAATACGTTCTTGGTATATGCTATGTGGTATATGTATTGGATCAGTAAAGAGATGTTAGTGTGCCTAGTTTCTCATAAAACAAAAGTAATTTTTAAAGGGCAATTGAACCCATTCTGGGATACCTTCTGATGAGCCAAACTAGAGATCCCACCTGAAGAATTCCTATCTAAGAATCTGCAACGACCACCCCATCCTGACTAGAAGCCACAAGTAGCATAGAAATGTCTCTGACCACATTCCCTAATTTACTCACCAATCACATTCTCAAGAATATCTTACAAGAACAATTACTATCGAAAAAAACAAACCTTTTGCAAACCACAACCAAACACAACCTGACCAGGGAAATACAACTCAAAATCATTTTATTATCAAAACTGTGTGAATTATTTCTATCACACCTACTTTACATAATGATAATACTTTCAAGAGTAATTTTATCAACATTTATTAGCCCCACAAAAGACTGAAAACATACTTTTACCCAAAAGTATAAGTAACCATTTCTCACTTAACTTATGCCTCCTGGAATAAAAACCCTGTTGAGTAAAGTTATTTTTTTCTTCTTTGCTCTCCTAAATTAAGAAGTCATGACAGTCACAATGTTCCAATAACAGCACAATGCCCGTTTGAGAACAGCAATACCTAAAAAGCTGGAGTACCTGCCACAAAGTCCTCAGTGCCAACCACCTTTCCCCATGACAACCACAATGCCTTTAATGAACCCTATGAAAGCCACAATACCTGCTAGGCCAACCAAAATTCCCACATGACAACCAGAGTGCCCTCTATACCAGCCACAATACCCCAATAAAAGCCACAATGCTCTTCAGGCCAGCCATAATGCCCCCATAACACCCACAAAGTACCTTATGCCATCTACTATGCCCCATGCCAGCCACCAGGTTCTTATAAGAGCCACTATGCCTTATGCCAGCCATATTGCCTCCTTTTAAGTCACAATCAACTCTCTTCCATGCAATAATCAATGCCCTTTAAGCCAGCCCCTATGCCCAAGTGGTATTTAAAAACTGGCAATATCCCTTTACGGGCCACTATGCCGCAATAAAAAGCAACAATGCGCTCACTTCCCCCTTTGCCAACTAGCACATGACAGATACAAATCCCCATGCTAGCCATGACACCTGTCAGACACAATGCCCTCATGACCCCTGCTGTCCCTTATCCCAGTTAAAATGCCCCAATGTTAGCCACAATTTCATTCATGCCAGCCACAATGCTAACTAACCACAAAAACACCATGACAGTCAAAGTACCCCGTGACACCCAACATGCTTATATGAAATCACCAATATCCCATATCCAAACCAAAATGCCCCATTACAGCTAGAAATGTCCCCAGTATCCTTTATACCTCTCACAATTCCCCTTATTCCAGACACATTGCCCTCAATGCCCCCCTTAGCCAACCGCAATTAAACCATGACAACCACAATGGCCTCAGTGCCCCAATGACAACTATAATGCCCTATGACAGTCCAAAAAGTCATCTTGCCAGCCACAATGACTCCATGAAATTTACTAAACCCCATCTGCAATATTCCTTATCTCCTCAAAATGCCCTCATGACATCCACAATGTTCATAATCCCAGTCACAATACCCCATGAAACTCACAATAAAGCCCACATGAGAGCCACAGTGCCCATGACAGAAACTATTACCCTACAATGGCCAAAATGCCCCAATGACAACTACAATGCTCTCATTGCCCATTTTACCAGCCACAATGCCCACATAAATACCTCAATGCCCTCCATGCCAGCCCTAATACCTTCATAACTATTAAAATGCCCCCATGACAGCCACACTGAATTAGAATTCCTCAAAGACAACTGCAATAAGCTTAATGATCCTCTAATCAGTCTCATTGCCCCATGAAGTCCATCATATCCTTTATACCAGCTATAGTGCTCCATGCCATCAAAAACTCATATTTTCCAGTCACAATGCTCACCATAAGAGCCAATATGCCACCATGACACCCACAATATCTCTTATCTGAGCCACTATGTCCTTATTACAGCCACAATTAAATTCATGCCAGCCAGAATGCCCTCATTTCCACCTTTCCAGAAGGAAAGTCTCCATACCACCCACAATGCCCCTGTGCAATCTACAATGCCAAAATGACAACAGCTATATCCATTTTCCCAGTCACAAATCCCCCATGCCAGCCACAATGTACTTTATTAAAGCAACAATGCTGTCAATGCACCTTATCCTCGCCACAATGCCTCTTTGACCAGCAAAAGCCTTTAATACCCTTATGCCAGCCACGAATCCCCACTATAACCAAAATGCCCTCACTTCCTCCTTTGCCAGTTACAATGACCTCCATGCCAGCCAGAATGCCCTTAATTTCCTTTTAGCCAATCACAATATCCCCAAGGCAACCACAAAGCCCTCATGCCAGCCATAATTCCGCATTCCAGCCACAATGCCAGATACAATGTACTTAATCCCGGAAACAATACTCCTTATGCCAGCCACATTGCCAAAACGACAACCACAAACCTCCAATGCCCGTATACCAACCATATTGCCTCCATGACAGCCAAAATGTCCTCACATCCCCTTTTGCGAGAAACAATACCATCCATGCCAGTCACAACGCCCTCACTTCACCCTTGGCCAAAAACAATGACAACCACAAAGCCCCCAAGCCAGCCACAATAACACCCGATATGTCTATTATTCCAGTCAAAATGCCACCATAACAGCCAGTAACAATGCTGCCAATGCCCCTTATGCCAATCACAATGACAGCTACATATAATCAATGCCCATATGACAGACAAAATGCTCTCATTTGCTAAAACAAAGCCCTTCATGCCAGCTACAATGTACTCATTTACTCTTTGTCAACCACAATGTCCACATGACAGTCACAAATCCCTATGCCAGCAATGATGGCACATGTCAGCCACAATGCCCTCCACGACAGTCACAATGCCATTATTAGCCTATGCAAACTAGAATGGCCTTGTTCTAACTATAATGCCGCTAATTTAAGCCACAATGCCCGCATAACACCCGCTATATGCCTTATTCCATCTGGAATACTCCAACGCCAGCCATAATGGCTCCCATTCAAGCAACAATGCCTAAATGCAAGCCATAATACTCCTATAAGAGCCACTTTGAACCCATTTTACCCACAATGTCCCTTATACCGGCTACAATATCTCCATGACAGCCAAAATGTCCTCTATGCCAGCCAAAATGCCCTCATTTCTGCTTTTGCCAGTCATAATGCTCCATGACAGCCACAGTTACCTCATTTCTCTCAATGCCGGCCACATGGCCCTCCATACCTGCCACAATGCCCACATGACAGCAAAAATTTCCTATTGGGAAAGGGGAGATGGTGATGAATGTGTATGTTAGAATGTAAATGCAGTAAATCCATGTGTAGAACGCAAAGGCATTTACAATGCCCTGAAATATCTGTAGCCAATATATGTACTACTAGACATGTATTCTTATATACTAGGAAGGTATTACCACACCTCTGAAAGTCCAGAGCTAGAAACTAGCCTGATAATTATCAGTAATTAATAATAATATTAATTACCAGTTCTCTGATTCCTCTATTGCCGCTGACTGGAGGATTCCATATCTTGCTTCTTTTCACTCTCAAATAGACACCTAGAAAAAAAAAAGAGGTGTGATAATACGTTCCTGGTATATGCTATGTGGTATATGTATTGGATCAGTAAAGAGATGTTAGTGTGCCTAGTTTCTCATAAAACAAAAGTAATTTTTAAAGGGCAATTGAACCCATTCTGGGATACCTTCTGATGAGCCAAACTAGAGATCCCACCTGAAGAATTCCTATCTAAGAATCTGCAACGACCACCCCATCCTGACTAGAAGCCACAAGTAGCATAGAAATGTCTCTGACCACATTCCCTAATTTACTCACCAATCACATTCTCAAGAATATCTTACAAGAACAATTACTATCGAAAAAAACAAACCTTTTGCAAACCACAACCAAACACAACCTGACCAGGGAAATCCAACTCAAAATCATTTTATTATCAAAACTGTGTGAATTATTTCTATCACACCTACTTTACATAATGATAATACTTTCAAGAGTAATTTTATCAACATTTATTAGCCCCACAAAAGACTGAAAACATACTTTTACCCAAAAGTATAAGTAACCATTTCTCACTTAACTTATGCCTCCTGGAATAAAAACCCTTTTGAGTAAAGTTATTTTTTTCTTCTTTGCTCTCCTGAATTAAGAAGTCACGACAGTCACAATGTTCCAATCACAGCACAATGCCCGTTTGAGAACAGCAATACCTAAAAAGCTGGAGTACCTGCCACAAAGTCCTCAGTGCCAACCACCTTTCCCCATGACAACCACAATGCCTTTAATGAACCCTATGAAAGCCACAATACCTGCTAGGCCAACCAAAATTCCCACATGACAACCAGAGTGCCCTCTATATCAGCCACAATACCCCAATAAAAGCCACAATGCTCTTCAGGCCAGCCATAATGCCCCCATAACACCCACAAAGTACCTTATGCCATCTACTATGCCCCATGCCAGCCACCAGGTTCTTATAAGAGCCACTATGCCTTATGCCAGCCATATTGCCTCCTTTTAAGTCACAATCAACTCTCTTCCATGCAATAATCAATGCCCTTTAAGCCAGCCCCTATGCCCAAGTGGTATTTAAAAACTGGCAATATCCCTTTACGGGCCACTATGCCGCAATAAAAAGCAACAATGCGCTCACTTCCCCCTTTGCCAACTAGCACATGACAGATACAAATCCCCATGCTAGCCATGACACCTGTCAGACACAATGCCCTCATGACCCCTGCTGTCCCTTATCCCAGTTAAAATGCCCCAATGTTAGCCACAATTTCATTCATGCCAGCCACAATGCTAACTAACCACAAAAACACCATGACAGTCAAAGTACCCCGTGACACCCAACATGCTTATATGAAATCACCAATATCCCATATCCAAACCAAAATGCCCCATTACAGCTAGAAATGTCCCCAGTATCCTTTATACCTCTCACAATTCCCCTTATTCCAGACACATTGCCCTCAATGCCCCCCTTAGCCAACCGCAATAAAACCATGACAACCACAATGGCCTCAGTGCCCCAATGACAACTATAATGCCCTATGACAGTCCAAAAAGTCATCTTGCCAGCCACAATGACTCCATGAAATTTACTAAACCCCATCTGCAATATTCCTTATCTCCTCAAAATGCCCTCATGACATCCACAATGTTCATAATCCCAGTCACAATACCCCATGAAACTCACAATAAAGCCCACATGAGAGCCACAGTGCCCATGACAGAAACTATTACCCTACAATGGCCAAAATGCCCCAATGACAACTACAATGCTCTCATTGCCCATTTTACCAGCCACAATGCCCACATAAATACCTCAATGCCCTCCATGCCAGCCCTAATACCTTCATAACTATTAAAATGCCCCCATGACAGCCACACTGAATTAGAATTCCTCAAAGACAACTGCAATAAGCTTAATGATCCTCTAATCAGTCTCATTGCCCCATGAAGTCCATCATATCCTTTATACCAGCTATAGTGCTCCATGCCATCAAAAACTCATATTTTCCAGTCACAATGCTCACCATAAGAGCCAATATGCCACCATGACACCCACAATATCTCTTATCTGAGCCACTATGTCCTTATTACAGCCACAATTAAATTCATGCCAGCCAGAATGGCCTCATTTCCACCTTTCCAGAAGGAAAGTCTCCATACCACCCACAATGCCCCTGTGCAATCTACAATGCCAAAATGACAACAGCTATATCCATTTTCCCAGTCACAAATCCCCCATGCCAGCCACAATGTACTTTATTAAAGCAACAATGCTGTCAATGCACCTTATCCTCGCCACAATGCCTCTTTGACCAGCAAAAGCCTTTAATACCCTTATGCCAGCCACGAATCCCCACTATAACCAAAATGCCCTCACTTCCTCCTTTGCCAGTTACAATGACCTCCATGCCAGCCAGAATGCCCTTAATTTCCTTTTAGCCAATCACAATATCCCCAAGGCAACCACAAAGCCCTCATGCCAGCCATAATTCCACATTCCAGCCACAATGCCAGATACAATGTACTTAATTCCGGAAACAATACTCCTTATGCCAGCCACATTGCCAAAACGACAACCACAAACCTCCAATGCCCGTATACCAACCATATTGCCTCCATGACAGCCAAAATGTCCTCACATCCCCTTTTGCGAGAAACAATACCATCCATGCCAGTCACAACACCCTCACTTCACCCTTGGCCAAAAACAATGACAACCACAAAGCCCCCAAGCCAGCCACAATAACACCCGATATGTCTATTATTCCAGTCAAAATGCCACCATAACAGCCAGTAACAATGCTGCCAATGCCCCTTATGCCAACCACAATGACAGCTACATATAATCAATGCCCATATGACAGACAAAATGCTCTCATTTGCTAAAACAAAGCCCTTCATGCCAGCTACAATGTACTCATTTACTCTTTGTCAACCACAATGTCCACATGACAGTCACAAATCCCTATGCCAGCAATGATGGCACATGTCAGCCACAATGCCCTCCACGACAGTCACAATGCCATTATTAGCCTATGCAAACTAGAATGGCCTTGTTCTAACTATAATGCCGCTAATTTAAGCCACAATGCCCACATAACACCCGCTATATGCCTTATTCCATCTGGAATACTCCAACGCCAGCCATAATGGCTCCCATTCAAGCAACAATGCCTAAATGCAAGCCATAATACTCCTATAAGAGCCACTTTGAACCCATTTTACCCACAATGTCCCTTATACCAGCTACAATATCTCCATGACAGCCAAAATGTCCTCTATGCCAGCCAAAATGCCCTCATTTCTGCTTTTGCCAGTCATAATGCTCCATGACAGCCACAGTTACCTCATTTCTCTCAATGCCGGCCACAGGGCCCTCCATACCTGCCACAATACCCACATGACAGCAAAAATTTCCTATTGGGAAAGGGGAGATGGTGATGAATGTGTATGTTAGAATGTAAATGCAGTAAATCCATGTGTAGAACGCAAAGGCATTTACAATGCCCTGAAATATCTGTAGCCAATATATGTACTACTAGACATGTATTCTTATATACTAGGAAGGTATTACCACACCTCTGAAAGTCCAGAGCTAGAAACTAGCCTGATAATTATCAGTAATTAATAATAATATTAATTACCAGTTCTCTGATTCCTCTATTGCCGCTGACTGGAGGATTCCATATCTTGCTTCTTTTCACTTTCAAATAGACACCTAGAAAAAAAAAAGAGGTGTGATAATACGTTCCTGGTATATGCTATGTGGTATATGTATTGGATCAGTAAAGAGATGTTAGTGTGCCTAGTTTCTCATAAAACAAAAGTAATTTTTAAAGGGCAATTGAACCCATTCTGGGATACCTTCTGATGAGCCAAACTAGAGATCCCACCTGAAGAATTCCTATCTAAGAATCTGCAACGACCACCCCATCCTGACTAGAAGCCACAAGTAGCATAGAAATGTCTCTGACCACATTCCCTAATTTACTCACCAATCACATTCTCAAGAATATCTTACAAGAACAATTACTATCGAAAAAAACAAACCTTTTGCAAACCACAACCAAACACAACCTGACCAGGGAAATCCAACTCAAAATCATTTTATTATCAAAACTGTGTGAATTATTTCTATCACACCTACTTTACATAATGATAATACTTTCAAGAGTAATTTTATCAACATTTATTAGCCCCACAAAAGACTGAAAACATACTTTTACCCAAAAGTATAAGTAACCATTTCTCACTTAACTTATGCCTCCTGGAATAAAAACCCTTTTGAGTAAAGTTATTTTTTTCTTCTTTGCTCTCCTGAATTAAGAAGTCACGACAGTCACAATGTTCCAATCACAGCACAATGCCCGTTTGAGAACAGCAATACCTAAAAAGCTGGAGTACCTGCCACAAAGTCCTCAGTGCCAACCACCTTTCCCCATGACAACCACAATGCCTTTAATGAACCCTATGAAAGCCACAATACCTGCTAGGCCAACCAAAATTCCCACATGACAACCAGAGTGCCCTCTATACCAGCCACAATACCCCAATAAAAGCCACAATGCTCTTCAGGCCAGCCATAATGCCCCCATAACACCCACAAAGTACCATATGCCATCTACTATGCCCCATGCCAGCCACCAGGTTCTTATAAGAGCCACTATGCCTTATGCCAGCCATATTGCCTCCTTTTAAGTCACAATCAACTCTCTTCCATGCAATAATCAATGCCCTTTAAGCCAGCCCCTATGCCCAAGTGGTATTTAAAAACTGGCAATATCCCTTTACGGACCACTATGCCGCAATAAAAAGCAACAATGCGCTCACTTCCCCCTTTGCCAACTAGCACATGACAGATACAAATCCCCATGCTAGCCATGACACCTGCCAGACACAATGCCCTCATGACCCCTGCTGTCCTTTATCCCAGTTAAAATGCCTTCAATGTTAGCCACAATTTCATTCATGCCAGCCACAATGCTAACTAACCACAAAAACACCATGACATTCAAAGTACCCCGTGACACCCAACATGCTTATATGAAATCACCAATATCCCATATCCAAACCAAAATGCCCCCATTACAGCTACAATGTCCCCAGTATCCTTTATACCTCTCACAATTCCCCTTATTCCAGACACACTGCCCTCAATGCCCCCCTTAGCCAACCGCAATAAAACCATGACAACAACAATGGCCTCAGTGCCCCAATGACAACTATAATGCCCTATAACAGTCCAAAAAGTCATCTTGCCAGCCACAATGACTCCATGAAATTTACTAAACCCCCATCTGCAATATTCCTTATCTCCTCAAACTGCCCTCATGACATCCACAATGTTCATAATCCCAGTCACAATACCCCATGAAACTCACAATAAAGCCCACATGAGAGCCACAGTGCCCATGACAGAAACTATTGCCCTACAATGGCCAAAATGCCCCAATGACAACTACAATGCTCTCATTGCCCATTTTACCAGCCACAATGCCCACATAAATACCTCAATGCCCTCCATGCCAGCCCTAATACCTTCATAACTATTAAAATGCCCCCATGACAGCCACACTGAATTAGAATTCCTCAAAGACAACTGCAATAAGCTTAATGATCCTCTAATCAGTCTCATTGCCCCATGAAGTCCATCATATCCTTTATACCAGCTATAGTGCTCCATGCCATCAAAAACTCATATTTTCCAGTCACAATGCTCACCATAAGAGCCAATATGCCACCATGACACCCACAATATCTCTTATATGAGCCACTTGTCCTTATTACAGCCACAATTAAATTCATGCCAGCCAGAATGCCCTCATTTCCACCTTTCCAGAAGGAAAGTCTCCATACCACCCACAATGCCCCTGTGCAATCTACAATGCCAAAATGACAACAGCTATATCCATTTTCCCAGTCACAAATCCCCCATGCCAGCCACAATGTACTTTATTAAAGCAACAATGCTGTCAATGCACCTTATCCTCGCCACAATGCCTCTTTGACCAGCAAAAGCCTTTAATACCCTTATGCCAGCCACGAATCCCCACTATAACCAAAATGCCCTCACTTCCTCCTTTGCCAGTTACAATGACCTCCATGCCAGCCAGAATGCCCTTAATTTCCTTTTAGCCAACCACAATATCCCCAAGGCAACCACAAAGCCCTCATGCCAGCCATAATTCCACATTCCAGCCACAATGGCAGATACAATGTACTTAATCCCGGAAACAATACTCCTTATGCCAGCCACATTGCCAAAACGACAACCACAAACCTCCAATGCCCGTATACCAACCATATTGCCTCCATGACAGCCAAAATGTCCTCACATCCCCTTTTGCGAGAAACAATACCATCCATGCCAGTCACAACGCCCTCACTTCACCCTTGGCCAAAAACAATGACAACCACAAAGCCCCCAAGCCAGCCACAATAACACCCGATATGTCTATTATTTCAGTCAAAATGCCACCATAACAGCCAGTAACAATGCTGCCAATGTCCCTTATGCCAACCACAATGACAGCTACATATAATCAATGCCCATATGACAGACAAAATGCTCTCATTTGCTAAAACAAAGCCCTTCATGCCAGCTACAATGTACTCATTTACTCTTTGTCAACCACAATGTCCACATGACAGTCACAAATCCCTATGCCAGCAATGATGGCACATGTCAGCCACAATGCCCTCCACGACAGTCACAATGCCATTATTAGCCTATGCAAACTAGAATGGCCTTGTTCTAACTATAATGCCGCTAATTTAAGCCACAATGCCCACATAACACCCGCTATATGCCTTATTCCATCTGGAATACTCCAACGCCAGCCATAATGGCTCCCATTCAAGCAACAATGCCTAAATGCAAGCCATAATACTCCTATAAGAGCCACTTTGAACCCATTTTACCCACAATGTCCCTTATACCGGCTACAATATCTCCATGACAGCCAAAATGTCCTCTATGCCAGCCAAAATGCCCTCATTTCTGCTTTTGCCAGTCATAATGCTCCATGACAGCCACAGTTACCTCATTTCTCTCAATGCCGGCCACAATGCCTACATGACAGCAAAAATTTCCTATTGGGAAAGGGGAGATTGTGATGAATGTGTATGTTAGAATGTAAATGCAGTAAATCCATGTGTAGAACGCAAAGGCATTTACAATGCCCTGAAATATCTGTAGCCAATATATGTACTACTAGACATGTATTCTTATATACTAGGAAGGTATTACCACACCTCTGAAAGTCCAGAGCTAGAAACTAGCCTGAAAATTATCAGTAATTAATAATATTATTAATTACCAGTTCTCTGATTCTTCTATTGCCGCTGACTGGAGGATTCCATATCTTGCTTCTTTTCACTTTCAAATAGACACCTAGAAAAAAAAAAAGAGGTGTGATAATACGTTCCTGGTATATGCTATGTGGTATATGTATTGGATGAGTAAAGAGATGTTAGTGTGCCTAGTTTCTCATAAAACAAAAGTAATTTTTAAAGGGCAATTGAACCCATTCTGGGATACCTTCTGATGAGCCAAACTAGAGATCCCACCTGAAGAATTCCTATCTAAGAATCTGCAACGACCACCCCATCCTGACTAGAAGCCACAAGTAGCATAGAAATGTCTCTGACCACATTCCCTAATTTACTCACCAATCACATTCTCAAGAATATCTTACAAGAACAATTACTATCGAAAAAAACAAACCTTTTGCAAACCACAACCAAACACAACCTGACCAGGGAAATCCAACTCAAAATCATTTTATTATCAAAACTGTGTGAATTATTTCTATCACACCTACTTTACATAATGATAATACTTTCAAGAGTAATTTTATCAACATTTATTAGCCCCACAAAAGACTGAAAACATACTTTTACCCTAAAGTATAAGTAACCATTTCTCACTTAACTTATGCCTCCTGGAATAAAAACCCTTTTGAGTAAAGTTATTTTTTTCTTCTTTGCTCTCCTGAATTAAGAAGTCACGACAGTCACAATGTTCCAATCACAGCACAATGCCCGTTTGAGAACAGCAATACCTAAAAAGCTGCAGTACCTGCCACAAAGTCCTCAGTGCCAACCACCTTTCCCCATGACAACCACAATGCCTTTAATGAACCCTATGAAAGCCACAATACCTGCTAGGCCAACCAAAATTCCCACATGACAACCAGAGTGCCCTCTATACCAGCCACAATACCCCAATAAAAGCCACAATGCTCTTCAGGCCAGCCATAATGCCCCCATAACACCCACAAAGTACCTTATGCCATCTACTATGCCCCATGCCAGCCACCAGGTTCTTATAAGAGCCACTATGCCTTATGCCAGCCATATTGCCTCCTTTTAAGTCACAATCAACTCTCTTCCATGCAATAATCAATGCCCTTTAAGCCAGCCCCTATGCCCAAGTGGTATTTAAAAACTGGCAATATCCCTTTACGGGCCACTATGCCGCAATAAAAAGCAACAATGCGCTCACTTCCCCCTTTGCCAACTAGCACATGACAGATACAAATCCCCATGCTAGCCATGACACTTGCCAGACACAATGCCCTCATGACCCCTGCTGTCCTTTATCCCAGTTAAAATGCCTTCAATGTTAGCCACAATTTCATTCATGCCAGCCACAATGCTAACTAACCACAAAAACACCATGACATTCAAAGTACCCCGTGACACCCAACATGCTTATATGAAATCACCAATATCCCATATCCAAACCAAAATGCCCCCATTACAGCTACAATGTCCCCAGTATCCTTTATACCTCTCACAATTCCCCTTATTCCAGACACATTGCCCTCAATGCCCCCCTTAGCCAACTGCAATAAAACCATGACAACAACAATGGCCTCAGTGCCCCAATGACAACTATAATGCCCTATAACAGTCCAAAAAGTCATCTTGCCAGCCACAATGACTCCATGAAATTTACTAAACCCCCATCTGCAATATTCCTTATCTCCTCAAACTGCCCTCATGACATCCACAATGTTCATAATCCCAGTCACAATACCCCATGAAACTCACAATAAAGCCCACATGAGAGCCACAGTGCCCATGACAGAAACTATTGCCCTACAATGGCCAAAATGCCCCAATGACAACTACAATGCTCTCATTGCCCATTTTACCAGCGACAATGCCCACATAAATACCTCAATGCCCTCCATGCCAGCCCTAATACCTTCATAACTATTAAAATGCCCCCATGACAGCCACACTGAATTAGAATTCCTCAAAGACAACTGCAATAAGCTTAATGATCCTCTAATCAGTCTCATTGCCCCATGAAGTCCATCATATCCTTTATACCAGCTATAGTGCTCCATGCCATCAAAAACTCATATTTTCCAGTCACAATGCTCACCATAAGAGCCAATATGCCACCATGACACCCACAATATCTCTTATCTGAGCCACTTGTCCTTATTACAGCCACAATTAAATTCATGCCAGCCAGAATGCCCTCATTTCCACCTTTCCAGAAGGAAACTCTCCATACCACCCACAATGCCCCTGTGCAATCTACAATGCCAAAATGACAACAGCTATATCCATTTTCCCAGTCACAAATCCCCCATGCCAGCCACAATGTACTTTATTAAAGCAACAATGCTGTCAATGCACCTTATCCTCGCCACAATGCCTCTTTGACCAGCAAAAGCCTTTAATACCCTTATGCCAGCCACGAATCCCCACTATAACCAAAATGCCCTCACTTCCACCTTTGCCAGTTACAATGACCTCCATGCCAGCCAGAATGCCCTTAATTTCCTTTTAGCCAACCACAATATCCCCAAGGCAACCACAAAGCCCTCATGCCAGCCATAATTCCACATTCCAGCCACAATGCCAGATACAATGTACTTAATCCCGGAAACAATACTCCTTATGCCAGCCACATTGCCAAAACGACAACCACAAACCTCCAATGCCCGTATACCAACCATATTGCCTCCATGACAGCCAAAATGTCCTCACATCCCCTTTTGCGAGAAACAATACCATCCATGCCAGTCACAACGCCCTCACTTCACCCTTGGCCAAAAACAATGACAACCACAAAGCCCCCAAGCCAGCCACAATAACACCCGATATGTCTATTATTCCAGTCAAAATGCCACCATAACAGCCAGTAACAATGCTGCCAAAGCCCCTTATGCCAACCACAATGACAGCTACATATAATCAATGCCCATATGACAGACAAAATGCTCTCATTTGCTAAAACAAAGCCCTTCATGCCAGCTACAATGTACTCATTTACTCTTTGTCAACCACAATGTCCACATGACAGTCACAAATCCCTATGCCAGCAATGATGGCACATGTCAGCTACAATGCCCTCCACGACAGTCACAATGCCATTATTAGCCTATGCAAACTAGAATGGCCTTGTTCTAACTATAATGCCGCTAATTTAAGCCACAATGCCCACATAACACCCGCTATATGCCTTATTCCATCTGGAATACTCCAACGCCAGCCATAATGGCTCCCATTCAAGCAACAATGCCTAAATGCAAGCCATAATACTCCTATAAGAGCCACTTTGAACCCATTTTACCCACAATGTCCCTTATACCGGCTACAATATCTCCATGACAGCCAAAATGTCCTCTATGCCAGCCAAAATGCCCTCATTTCTGCTTTTGCCAGTCATAATGCTCCATGACAGCCACAGTTACCTCATTTCTCTCAATGCCGGCCACAATGCCTACATGACAGCAAAAATTTCCTATTGGGAAAGGGGAGATTGTGATGAATGTGTATGTTAGAATGTAAATGCAGTAAATCCATGTGTAGAACGCAAAGGCATTTACAATGCCCTGAAATATCTGTAGCCAATATATGTACTACTAGACATGTATTCTTATATACTAGGAAGGTATTACCACACCTCTGAAAGTCCAGAGCTAGAAACTAGCCTGAAAATTATCAGTAATTAATAATATTATTAATTACCAGTTCTCTGATTCTTCTATTGCCGCTGACTGGAGGATTCCATATCTTGCTTCTTTTCACTTTCAAATAGACACCTAGAAAAAAAAAAAGAGGTGTGATAATACGTTCCTGGTATATGCTATGTGGTATATGTATTGGATGAGTAAAGAGATGTTAGTGTGCCTAGTTTCTCATAAAACAAAAGTAATTTTTAAAGGGCAATTGAACCCATTCTGGGATACCTTCTGATGAGCCAAACTAGAGATCCCACCTGAAGAATTCCTATCTAAGAATCTGCAACGACCACCCCATCCTGACTAGAAGCCACAAGTAGCATAGAAATGTCTCTGACCACATTCCCTAATTTACTCACCAATCACATTCTCAAGAATATCTTACAAGAACAATTACTATCGAAAAAAACAAACCTTTTGCAAACCACAACCAAACACAACCTGACCAGGGAAATCCAACTCAAAATCATTTTATTATCAAAACTGTGTGAATTATTTCTATCACACCTACTTTACATAATGATAATACTTTCAAGAGTAATTTTATCAACATTTATTAGCCCCACAAAAGACTGAAAACATACTTTTACCCTAAAGTATAAGTAACCATTTCTCACTTAACTTATGCCTCCTGGAATAAAAACCCTTTTGAGTAAAGTTATTTTTTTCTTCTTTGCTCTCCTGAATTAAGAAGTCACGACAGTCACAATGTTCCAATCACAGCACAATGCCCGTTTGAGAACAGCAATACCTAAAAAGCTGCAGTACCTGCCACAAAGTCCTCAGTGCCAACCACCTTTCCCCATGACAACCACAATGCCTTTAATGAACCCTATGAAAGCCACAATACCTGCTAGGCCAACCAAAATTCCCACATGACAACCAGAGTGCCCTCTATACCAGCCACAATACCCCAATAAAAGCCACAATGCTCTTCAGGCCAGCCATAATGCCCCCATAACACCCACAAAGTACCTTATGCCATCTACTATGCCCCATGCCAGCCACCAGGTTCTTATAAGAGCCACTATGCCTTATGCCAGCCATATTGCCTCCTTTTAAGTCACAATCAACTCTCTTCCATGCAATAATCAATGCCCTTTAAGCCAGCCCCTATGCCCAAGTGGTATTTAAAAACTGGCAATATCCCTTTACGGGCCACTATGCCGCAATAAAAAGCAACAATGCGCTCACTTCCCCCTTTGCCAACTAGCACATGACAGATACAAATCCCCATGCTAGCCATGACACTTGCCAGACACAATGCCCTCATGACCCCTGCTGTCCTTTATCCCAGTTAAAATGCCTTCAATGTTAGCCACAATTTCATTCATGCCAGCCACAATGCTAACTAACCACAAAAACACCATGACATTCAAAGTACCCCGTGACACCCAACATGCTTATATGAAATCACCAATATCCCATATCCAAACCAAAATGCCCCCATTACAGCTACAATGTCCCCAGTATCCTTTATACCTCTCACAATTCCCCTTATTCCAGACACATTGCCCTCAATGCCCCCCTTAGCCAACTGCAATAAAACCATGACAACAACAATGGCCTCAGTGCCCCAATGACAACTATAATGCCCTATAACAGTCCAAAAAGTCATCTTGCCAGCCACAATGACTCCATGAAATTTACTAAACCCCCATCTGCAATATTCCTTATCTCCTCAAACTGCCCTCATGACATCCACAATGTTCATAATCCCAGTCACAATACCCCATGAAACTCACAATAAAGCCCACATGAGAGCCACAGTGCCCATGACAGAAACTATTGCCCTACAATGGCCAAAATGCCCCAATGACAACTACAATGCTCTCATTGCCCATTTTACCAGCGACAATGCCCACATAAATACCTCAATGCCCTCCATGCCAGCCCTAATACCTTCATAACTATTAAAATGCCCCCATGACAGCCACACTGAATTAGAATTCCTCAAAGACAACTGCAATAAGCTTAATGATCCTCTAATCAGTCTCATTGCCCCATGAAGTCCATCATATCCTTTATACCAGCTATAGTGCTCCATGCCATCAAAAACTCATATTTTCCAGTCACAATGCTCACCATAAGAGCCAATATGCCACCATGACACCCACAATATCTCTTATCTGAGCCACTTGTCCTTATTACAGCCACAATTAAATTCATGCCAGCCAGAATGCCCTCATTTCCACCTTTCCAGAAGGAAACTCTCCATACCACCCACAATGCCCCTGTGCAATCTACAATGCCAAAATGACAACAGCTATATCCATTTTCCCAGTCACAAATCCCCCATGCCAGCCACAATGTACTTTATTAAAGCAACAATGCTGTCAATGCACCTTATCCTCGCCACAATGCCTCTTTGACCAGCAAAAGCCTTTAATACCCTTATGCCAGCCACGAATCCCCACTATAACCAAAATGCCCTCACTTCCACCTTTGCCAGTTACAATGACCTCCATGCCAGCCAGAATGCCCTTAATTTCCTTTTAGCCAACCACAATATCCCCAAGGCAACCACAAAGCCCTCATGCCAGCCATAATTCCACATTCCAGCCACAATGCCAGATACAATGTACTTAATCCCGGAAACAATACTCCTTATGCCAGCCACATTGCCAAAACGACAACCACAAACCTCCAATGCCCGTATACCAACCATATTGCCTCCATGACAGCCAAAATGTCCTCACATCCCCTTTTGCGAGAAACAATACCATCCATGCCAGTCACAACGCCCTCACTTCACCCTTGGCCAAAAACAATGACAACCACAAAGCCCCCAAGCCAGCCACAATAACACCCGATATGTCTATTATTCCAGTCAAAATGCCACCATAACAGCCAGTAACAATGCTGCCAAAGCCCCTTATGCCAACCACAATGACAGCTACATATAATCAATGCCCATATGACAGACAAAATGCTCTCATTTGCTAAAACAAAGCCCTTCATGCCAGCTACAATGTACTCATTTACTCTTTGTCAACCACAATGTCCACATGACAGTCACAAATCCCTATGCCAGCAATGATGGCATATGTCAGCCACAATGCCCTCCACGACAGTCACAATGCCATTATTAGCCTATGCAAACTAGAATGGCCTTGTTCTAACTATAATGCCGCTAATTTAAGCCACAATGCCCACATAACACCCGCTATATGCCTTATTCCATCTGGAATACTCCAACGCCAGCCATAATGGCTCCCATTCAAGCAACAATGCCTAAATGCAAGCCATAATACTCCTATAAGAGCCACTTTGAACCCATTTTACCCACAATGTCCCTTATACCGGCTACAATATCTCCATGACAGCCAAAATGTCCTCTATGCCAGCCAAAATGCCCTCATTTCTGCTTTTGCCAGTCATAATGCTCCATGACAGCCACAGTTACCTCATTTCTCTCAATGCCGGCCACAATGCCTACATGACAGCAAAAATTTCCTATTGGGAAAGGGGAGATTGTGATGAATGTGTATGTTAGAATGTAAATGCAGTAAATCCATGTGTAGAACGCAAAGGCATTTACAATGCCCTGAAATATCTGTAGCCAATATATGTACTACTAGACATGTATTCTTATATACTAGGAAGGTATTACCACACCTCTGAAAGTCCAGAGCTAGAAACTAGCCTGAAAATTATCAGTAATTAATAATATTATTAATTACCAGTTCTCTGATTCTTCTATTGCCGCTGACTGGAGGATTCCATATCTTGCTTCTTTTCACTTTCAAATAGACACCTAGAAAAAAAAAAAGAGGTGTGATAATACGTTCCTGGTATATGCTATGTGGTATATGTATTGGATGAGTAAAGAGATGTTAGTGTGCCTAGTTTCTCATAAAACAAAAGTAATTTTTAAAGGGCAATTGAACCCATTCTGGGATACCTTCTGATGAGCCAAACTAGAGATCCCACCTGAAGAATTCCTATCTAAGAATCTGCAACGACCACCCCATCCTGACTAGAAGCCACAAGTAGCATAGAAATGTCTCTGACCACATTCCCTAATTTACTCACCAATCACATTCTCAAGAATATCTTACAAGAACAATTACTATCGAAAAAAACAAACCTTTTGCAAACCACAACCAAACACAACCTGACCAGGGAAATCCAACTCAAAATCATTTTATTATCAAAACTGTGTGAATTATTTCTATCACACCTACTTTACATAATGATAATACTTTCAAGAGTAATTTTATCAACATTTATTAGCCCCACAAAAGACTGAAAACATACTTTTACCCAAAAGTATAAGTAACCATTTCTCACTTAACTTATGCCTCCTGGAATAAAAACCCTTTTGAGTAAAGTTATTTTTTTCTTCTTTGCTCTCCTGAATTAAGAAGTCACGACAGTCACAATGTTCCAATCACAGCACAATGCCCGTTTGAGAACAGCAATACCTAAAAAGCTGCAGTACCTGCCACAAAGTCCTCAGTGCCAACCACCTTTCCCCATGACAACCACAATGCCTTTAATGAACCCTATGAAAGCCACAATACCTGCTAGGCCAACCAAAATTCCCACATGACAACCAGAGTGCCCTCTATACCAGCCACAATACCCCAATAAAAGCCACAATGCTCTTCAGGCCAGCCATAATGCCCCCATAACACCCACAAAGTACCTTATGCCATCTACTATGCCCCATGCCAGCCACCAGGTTCTTATAAGAGCCACTATGCCTTATGCCAGCCATATTGCCTCCTTTTAAGTCACAATCAACTCTCTTCCATGCAATAATCAATGCCCTTTAAGCCAGCCCCTATGCCCAAGTGGTATTTAAAAACTGGCAATATCCCTTTACGGGCCACTATGCCGCAATAAAAAGCAACAATGCGCTCACTTCCCCCTTTGCCAACTAGCACATGACAGATACAAATCCCCATGCTAGCCATGACACTTGCCAGACACAATGCCCTCATGACCCCTGCTGTCCTTTATCCCAGTTAAAATGCCTTCAATGTTAGCCACAATTTCATTCATGCCAGCCACAATGCTAACTAACCACAAAAACACCATGACATTCAAAGTACCCCGTGACACCCAACATGCTTATATGAAATCACCAATATCCCATATCCAAACCAAAATGCCCCCATTACAGCTACAATGTCCCCAGTATCCTTTATACCTCTCACAATTCCCCTTATTCCAGACACATTGCCCTCAATGCCCCCCTTAGCCAACTGCAATAAAACCATGACAACAACAATGGCCTCAGTGCCCCAATGACAACTATAATGCCCTATAACAGTCCAAAAAGTCATCTTGCCAGCCACAATGACTCCATGAAATTTACTAAACCCCCATCTGCAATATTCCTTATCTCCTCAAACTGCCCTCATGACATCCACAATGTTCATAATCCCAGTCACAATACCCCATGAAACTCACAATAAAGCCCACATGAGAGCCACAGTGCCCATGACAGAAACTATTGCCCTACAATGGCCAAAATGCCCCAATGACAACTACAATGCTCTCATTGCCCATTTTACCAGCGACAATGCCCACATAAATACCTCAATGCCCTCCATGCCAGCCCTAATACCTTCATAACTATTAAAATGCCCCCATGACAGCCACACTGAATTAGAATTCCTCAAAGACAACTGCAATAAGCTTAATGATCCTCTAATCAGTCTCATTGCCCCATGAAGTCCATCATATCCTTTATACCAGCTATAGTGCTCCATGCCATCAAAAACTCATATTTTCCAGTCACAATGCTCACCATAAGAGCCAATATGCCACCATGACACCCACAATATCTCTTATCTGAGCCACTTGTCCTTATTACAGCCACAATTAAATTCATGCCAGCCAGAATGCCCTCATTTCCACCTTTCCAGAAGGAAACTCTCCATACCACCCACAATGCCCCTGTGCAATCTACAATGCCAAAATGACAACAGCTATATCCATTTTCCCAGTCACAAATCCCCCATGCCAGCCACAATGTACTTTATTAAAGCAACAATGCTGTCAATGCACCTTATCCTCGCCACAATGCCTCTTTGACCAGCAAAAGCCTTTAATACCCTTATGCCAGCCACGAATCCCCACTATAACCAAAATGCCCTCACTTCCACCTTTGCCAGTTACAATGACCTCCATGCCAGCCAGAATGCCCTTAATTTCCTTTTAGCCAACCACAATATCCCCAAGGCAACCACAAAGCCCTCATGCCAGCCATAATTCCACATTCCAGCCACAATGCCAGATACAATGTACTTAATCCCGGAAACAATACTCCTTATGCCAGCCACATTGCCAAAACGACAACCACAAACCTCCAATGCCCGTATACCAACCATATTGCCTCCATGACAGCCAAAATGTCCTCACATCCCCTTTTGCGAGAAACAATACCATCCATGCCAGTCACAACGCCCTCACTTCACCCTTGGCCAAAAACAATGACAACCACAAAGCCCCCAAGCCAGCCACAATAACACCCGATATGTCTATTATTCCAGTCAAAATGCCACCATAACAGCCAGTAACAATGCTGCCAAAGCCCCTTATGCCAACCACAATGACAGCTACATATAATCAATGCCCATATGACAGACAAAATGCTCTCATTTGCTAAAACAAAGCCCTTCATGCCAGCTACAATGTACTCATTTACTCTTTGTCAACCACAATGTCCACATGACAGTCACAAATCCCTATGCCAGCAATGATGGCATATGTCAGCCACAATGCCCTCCACGACAGTCACAATGCCATTATTAGCCTATGCAAACTAGAATGGCCTTGTTCTAACTATAATGCCGCTAATTTAAGCCACAATGCCCACATAACACCCGCTATATGCCTTATTCCATCTGGAATACTCCAACGCCAGCCATAATGGCTCCCATTCAAGCAACAATGCCTAAATGCAAGCCATAATACTCCTATAAGAGCCACTTTGAACCCATTTTACCCACAATGTCCCTTATACCGGCTACAATATCTCCATGACAGCCAAAATGTCCTCTATGCCAGCCAAAATGCCCTCATTTCTGCTTTTGCCAGTCATAATGCTCCATGACAGCCACAGTTACCTCATTTCTCTCAATGCCGGCCACAATGCCTACATGACAGCAAAAATTTCCTATTGGGAAAGGGGAGATTGTGATGAATGTGTATGTTAGAATGTAAATGCAGTAAATCCATGTGTAGAACGCAAAGGCATTTACAATGCCCTGAAATATCTGTAGCCAATATATGTACTACTAGACATGTATTCTTATATACTAGGAAGGTATTACCACACCTCTGAAAGTCCAGAGCTAGAAACTAGCCTGAAAATTATCAGTAATTAATAATATTATTAATTACCAGTTCTCTGATTCTTCTATTGCCGCTGACTGGAGGATTCCATATCTTGCTTCTTTTCACTTTCAAATAGACACCTAGAAAAAAAAAAAGAGGTGTGATAATACGTTCCTGGTATATGCTATGTGGTATATGTATTGGATGAGTAAAGAGATGTTAGTGTGCCTAGTTTCTCATAAAACAAAAGTAATTTTTAAAGGGCAATTGAACCCATTCTGGGATACCTTCTGATGAGCCAAACTAGAGATCCCACCTGAAGAATTCCTATCTAAGAATCTGCAACGACCACCCCATCCTGACTAGAAGCCACAAGTAGCATAGAAATGTCTCTGACCACATTCCCTAATTTACTCACCAATCACATTCTCAAGAATATCTTACAAGAACAATTACTATCGAAAAAAACAAACCTTTTGCAAACCACAACCAAACACAACCTGACCAGGGAAATCCAACTCAAAATCATTTTATTATCAAAACTGTGTGAATTATTTCTATCACACCTACTTTACATAATGATAATACTTTCAAGAGTAATTTTATCAACATTTATTAGCCCCACAAAAGACTGAAAACATACTTTTACCCTAAAGTATAAGTAACCATTTCTCACTTAACTTATGCCTCCTGGAATAAAAACCCTTTTGAGTAAAGTTATTTTTTTCTTCTTTGCTCTCCTGAATTAAGAAGTCACGACAGTCACAATGTTCCAATCACAGCACAATGCCCGTTTGAGAACAGCAATACCTAAAAAGCTGCAGTACCTGCCACAAAGTCCTCAGTGCCAACCACCTTTCCCCATGACAACCACAATGCCTTTAATGAACCCTATGAAAGCCACAATACCTGCTAGGCCAACCAAAATTCCCACATGACAACCAGAGTGCCCTCTATACCAGCCACAATACCCCAATAAAAGCCACAATGCTCTTCAGGCCAGCCATAATGCCCCCATAACACCCACAAAGTACCTTATGCCATCTACTATGCCCCATGCCAGCCACCAGGTTCTTATAAGAGCCACTATGCCTTATGCCAGCCATATTGCCTCCTTTTAAGTCACAATCAACTCTCTTCCATGCAATAATCAATGCCCTTTAAGCCAGCCCCTATGCCCAAGTGGTATTTAAAAACTGGCAATATCCCTTTACGGGCCACTATGCCGCAATAAAAAGCAACAATGCGCTCACTTCCCCCTTTGCCAACTAGCACATGACAGATACAAATCCCCATGCTAGCCATGACACTTGCCAGACACAATGCCCTCATGACCCCTGCTGTCCTTTATCCCAGTTAAAATGCCTTCAATGTTAGCCACAATTTCATTCATGCCAGCCACAATGCTAACTAACCACAAAAACACCATGACATTCAAAGTACCCCGTGACACCCAACATGCTTATATGAAATCACCAATATCCCATATCCAAACCAAAATGCCCCCATTACAGCTACAATGTCCCCAGTATCCTTTATACCTCTCACAATTCCCCTTATTCCAGACACATTGCCCTCAATGCCCCCCTTAGCCAACCGCAATAAAACCATGACAACAACAATGGCCTCAGTGCCCCAATGACAACTATAATGCCCTATAACAGTCCAAAAAGTCATCTTGCCAGCCACAATGACTCCATGAAATTTACTAAACCCCCATCTGCAATATTCCTTATCTCCTCAAACTGCCCTCATGACATCCACAATGTTCATAATCCCAGTCACAATACCCCATGAAACTCACAATAAAGCCCACATGAGAGCCACAGTGCCCATGACAGAAACTATTGCCCTACAATGGCCAAAATGCCCCAATGACAACTACAATGCTCTCATTGCCCATTTTACCAGCGACAATGCCCACATAAATACCTCAATGCCCTCCATGCCAGCCCTAATACCTTCATAACTATTTAAATGCCCCCATGACAGCCACACTGAATTAGAATTCCTCAAAGACAACTGCAATAAGCTTAATGATCCTCTAATCAGTCTCATTGCCCCATGAAGTCCATCATATCCTTTATACCAGCTATAGTGCTCCATGCCATCAAAAACTCATATTTTCCAGTCACAATGCTCACCATAAGAGCCAATATGCCACCATGACACCCACAATATCTCTTATCTGAGCCACTTGTCCTTATTACAGCCACAATTAAATTCATGCCAGCCAGAATGCCCTCATTTCCACCTTTCCAGAAGGAAACTCTCCATACCACCCACAATGCCCCTGTGCAATCTACAATGCCAAAATGACAACAGCTATATCCATTTTCCCAGTCACAAATCCCCCATGCCAGCCACAATGTACTTTATTAAAGCAACAATGCTGTCAATGCACCTTATCCTCGCCACAATGCCTCTTTGACCAGCAAAAGCCTTTAATACCCTTATGCCAGCCACGAATCCCCACTATAACCAAAATGCCCTCACTTCCTCCTTTGCCAGTTACAATGACCTCCATGCCAGCCAGAATGCCCTTAATTTCCTTTTAGCCAACCACAATATCCCCAAGGCAACCACAAAGCCCTCATGCCAGCCATAATTCCACATTCCAGCCACAATGCCAGATACAATGTACTTAATCCCGGAAACAATACTCCTTATGCCAGCCACATTGCCAAAACGACAACCACAAACCTCCAATGCCCGTATACCAACCATATTGCCTCCATGACAGCCAAAATGTCCTCACATCCCCTTTTGCGAGAAACAATACCATCCATGCCAGTCACAACGCCCTCACTTCACCCTTGGCCAAAAACAATGACAACCACAAAGCCCCCAAGCCAGCCACAATAACACCCGATATGTCTATTATTCCAGTCAAAATGCCACCATAACAGCCAGTAACAATGCTGCCAATGCCCCTTATGCCAACCACAATGACAGCTATATATAATCAATGCCCATATGACAGACAAAATGCTCTCATTTGCTAAAACAAAGCCCTTCATGCCAGCTACAATGTACTCATTTACTCTTTGTCAACCACAATGTCCACATGACAGTCACAAATCCCTATGCCAGCAATGATGGCACATGTCAGCCACAATGCCCTCCACGACAGTCACAATGCCATTATTAGCCTATGCAATCTAGAATGGCCTTGTTCTAACTATAATGCCGCTAATTTAAGCCACAATGCCCACATAACACCCGCTATATGCCTTATTCCATCTGGAATACTCCAACGCCAGCCATAATGGCTCCCATTCAAGCAACAATGCCTAAATGCAAGCCATAATACTCCTATAAGAGCCACTTTGAACCCATTTTACCCACAATGTCCCTTATACCGGCTACAATATCTCCATGACAGCCAAAATGTCCTCTATGCCAGCCAAAATGCCCTCATTTCTGCTTTTGCCAGTCATAATGCTCCATGACAGCCACAGTTACCTCATTTCTCTCAATGCCGGCCACATGGCCCTCCATACCTGCCACAATGCCCACATGACAGCAAAAATTTCCTATTGGGAAAGGGGAGATGGTGATGAATGTGTATGTTAGAATGTAAATGCAGTAAATCCATGTGTAGAACGCAAAGGCATTTACAATGCCCTGAAATATCTGTAGCCAATATATGTACTACTAGACATGTATTCTTATATACTAGGAAGGTATTACCACACCTCTGAAAGTCCAGAGCTAGAAACTAGCCTGATAATTATCAGTAATTAATAATAATATTAATTACCAGTTCTCTGATTCCTCTATTGCCGCTGACTGGAGGATTCCATATCTTGCTTCTTTTCACTCTCAAATAGACACCTAGAAAAAAAAAAGAGGTGTGATAATACGTTCCTGGTATATGCTATGTGGTATATGTATTGGATCAGTAAAGAGATGTTAGTGTGCCTAGTTTCTCATAAAACAAAAGTAATTTTTAAAGGGCAATTGAACCCATTCTGGGATACCTTCTGATGAGCCAAACTAGAGATCCCACCTGAAGAATTCCTATCTAAGAATCTGCAACGACCACCCCATCCTGACTAGAAGCCACAAGTAGCATAGAAATGTCTCTGACCACATTCCCTAATTTACTCACCAATCACATTCTCAAGAATATCTTACAAGAACAATTACTATCGAAAAAAACAAACCTTTTGCAAACCACAACCAAACACAACCTGACCAGGGAAATCCAACTCAAAATCATTTTATTATCAAAACTGTGTGAATTATTTCTATCACACCTACTTTACATAATGATAATACTTTCAAGAGTAATTTTATCAACATTTATTAGCCCCACAAAAGACTGAAAACATACTTTTACCCAAAAGTATAAGTAACCATTTCTCACTTAACTTATGCCTCCTGGAATAAAAACCCTTTTGAGTAAAGTTATTTTTTTCTTCTTTGCTCTCCTGAATTAAGAAGTCACGACAGTCACAATGTTCCAATCACAGCACAATGCCCGTTTGAGAACAGCAATACCTAAAAAGCTGGAGTACCTGCCACAAAGTCCTCAGTGCCAACCACCTTTCCCCATGACAACCACAATGCCTTTAATGAACCCTATGAAAGCCACAATACCTGCTAGGCCAACCAAAATTCCCACATGACAACCAGAGTGCCCTCTATATCAGCCACAATACCCCAATAAAAGCCACAATGCTCTTCAGGCCAGCCATAATGCCCCCATAACACCCACAAAGTACCTTATGCCATCTACTATGCCCCATGCCAGCCACCAGGTTCTTATAAGAGCCACTATGCCTTATGCCAGCCATATTGCCTCCTTTTAAGTCACAATCAACTCTCTTCCATGCAATAATCAATGCCCTTTAAGCCAGCCCCTATGCCCAAGTGGTATTTAAAAACTGGCAATATCCCTTTACGGGCCACTATGCCGCAATAAAAAGCAACAATGCGCTCACTTCCCCCTTTGCCAACTAGCACATGACAGATACAAATCCCCATGCTAGCCATGACACCTGCCAGACACAATGCCCTCATGACCCCTGCTGTCCCTTATCCCAGTTAAAATGCCCCCAATGTTAGCCACAATTTCATTCATGCCAGCCACAATGCTAACTAACCACAAAAACACCATGACAGTCAAAGTACCCCGTGACACCCAACATGCTTATATGAAATCACCAATATCCCATATCCAAACCAAAATGCCCCCATTACAGCTACAATGTCCCCAGTATCCTTTATACCTCTCACAATTCCCCTTATTCCAGACACATTGCCCTCAATGCCCCCCTTAGCCAACCGCAATAAAACCATGACAACCACAATGGCCTCAGTGCCCCAATGACAACTATAATGCCCTATGACAGTCCAAAAAGTCATCTTGCCAGCCACAATGACTCCATGAAATTTACTAAACCCCCATCTGCAATATTCCTTATCTCCTCAAAATGCCCTCATGACATCCACAATGTTCATAATCCCAGTCACAATACCCCATGAAACTCACAATAAAGCCCACATGAGAGCCACAGTGCCCATGACAGAAACTATTACCCTACAATGGCCAAAATGCCCCAATGACAACTACAATGCTCTCATTGCCCATTTTACCAGCCACAATGCCCACATAAATACCTCAATGCCCTCCATGCCAGCCCTAATACCTTCATAACTATTAAAATGCCCCCATGACAGCCACACTGAATTAGAATTCCTCAAAGACAACTGCAATAAGCTTAATGATCCTCTAATCAGTCTCATTGCCCCATGAAGTCCATCATATCCTTTATACCAGCTATAGTGCTCCATGCCATCAAAAACTCATATTTTCCAGTCACAATGCTCACCATAAGAGCCAATATGCCACCATGACACCCACAATATCTCTTATCTGAGCCACTATGTCCTTATTACAGCCACAATTAAATTCATGCCAGCCAGAATGCCCTCATTTCCACCTTTCCAGAAGGAAAGTCTCCATACCACCCACAATGCCCCTGTGCAATCTACAATGCCAAAATGACAACAGCTATATCCATTTTCCCAGTCACAAATCCCCCATGCCAGCCACAATGTACTTTATTAAAGCAACAATGCTGTCAATGCACCTTATCCTCGCCACAATGCCTCTTTGACCAGCAAAAGCCTTTAATACCCTTATGCCAGCCACGAATCCCCACTATAACCAAAATGCCCTCACTTCCTCCTTTGCCAGTTACAATGACCTCCATGCCAGCCAGAATGCCCTTAATTTCCTTTTAGCCAATCACAATATCCCCAAGGCAACCACAAAGCCCTCATGCCAGCCATAATTCCACATTCCAGCGACAATGCCAGATACAATGTACTTAATCCCGGAAACAATACTCCTTATGCCAGCCACATTGCCAAAACGACAACCACAAACCTCCAATGCCCGTATACCAACCATATTGCCTCCATGACAGCCAAAATGTCCTCACATCCCCTTTTGCGAGAAACAATACCATCCATGCCAGTCACAACGCCCTCACTTCACCCTTGGCCAAAAACAATGACAACCACAAAGCCCCCAAGCCAGCCACAATAACACCCGATATGTCTATTATTCCAGTCAAAATGCCACCATAACAGCCAGTAACAATGCTGCCAATGCCCCTTATGCCAATCACAATGACAGCTACATATAATCAATGCCCATATGACAGACAAAATGCTCTCATTTGCTAAAACAAAGCCCTTCATGCCAGCTACAATGTACTCATTTACTCTTTGTCAACCACAATGTCCACATGACAGTCACAAATCCCTATGCCAGCAATGATGGCACATGTCAGCCACAATGCCCTCCACGACAGTCACAATGCCATTATTAGCCTATGCAAACTAGAATGGCCTTGTTCTAACTATAATGCCGCTAATTTAAGCCACAATGCCCACATAACACCCGCTATATGCCTTATTCCATCTGGAATACTCCAACGCCAGCCATAATGGCTCCCATTCAAGCAACAATGCCTAAATGCAAGCCATAATACTCCTATAAGAGCCACTTTGAACCCATTTTACCCACAATGTCCCTTATACCGGCTACAATATCTCCATGACAGCCAAAATGTCCTCTATGCCAGCCAAAATGCCCTAATTTCTGCTTTTGCCAGTCATAATGCTCCATGACAGCCACAGTTACCTCATTTCTCTCAATGCCGGCCACAATGCCCACATGACAGCAAAAATTTCCTATTGGGAAAGGGGAGATGGTGATGAATGTGTATGTTAGAATGTAAATGCAGTAAATCCATGTGTAGAACGCAAAGCCATTTACAATGCCCTGAAATATCTGTAGCCAATATATGTACTACTAGACATGTATTCTTATATACTAGGAAGGTATTACCACACCTCTGAAAGTCCAGAGCTAGAAACTAGCCTGATAATTATCAGTAATTAATAATAATATTAATTACCAGTTCTCTGATTCCTCTATTGCCGCTGACTGGAGGATTCCATATCTTGCTTCTTTTCACTCTCAAATAGACACCTAGAAAAAAAAAAGAGGTGTGATAATACGTTCCTGGTATATGCTATGTGGTATATGTATTGGATCAGTAAAGAGATGTTAGTGTGCCTAGTTTCTCATAAAACAAAAGTAATTTTTAAAGGGCAATTGAACCCATTCTGGGATACCTTCTGATGAGCCAAACTAGAGATCCCACCTGAAGAATTCCTATCTAAGAATCTGCAACGACCACCCCATCCTGACTAGAAGCCACAAGTAGCATAGAAATGTCTCTGACCACATTCCCTAATTTACTCACCAATCACATTCTCAAGAATATCTTACAAGAACAATTACTATCGAAAAAAACAAACCTTTTGCAAACCACAACCAAACACAACCTGACCAGGGAAATCCAACTCAAAATCATTTTATTATCAAAACTGTGTGAATTATTTCTATCACACCTACTTTACATAATGATAATACTTTCAAGAGTAATTTTATCAACATTTATTAGCCCCACAAAAGACTGAAAACATACTTTTACCCAAAAGTATAAGTAACCATTTCTCACTTAACTTATGCCTCCTGGAATAAAAACCCTTTTGAGTAAAGTTATTTTTTTCTTCTTTGCTCTCCTGAATTAAGAAGTCACGACAGTCACAATGTTCCAATCACAGCACAATGCCCGTTTGAGAACAGCCATACCTAAAAAGCTGGAGTACCTGCCACAAAGTCCTCAGTGCCAACCACCTTTCCCCATGACAACCACAATGCCTTTAATGAACCCTATGAAAGCCACAATACCTGCTAGGCCAACCAAAATTCCCACATGACAACCAGAGTGCCCTCTATATCAGCCACAATACCCCAATAAAAGCCACAATGCTCTTCAGGCCAGCCATAATGCCCCCATAACACCCACAAAGTACCTTATGCCATCTACTATGCCCCATGCCAGCCACCAGGTTCTTATAAGAGCCACTATGCCTTATGCCAGCCATATTGCCTCCTTTTAAGTCACAATCAACTCTCTTCCATGCAATAATCAATGCCCTTTAAGCCAGCCCCTATGCCCAAGTGGTATTTAAAAACTGGCAATATCCCTTTACGGGCCACTATGCCGCAATAAAAAGCAACAATGCGCTCACTTCCCCCTTTGCCAACTAGCACATGACAGATACAAATCCCCATGCTAGCCATGACACCTGCCAGACACAATGCCCTCATGACCCCTGCTGTCCCTTATCCCAGTTAAAATGCCCCCAATGTTAGCCACAATTTCATTCATGCCAGCCACAATGCTAACTAACCACAAAAACACCATGACAGTCAAAGTACCCCGTGACACCCAACATGCTTATATGAAATCACCAATATCCCATATCCAAACCAAAATGCCCCCATTACAGCTACAATGTCCCCAGTATCCTTTATACCTCTCACAATTCCCCTTATTCCAGACACATTGCCCTCAATGCCCCCCTTAGCCAACCGCAATAAAACCATGACAACCACAATGGCCTCAGTGCCCCAATGACAACTATAATGCCCTATGACAGTCCAAAAAGTCATCTTGCCAGCCACAATGACTCCATGAAATTTACTAAACCCCATCTGCAATATTCCTTATCTCCTCAAAATGCCCTCATGACATCCACAATGTTCATAATCCCAGTCACAATACCCCATGAAACTCACAATAAAGCCCACATGAGAGCCACAGTGCCCATGACAGAAACTATTACCCTACAATGGCCAAAATGCCCCAATGACAACTACAATGCTCTCATTGCCCATTTTACCAGCCACAATGCCCACATAAATACCTCAATGCCCTCCATGCCAGCCCTAATACCTTCATAACTATTAAAATGCCCCCATGACAGCCACACTGAATTAGAATTCCTCAAAGACAACTGCAATAAGCTTAATGATCCTCTAATCAGTCTCATTGCCCCATGAAGTCCATCATATCCTTTATACCAGCTATAGTGCTCCATGCCATCAAAAACTCATATTTTCCAGTCACAATGCTCACCATAAGAGCCAATATGCCACCATGACACCCACAATATCTCTTATCTGAGCCACTATGTCCTTATTACAGCCACAATTAAATTCATGCCAGCCAGAATGCCCTCATTTCCACCTTTCCAGAAGGAAAGTCTCCATACCACCCACAATGCCCCTGTGCAATCTACAATGCCAAAATGACAACAGCTATATCCATTTTCCCAGTCACAAATCCCCCATGCCAGCCACAATGTACTTTATTAAAGCAACAATGCTGTCAATGCACCTTATCCTCGCCACAATGCCTCTTTGACCAGCAAAAGCCTTTAATACCCTTATGCCAGCCACGAATCCCAACTATAACCAAAATGCCCTCACTTCCTCCTTTGCCAGTTACAATGACCTCCATGCCAGCCAGAATGCCCTTAATTTCCTTTTAGCCAATCACAATATCCCCAAGGCAACCACAAAGCCCTCATGCCAGCCATAATTCCACATTCCAGCGACAATGCCAGATACAATGTACTTAATCCCGGAAACAATACTCCTTATGCCAGCCACATTGCCAAAACGACAACCACAAACCTCCAATGCCCGTATACCAACCATATTGCCTCCATGACAGCCAAAATGTCCTCACATCCCCTTTTGCGAGAAACAATACCATCCATGCCAGTCACAACGCCCTCACTTCACCCTTGGCCAAAAACAATGACAACCACAAAGCCCCCAAGCCAGCCACAATAACACCCGATATGTCTATTATTCCAGTCAAAATGCCACCATAACAGCCAGTAACAATGCTGCCAATGCCCCTTATGCCAATCACAATGACAGCTACATATAATCAATGCCCATATGACAGACAAAATGCTCTCATTTGCTAAAACAAAGCCCTTCATGCCAGCTACAATGTACTCATTTACTCTTTGTCAACCACAATGTCCACATGACAGTCACAAATCCCTATGCCAGCAATGATGGCACATGTCAGCCACAATGCCCTCCACGACAGTCACAATGCCATTATTAGCCTATGCAAACTAGAATGGCCTTGTTCTAACTATAATGCCGCTAATTTAAGCCACAATGCCCACATAACACCCGCTATATGCCTTATTCCATCTGGAATACTCCAACGCCAGCCATAATGGCTCCCATTCAAGCAACAATGCCTAAATGCAAGCCATAATACTCCTATAAGAGCCACTTTGAACCCATTTTACCCACAATGTCCCTTATACCGGCTACAATATCTCCATGACAGCCAAAATGTCCTCTATGCCAGCCAAAATGCCCTCATTTCTGCTTTTGCCAGTCATAATGCTCCATGACAGCCACAGTTACCTCATTTCTCTCAATGCCGGCCACATGGCCCTCCATACCTGCCACAATGCCCACATGACAGCAAAAATTTCCTATTGGGAAAGGGGAGATGGTGATGAATGTGTATGTTAGAATGTAAATGCAGTAAATCCATGTGTAGAACGCAAAGGCATTTACAATGCCCTGAAATATCTGTAGCCAATATATGTACTACTAGACATGTATTCTTATATACTAGGAAGGTATTACCACACCTCTGAAAGTCCAGAGCTAGAAACTAGCCTGATAATTATCAGTAATTAATAATAATATTAATTACCAGTTCTCTGATTCCTCTATTGCCGCTGACTGGAGGATTCCATATCTTGCTTCTTTTCACTCTCAAATAGACACCTAGAAAAAAAAAAGAGGTGTGATAATACGTTCCTGGTATATGCTATGTGGTATATGTATTGGATCAGTAAAGAGATGTTAGTGTGCCTAGTTTCTCATAAAACAAAAGTAATTTTTAAAGGGCAATTGAACCCATTCTGGGATACCTTCTGATGAGCAAAACTAGAGATCCCACCTGAAGAATTCCTATCTAAGAATCTGCAACGACCACCCCATCCTGACTAGAAGCCACAAGTAGCATAGAAATGTCTCTGACCACATTCCCTAATTTACTCACCAATCACATTCTCAAGAATATCTTACAAGAACAATTACTATCGAAAAAAACAAACCTTTTGCAAACCACAACCAAACACAACCTGACCAGGGAAATCCAACTCAAAATCATTTTATTATCAAAACTGTGTGAATTATTTCTATCACACCTACTTTACATAATGATAATACTTTCAAGAGTAATTTTATCAACATTTATTAGCCCCACAAAAGACTGAAAACATACTTTTACCCAAAAGTATAAGTAACCATTTCTCACTTAACTTATGCCTCCTGGAATAAAAACCCTTTTGAGTAAAGTTATTTTTTTCTTCTTTGCTCTCCTGAATTAAGAAGTCACGACAGTCACAATGTTCCAATCACAGCACAATGCCCGTTTGAGAACAGCAATACCTAAAAAGCTGGAGTACCTGCCACAAAGTCCTCAGTGCCAACCACCTTTCCCCATGACAACCACAATGCCTTTAATGAACCCTATGAAAGCCACAATACCTGCTAGGCCAACCAAAATTCCCACATGACAACCAGAGTGCCCTCTATATCAGCCACAATACCCCAATAAAAGCCACAATGCTCTTCAGGCCAGCCATAATGCCCCCATAACACCCACAAAGTACCTTATGCCATCTACTATGCCCCATGCCAGCCACCAGGTTCTTATAAGAGCCACTATGCCTTATGCCAGCCATATTGCCTCCTTTTAAGTCACAATCAACTCTCTTCCATGCAATAATCAATGCCCTTTAAGCCAGCCCCTATGCCCAAGTGGTATTTAAAAACTGGCAATATCCCTTTACGGGCCACTATGCCGCAATAAAAAGCAACAATGCGCTCACTTCCCCCTTTGCCAACTAGCACATGACAGATACAAATCCCCATGCTAGCCATGACACCTGCCAGACACAATGCCCTCATGACCCCTGCTGTCCCTTATCCCAGTTAAAATGCCCCCAATGTTAGCCACAATTTCATTCATGCCAGCCACAATGCTAACTAACCACAAAAACACCATGACAGTCAAAGTACCCCGTGACACCCAACATGCTTATATGAAATCACCAATATCCCATATCCAAACCAAAATGCCCCCATTACAGCTACAATGTCCCCAGTATCCTTTATACCTCTCACAATTCCCCTTATTCCAGACACATTGCCCTCAATGCCCCCCTTAGCCAACCGCAATAAAACCATGACAACCACAATGGCCTCAGTGCCCCAATGACAACTATAATGCCCTATGACAGTCCAAAAAGTCATCTTGCCAGCCACAATGACTCCATGAAATTTACTAAACCCCCATCTGCAATATTCCTTATCTCCTCAAAATGCCCTCATGACATCCACAATGTTCATAATCCCAGTCACAATACCCCATGAAACTCACAATAAAGCCCACATGAGAGCCACAGTGCCCATGACAGAAACTATTACCCTACAATGGCCAAAATGCCCCAATGACAACTACAATGCTCTCATTGCCCATTTTACCAGCCACAATGCCCACATAAATACCTCAATGCCCTCCATGCCAGCCCTAATACCTTCATAACTATTAAAATGCCCCCATGACAGCCACACTGAATTAGAATTCCTCAAAGACAACTGCAATAAGCTTAATGATCCTCTAATCAGTCTAATTGCCCCATGAAGTCCATCATATCCTTTATACCAGCTATAGTGCTCCATGCCATCAAAAACTCATATTTTCCAGTCACAATGCTCACCATAAGAGCCAATATGCCACCATGACACCCACAATATCTCTTATCTGAGCCACTATGTCCTTATTACAGCCACAATTAAATTCATGCCAGCCAGAATGCCCTCATTTCCACCTTTCCAGAAGGAAAGTCTCCATACCACCCACAATGCCCCTGTGCAATCTACAATGCCAAAATGACAACAGCTATATCCATTTTCCCAGTCACAAATCCCCCATGCCAGCCACAATGTACTTTATTAAAGCAACAATGCTGTCAATGCACCTTATCCTCGCCACAATGCCTCTTTGACCAGCAAAAGCCTTTAATACCCTTATGCCAGCCACGAATCCCCACTATAACCAAAATGCCCTCACTTCCTCCTTTGCCAGTTACAATGACCTCCATGCCAGCCAGAATGCCCTTAATTTCCTTTTAGCCAATCACAATATCCCCAAGGCAACCACAAAGCCCTCATGCCAGCCATAATTCCACATTCCAGCCACAATGCCAGATACAATGTACTTAATCCCGGAAACAATACTCCTTATGCCAGCCACATTGCCAAAACGACAACCACAAACTTCCAATGCCCGTATACCAACTATATTGCCTCCATGACAGCCAAAATGTCCTCACATCCCCTTTTGCGAGAAACAATACCATCCATGCCAGTCACAACGCCCTCACTTCACCCTTGGCCAAAAACAATGACAACCACAAAGCCCCCAAGCCAGCCACAATAGCACCCGATATGTCTATTATTCCAGTCAAAATGCCACCATAACAGCCAGTAACAATGCTTCCAATGCCCCTTATGCCAACCACAATGACAGCTACATATAATCAATGCCCATATGACAGACAAAATGCTCTCATTTGCTAAAACAAAGCCCTTCATGCCAGCTACAATGTACTCATTTACTCTTTGTCAACCACAATGTCCACATGACAGTCACAAATCCCTATGCCAGCAATGATGGCACATGTCAGCCACAATGCCCTCCACGACAGTCACAATGCCATTATTAGCATATGCAAACTAGAATAGCCTTGTTCTAACTATAATGCCGCTAATTTAAGCCACAATGCCCACATAACACCCGCTATATGCCTTATTCCATCTGGAATACTCCAACGCCAGCCATAATGGATCCCATTCAAGCAACAATGCCTAAATGCAAGCCATAATACTCCTATAAGAGCCACTTTGAACCCATTTTACCCACAATGTCCCTTATACCGGCTACAAAATCTCCATGACAGCCAAAATGTCCTCTATGCCAGCCAAAATGCCCTCATTTCTGCTTTTGCCAGTCATAATGCTCCATGACAGCCACAGTTACCTCATTTCTCTCAATGCCGGCCACAGGGCCCTCCATACCTGCCACAATGCCCACATGACAGAAAAAATTTCCTATTTGGAAAGGGGAGATGGTGATGAATGTGTATGTTAGAATGTAAATGCAGTAAATCCATGTGTAGAACGCAAAGGCATTTACAATGCCCTGAAATATCTGTAGCCAATATATGTACTACTAGACATGTATTCTTATATACTAGGAAGGTATTACCACACCTCTGAAAGTCCAGAGCTAGAAACTAGCCTGAAAATTATCAGTAATTAATAATAATATTAATTACCAGTTCTCTGATTCCTCTATTGCCGCTGACTGGAGGATTCCATATCTTGCTTCTTTTCACTTTCAAAAAGACACCTAGAAAAAAAAAAGAGGTGTGATAATACGTTCCTGGTATATGCTATGTGGTATATGTATTGGATCAGTAAAGAGATGTTAGTGTGCCTAGTTTCTCATAAAACAAAAGTAATTTTTAAAGGGCAATTGAACCCATTCTGGGATACCTTCTGATGAGCCAAACTAGAGATCCCACCTGAAGAATTCCTATCTAAGAATCTGCAACGACCACCCCATCCTGACTAGAAGCCACAAGTAGCATAGAAATGTCTCTCACCACATTCCCTAATTTACTCACCAATCACATTCTCAAGAATATCTTACAAGAACAATTACTATCGAAAAAAACAAACCTTTTGCAAACCACAACCAAACACAACCTGACCAGGGAAATCCAACTCAAAATCATTTTATTATCAAAACTGTGTGAATTATTTCTATCACACCTACTTTACATAATGATAATACTTTCAAGAGTAATTTTATCAACATTTATTAGCCCCACAAAAGACTGAAAACATACTTTTACCCAAAAGTATAAGTAACCATTTCTCACTTAACTTATGCCTCCTGGAATAAAAACCCTTTTGAGTAAAGTTATTTTTTTCTTCTTTGCTCTCCTGAATTAAGAAGTCACGACAGTCACAATGTTCCAATCACAGCACAATGCCCGTTTGAGAACAGCAATACCTAAAAAGCTGCAGTACCTGCCACAAAGTCCTCAGTGCCAACCACCTTTCCCCATGACAACCACAATGCCTTTAATGAACCCTATGAAAGCCACAATACCTGCTAGGCCAACCAAAATTCCCACATGACAACCAGAGTGCCCTCTATACCAGCCACAATACCCCAATAAAAGCCACAATGCTCTTCAGGCCAGCCATAATGCCCCCATAACACCCACAAAGTACCTTATGCCATCTACTATGCCCCATGCCAGCCACCAGGTTCTTATAAGAGCCACTATGCCTTATGCCAGCCATATTGCCTCCTTTTAAGTCACAATCAACTCTCTTCCATGCAATAATCAATGCCCTTTAAGCCAGCCCCTATGCCCAAGTGGTATTTAAAAACTGGCAATATCCCTTTACGGGCCACTATGCCGCAATAAAAAGCAACAATGCGCTCACTTCCCCCTTTGCCAACTAGCACATGACAGATACAAATCCCCATGCTAGCCATGACACCTGCCAGACACAATGCCCTCATGACCCCTGCTGTCCTTTATCCCAGTTAAAATGCCTTCAATGTTAGCCACAATTTCATTCATGCCAGCCACAATGCTAACTAACCACAAAAACACCATGACATTCAAAGTACCCCGTGACACCCAACATGCTTATATGAAATCACCAATATCCCATATCCAAACCAAAATGCCCCCATTACAGCTACAATGTCCCCAGTATCCTTTATACCTCTCACAATTCCCCTTATTCCAGACACATTGCCCTCAATGCCCCCCTTAGCCAACCGCAATAAAACCATGACAACAACAATGGCCTCAGTGCCCCAATGACAACTATAATGCCCTATAACAGTCCAAAAAGTCATCTTGCCAGCCACAATGACTCCATGAAATTTACTAAACCCCCATCTGCAATATTCCTTATCTCCTCAAACTGCCCTCATGACATCCACAATGTTCATAATCCCAGTCACAATACCCCATGAAACTCACAATAAAGCCCACATGAGAGCCACAGTGCCCATGACAGAAACTATTGCCCTACAATGGCCAAAATGCCCCAATGACAACTACAATGCTCTCATTGCCCATTTTACCAGCCACAATGCCCACATAAATACCTCAATGCCCTCCATGCCAGCCCTAATACCTTCATAACTATTAAAATGCCCCCATGACAGCCACACTGAATTAGAATTCCTCAAAGACAACTGCAATAAGCTTAATGATCCTCTAATCAGTCTCATTGCCCCATGAAGTCCATCATATCCTTTATACCAGCTATAGTGCTCCATGCCATCAAAAACTCATATTTTCCAGTCACAATGCTCACCATAAGAGCCAATATGCCACCATGACACCCACAATATCTCTTATATGAGCCACTTGTCCTTATTACAGCCACAATTAAATTCATGCCAGCCAGAATGCCCTCATTTCCACCTTTCCAGAAGGAAAGTCTCCATACCACCCACAATGCCCCTGTGCAATCTACAATGCCAAAATGACAACAGCTATATCCATTTTCCCAGTCACAAATCCCCCATGCCAGCCACAATGTACTTTATTAAAGCAACAATGCTGTCAATGCACCTTATCCTCGCCACAATGCCTCTTTGACCAGCAAAAGCCTTTAATACCCTTATGCCAGCCACGAATCCCCACTATAATCAAAATGCCCTCACTTCCTCCTTTGCCAGTTACAATGACCTCCATGCCAGCCAGAATGCCCTTAATTTCCTTTTAGCCAACCACAATATCCCCAAGGCAACCACAAAGCCCTCATGCCAGCCATAATTCCACATTCCAGCCACAATGCCAGATACAATGTACTTAATCCCGGAAACAATACTCCTTATGCCAGCCACATTGCCAAAACGACAACCACAAACCTCCAATGCCCGTATACCAACCATATTGCCTCCATGACAGCCAAAATGTCCTCACATCCCCTTTTGCGAGAAACAATACCATCCATGCCAGTCACAACGCCCTCACTTCACCCTTGGCCAAAAACAATGACAACCACAAAGCCCCCAAGCCAGCCACAATAACACCCGATATGTCTATTATTCCAGTCAAAATGCCACCATAACAGCCAGTAACAATGCTGCCAATGCCCCTTATGCCAACCACAATGACAGCTACATATAATCAATGCCCATATGACAGACAAAATGCTCTCATTTGCTAAAACAAAGCCCTTCATGCCAGCTACAATGTACTCATTTACTCTTTGTCAACCACAATGTCCACATGACAGTTACAAATCCCTATGCCAGAAATGATGGCACATGTCAGCCACAATGCCCTCCACGACAGTCACAATGCCATTATTAGCCTATGCAAACTAGAATGGCCTTGTTCTAACTATAATGCCGCTAATTTAAGCCACAATGCCCACATAACACACGCTATATGCCTTATTCCATCTGGAATACTCCAACGCCAGCCATAATGGCTCCCATTCAAGCAACAATGCCTAAATGCAAGCCATAATACTCCTATAAGAGCCACTTTGAACCCATTTTACCCACAATGTCCCTTATACCGGCTACAATATCTCCATGACAGCCAAAATGTCCTCTATGCCAGCCAAAATGCCCTCATTTCTGCTTTTGCCAGTCATAATGCTCCATGACAGCCACAGTTACCTCATTTCTCTCAATGCCGGCCACAGGGCCCTCCATACCTGCCACAATGCCTACATGACAGCAAAAATTTCCTATTGGGAAAGGGGAGATGGTGATGAATGTGTATGTTAGAATGTAAATGCAGTAAATCCATGTGTAGAACGCAAAGGCATTTACAATGCCCTGAAATATCTGTAGCCAATATATGTACTACTAGACATGTATTCTTATATACTAGGAAGGTATTACCACACCTCTGAAAGTCCAGAGCTAGAAACTAGCCTGAAAATTATCAGTAATTAATAATATTATTAATTACCAGTTCTCTGATTCCTCTATTGCCGCTGACTGGAGGATTCCATATCTTGCTTCTTTTCACTTTCAAATAGACACCTAGAAAAAAAAAAGAGGTGTGATAATACGTTCCTGGTATATGCTATGTGGTATATGTATTGGATCAGTAAAGAGATGTTAGTGTGCCTAGTTTCTCATAAAACAAAAGTAATTTTTAAAGGGCAATTGAACCCATTCTGGGATACCTTCTGATGAGCCAAACTAGAGATCCCACCTGAAGAATTCCTATCTAAGAATCTGCAACGACCACCCCATCCTGACTAGAAGCCACAAGTAGCATAGAAATGTCTCTGACCACATTCCCTAATTTACTCACCAATCACATTCTCAAGAATATCTTACAAGAACAATTACTATCGAAAAAAACAAACCTTTTGCAAACCACAACCAAACACAACCTGACCAGGGAAATCCAACTCAAAATCATTTTATTATCAAAACTGTGTGAATTATTTCTATCACACCTACTTTACATAATGATAATACTTTCAAGAGTAATTTTATCAACATTTATTAGCCCCACAAAAGACTGAAAACATACTTTTACCCAAAAGTATAAGTAACCATTTCTCACTTAACTTATGCCTCCTGGAATAAAAACCCTTTTGAGTAAAGTTATTTTTTTCTTCTTTGCTCTCCTGAATTAAGAAGTCACGACAGTCACAATGTTCCAATCACAGCACAATGCCCGTTTGAGAACAGCAATACCTAAAAAGCTGCAGTACCTGCCACAAAGTCCTCAGTGCCAACCACCTTTCCCCATGACAACCACAATGCCTTTAATGAACCCTATGAAAGCCACAATACCTGCTAGGCCAACCAAAATTCCCACATGACAACCAGAGTGCCCTCTATACCAGCCACAATACCCCAATAAAAGCCACAATGCTCTTCAGGCCAGCCATAATGCCCCCATAACACCCACAAAGTACCATATGCCATCTACTATGCCCCATGCCAGCCACCAGGTTCTTATAAGAGCCACTATGCCTTATGCCAGCCATATTGCCTCCTTTTAAGTCACAATCAACTCTCTTCCATGCAATAATCAATGCCCTTTAAGCCAGCCCCTATGCCCAAGTGGTATTTAAAAACTGGCAATATCCCTTTACGGACCACTATGCCGCAATAAAAAGCAACAATGCGCTCACTTCCCCCTTTGCCAACTAGCACATGACAGATACAAATCCCCATGCTAGCCATGACACCTGCCAGACACAATGCCCTCATGACCCCTGCTGTCCTTTATCCCAGTTAAAATGCCTTCAATGTTAGCCACAATTTCATTCATGCCAGCCACAATGCTAACTAACCACAAAAACACCATGACATTCAAAGTACCCCGTGACACCCAACATGCTTATATGAAATCACCAATATCCCATATCCAAACCAAAATGCCCCCATTACAGCTACAATGTCCCCAGTATCCTTTATACCTCTCACAATTCCCCTTATTCCAGACACACTGCCCTCAATGCCCCCCTTAGCCAACCGCAATAAAACCATGACAACAACAATGGCCTCAGTGCCCCAATGACAACTATAATGCCCTATAACAGTCCAAAAAGTCATCTTGCCAGCCACAATGACTCCATGAAATTTACTAAACCCCCATCTGCAATATTCCTTATCTCCTCAAACTGCCCTCATGACATCCACAATGTTCATAATCCCAGTCACAATACCCCATGAAACTCACAATAAAGCCCACATGAGAGCCACAGTGCCCATGACAGAAACTATTGCCCTACAATGGCCAAAATGCCCCAATGACAACTACAATGCTCTCATTGCCCATTTTACCAGCCACAATGCCCACATAAATACCTCAATGCCCTCCATGCCAGCCCTAATACCTTCATAACTATTAAAATGCCCCCATGACAGCCACACTGAATTAGAATTCCTCAAAGACAACTGCAATAAGCTTAATGATCCTCTAATCAGTCTCATTGCCCCATGAAGTCCATCATATCCTTTATACCAGCTATAGTGCTCCATGCCATCAAAAACTCATATTTTCCAGTCACAATGCTCACCATAAGAGCCAATATGCCACCATGACACCCACAATATCTCTTATATGAGCCACTTGTCCTTATTACAGCCACAATTAAATTCATGCCAGCCAGAATGCCCTCATTTCCACCTTTCCAGAAGGAAAGTCTCCATACCACCCACAATGCCCCTGTGCAATCTACAATGCCAAAATGACAACAGCTATATCCATTTTCCCAGTCACAAATCCCCCATGCCAGCCACAATGTACTTTATTAAAGCAACAATGCTGTCAATGCACCTTATCCTCGCCACAATGCCTCTTTGACCAGCAAAAGCCTTTAATACCCTTATGCCAGCCACGAATCCCCACTATAACCAAAATGCCCTCACTTCCTCCTTTGCCAGTTACAATGACCTCCATGCCAGCCAGAATGCCCTTAATTTCCTTTTAGCCAACCACAATATCCCCAAGGCAACCACAAAGCCCTCATGCCAGCCATAATTCCACATTCCAGCCACAATGGCAGATACAATGTACTTAATCCCGGAAACAATACTCCTTATGCCAGCCACATTGCCAAAACGACAACCACAAACCTCCAATGCCCGTATACCAACCATATTGCCTCCATGACAGCCAAAATGTCCTCACATCCCCTTTTGCGAGAAACAATACCATCCATGCCAGTCACAACGCCCTCACTTCACCCTTGGCCAAAAACAATGACAACCACAAAGCCCCCAAGCCAGCCACAATAACACCCGATATGTCTATTATTTCAGTCAAAATGCCACCATAACAGCCAGTAACAATGCTGCCAATGTCCCTTATGCCAACCACAATGACAGCTACATATAATCAATGCCCATATGACAGACAAAATGCTCTCATTTGCTAAAACAAAGCCCTTCATGCCAGCTACAATGTACTCATTTACTCTTTGTCAACCACAATGTCCACATGACAGTCACAAATCCCTATGCCAGCAATGATGGCACATGTCAGCCACAATGCCCTCCACGACAGTCACAATGCCATTATTAGCCTATGCAAACTAGAATGGCCTTGTTCTAACTATAATGCCGCTAATTTAAGCCACAATGCCCACATAACACCCGCTATATGCCTTATTCCATCTGGAATACTCCAACGCCAGCCATAATGGCTCCCATTCAAGCAACAATGCCTAAATGCAAGCCATAATACTCCTATAAGAGCCACTTTGAACCCATTTTACCCACAATGTCCCTTATACCGGCTACAATATCTCCATGACAGCCAAAATGTCCTCTATGCCAGCCAAAATGCCCTCATTTCTGCTTTTGCCAGTCATAATGCTCCATGACAGCCACAGTTACCTCATTTCTCTCAATGCCGGCCACAATGCCTACATGACAGCAAAAATTTCCTATTGGGAAAGGGGAGATTGTGATGAATGTGTATGTTAGAATGTAAATGCAGTAAATCCATGTGTAGAACGCAAAGGCATTTACAATGCCCTGAAATATCTGTAGCCAATATATGTACTACTAGACATGTATTCTTATATACTAGGAAGGTATTACCACACCTCTGAAAGTCCAGAGCTAGAAACTAGCCTGAAAATTATCAGTAATTAATAATATTATTAATTACCAGTTCTCTGATTCTTCTATTGCCGCTGACTGGAGGATTCCATATCTTGCTTCTTTTCACTTTCAAATAGACACCTAGAAAAAAAAAAAGAGGTGTGATAATACGTTCCTGGTATATGCTATGTGGTATATGTATTGGATGAGTAAAGAGATGTTAGTGTGCCTAGTTTCTCATAAAACAAAAGTAATTTTTAAAGGGCAATTGAACCCATTCTGGGATACCTTCTGATGAGCCAAACTAGAGATCCCACCTGAAGAATTCCTATCTAAGAATCTGCAACGACCACCCCATCCTGACTAGAAGCCACAAGTAGCATAGAAATGTCTCTGACCACATTCCCTAATTTACTCACCAATCACATTCTCAAGAATATCTTACAAGAACAATTACTATCGAAAAAAACAAACCTTTTGCAAACCACAACCAAACACAACCTGACCAGGGAAATCCAACTCAAAATCATTTTATTATCAAAACTGTGTGAATTATTTCTATCACACCTACTTTACATAATGATAATACTTTCAAGAGTAATTTTATCAACATTTATTAGCCCCACAAAAGACTGAAAACATACTTTTACCCTAAAGTATAAGTAACCATTTCTCACTTAACTTATGCCTCCTGGAATAAAAACCCTTTTGAGTAAAGTTATTTTTTTCTTCTTTGCTCTCCTGAATTAAGAAGTCACGACAGTCACAATGTTCCAATCACAGCACAATGCCCGTTTGAGAACAGCAATACCTAAAAAGCTGCAGTACCTGCCACAAAGTCCTCAGTGCCAACCACCTTTCCCCATGACAACCACAATGCCTTTAATGAACCCTATGAAAGCCACAATACCTGCTAGGCCAACCAAAATTCCCACATGACAACCAGAGTGCCCTCTATACCAGCCACAATACCCCAATAAAAGCCACAATGCTCTTCAGGCCAGCCATAATGCCCCCATAACACCCACAAAGTACCTTATGCCATCTACTATGCCCCATGCCAGCCACCAGGTTCTTATAAGAGCCACTATGCCTTATGCCAGCCATATTGCCTCCTTTTAAGTCACAATCAACTCTCTTCCATGCAATAATCAATGCCCTTTAAGCCAGCCCCTATGCCCAAGTGGTATTTAAAAACTGGCAATATCCCTTTACGGGCCACTATGCCGCAATAAAAAGCAACAATGCGCTCACTTCCCCCTTTGCCAACTAGCACATGACAGATACAAATCCCCATGCTAGCCATGACACTTGCCAGACACAATGCCCTCATGACCCCTGCTGTCCTTTATCCCAGTTAAAATGCCTTCAATGTTAGCCACAATTTCATTCATGCCAGCCACAATGCTAACTAACCACAAAAACACCATGACATTCAAAGTACCCCGTGACACCCAACATGCTTATATGAAATCACCAATATCCCATATCCAAACCAAAATGCCCCCATTACAGCTACAATGTCCCCAGTATCCTTTATACCTCTCACAATTCCCCTTATTCCAGACACATTGCCCTCAATGCCCCCCTTAGCCAACTGCAATAAAACCATGACAACAACAATGGCCTCAGTGCCCCAATGACAACTATAATGCCCTATAACAGTCCAAAAAGTCATCTTGCCAGCCACAATGACTCCATGAAATTTACTAAACCCCCATCTGCAATATTCCTTATCTCCTCAAACTGCCCTCATGACATCCACAATGTTCATAATCCCAGTCACAATACCCCATGAAACTCACAATAAAGCCCACATGAGAGCCACAGTGCCCATGACAGAAACTATTGCCCTACAATGGCCAAAATGCCCCAATGACAACTACAATGCTCTCATTGCCCATTTTACCAGCGACAATGCCCACATAAATACCTCAATGCCCTCCATGCCAGCCCTAATACCTTCATAACTATTAAAATGCCCCCATGACAGCCACACTGAATTAGAATTCCTCAAAGACAACTGCAATAAGCTTAATGATCCTCTAATCAGTCTCATTGCCCCATGAAGTCCATCATATCCTTTATACCAGCTATAGTGCTCCATGCCATCAAAAACTCATATTTTCCAGTCACAATGCTCACCATAAGAGCCAATATGCCACCATGACACCCACAATATCTCTTATCTGAGCCACTTGTCCTTATTACAGCCACAATTAAATTCATGCCAGCCAGAATGCCCTCATTTCCACCTTTCCAGAAGGAAACTCTCCATACCACCCACAATGCCCCTGTGCAATCTACAATGCCAAAATGACAACAGCTATATCCATTTTCCCAGTCACAAATCCCCCATGCCAGCCACAATGTACTTTATTAAAGCAACAATGCTGTCAATGCACCTTATCCTCGCCACAATGCCTCTTTGACCAGCAAAAGCCTTTAATACCCTTATGCCAGCCACGAATCCCCACTATAACCAAAATGCCCTCACTTCCACCTTTGCCAGTTACAATGACCTCCATGCCAGCCAGAATGCCCTTAATTTCCTTTTAGCCAACCACAATATCCCCAAGGCAACCACAAAGCCCTCATGCCAGCCATAATTCCACATTCCAGCCACAATGCCAGATACAATGTACTTAATCCCGGAAACAATACTCCTTATGCCAGCCACATTGCCAAAACGACAACCACAAACCTCCAATGCCCGTATACCAACCATATTGCCTCCATGACAGCCAAAATGTCCTCACATCCCCTTTTGCGAGAAACAATACCATCCATGCCAGTCACAACGCCCTCACTTCACCCTTGGCCAAAAACAATGACAACCACAAAGCCCCCAAGCCAGCCACAATAACACCCGATATGTCTATTATTCCAGTCAAAATGCCACCATAACAGCCAGTAACAATGCTGCCAAAGCCCCTTATGCCAACCACAATGACAGCTACATATAATCAATGCCCATATGACAGACAAAATGCTCTCATTTGCTAAAACAAAGCCCTTCATGCCAGCTACAATGTACTCATTTACTCTTTGTCAACCACAATGTCCACATGACAGTCACAAATCCCTATGCCAGCAATGATGGCATATGTCAGCCACAATGCCCTCCACGACAGTCACAATGCCATTATTAGCCTATGCAAACTAGAATGGCCTTGTTCTAACTATAATGCCGCTAATTTAAGCCACAATGCCCACATAACACCCGCTATATGCCTTATTCCATCTGGAATACTCCAACGCCAGCCATAATGGCTCCCATTCAAGCAACAATGCCTAAATGCAAGCCATAATACTCCTATAAGAGCCACTTTGAACCCATTTTACCCACAATGTCCCTTATACCGGCTACAATATCTCCATGACAGCCAAAATGTCCTCTATGCCAGCCAAAATGCCCTCATTTCTGCTTTTGCCAGTCATAATGCTCCATGACAGCCACAGTTACCTCATTTCTCTCAATGCCGGCCACAATGCCTACATGACAGCAAAAATTTCCTATTGGGAAAGGGGAGATTGTGATGAATGTGTATGTTAGAATGTAAATGCAGTAAATCCATGTGTAGAACGCAAAGGCATTTACAATGCCCTGAAATATCTGTAGCCAATATATGTACTACTAGACATGTATTCTTATATACTAGGAAGGTATTACCACACCTCTGAAAGTCCAGAGCTAGAAACTAGCCTGAAAATTATCAGTAATTAATAATATTATTAATTACCAGTTCTCTGATTCTTCTATTGCCGCTGACTGGAGGATTCCATATCTTGCTTCTTTTCACTTTCAAATAGACACCTAGAAAAAAAAAAAGAGGTGTGATAATACGTTCCTGGTATATGCTATGTGGTATATGTATTGGATGAGTAAAGAGATGTTAGTGTGCCTAGTTTCTCATAAAACAAAAGTAATTTTTAAAGGGCAATTGAACCCATTCTGGGATACCTTCTGATGAGCCAAACTAGAGATCCCACCTGAAGAATTCCTATCTAAGAATCTGCAACGACCACCCCATCCTGACTAGAAGCCACAAGTAGCATAGAAATGTCTCTGACCACATTCCCTAATTTACTCACCAATCACATTCTCAAGAATATCTTACAAGAACAATTACTATCGAAAAAAACAAACCTTTTGCAAACCACAACCAAACACAACCTGACCAGGGAAATCCAACTCAAAATCATTTTATTATCAAAACTGTGTGAATTATTTCTATCACACCTACTTTACATAATGATAATACTTTCAAGAGTAATTTTATCAACATTTATTAGCCCCACAAAAGACTGAAAACATACTTTTACCCAAAAGTATAAGTAACCATTTCTCACTTAACTTATGCCTCCTGGAATAAAAACCCTTTTGAGTAAAGTTATTTTTTTCTTCTTTGCTCTCCTGAATTAAGAAGTCACGACAGTCACAATGTTCCAATCACAGCACAATGCCCGTTTGAGAACAGCAATACCTAAAAAGCTGCAGTACCTGCCACAAAGTCCTCAGTGCCAACCACCTTTCCCCATGACAACCACAATGCCTTTAATGAACCCTATGAAAGCCACAATACCTGCTAGGCCAACCAAAATTCCCACATGACAACCAGAGTGCCCTCTATACCAGCCACAATACCCCAATAAAAGCCACAATGCTCTTCAGGCCAGCCATAATGCCCCCATAACACCCACAAAGTACCTTATGCCATCTACTATGCCCCATGCCAGCCACCAGGTTCTTATAAGAGCCACTATGCCTTATGCCAGCCATATTGCCTCCTTTTAAGTCACAATCAACTCTCTTCCATGCAATAATCAATGCCCTTTAAGCCAGCCCCTATGCCCAAGTGGTATTTAAAAACTGGCAATATCCCTTTACGGGCCACTATGCCGCAATAAAAAGCAACAATGCGCTCACTTCCCCCTTTGCCAACTAGCACATGACAGATACAAATCCCCATGCTAGCCATGACACTTGCCAGACACAATGCCCTCATGACCCCTGCTGTCCTTTATCCCAGTTAAAATGCCTTCAATGTTAGCCACAATTTCATTCATGCCAGCCACAATGCTAACTAACCACAAAAACACCATGACATTCAAAGTACCCCGTGACACCCAACATGCTTATATGAAATCACCAATATCCCATATCCAAACCAAAATGCCCCCATTACAGCTACAATGTCCCCAGTATCCTTTATACCTCTCACAATTCCCCTTATTCCAGACACATTGCCCTCAATGCCCCCCTTAGCCAACTGCAATAAAACCATGACAACAACAATGGCCTCAGTGCCCCAATGACAACTATAATGCCCTATAACAGTCCAAAAAGTCATCTTGCCAGCCACAATGACTCCATGAAATTTACTAAACCCCCATCTGCAATATTCCTTATCTCCTCAAACTGCCCTCATGACATCCACAATGTTCATAATCCCAGTCACAATACCCCATGAAACTCACAATAAAGCCCACATGAGAGCCACAGTGCCCATGACAGAAACTATTGCCCTACAATGGCCAAAATGCCCCAATGACAACTACAATGCTCTCATTGCCCATTTTACCAGCGACAATGCCCACATAAATACCTCAATGCCCTCCATGCCAGCCCTAATACCTTCATAACTATTAAAATGCCCCCATGACAGCCACACTGAATTAGAATTCCTCAAAGACAACTGCAATAAGCTTAATGATCCTCTAATCAGTCTCATTGCCCCATGAAGTCCATCATATCCTTTATACCAGCTATAGTGCTCCATGCCATCAAAAACTCATATTTTCCAGTCACAATGCTCACCATAAGAGCCAATATGCCACCATGACACCCACAATATCTCTTATCTGAGCCACTTGTCCTTATTACAGCCACAATTAAATTCATGCCAGCCAGAATGCCCTCATTTCCACCTTTCCAGAAGGAAACTCTCCATACCACCCACAATGCCCCTGTGCAATCTACAATGCCAAAATGACAACAGCTATATCCATTTTCCCAGTCACAAATCCCCCATGCCAGCCACAATGTACTTTATTAAAGCAACAATGCTGTCAATGCACCTTATCCTCGCCACAATGCCTCTTTGACCAGCAAAAGCCTTTAATACCCTTATGCCAGCCACGAATCCCCACTATAACCAAAATGCCCTCACTTCCACCTTTGCCAGTTACAATGACCTCCATGCCAGCCAGAATGCCCTTAATTTCCTTTTAGCCAACCACAATATCCCCAAGGCAACCACAAAGCCCTCATGCCAGCCATAATTCCACATTCCAGCCACAATGCCAGATACAATGTACTTAATCCCGGAAACAATACTCCTTATGCCAGCCACATTGCCAAAACGACAACCACAAACCTCCAATGCCCGTATACCAACCATATTGCCTCCATGACAGCCAAAATGTCCTCACATCCCCTTTTGCGAGAAACAATACCATCCATGCCAGTCACAACGCCCTCACTTCACCCTTGGCCAAAAACAATGACAACCACAAAGCCCCCAAGCCAGCCACAATAACACCCGATATGTCTATTATTCCAGTCAAAATGCCACCATAACAGCCAGTAACAATGCTGCCAAAGCCCCTTATGCCAACCACAATGACAGCTACATATAATCAATGCCCATATGACAGACAAAATGCTCTCATTTGCTAAAACAAAGCCCTTCATGCCAGCTACAATGTACTCATTTACTCTTTGTCAACCACAATGTCCACATGACAGTCACAAATCCCTATGCCAGCAATGATGGCATATGTCAGCCACAATGCCCTCCACGACAGTCACAATGCCATTATTAGCCTATGCAAACTAGAATGGCCTTGTTCTAACTATAATGCCGCTAATTTAAGCCACAATGCCCACATAACACCCGCTATATGCCTTATTCCATCTGGAATACTCCAACGCCAGCCATAATGGCTCCCATTCAAGCAACAATGCCTAAATGCAAGCCATAATACTCCTATAAGAGCCACTTTGAACCCATTTTACCCACAATGTCCCTTATACCGGCTACAATATCTCCATGACAGCCAAAATGTCCTCTATGCCAGCCAAAATGCCCTCATTTCTGCTTTTGCCAGTCATAATGCTCCATGACAGCCACAGTTACCTCATTTCTCTCAATGCCGGCCACAATGCCTACATGACAGCAAAAATTTCCTATTGGGAAAGGGGAGATTGTGATGAATGTGTATGTTAGAATGTAAATGCAGTAAATCCATGTGTAGAACGCAAAGGCATTTACAATGCCCTGAAATATCTGTAGCCAATATATGTACTACTAGACATGTATTCTTATATACTAGGAAGGTATTACCACACCTCTGAAAGTCCAGAGCTAGAAACTAGCCTGAAAATTATCAGTAATTAATAATATTATTAATTACCAGTTCTCTGATTCTTCTATTGCCGCTGACTGGAGGATTCCATATCTTGCTTCTTTTCACTTTCAAATAGACACCTAGAAAAAAAAAAAGAGGTGTGATAATACGTTCCTGGTATATGCTATGTGGTATATGTATTGGATGAGTAAAGAGATGTTAGTGTGCCTAGTTTCTCATAAAACAAAAGTAATTTTTAAAGGGCAATTGAACCCATTCTGGGATACCTTCTGATGAGCCAAACTAGAGATCCCACCTGAAGAATTCCTATCTAAGAATCTGCAACGACCACCCCATCCTGACTAGAAGCCACAAGTAGCATAGAAATGTCTCTGACCACATTCCCTAATTTACTCACCAATCACATTCTCAAGAATATCTTACAAGAACAATTACTATCGAAAAAAACAAACCTTTTGCAAACCACAACCAAACACAACCTGACCAGGGAAATCCAACTCAAAATCATTTTATTATCAAAACTGTGTGAATTATTTCTATCACACCTACTTTACATAATGATAATACTTTCAAGAGTAATTTTATCAACATTTATTAGCCCCACAAAAGACTGAAAACATACTTTTACCCTAAAGTATAAGTAACCATTTCTCACTTAACTTATGCCTCCTGGAATAAAAACCCTTTTGAGTAAAGTTATTTTTTTCTTCTTTGCTCTCCTGAATTAAGAAGTCACGACAGTCACAATGTTCCAATCACAGCACAATGCCCGTTTGAGAACAGCAATACCTAAAAAGCTGCAGTACCTGCCACAAAGTCCTCAGTGCCAACCACCTTTCCCCATGACAACCACAATGCCTTTAATGAACCCTATGAAAGCCACAATACCTGCTAGGCCAACCAAAATTCCCACATGACAACCAGAGTGCCCTCTATACCAGCCACAATACCCCAATAAAAGCCACAATGCTCTTCAGGCCAGCCATAATGCCCCCATAACACCCACAAAGTACCTTATGCCATCTACTATGCCCCATGCCAGCCACCAGGTTCTTATAAGAGCCACTATGCCTTATGCCAGCCATATTGCCTCCTTTTAAGTCACAATCAACTCTCTTCCATGCAATAATCAATGCCCTTTAAGCCAGCCCCTATGCCCAAGTGGTATTTAAAAACTGGCAATATCCCTTTACGGGCCACTATGCCGCAATAAAAAGCAACAATGCGCTCACTTCCCCCTTTGCCAACTAGCACATGACAGATACAAATCCCCATGCTAGCCATGACACTTGCCAGACACAATGCCCTCATGACCCCTGCTGTCCTTTATCCCAGTTAAAATGCCTTCAATGTTAGCCACAATTTCATTCATGCCAGCCACAATGCTAACTAACCACAAAAACACCATGACATTCAAAGTACCCCGTGACACCCAACATGCTTATATGAAATCACCAATATCCCATATCCAAACCAAAATGCCCCCATTACAGCTACAATGTCCCCAGTATCCTTTATACCTCTCACAATTCCCCTTATTCCAGACACATTGCCCTCAATGCCCCCCTTAGCCAACCGCAATAAAACCATGACAACAACAATGGCCTCAGTGCCCCAATGACAACTATAATGCCCTATAACAGTCCAAAAAGTCATCTTGCCAGCCACAATGACTCCATGAAATGTACTAAACCCCCATCTGCAATATTCCTTATCTCCTCAAACTGCCCTCATGACATCCACAATGTTCATAATCCCAGTCACAATACCCCATGAAACTCACAATAAAGCCCACATGAGAGCCACAGTGCCCATGACAGAAACTATTGCCCTACAATGGCCAAAATGCCCCAATGACAACTACAATGCTCTCATTGCCCATTTTACCAGCGACAATGCCCACATAAATACCTCAATGCCCTCCATGCCAGCCCTAATACCTTCATAACTATTTAAATGCCCCCATGACAGCCACACTGAATTAGAATTCCTCAAAGACAACTGCAATAAGCTTAATGATCCTCTAATCAGTCTCATTGCCCCATGAAGTCCATCATATCCTTTATACCAGCTATAGTGCTCCATGCCATCAAAAACTCATATTTTCCAGTCACAATGCTCACCATAAGAGCCAATATGCCACCATGACACCCACAATATCTCTTATCTGAGCCACTTGTCCTTATTACAGCCACAATTAAATTCATGCCAGCCAGAATGCCCTCATTTCCACCTTTCCAGAAGGAAACTCTCCATACCACCCACAATGCCCCTGTGCAATCTACAATGCCAAAATGACAACAGCTATATCCATTTTCCCAGTCACAAATCCCCCATGCCAGCCACAATGTACTTTATTAAAGCAACAATGCTGTCAATGCACCTTATCCTCGCCACAATGCCTCTTTGACCAGCAAAAGCCTTTAATACCCTTATGCCAGCCACGAATCCCCACTATAACCAAAATGCCCTCACTTCCTCCTTTGCCAGTTACAATGACCTCCATGCCAGCCAGAATGCCCTTAATTTCCTTTTAGCCAACCACAATATCCCCAAGGCAACCACAAAGCCCTCATGCCAGCCATAATTCCACATTCCAGCCACAATGCCAGATACAATGTACTTAATCCCGGAAACAATACTCCTTATGCCAGCCACATTGCCAAAACGACAACCACAAACCTCCAATGCCCGTATACCAACCATATTGCCTCCATGACAGCCAAAATGTCCTCACATCCCCTTTTGCGAGAAACAATACCATCCATGCCAGTCACAACGCCCTCACTTCACCCTTGGCCAAAAACAATGACAACCACAAAGCCCCCAAGCCAGCCACAATAACACCCGATATGTCTATTATTCCAGTCAAAATGCCACCATAACAGCCAGTAACAATGCTGCCAATGCCCCTTATGCCAACCACAATGACAGCTATATATAATCAATGCCCATATGACAGACAAAATGCTCTCATTTGCTAAAACAAAGCCCTTCATGCCAGCTACAATGTACTCATTTACTCTTTGTCAACCACAATGTCCACATGACAGTCACAAATCCCTATGCCAGCAATGATGGCACATGTCAGCCACAATGCCCTCCACGACAGTCACAATGCCATTATTAGCCTATGCAATCTAGAATGGCCTTGTTCTAACTATAATGCCGCTAATTTAAGCCACAATGCCCACATAACACCCGCTATATGCCTTATTCCATCTGGAATACTCCAACGCCAGCCATAATGGCTCCCATTCAAGCAACAATGCCTAAATGCAAGCCATAATACTCCTATAAGAGCCACTTTGAACCCATTTTACCCACAATGTCCCTTATACCGGCTACAATATCTCCATGACAGCCAAAATGTCCTCTATGCCAGCCAAAATGCCCTCATTTCTGCTTTTGCCAGTCATAATGCTCCATGACAGCCACAGTTACCTCATTTCTCTCAATGCCGGCCACATGGCCCTCCATACCTGCCACAATGCCCACATGACAGCAAAAATTTCCTATTGGGAAAGGGGAGATGGTGATGAATGTGTATGTTAGAATGTAAATGCAGTAAATCCATGTGTAGAACGCAAAGGCATTTACAATGCCCTGAAATATCTGTAGCCAATATATGTACTACTAGACATGTATTCTTATATACTAGGAAGGTATTACCACACCTCTGAAAGTCCAGAGCTAGAAACTAGCCTGATAATTATCAGTAATTAATAATAATATTAATTACCAGTTCTCTGATTCCTCTATTGCCGCTGACTGGAGGATTCCATATCTTGCTTCTTTTCACTCTCAAATAGACACCTAGAAAAAAAAAAGAGGTGTGATAATACGTTCCTGGTATATGCTATGTGGTATATGTATTGGATCAGTAAAGAGATGTTAGTGTGCCTAGTTTCTCATAAAACAAAAGTAATTTTTAAAGGGCAATTGAACCCATTCTGGGATACCTTCTGATGAGCCAAACTAGAGATCCCACCTGAAGAATTCCTATCTAAGAATCTGCAACGACCACCCCATCCTGACTAGAAGCCACAAGTAGCATAGAAATGTCTCTGACCACATTCCCTAATTTACTCACCAATCACATTCTCAAGAATATCTTACAAGAACAATTACTATCGAAAAAAACAAACCTTTTGCAAACCACAACCAAACACAACCTGACCAGGGAAATCCAACTCAAAATCATTTTATTATCAAAACTGTGTGAATTATTTCTATCACACCTACTTTACATAATGATAATACTTTCAAGAGTAATTTTATCAACATTTATTAGCCCCACAAAAGACTGAAAACATACTTTTACCCAAAAGTATAAGTAACCATTTCTCACTTAACTTATGCCTCCTGGAATAAAAACCCTTTTGAGTAAAGTTATTTTTTTCTTCTTTGCTCTCCTGAATTAAGAAGTCACGACAGTCACAATGTTCCAATCACAGCACAATGCCCGTTTGAGAACAGCAATACCTAAAAAGCTGGAGTACCTGCCACAAAGTCCTCAGTGCCAACCACCTTTCCCCATGACAACCACAATGCCTTTAATGAACCCTATGAAAGCCACAATACCTGCTAGGCCAACCAAAATTCCCACATGACAACCAGAGTGCCCTCTATATCAGCCACAATACCCCAATAAAAGCCACAATGCTCTTCAGGCCAGCCATAATGCCCCCATAACACCCACAAAGTACCTTATGCCATCTACTATGCCCCATGCCAGCCACCAGGTTCTTATAAGAGCCACTATGCCTTATGCCAGCCATATTGCCTCCTTTTAAGTCACAATCAACTCTCTTCCATGCAATAATCAATGCCCTTTAAGCCAGCCCCTATGCCCAAGTGGTATTTAAAAACTGGCAATATCCCTTTACGGGCCACTATGCCGCAATAAAAAGCAACAATGCGCTCACTTCCCCCTTTGCCAACTAGCACATGACAGATACAAATCCCCATGCTAGCCATGACACCTGCCAGACACAATGCCCTCATGACCCCTGCTGTCCCTTATCCCAGTTAAAATGCCCCCAATGTTAGCCACAATTTCATTCATGCCAGCCACAATGCTAACTAACCACAAAAACACCATGACAGTCAAAGTACCCCGTGACACCCAACATGCTTATATGAAATCACCAATATCCCATATCCAAACCAAAATGCCCCCATTACAGCTACAATGTCCCCAGTATCCTTTATACCTCTCACAATTCCCCTTATTCCAGACACATTGCCCTCAATGCCCCCCTTAGCCAACCGCAATAAAACCATGACAACCACAATGGCCTCAGTGCCCCAATGACAACTATAATGCCCTATGACAGTCCAAAAAGTCATCTTGCCAGCCACAATGACTCCATGAAATTTACTAAACCCCCATCTGCAATATTCCTTATCTCCTCAAAATGCCCTCATGACATCCACAATGTTCATAATCCCAGTCACAATACCCCATGAAACTCACAATAAAGCCCACATGAGAGCCACAGTGCCCATGACAGAAACTATTACCCTACAATGGCCAAAATGCCCCAATGACAACTACAATGCTCTCATTGCCCATTTTACCAGCCACAATGCCCACATAAATACCTCAATGCCCTCCATGCCAGCCCTAATACCTTCATAACTATTAAAATGCCCCCATGACAGCCACACTGAATTAGAATTCCTCAAAGACAACTGCAATAAGCTTAATGATCCTCTAATCAGTCTCATTGCCCCATGAAGTCCATCATATCCTTTATACCAGCTATAGTGCTCCATGCCATCAAAAACTCATATTTTCCAGTCACAATGCTCACCATAAGAGCCAATATGCCACCATGACACCCACAATATCTCTTATCTGAGCCACTATGTCCTTATTACAGCCACAATTAAATTCATGCCAGCCAGAATGCCCTCATTTCCACCTTTCCAGAAGGAAAGTCTCCATACCACCCACAATGCCCCTGTGCAATCTACAATGCCAAAATGACAACAGCTATATCCATTTTCCCAGTCACAAATCCCCCATGCCAGCCACAATGTACTTTATTAAAGCAACAATGCTGTCAATGCACCTTATCCTCGCCACAATGCCTCTTTGACCAGCAAAAGCCTTTAATACCCTTATGCCAGCCACGAATCCCCACTATAACCAAAATGCCCTCACTTCCTCCTTTGCCAGTTACAATGACCTCCATGCCAGCCAGAATGCCCTTAATTTCCTTTTAGCCAATCACAATATCCCCAAGGCAACCACAAAGCCCTCATGCCAGCCATAATTCCACATTCCAGCGACAATGCCAGATACAATGTACTTAATCCCGGAAACAATACTCCTTATGCCAGCCACATTGCCAAAACGACAACCACAAACCTCCAATGCCCGTATACCAACCATATTGCCTCCATGACAGCCAAAATGTCCTCACATCCCCTTTTGCGAGAAACAATACCATCCATGCCAGTCACAACGCCCTCACTTCACCCTTGGCCAAAAACAATGACAACCACAAAGCCCCCAAGCCAGCCACAATAACACCCGATATGTCTATTATTCCAGTCAAAATGCCACCATAACAGCCAGTAACAATGCTGCCAATGCCCCTTATGCCAATCACAATGACAGCTACATATAATCAATGCCCATATGACAGACAAAATGCTCTCATTTGCTAAAACAAAGCCCTTCATGCCAGCTACAATGTACTCATTTACTCTTTGTCAACCACAATGTCCACATGACAGTCACAAATCCCTATGCCAGCAATGATGGCACATGTCAGCCACAATGCCCTCCACGACAGTCACAATGCCATTATTAGCCTATGCAAACTAGAATGGCCTTGTTCTAACTATAATGCCGCTAATTTAAGCCACAATGCCCACATAACACCCGCTATATGCCTTATTCCATCTGGAATACTCCAACGCCAGCCATAATGGCTCCCATTCAAGCAACAATGCCTAAATGCAAGCCATAATACTCCTATAAGAGCCACTTTGAACCCATTTTACCCACAATGTCCCTTATACCGGCTACAATATCTCCATGACAGCCAAAATGTCCTCTATGCCAGCCAAAATGCCCTAATTTCTGCTTTTGCCAGTCATAATGCTCCATGACAGCCACAGTTACCTCATTTCTCTCAATGCCGGCCACAATGCCCACATGACAGCAAAAATTTCCTATTGGGAAAGGGGAGATGGTGATGAATGTGTATGTTAGAATGTAAATGCAGTAAATCCATGTGTAGAACGCAAAGCCATTTACAATGCCCTGAAATATCTGTAGCCAATATATGTACTACTAGACATGTATTCTTATATACTAGGAAGGTATTACCACACCTCTGAAAGTCCAGAGCTAGAAACTAGCCTGATAATTATCAGTAATTAATAATAATATTAATTACCAGTTCTCTGATTCCTCTATTGCCGCTGACTGGAGGATTCCATATCTTGCTTCTTTTCACTCTCAAATAGACACCTAGAAAAAAAAAAGAGGTGTGATAATACGTTCCTGGTATATGCTATGTGGTATATGTATTGGATCAGTAAAGAGATGTTAGTGTGCCTAGTTTCTCATAAAACAAAAGTAATTTTTAAAGGGCAATTGAACCCATTCTGGGATACCTTCTGATGAGCCAAACTAGAGATCCCACCTGAAGAATTCCTATCTAAGAATCTGCAACGACCACCCCATCCTGACTAGAAGCCACAAGTAGCATAGAAATGTCTCTGACCACATTCCCTAATTTACTCACCAATCACATTCTCAAGAATATCTTACAAGAACAATTACTATCGAAAAAAACAAACCTTTTGCAAACCACAACCAAACACAACCTGACCAGGGAAATCCAACTCAAAATCATTTTATTATCAAAACTGTGTGAATTATTTCTATCACACCTACTTTACATAATGATAATACTTTCAAGAGTAATTTTATCAACATTTATTAGCCCCACAAAAGACTGAAAACATACTTTTACCCAAAAGTATAAGTAACCATTTCTCACTTAACTTATGCCTCCTGGAATAAAAACCCTTTTGAGTAAAGTTATTTTTTTCTTCTTTGCTCTCCTGAATTAAGAAGTCACGACAGTCACAATGTTCCAATCACAGCACAATGCCCGTTTGAGAACAGCCATACCTAAAAAGCTGGAGTACCTGCCACAAAGTCCTCAGTGCCAACCACCTTTCCCCATGACAACCACAATGCCTTTAATGAACCCTATGAAAGCCACAATACCTGCTAGGCCAACCAAAATTCCCACATGACAACCAGAGTGCCCTCTATATCAGCCACAATACCCCAATAAAAGCCACAATGCTCTTCAGGCCAGCCATAATGCCCCCATAACACCCACAAAGTACCTTATGCCATCTACTATGCCCCATGCCAGCCACCAGGTTCTTATAAGAGCCACTATGCCTTATGCCAGCCATATTGCCTCCTTTTAAGTCACAATCAACTCTCTTCCATGCAATAATCAATGCCCTTTAAGCCAGCCCCTATGCCCAAGTGGTATTTAAAAACTGGCAATATCCCTTTACGGGCCACTATGCCGCAATAAAAAGCAACAATGCGCTCACTTCCCCCTTTGCCAACTAGCACATGACAGATACAAATCCCCATGCTAGCCATGACACCTGCCAGACACAATGCCCTCATGACCCCTGCTGTCCCTTATCCCAGTTAAAATGCCCCCAATGTTAGCCACAATTTCATTCATGCCAGCCACAATGCTAACTAACCACAAAAACACCATGACAGTCAAAGTACCCCGTGACACCCAACATGCTTATATGAAATCACCAATATCCCATATCCAAACCAAAATGCCCCCATTACAGCTACAATGTCCCCAGTATCCTTTATACCTCTCACAATTCCCCTTATTCCAGACACATTGCCCTCAATGCCCCCCTTAGCCAACCGCAATAAAACCATGACAACCACAATGGCCTCAGTGCCCCAATGACAACTATAATGCCCTATGACAGTCCAAAAAGTCATCTTGCCAGCCACAATGACTCCATGAAATTTACTAAACCCCATCTGCAATATTCCTTATCTCCTCAAAATGCCCTCATGACATCCACAATGTTCATAATCCCAGTCACAATACCCCATGAAACTCACAATAAAGCCCACATGAGAGCCACAGTGCCCATGACAGAAACTATTACCCTACAATGGCCAAAATGCCCCAATGACAACTACAATGCTCTCATTGCCCATTTTACCAGCCACAATGCCCACATAAATACCTCAATGCCCTCCATGCCAGCCCTAATACCTTCATAACTATTAAAATGCCCCCATGACAGCCACACTGAATTAGAATTCCTCAAAGACAACTGCAATAAGCTTAATGATCCTCTAATCAGTCTCATTGCCCCATGAAGTCCATCATATCCTTTATACCAGCTATAGTGCTCCATGCCATCAAAAACTCATATTTTCCAGTCACAATGCTCACCATAAGAGCCAATATGCCACCATGACACCCACAATATCTCTTATCTGAGCCACTATGTCCTTATTACAGCCACAATTAAATTCATGCCAGCCAGAATGCCCTCATTTCCACCTTTCCAGAAGGAAAGTCTCCATACCACCCACAATGCCCCTGTGCAATCTACAATGCCAAAATGACAACAGCTATATCCATTTTCCCAGTCACAAATCCCCCATGCCAGCCACAATGTACTTTATTAAAGCAACAATGCTGTCAATGCACCTTATCCTCGCCACAATGCCTCTTTGACCAGCAAAAGCCTTTAATACCCTTATGCCAGCCACGAATCCCAACTATAACCAAAATGCCCTCACTTCCTCCTTTGCCAGTTACAATGACCTCCATGCCAGCCAGAATGCCCTTAATTTCCTTTTAGCCAATCACAATATCCCCAAGGCAACCACAAAGCCCTCATGCCAGCCATAATTCCACATTCCAGCGACAATGCCAGATACAATGTACTTAATCCCGGAAACAATACTCCTTATGCCAGCCACATTGCCAAAACGACAACCACAAACCTCCAATGCCCGTATACCAACCATATTGCCTCCATGACAGCCAAAATGTCCTCACATCCCCTTTTGCGAGAAACAATACCATCCATGCCAGTCACAACGCCCTCACTTCACCCTTGGCCAAAAACAATGACAACCACAAAGCCCCCAAGCCAGCCACAATAACACCCGATATGTCTATTATTCCAGTCAAAATGCCACCATAACAGCCAGTAACAATGCTGCCAATGCCCCTTATGCCAATCACAATGACAGCTACATATAATCAATGCCCATATGACAGACAAAATGCTCTCATTTGCTAAAACAAAGCCCTTCATGCCAGCTACAATGTACTCATTTACTCTTTGTCAACCACAATGTCCACATGACAGTCACAAATCCCTATGCCAGCAATGATGGCACATGTCAGCCACAATGCCCTCCACGACAGTCACAATGCCATTATTAGCCTATGCAAACTAGAATGGCCTTGTTCTAACTATAATGCCGCTAATTTAAGCCACAATGCCCACATAACACCCGCTATATGCCTTATTCCATCTGGAATACTCCAACGCCAGCCATAATGGCTCCCATTCAAGCAACAATGCCTAAATGCAAGCCATAATACTCCTATAAGAGCCACTTTGAACCCATTTTACCCACAATGTCCCTTATACCGGCTACAATATCTCCATGACAGCCAAAATGTCCTCTATGCCAGCCAAAATGCCCTCATTTCTGCTTTTGCCAGTCATAATGCTCCATGACAGCCACAGTTACCTCATTTCTCTCAATGCCGGCCACATGGCCCTCCATACCTGCCACAATGCCCACATGACAGCAAAAATTTCCTATTGGGAAAGGGGAGATGGTGATGAATGTGTATGTTAGAATGTAAATGCAGTAAATCCATGTGTAGAACGCAAAGGCATTTACAATGCCCTGAAATATCTGTAGCCAATATATGTACTACTAGACATGTATTCTTATATACTAGGAAGGTATTACCACACCTCTGAAAGTCCAGAGCTAGAAACTAGCCTGATAATTATCAGTAATTAATAATAATATTAATTACCAGTTCTCTGATTCCTCTATTGCCGCTGACTGGAGGATTCCATATCTTGCTTCTTTTCACTCTCAAATAGACACCTAGAAAAAAAAAAGAGGTGTGATAATACGTTCCTGGTATATGCTATGTGGTATATGTATTGGATCAGTAAAGAGATGTTAGTGTGCCTAGTTTCTCATAAAACAAAAGTAATTTTTAAAGGGCAATTGAACCCATTCTGGGATACCTTCTGATGAGCAAAACTAGAGATCCCACCTGAAGAATTCCTATCTAAGAATCTGCAACGACCACCCCATCCTGACTAGAAGCCACAAGTAGCATAGAAATGTCTCTGACCACATTCCCTAATTTACTCACCAATCACATTCTCAAGAATATCTTACAAGAACAATTACTATCGAAAAAAACAAACCTTTTGCAAACCACAACCAAACACAACCTGACCAGGGAAATCCAACTCAAAATCATTTTATTATCAAAACTGTGTGAATTATTTCTATCACACCTACTTTACATAATGATAATACTTTCAAGAGTAATTTTATCAACATTTATTAGCCCCACAAAAGACTGAAAACATACTTTTACCCAAAAGTATAAGTAACCATTTCTCACTTAACTTATGCCTCCTGGAATAAAAACCCTTTTGAGTAAAGTTATTTTTTTCTTCTTTGCTCTCCTGAATTAAGAAGTCACGACAGTCACAATGTTCCAATCACAGCACAATGCCCGTTTGAGAACAGCAATACCTAAAAAGCTGGAGTACCTGCCACAAAGTCCTCAGTGCCAACCACCTTTCCCCATGACAACCACAATGCCTTTAATGAACCCTATGAAAGCCACAATACCTGCTAGGCCAACCAAAATTCCCACATGACAACCAGAGTGCCCTCTATATCAGCCACAATACCCCAATAAAAGCCACAATGCTCTTCAGGCCAGCCATAATGCCCCCATAACACCCACAAAGTACCTTATGCCATCTACTATGCCCCATGCCAGCCACCAGGTTCTTATAAGAGCCACTATGCCTTATGCCAGCCATATTGCCTCCTTTTAAGTCACAATCAACTCTCTTCCATGCAATAATCAATGCCCTTTAAGCCAGCCCCTATGCCCAAGTGGTATTTAAAAACTGGCAATATCCCTTTACGGGCCACTATGCCGCAATAAAAAGCAACAATGCGCTCACTTCCCCCTTTGCCAACTAGCACATGACAGATACAAATCCCCATGCTAGCCATGACACCTGCCAGACACAATGCCCTCATGACCCCTGCTGTCCCTTATCCCAGTTAAAATGCCCCCAATGTTAGCCACAATTTCATTCATGCCAGCCACAATGCTAACTAACCACAAAAACACCATGACAGTCAAAGTACCCCGTGACACCCAACATGCTTATATGAAATCACCAATATCCCATATCCAAACCAAAATGCCCCCATTACAGCTACAATGTCCCCAGTATCCTTTATACCTCTCACAATTCCCCTTATTCCAGACACATTGCCCTCAATGCCCCCCTTAGCCAACCGCAATAAAACCATGACAACCACAATGGCCTCAGTGCCCCAATGACAACTATAATGCCCTATGACAGTCCAAAAAGTCATCTTGCCAGCCACAATGACTCCATGAAATTTACTAAACCCCCATCTGCAATATTCCTTATCTCCTCAAAATGCCCTCATGACATCCACAATGTTCATAATCCCAGTCACAATACCCCATGAAACTCACAATAAAGCCCACATGAGAGCCACAGTGCCCATGACAGAAACTATTACCCTACAATGGCCAAAATGCCCCAATGACAACTACAATGCTCTCATTGCCCATTTTACCAGCCACAATGCCCACATAAATACCTCAATGCCCTCCATGCCAGCCCTAATACCTTCATAACTATTAAAATGCCCCCATGACAGCCACACTGAATTAGAATTCCTCAAAGACAACTGCAATAAGCTTAATGATCCTCTAATCAGTCTAATTGCCCCATGAAGTCCATCATATCCTTTATACCAGCTATAGTGCTCCATGCCATCAAAAACTCATATTTTCCAGTCACAATGCTCACCATAAGAGCCAATATGCCACCATGACACCCACAATATCTCTTATCTGAGCCACTATGTCCTTATTACAGCCACAATTAAATTCATGCCAGCCAGAATGCCCTCATTTCCACCTTTCCAGAAGGAAAGTCTCCATACCACCCACAATGCCCCTGTGCAATCTACAATGCCAAAATGACAACAGCTATATCCATTTTCCCAGTCACAAATCCCCCATGCCAGCCACAATGTACTTTATTAAAGCAACAATGCTGTCAATGCACCTTATCCTCGCCACAATGCCTCTTTGACCAGCAAAAGCCTTTAATACCCTTATGCCAGCCACGAATCCCCACTATAACCAAAATGCCCTCACTTCCTCCTTTGCCAGTTACAATGACCTCCATGCCAGCCAGAATGCCCTTAATTTCCTTTTAGCCAATCACAATATCCCCAAGGCAACCACAAAGCCCTCATGCCAGCCATAATTCCACATTCCAGCCACAATGCCAGATACAATGTACTTAATCCCGGAAACAATACTCCTTATGCCAGCCACATTGCCAAAACGACAACCACAAACTTCCAATGCCCGTATACCAACTATATTGCCTCCATGACAGCCAAAATGTCCTCACATCCCCTTTTGCGAGAAACAATACCATCCATGCCAGTCACAACGCCCTCACTTCACCCTTGGCCAAAAACAATGACAACCACAAAGCCCCCAAGCCAGCCACAATAACACCCGATATGTCTATTATTCCAGTCAAAATGCCACCATAACAGCCAGTAACAATGCTGCCAATGCCCCTTATGCCAATCACAATGACAGCTACATATAATCAATGCCCATATGACAGACAAAATGCTCTCATTTGCTAAAACAAAGCCCTTCATGCCAGCTACAATGTACTCATTTACTCTTTGTCAACCACAATGTCCACATGACAGTCACAAATCCCTATGCCAGCAATGATGGCACATGTCAGCCACAATGCCCTCCACGACAGTCACAATGCCATTATTAGCCTATGCAAACTAGAATGGCCTTGTTCTAACTATAATGCCGCTAATTTAAGCCACAATGCCCACATAACACCCGCTATATGCCTTATTCCATCTGGAATACTCCAACGCCAGCCATAATGGCTCCCATTCAAGCAACAATGCCTAAATGCAAGCCATAATACTCCTATAAGAGCCACTTTGAACCCATTTTACCCACAATGTCCCTTATACCGGCTACAATATCTCCATGACAGCCAAAATGTCCTCTATGCCAGCCAAAATGCCCTCATTTCTGCTTTTGCCAGTCATAATGCTCCATGACAGCCACAGTTACCTCATTTCTCTCAATGCCGGCCACATGGCCCTCCATACCTGCCACAATGCCCACATGACAGCAAAAATTTCCTATTGGGAAAGGGGAGATGGTGATGAATGTGTATGTTAGAATGTAAATGCAGTAAATCCATGTGTAGAACGCAAAGGCATTTACAATGCCCTGAAATATCTGTAGCCAATATATGTACTACTAGACATGTATTCTTATATACTAGGAAGGTATTACCACACCTCTGAAAGTCCAGAGCTAGAAACTAGCCTGATAATTATCAGTAATTAATAATAATATTAATTACCAGTTCTCTGATTCCTCTATTGCCGCTGACTGGAGGATTCCATATCTTGCTTCTTTTCACTCTCAAATAGACACCTAGAAAAAAAAAAGAGGTGTGATAATACGTTCCTGGTATATGCTATGTGGTATATGTATTGGATCAGTAAAGAGATGTTAGTGTGCCTAGTTTCTCATAAAACAAAAGTAATTTTTAAAGGGCAATTGAACCCATTCTGGGATACCTTCTGATGAGCAAAACTAGAGATCCCACCTGAAGAATTCCTATCTAAGAATCTGCAACGACCACCCCATCCTGACTAGAAGCCACAAGTAGCATAGAAATGTCTCTGACCACATTCCCTAATTTACTCACCAATCACATTCTCAAGAATATCTTACAAGAACAATTACTATCGAAAAAAACAAACCTTTTGCAAACCACAACCAAACACAACCTGACCAGGGAAATCCAACTCAAAATCATTTTATTATCAAAACTGTGTGAATTATTTCTATCACACCTACTTTACATAATGATAATACTTTCAAGAGTAATTTTATCAACATTTATTAGCCCCACAAAAGACTGAAAACATACTTTTACCCAAAAGTATAAGTAACCATTTCTCACTTAACTTATGCCTCCTGGAATAAAAACCCTTTTGAGTAAAGTTATTTTTTTCTTCTTTGCTCTCCTGAATTAAGAAGTCACGACAGTCACAATGTTCCAATCACAGCACAATGCCCGTTTGAGAACAGCAATACCTAAAAAGCTGGAGTACCTGCCACAAAGTCCTCAGTGCCAACCACCTTTCCCCATGACAACCACAATGCCTTTAATGAACCCTATGAAAGCCACAATACCTGCTAGGCCAACCAAAATTCCCACATGACAACCAGAGTGCCCTCTATATCAGCCACAATACCCCAATAAAAGCCACAATGCTCTTCAGGCCAGCCATAATGCCCCCATAACACCCACAAAGTACCTTATGCCATCTACTATGCCCCATGCCAGCCACCAGGTTCTTATAAGAGCCACTATGCCTTATGCCAGCCATATTGCCTCCTTTTAAGTCACAATCAACTCTCTTCCATGCAATAATCAATGCCCTTTAAGCCAGCCCCTATGCCCAAGTGGTATTTAAAAACTGGCAATATCCCTTTACGGGCCACTATGCCGCAATAAAAAGCAACAATGCGCTCACTTCCCCCTTTGCCAACTAGCACATGACAGATACAAATCCCCATGCTAGCCATGACACCTGCCAGACACAATGCCCTCATGACCCCTGCTGTCCCTTATCCCAGTTAAAATGCCCCCAATGTTAGCCACAATTTCATTCATGCCAGCCACAATGCTAACTAACCACAAAAACACCATGACAGTCAAAGTACCCCGTGACACCCAACATGCTTATATGAAATCACCAATATCCCATATCCAAACCAAAATGCCCCCATTACAGCTACAATGTCCCCAGTATCCTTTATACCTCTCACAATTCCCCTTATTCCAGACACATTGCCCTCAATGCCCCCCTTAGCCAACCGCAATAAAACCATGACAACCACAATGGCCTCAGTGCCCCAATGACAACTATAATGCCCTATGACAGTCCAAAAAGTCATCTTGCCAGCCACAATGACTCCATGAAATTTACTAAACCCCCATCTGCAATATTCCTTATCTCCTCAAAATGCCCTCATGACATCCACAATGTTCATAATCCCAGTCACAATACCCCATGAAACTCACAATAAAGCCCACATGAGAGCCACAGTGCCCATGACAGAAACTATTACCCTACAATGGCCAAAATGCCCCAATGACAACTACAATGCTCTCATTGCCCATTTTACCAGCCACAATGCCCACATAAATACCTCAATGCCCTCCATGCCAGCCCTAATACCTTCATAACTATTAAAATGCCCCCATGACAGCCACACTGAATTAGAATTCCTCAAAGACAACTGCAATAAGCTTAATGATCCTCTAATCAGTCTAATTGCCCCATGAAGTCCATCATATCCTTTATACCAGCTATAGTGCTCCATGCCATCAAAAACTCATATTTTCCAGTCACAATGCTCACCATAAGAGCCAATATGCCACCATGACACCCACAATATCTCTTATCTGAGCCACTATGTCCTTATTACAGCCACAATTAAATTCATGCCAGCCAGAATGCCCTCATTTCCACCTTTCCAGAAGGAAAGTCTCCATACCACCCAAAATGCCCCTGTGCAATCTACAATGCCAAAATGACAACAGCTATATCCATTTTCCCAGTCACAAATCCCCCATGCCAGCCACAATGTACTTTATTAAAGCAACAATGCTGTCAATGCACCTTATCCTCGCCACAATGCCTCTTTGACCAGCAAAAGCCTTTAATACCCTTATGCCAGCCACGAATCCCCACTATAACCAAAATGCCCTCACTTCCTCCTTTGCCAGTTACAATGACCTCCATGCCAGCCAGAATGCCCTTAATTTCCTTTTAGCCAATCACAATATCCCCAAGGCAACCACAAAGCCCTCATGCCAGCCATAATTCCACATTCCAGCCACAATGCCAGATACAATGTACTTAATCCCGGAAACAATACTCCTTATGCCAGCCACATTGCCAAAACGACAACCACAAACTTCCAATGCCCGTATACCAACTATATTGCCTCCATGACAGCCAAAATGTCCTCACATCCCCTTTTGCGAGAAACAATACCATCCATGCCAGTCACAACGCCCTCACTTCACCCTTGGCCAAAAACAATGACAACCACAAAGCCCCCAAGCCAGCCACAATAACACCCGATATGTCTATTATTCCAGTCAAAATGCCACCATAACAGCCAGTAACAATGCTGCCAATGCCCCTTATGCCAACCACAATGACAGCTACATATAATCAATGCCCATATGACAGACAAAATGCTCTCATTTGCTAAAACAAAGCCCTTCATGCCAGCTACAATGTACTCATTTACTCTTTGTCAACCACAATGTCCACATGACAGTCACAAATCCCTATGCCAGCAATGATGGCACATGTCAGCCACAATGCCCTCCACGACAGTCACAATGCCATTATTAGCCTATGCAAACTAGAATGGCCTTGTTCTAACTATAATGCCGCTAATTTAAGCCACAATGCCCACATAACACCCGCTATATGCCTTATTCCATCTGGAATACTCCAACGCCAGCCATAATGGCTCCCATTCAAGCAACAATGCCTAAATGCAAGCCATAATACTCCTATAAGAGCCACTTTGAACCCATTTTACCCACAATGTCCCTTATACCGGCTACAATATCTCCATGACAGCCAAAATGTCCTCTATGCCAGCCAAAATGCCCTCATTTCTGCTTTTGCCAGTCATAATGCTCCATGACAGCCACAGTTACCTCATTTCTCTCAATGCCGGCCACAGGGCCCTCCATACCTGCCACAATGCCCACATGACAGCAAAAATTTCCTATTGGGAAAGGGGAGATGGTGATGAATGTGTATGTTAGAATGTAAATGCAGTAAATCCATGTGTAGAACGCAAAGGCATTTACAATGCCCTGAAATATCTGTAGCCAATATATGTACTACTAGACATGTATTCTTATATACTAGGAAGGTATTACCACACCTCTGAAAGTCCAGAGCTAGAAACTAGCCTGATAATTATCAGTAATTAATAATAATATTAATTACCAGTTCTCTGATTCCTCTATTGCCGCTGACTGGAGGATTCCATATCTTGCTTCTTTTCACTCTCAAATAGACACCTAGAAAAAAAAAAGAGGTGTGATAATACGTTCTTGGTATATGCTATGTGGTATATGTATTGGATCAGTAAAGAGATGTTAGTGTGCCTAGTTTCTCATAAAACAAAAGTAATTTTTAAAGGGCAATTGAACCCATTCTGGGATACCTTCTGATGAGCCAAACTAGAGATCCCACCTGAAGAATTCCTATCTAAGAATCTGCAACGACCACCCCATCCTGACTAGAAGCCACAAGTAGCATAGAAATGTCTCTGACCACATTCCCTAATTTACTCACCAATCACATTCTCAAGAATATCTTACAAGAACAATTACTATCGAAAAAAACAAACCTTTTGCAAACCACAACCAAACACAACCTGACCAGGGAAATACAACTCAAAATCATTTTATTATCAAAACTGTGTGAATTATTTCTATCACACCTACTTTACATAATGATAATACTTTCAAGAGTAATTTTATCAACATTTATTAGCCCCACAAAAGACTGAAAACATACTTTTACCCAAAAGTATAAGTAACCATTTCTCACTTAACTTATGCCTCCTGGAATAAAAACCCTTTTGAGTAAAGTTATTTTTTTCTTCTTTGCTCTCCTAAATTAAGAAGTCATGACAGTCACAATGTTCCAATAACAGCACAATGCCCGTTTGAGAACAGCAATACCTAAAAAGCTGGAGTACCTGCCACAAAGTCCTCAGTGCCAACCACCTTTCCCCATGACAACCACAATGCCTTTAATGAACCCTATGAAAGCCACAATACCTGCTAGGCCAACCAAAATTCCCACATGACAACCAGAGTGCCCTCTATACCCAGCCACAATACCCCAATAAAAGCCACAATGCTCTTCAGGCCAGCCATAATGCCCCCATAACACCCACAAAGTACCTTATGCCATCTACTATGCCCCATGCCAGCCACCAGGTTCTTATAAGAGCCACTATGCCTTATGCCAGCCATATTGCCTCCTTTTAAGTCACAATCAACTCTCTTCCATGCAATAATCAATGCCCTTTAAGCCACCCCCTATGCCCAAGTGGTATTTAAAAACTGGCAATATCCCTTTACGGGCCACTATGCCGCAATAAAAAGCAACAATGCGCTCACTTCCCCCTTTGCCAACTAGCACATGACAGATACAAATCCCCATGCTAGCCATGACACCTGTCAGACACAATGCCCTCATGACCCCTGCTGTCCCTTATCCCAGTTAAAATGCCCCAATGTTAGCCACAATTTCATTCATGCCAGCCACAATGCTAACTAACCACAAAAACACCATGACAGTCAAAGTACCCCGTGACACCCAACATGCTTATATGAAATCACCAATATCCCATATCCAAACCAAAATGCCCCATTACAGCTAGAAATGTCCCCAGTATCCTTTATACCTCTCACAATTCCCCTTATTCCAGACACATTGCCCTCAATGCCCCCCTTAGCCAACCGCAATAAAACCATGACAACCACAATGGCCTCAGTGCCCCAATGACAACTATAATGCCCTATGACAGTCCAAAAAGTCATCTTGCCAGCCACAATGACTCCATGAAATTTACTAAACCCCATCTGCAATATTCCTTATCTCCTCAAAATGCCCTCATGACATCCACAATGTTCATAATCCCAGTCACAATACCCCATGAAACTCACAATAAAGCCCACATGAGAGCCACAGTGCCCATGACAGAAACTATTACCCTACAATGGCCAAAATGCCCCAATGACAACTACAATGCTCTCATTGCCCATTTTACCAGCCACAATGCCCACATAAATACCTCAATGCCCTCCATGCCAGCCCTAATACCTTCATAACTATTAAAATGCCCCCATGACAGCCACACTGAATTAGAATTCCTCAAAGACAACTGCAATAAGCTTAATGATCCTCTAATCAGTCTCATTGCCCCATGAAGTCCATCATATCCTTTATACCAGCTATAGTGCTCCATGCCATCAAAAACTCATATTTTCCAGTCACAATGCTCACCATAAGAGCCAATATGCCACCATGACACCCACAATATCTCTTATCTGAGCCACTATGTCCTTATTACAGCCACAATTAAATTCATGCCAGCCAGAATGCCCTCATTTCCACCTTTCCAGAAGGAAAGTCTCCATACCACCCACAATGCCCCTGTGCAATCTACAATGCCAAAATAACAACAGCTATATCCATTTTCCCAGTCACAAATCCCCCATGCCAGCCACAATGTACTTTATTAAAGCAACAATGCTGTCAATGCACCTTATCCTCGCCACAATGCCTCTTTGACCAGCAAAAGCCTTTAATACCCTTATGCCAGCCACGAATCCCCACTATAACCAAAATGCCCTCACTTCCTCCTTTGCCAGTTACAATGACCTCCATGCCAGCCAGAATGCCCTTAATTTCCTTTTAGCCAATCACAATATCCCCAAGGCAACCACAAAGCCCTCATGCCAGCCATAATTCCGCATTCCAGCCACAATGCCAGATACAATGTACTTAATCCCGGAAACAATACTCCTTATGCCAGCCACATTGCCAAAACGACAACCACAAACCTCCAATGCCCGTATACCAACCATATTGCCTCCATGACAGCCAAAATGTCCTCACATCCCCTTTTGCGAGAAACAATACCATCCATGCCAGTCACAACGCCCTCACTTCACCCTTGGCCAAAAACAATGACAACCACAAAGCCCCCAAGCCAGCCACAATAACACCCGATATGTCTATTATTCCAGTCAAAATGCCACCATAACAGCCAGTAACAATGCTGCCAATGCCCCTTATGCCAATCACAATGACAGCTACATATAATCAATGCCCATATGACAGACAAAATGCTCTCATTTGCTAAAACAAAGCCCTTCATGCCAGCTACAATGTACTCATTTACTCTTTGTCAACCACAATGTCCACATGACAGTCACAAATCCCTATGCCAGCAATGATGGCACATGTCAGCCACAATGCCCTCCACGACAGTCACAATGCCATTATTAGCCTATGCAAACTAGAATGGCCTTGTTCTAACTATAATGCCGCTAATTTAAGCCACAATGCCCGCATAACACCCGCTATATGCCTTATTCCATCTGGAATACTCCAACGCCAGCCATAATGGCTCCCATTCAAGCAACAATGCCTAAATGCAAGCCATAATACTCCTATAAGAGCCACTTTGAACCCATTTTACCCACAATGTCCCTTATACCGGCTACAATATCTCCATGACAGCCAAAATGTCCTCTATGCCAGCCAAAATGCCCTCATTTCTGCTTTTGCCAGTCATAATGCTCCATGACAGCCACAGTTACCTCATTTCTCTCAATGCCGGCCACATGGCCCTCCATACCTGCCACAATGCCCACATGACAGCAAAAATTTCCTATTGGGAAAGGGGAGATGGTGATGAATGTGTATGTTAGAATGTAAATGCAGTAAATCCATGTGTAGAACGCAAAGGCATTTACAATGCCCTGAAATATCTGTAGCCAATATATGTACTACTAGACATGTATTCTTATATACTAGGAAGGTATTACCACACCTCTGAAAGTCCAGAGCTAGAAACTAGCCTGATAATTATCAGTAATTAATAATAATATTAATTACCAGTTCTCTGATTCCTCTATTGCCGCTGACTGGAGGATTCCATATCTTGCTTCTTTTCACTCTCAAATAGACACCTAGAAAAAAAAAAGAGGTGTGATAATACGTTCCTGGTATATGCTATGTGGTATATGTATTGGATCAGTAAAGAGATGTTAGTGTGCCTAGTTTCTCATAAAACAAAAGTAATTTTTAAAGGGCAATTGAACCCATTCTGGGATACCTTCTGATGAGCCAAACTAGAGATCCCACCTGAAGAATTCCTATCTAAGAATCTGCAACGACCACCCCATCCTGACTAGAAGCCACAAGTAGCATAGAAATGTCTCTGACCACATTCCCTAATTTACTCACCAATCACATTCTCAAGAATATCTTACAAGAACAATTACTATCGAAAAAAACAAACCTTTTGCAAACCACAACCAAACACAACCTGACCAGGGAAATCCAACTCAAAATCATTTTATTATCAAAACTGTGTGAATTATTTCTATCACACCTACTTTACATAATGATAATACTTTCAAGAGTAATTTTATCAACATTTATTAGCCCCACAAAAGACTGAAAACATACTTTTACCCAAAAGTATAAGTAACCATTTCTCACTTAACTTATGCCTCCTGGAATAAAAACCCTTTTGAGTAAAGTTATTTTTTTCTTCTTTGCTCTCCTGAATTAAGAAGTCACGACAGTCACAATGTTCCAATCACAGCACAATGCCCGTTTGAGAACAGCAATACCTAAAAAGCTGGAGTACCTGCCACAAAGTCCTCAGTGCCAACCACCTTTCCCCATGACAACCACAATGCCTTTAATGAACCCTATGAAAGCCACAATACCTGCTAGGCCAACCAAAATTCCCACATGACAACCAGAGTGCCCTCTATATCAGCCACAATACCCCAATAAAAGCCACAATGCTCTTCAGGCCAGCCATAATGCCCCCATAACACCCACAAAGTACCTTATGCCATCTACTATGCCCCATGCCAGCCACCAGGTTCTTATAAGAGCCACTATGCCTTATGCCAGCCATATTGCCTCCTTTTAAGTCACAATCAACTCTCTTCCATGCAATAATCAATGCCCTTTAAGCCAGCCCCTATGCCCAAGTGGTATTTAAAAACTGGCAATATCCCTTTACGGGCCACTATGCCGCAATAAAAAGCAACAATGCGCTCACTTCCCCCTTTGCCAACTAGCACATGACAGATACAAATCCCCATGCTAGCCATGACACCTGCCAGACACAATGCCCTCATGACCCCTGCTGTCCCTTATCCCAGTTAAAATGCCCCCAATGTTAGCCACAATTTCATTCATGCCAGCCACAATGCTAACTAACCACAAAAACACCATGACAGTCAAAGTACCCCGTGACACCCAACATGCTTATATGAAATCACCAATATCCCATATCCAAACCAAAATGCCCCCATTACAGCTACAATGTCCCCAGTATCCTTTATACCTCTCACAATTCCCCTTATTCCAGACACATTGCCCTCAATGCCCCCCTTAGCCAACCGCAATAAAACCATGACAACCACAATGGCCTCAGTGCCCCAATGACAACTATAATGCCCTATGACAGTCCAAAAAGTCATCTTGCCAGCCACAATGACTCCATGAAATTTACTAAACCCCCATCTGCAATATTCCTTATCTCCTCAAAATGCCCTCATGACATCCACAATGTTCATAATCCCAGTCACAATACCCCATGAAACTCACAATAAAGCCCACATGAGAGCCACAGTGCCCATGACAGAAACTATTACCCTACAATGGGCAAAATGCCCCAATGACAACTACAATGCTCTCATTGCCCATTTTACCAGCCACAATGCCCACATAAATACCTCAATGCCCTCCATGCCAGCCCTAATACCTTCATAACTATTAAAATGCCCCCATGACAGCCACACTGAATTAGAATTCCTCAAAGACAACTGCAATAAGCTTAATGATCCTCTAATCAGTCTCATTGCCCCATGAAGTCCATCATATCCTTTATACCAGCTATAGTGCTCCATGCCATCAAAAACTCATATTTTCCAGTCACAATGCTCACCATAAGAGCCAATATGCCACCATGACACCCACAATATCTCTTATCTGAGCCACTTGTCCTTATTACAGCCACAATTAAATTCATGCCAGCCAGAATGCCCTCATTTCCACCTTTCCAGAAGGAAAGTCTCCATACCACCCACAATGCCCCTGTGCAATCTACAATGCCAAAATGACAACAGCTATATCCATTTTCCCAGTCACAAATCCCCCATGCCAGCCACAATGTACTTTATTAAAGCAACAATGCTGTCAATGCACCTTATCCTCGCCACAATGCCTCTTTGACCAGCAAAAGCCTTTAATACCCTTATGCCAGCCACGAATCCCCACTATAACCAAAATGCCCTCACTTCCTCCTTTGCCAGTTACAATGACCTCCATGCCAGCCAGAATGCCCTTAATTTCCTTTTAGCCAACCACAATATCCCCAAGGCAACCACAAAGCCCTCATGCCAGCCATAATTCCACATTCCAGCCACAATGCCAGATACAATGTACTTAATCCCGGAAACAATACTCCTTATGCCAGCCACATTGCCAAAACGACAACCACAAACCTCCAATGCCCGTATACCAACCATATTGCCTCCATGACAGCCAAAATGTCCTCACATCCCCTTTTGCGAGAAACAATACCATCCATGCCAGTCACAACGCCCTCACTTCACCCTTGGCCAAAAACAATGACAACCACAAAGCCCCAAAGCCAGCCACAATAACACCCGATATGTCTATTATTCCAGTCAAAATGCCACCATAACAGCCAGTAACAATGCTGCCAATGCCCCTTATGCCAACCACAATGACAGCTACATATAATCAATGCCCATATGACAGACAAAATGCTCTCATTTGCTAAAACAAAGCCCTTCATGCCAGCTACAATGTACTCATTTACTCTTTGTCAACCACAATGTCCACATGACAGTCACAAATCCCTATGCCAGCAATGATGGCACATGTCAGCCACAATGCCCTCCACGACAGTCACAATGCCATTATTAGCCTATGCAAACTAGAATGGCCTTGTTCTAACTATAATGCCGCTAATTTAAGCCACAATGCCCACATAACACCCGCTATATGCCTTATTCCAACTGGAATACTCCAACGCCAGCCATAATGGCTCCCATTCAAGCAACAATGCCTAAATGCAAGCCATAATACTCCTATAAGAGCCACTTTGAACCCATTTTACCCACAATGTCCCTTATACCGGCTACAATATCTCCATGACAGCCAAAATGTCCTCTATGCCAGCCAAAATGCCCTCATTTCTGCTTTTGCCAGTCATAATGCTCCATGACAGCCACAGTTACCTCATTTCTCTCAATGCCGGCCACAGGGCCCTCCATACCTGCCACAATGCCCACATGACAGCAAAAATTTCCTATTGGGAAAGGGGAGATGGTGATGAATGTGTATGTTAGAATGTAAATGCAGTAAATCCATGTGTAGAACGCAAAGGCATTTACAATGCCCTGAAATATCTGTAGCCAATATATGTACTACTAGACATGTATTCTTATATACTAGGAAGGTATTACCACACCTCTGAAAGTCCAGAGCTAGAAACTAGCCTGATAATTATCAGTAATTAATAATAATATTAATTACCAGTTCTCTGATTCCTCTATTGCCGCTGACTGGAGGATTCCATATCTTGCTTCTTTTCACTCTCAAATAGACACCTAGAAAAAAAAAAGAGGTGTGATAATACGTTCCTGGTATATGCTATGTGGTATATGTATTGGATCAGTAAAGAGATGTTAGTGTGCCTAGTTTCTCATAAAACAAAAGTAATTTTTAAAGGGCAATTGAACCCATTCTGGGATACCTTCTGATGAGCCAAACTAGAGATCCCACCTGAAGAATTCCTATCTAAGAATCTGCAACGACCACCCCATCCTGACTAGAAGCCACAAGTAGCATAGAAATGTCTCTGACCACATTCCCTAATTTACTCACCAATCACATTCTCAAGAATATCTTACAAGAACAATTACTATCGAAAAAAACAAACCTTTTGCAAACCACAACCAAACACAACCTGACCAGGGAAATCCAACTCAAAATCATTTTATTATCAAAACTGTGTGAATTATTTCTATCACACCTACTTTACATAATGATAATACTTTCAAGAGTAATTTTATCAACATTTATTAGCCCTACAAAAGACTGAAAACATACTTTTACCCAAAAGTATAAGTAACCATTTCTCACTTAACTTATGCCTCCTGGAATAAAAACCCTTTTGAGTAAAGTTATTTTTTTCTTCTTTGCTCTCCTGAATTAAGAAGTCACGACAGTCACAATGTTCCAATCACAGCACAATGCCCGTTTGAGAACAGCAATACCTAAAAAGCTGGAGTACCTGCCACAAAGTCCTCAGTGCCAACCACCTTTCCCCATGACAACCACAATGCCTTTAATGAACCCTATGAAAGCCACAATACCTGCTAGGCCAACCAAAATTCCCACATGACAACCAGAGTGCCCTCTATACCCAGCCACAATACCCCAATAAAAGCCACAATGCTCTTCAGGCCAGCCATAATGCCCCCATAACACCCACAAAGTACCTTATGCCATCTACTATGCCCCATGCCAGCCACCAGGTTCTTATAAGAGCCACTATGCCTTATGCCAGCCATATTGCCTCCTTTTAAGTCACAATCAACTCTCTTCCATGCAATAATCAATGCCCTTTAAGCCACCCCCTATGCCCAAGTGGTATTTAAAAACTGGCAATATCCCTTTACGGGCCACTATGCCGCAATAAAAAGCAACAATGCGCTCACTTCCCCCTTTGCCAACTAGCACATGACAGATACAAATCCCCATGCTAGCCATGACACCTGTCAGACACAATGCCCTCATGACCCCTGCTGTCCCTTATCCCAGTTAAAATGCCCCAATGTTAGCCACAATTTCATTCATGCCAGCCACAATGCTAACTAACCACAAAAACACCATGACAGTCAAAGTACCCCGTGACACCCAACATGCTTATATGAAATCACCAATATCCCATATCCAAACCAAAATGCCCCATTACAGCTAGAAATGTCCCCAGTATCCTTTATACCTCTCACAATTCCCCTTATTCCAGACACATTGCCCTCAATGCCCCCCTTAGCCAACCGCAATAAAACCATGACAACCACAATGGCCTCAGTGCCCCAATGACAACTATAATGCCCTATGACAGTCCAAAAAGTCATCTTGCCAGCCACAATGACTCCATGAAATTTACTAAACCCCATCTGCAATATTCCTTATCTCCTCAAAATGCCCTCATGACATCCACAATGTTCATAATCCCAGTCACAATACCCCATGAAACTCACAATAAAGCCCACATGAGAGCCACAGTGCCCATGACAGAAACTATTACCCTACAATGGCCAAAATGCCCCAATGACAACTACAATGCTCTCATTGCCCATTTTACCAGCCACAATGCCCACATAAATACCTCAATGCCCTCCATGCCAGCCCTAATACCTTCATAACTATTAAAATGCCCCCATGACAGCCACACTGAATTAGAATTCCTCAAAGACAACTGCAATAAGCTTAATGATCCTCTAATCAGTCTCATTGCCCCATGAAGTCCATCATATCCTTTATACCAGCTATAGTGCTCCATGCCATCAAAAACTCATATTTTCCAGTCACAATGCTCACCATAAGAGCCAATATGCCACCATGACACCCACAATATCTCTTATCTGAGCCACTATGTCCTTATTACAGCCACAATTAAATTCATGCCAGCCAGAATGCCCTCATTTCCACCTTTCCAGAAGGAAAGTCTCCATACCACCCACAATGCCCCTGTGCAATCTACAATGCCAAAATAACAACAGCTATATCCATTTTCCCAGTCACAAATCCCCCATGCCAGCCACAATGTACTTTATTAAAGCAACAATGCTGTCAATGCACCTTATCCTCGCCACAATGCCTCTTTGACCAGCAAAAGCCTTTAATACCCTTATGCCAGCCACGAATCCCCACTATAACCAAAATGCCCTCACTTCCTCCTTTGCCAGTTACAATGACCTCCATGCCAGCCAGAATGCCCTTAATTTCCTTTTAGCCAATCACAATATCCCCAAGGCAACCACAAAGCCCTCATGCCAGCCATAATTCCGCATTCCAGCCACAATGCCAGATACAATGTACTTAATCCCGGAAACAATACTCCTTATGCCAGCCACATTGCCAAAACGACAACCACAAACCTCCAATGCCCGTATACCAACCATATTGCCTCCATGACAGCCAAAATGTCCTCACATCCCCTTTTGCGAGAAACAATACCATCCATGCCAGTCACAACGCCCTCACTTCACCCTTGGCCAAAAACAATGACAACCACAAAGCCCCCAAGCCAGCCACAATAACACCCGATATGTCTATTATTCCAGTCAAAATGCCACCATAACAGCCAGTAACAATGCTGCCAATGCCCCTTATGCCAATCACAATGACAGCTACATATAATCAATGCCCATATGACAGACAAAATGCTCTCATTTGCTAAAACAAAGCCCTTCATGCCAGCTACAATGTACTCATTTACTCTTTGTCAACCACAATGTCCACATGACAGTCACAAATCCCTATGCCAGCAATGATGGCACATGTCAGCCACAATGCCCTCCACGACAGTCACAATGCCATTATTAGCCTATGCAAACTAGAATGGCCTTGTTCTAACTATAATGCCGCTAATTTAAGCCACAATGCCCGCATAACACCCGCTATATGCCTTATTCCATCTGGAATACTCCAACGCCAGCCATAATGGCTCCCATTCAAGCAACAATGCCTAAATGCAAGCCATAATACTCCTATAAGAGCCACTTTGAACCCATTTTACCCACAATGTCCCTTATACCGGCTACAATATCTCCATGACAGCCAAAATGTCCTCTATGCCAGCCAAAATGCCCTCATTTCTGCTTTTGCCAGTCATAATGCTCCATGACAGCCACAGTTACCTCATTTCTCTCAATGCCGGCCACATGGCCCTCCATACCTGCCACAATGCCCACATGACAGCAAAAATTTCCTATTGGGAAAGGGGAGATGGTGATGAATGTGTATGTTAGAATGTAAATGCAGTAAATCCATGTGTAGAACGCAAAGGCATTTACAATGCCCTGAAATATCTGTAGCCAATATATGTACTACTAGACATGTATTCTTATATACTAGGAAGGTATTACCACACCTCTGAAAGTCCAGAGCTAGAAACTAGCCTGATAATTATCAGTAATTAATAATAATATTAATTACCAGTTCTCTGATTCCTCTATTGCCGCTGACTGGAGGATTCCATATCTTGCTTCTTTTCACTCTCAAATAGACACCTAGAAAAAAAAAAGAGGTGTGATAATACGTTCCTGGTATATGCTATGTGGTATATGTATTGGATCAGTAAAGAGATGTTAGTGTGCCTAGTTTCTCATAAAACAAAAGTAATTTTTAAAGGGCAATTGAACCCATTCTGGGATACCTTCTGATGAGCCAAACTAGAGATCCCACCTGAAGAATTCCTATCTAAGAATCTGCAACGACCACCCCATCCTGACTAGAAGCCACAAGTAGCATAGAAATGTCTCTGACCACATTCCCTAATTTACTCACCAATCACATTCTCAAGAATATCTTACAAGAACAATTACTATCGAAAAAAACAAACCTTTTGCAAACCACAACCAAACACAACCTGACCAGGGAAATCCAACTCAAAATCATTTTATTATCAAAACTGTGTGAATTATTTCTATCACACCTACTTTACATAATGATAATACTTTCAAGAGTAATTTTATCAACATTTATTAGCCCCACAAAAGACTGAAAACATACTTTTACCCAAAAGTATAAGTAACCATTTCTCACTTAACTTATGCCTCCTGGAATAAAAACCCTTTTGAGTAAAGTTATTTTTTTCTTCTTTGCTCTCCTGAATTAAGAAGTCACGACAGTCACAATGTTCCAATCACAGCACAATGCCCGTTTGAGAACAGCAATACCTAAAAAGCTGGAGTACCTGCCACAAAGTCCTCAGTGCCAACCACCTTTCCCCATGACAACCACAATGCCTTTAATGAACCCTATGAAAGCCACAATACCTGCTAGGCCAACCAAAATTCCCACATGACAACCAGAGTGCCCTCTATATCAGCCACAATACCCCAATAAAAGCCACAATGCTCTTCAGGCCAGCCATAATGCCCCCATAACACCCACAAAGTACCTTATGCCATCTACTATGCCCCATGCCAGCCACCAGGTTCTTATAAGAGCCACTATGCCTTATGCCAGCCATATTGCCTCCTTTTAAGTCACAATCAACTCTCTTCCATGCAATAATCAATGCCCTTTAAGCCAGCCCCTATGCCCAAGTGGTATTTAAAAACTGGCAATATCCCTTTACGGGCCACTATGCCGCAATAAAAAGCAACAATGCGCTCACTTCCCCCTTTGCCAACTAGCACATGACAGATACAAATCCCCATGCTAGCCATGACACCTGCCAGACACAATGCCCTCATGACCCCTGCTGTCCCTTATCCCAGTTAAAATGCCCCCAATGTTAGCCACAATTTCATTCATGCCAGCCACAATGCTAACTAACCACAAAAACACCATGACAGTCAAAGTACCCCGTGACACCCAACATGCTTATATGAAATCACCAATATCCCATATCCAAACCAAAATGCCCCCATTACAGCTACAATGTCCCCAGTATCCTTTATACCTCTCACAATTCCCCTTATTCCAGACACATTGCCCTCAATGCCCCCCTTAGCCAACCGCAATAAAACCATGACAACCACAATGGCCTCAGTGCCCCAATGACAACTATAATGCCCTATGACAGTCCAAAAAGTCATCTTGCCAGCCACAATGACTCCATGAAATTTACTAAACCCCCATCTGCAATATTCCTTATCTCCTCAAAATGCCCTCATGACATCCACAATGTTCATAATCCCAGTCACAATACCCCATGAAACTCACAATAAAGCCCACATGAGAGCCACAGTGCCCATGACAGAAACTATTACCCTACAATGGGCAAAATGCCCCAATGACAACTACAATGCTCTCATTGCCCATTTTACCAGCCACAATGCCCACATAAATACCTCAATGCCCTCCATGCCAGCCCTAATACCTTCATAACTATTAAAATGCCCCCATGACAGCCACACTGAATTAGAATTCCTCAAAGACAACTGCAATAAGCTTAATGATCCTCTAATCAGTCTCATTGCCCCATGAAGTCCATCATATCCTTTATACCAGCTATAGTGCTCCATGCCATCAAAAACTCATATTTTCCAGTCACAATGCTCACCATAAGAGCCAATATGCCACCATGACACCCACAATATCTCTTATCTGAGCCACTTGTCCTTATTACAGCCACAATTAAATTCATGCCAGCCAGAATGCCCTCATTTCCACCTTTCCAGAAGGAAAGTCTCCATACCACCCACAATGCCCCTGTGCAATCTACAATGCCAAAATGACAACAGCTATATCCATTTTCCCAGTCACAAATCCCCCATGCCAGCCACAATGTACTTTATTAAAGCAACAATGCTGTCAATGCACCTTATCCTCGCCACAATGCCTCTTTGACCAGCAAAAGCCTTTAATACCCTTATGCCAGCCACGAATCCCCACTATAACCAAAATGCCCTCACTTCCTCCTTTGCCAGTTACAATGACCTCCATGCCAGCCAGAATGCCCTTAATTTCCTTTTAGCCAACCACAATATCCCCAAGGCAACCACAAAGCCCTCATGCCAGCCATAATTCCACATTCCAGCCACAATGCCAGATACAATGTACTTAATCCCGGAAACAATACTCCTTATGCCAGCCACATTGCCAAAACGACAACCACAAACCTCCAATGCCCGTATACCAACCATATTGCCTCCATGACAGCCAAAATGTCCTCACATCCCCTTTTGCGAGAAACAATACCATCCATGCCAGTCACAACGCCCTCACTTCACCCTTGGCCAAAAACAATGACAACCACAAAGCCCCAAAGCCAGCCACAATAACACCCGATATGTCTATTATTCCAGTCAAAATGCCACCATAACAGCCAGTAACAATGCTGCCAATGCCCCTTATGCCAACCACAATGACAGCTACATATAATCAATGCCCATATGACAGACAAAATGCTCTCATTTGCTAAAACAAAGCCCTTCATGCCAGCTACAATGTACTCATTTACTCTTTGTCAACCACAATGTCCACATGACAGTCACAAATCCCTATGCCAGCAATGATGGCACATGTCAGCCACAATGCCCTCCACGACAGTCACAATGCCATTATTAGCCTATGCAAACTAGAATGGCCTTGTTCTAACTATAATGCCGCTAATTTAAGCCACAATGCCCACATAACACCCGCTATATGCCTTATTCCAACTGGAATACTCCAACGCCAGCCATAATGGCTCCCATTCAAGCAACAATGCCTAAATGCAAGCCATAATACTCCTATAAGAGCCACTTTGAACCCATTTTACCCACAATGTCCCTTATACCGGCTACAATATCTCCATGACAGCCAAAATGTCCTCTATGCCAGCCAAAATGCCCTCATTTCTGCTTTTGCCAGTCATAATGCTCCATGACAGCCACAGTTACCTCATTTCTCTCAATGCCGGCCACAGGGCCCTCCATACCTGCCACAATGCCCACATGACAGCAAAAATTTCCTATTGGGAAAGGGGAGATGGTGATGAATGTGTATGTTAGAATGTAAATGCAGTAAATCCATGTGTAGAACGCAAAGGCATTTACAATGCCCTGAAATATCTGTAGCCAATATATGTACTACTAGACATGTATTCTTATATACTAGGAAGGTATTACCACACCTCTGAAAGTCCAGAGCTAGAAACTAGCCTGATAATTATCAGTAATTAATAATAATATTAATTACCAGTTCTCTGATTCCTCTATTGCCGCTGACTGGAGGATTCCATATCTTGCTTCTTTTCACTCTCAAATAGACACCTAGAAAAAAAAAAGAGGTGTGATAATACGTTCCTGGTATATGCTATGTGGTATATGTATTGGATCAGTAAAGAGATGTTAGTGTGCCTAGTTTCTCATAAAACAAAAGTAATTTTTAAAGGGCAATTGAACCCATTCTGGGATACCTTCTGATGAGCCAAACTAGAGATCCCACCTGAAGAATTCCTATCTAAGAATCTGCAACGACCACCCCATCCTGACTAGAAGCCACAAGTAGCATAGAAATGTCTCTGACCACATTCCCTAATTTACTCACCAATCACATTCTCAAGAATATCTTACAAGAACAATTACTATCGAAAAAAACAAACCTTTTGCAAACCACAACCAAACACAACCTGACCAGGGAAATCCAACTCAAAATCATTTTATTATCAAAACTGTGTGAATTATTTCTATCACACCTACTTTACATAATGATAATACTTTCAAGAGTAATTTTATCAACATTTATTAGCCCTACAAAAGACTGAAAACATACTTTTACCCAAAAGTATAAGTAACCATTTCTCACTTAACTTATGCCTCCTGGAATAAAAACCCTTTTGAGTAAAGTTATTTTTTTCTTCTTTGCTCTCCTGAATTAAGAAGTCACGACAGTCACAATGTTCCAATCACAGCACAATGCCCGTTTGAGAACAGCAATACCTAAAAAGCTGGAGTACCTGCCACAAAGTCCTCAGTGCCAACCACCTTTCCCCATGACAACCACAATGCCTTTAATGAACCCTATGAAAGCCACAATACCTGCTAGGCCAACCAAAATTCCCACATGACAACCAGAGTGCCCTCTATATCAGCCACAATACCCCAATAAAAGCCACAATGCTCTTCAGGCCAGCCATAATGCCCCCATAACACCCACAAAGTACCTTATGCCATCTACTATGCCCCATGCCAGCCACCAGGTTCTTATAAGAGCCACTATGCCTTATGCCAGCCATATTGCCTCCTTTTAAGTCACAATCAACTCTCTTCCATGCAATAATCAATGCCCTTTAAGCCAGCCCCTATGCCCAAGTGGTATTTAAAAACTGGCAATATCCCTTTACGGGCCACTATGCCGCAATAAAAAGCATCAATGCGCTCACTTCCCCCTTTGCCAACTAGCACATGACAGATACAAATCCCCATGCTAGCCATGACACCTGCCAGACACAATGCCCTCATGACCCCTGCTGTCCCTTATCCCAGTTAAAATGCCCCCAATGTTAGCCACAATTTCATTCATGCCAGCCACAATGCTAACTAACCACAAAAACACCATGACAGTCAAAGTACCCCGTGACACCCAACATGCTTATATGAAATCACCAATATCCCATATCCAAACCAAAATGCCCCCATTACAGCTACAATGTCCCCAGTATCCTTTATACCTCTCACAATTCCCCTTATTCCAGACACATTGCCCTCAATGCCCCCCTTAGCCAACCGCAATAAAACCATGACAACCACAATGGCCTCAGTGCCCCAATGACAACTATAATGCCCTATGACAGTCCAAAAAGTCATCTTGCCAGCCACAATGACTCCATGAAATTTACTAAACCCCCATCTGCAATATTCCTTATCTCCTCAAAATGCCCTCATGACATCCACAATGTTCATAATCCCAGTCACAATACCCCATGAAACTCACAATAAAGCCCACATGAGAGCCACAGTGCCCATGACAGAAACTATTACCCTACAATGGCCAAAATGCCCCAATGACAACTACAATGCTCTCATTGCCCATTTTACCAGCCACAATGCCCACATAAATACCTCAATGCCCTCCATGCCAGCCCTAATACCTTCATAACTATTAAAATGCCCCCATGACAGCCACACTGAATTAGAATTCCTCAAAGACAACTGCAATAAGCTTAATGATCCTCTAATCAGTCTCATTGCCCCATGAAGTCCATCATATCCTTTATACCAGCTATAGTGCTCCATGCCATCAAAAACTCATATTTTCCAGTCACAATGCTCACCATAAGAGCCAATATGCCACCATGACACCCACAATATCTCTTATCTGAGCCACTTGTCCTTATTACAGCCACAATTAAATTCATGCCAGCCAGAATGCCCTCATTTCCACCTTTCCAGAAGGAAAGTCTCCATACCACCCACAATGCCCCTGTGCAATCTACAATGCCAAAATGACAACAGCTATATCCATTTTCCCAGTCACAAATCCCCCATGCCAGCCACAATGTACTTTATTAAAGCAACAATGCTGTCAATGCACCTTATCCTCGCCACAATGCCTCTTTGACCAGCAAAAGCCTTTAATACCCTTATGCCAGCCACGAATCCCCACTATAACCAAAATGCCCTCACTTCCTCCTTTGCCAGTTACAATGACCTCCATGCCAGCCAGAATGCCCTTAATTTCCTTTTAGCCAACCACAATATCCCCAAGGCAACCACAAAGCCCTCATGCCAGCCATAATTCCACATTCCAGCCACAATGCCAGATACAATGTACTTAATCCCGGAAACAATACCCCTTATGCCAGCCACATTGCCAAAACGACAACCACAAACCTCCAATGCCCGTATACCAACCATATTGCCTCCATGACAGCCAAAATGTCCTCACATCCCCTTTTGCGAGAAACAATACCATCCATGCCAGTCACAACGCCCTCACTTCACCCTTGGCCAAAAACAATGACAACCACAAAGCCCCCAAGCCAGCCACAATAACACCCGATATGTCTATTATTCCAGTCAAAATGCCACCATAACAGCCAGTAACAATGCTGCCAATGCCCCTTATGCCAACCACAATGACAGCTACATATAATCAATGCCCATATGACAGACAAAATGCTCTCATTTGCTAAAACAAAGCCCTTCATGCCAGCTACAATGTACTCATTTACTCTTTGTCAACCACAATGTCCACATGACAGTCACAAATCCCTATGCCAGCAATGATGGCACATGTCAGCCACAATGCCCTCCACGACAGTCACAATGCCATTATTAGCCTATGCAAACTAGAATGGCCTTGTTCTAACTATAATGCCGCTAATTTAAGCCACAATGCCCACATAACACCCGCTATATGCCTTATTCCATCTGGAATACTCCAACGCCAGCCATAATGGCTCCCATTCAAGCAACAATGCCTAAATGCAAGCCATAATACTCCTATAAGAGCCACTTTGAACCCATTTTACCCACAATGTCCCTTATACCGGCTACAATATCTCCATGACAGCCAAAATGTCCTCTATGCCAGCCAAAATGCCCTCATTTCTGCTTTTGCCAGTCATAATGCTCCATGACAGCCACAGTTACCTCATTTCTCTCAATGCCGGCCACAGGGCCCTCCATACCTGCCACAATGCCCACATGACAGCAAAAATTTCCTATTGGGAAAGGGGAGATGGTGATGAATGTGTATGTTAGAATGTAAATGCAGTAAATCCATGTGTAGAACGCAAAGGCATTTACAATGCCCTGAAATATCTGTAGCCAATATATGTACTACTAGACATGTATTCTTATATACTAGGAAGGTATTACCACACCTCTGAAAGTCCAGAGCTAGAAACTAGCCTGATAATTATCAGTAATTAATAATAATATTAATTACCAGTTCTCTGATTCCTCTATTGCCGCTGACTGGAGGATTCCATATCTTGCTTCTTTTCACTCTCAAATAGACACCTAGAAAAAAAAAAGAGGTGTGATAATACGTTCCTGGTATATGCTATGTGGTATATGTATTGGATCAGTAAAGAGATGTTAGTGTGCCTAGTTTCTCATAAAACAAAAGTAATTTTTAAAGGGCAATTGAACCCATTCTGGGATACCTTCTGATGAGCCAAACTAGAGATCCCACCTGAAGAATTCCTATCTAAGAATCTGCAACGACCACCCCATCCTGACTAGAAGCCACAAGTAGCATATAAATGTCTCTGACCACATTCCCTAATTTACTCACCAATCACATTCTCAAGAATATCTTACAAGAACAATTACTATCGAAAAAAACAAACCTTTTGCAAACCACAACCAAACACAACCTGACCAGGGAAATCCAACTCAAAATCATTTTATTATCAAAACTGTGTGAATTATTTCTATCACACCTACTTTACATAATGATAATACTTTCAAGAGTAATTTTATCAACATTTATTAGCCCCACAAAAGACTGAAAACATACTTTTACCCAAAAGTATAAGTAACCATTTCTCACTTAACTTATGCCTCCTGGAATAAAAACCCTTTTGAGTAAAGTTATTTTTTTCTTCTTTGCTCTCCTAAATTAAGAAGTCATGACAGTCACAATGTTCCAATAACAGCACAATGCCCGTTTGAGAACAGCAATACCTAAAAAGCTGGAGTACCTGCCACAAAGTCCTCAGTGCCAACCACCTTTCCCCATGACAACCACAATGCCTTTAATGAACCCTATGAAAGCCACAATACCTGCTAGGCCAACCAAAATTCCCACATGACAACCAGAGTGCCCTCTATACCAGCCACAATACCCCAATAAAAGCCACAATGCTCTTCAGGCCAGCCATAATGCCCCCATAACACCCACAAAGTACCTTATGCCATCTACTATGCCCCATGCCAGCCACCAGGTTCTTATAAGAGCCACTATGCCTTATGCCAGCCATATTGCCTCCTTTTAAGTCACAATCAACTCTCTTCCATGCAATAATCAATGCCCTTTAAGCCAGCCCCTATGCCCAAGTGGTATTTAAAAACTGGCAATATCCCTTTACGGGCCACTATGCCGCAATAAAAAGCAACAATGCGCTCACTTCCCCCTTTGCCAACTAGCACATGACAGATACAAATCCCCATGCTAGCCATGACACCTGTCAGACACAATGCCCTCATGACCCCTGCTGTCCCTTATCCCAGTTAAAATGCCCCAATGTTAGCCACAATTTCATTCATGCCAGCCACAATGCTAACTAACCACAAAAACACCATGACAGTCAAAGTACCCCGTGACACCCAACATGCTTATATGAAATCACCAATATCCCATATCCAAACCAAAATGCCCCATTACAGCTAGAAATGTCCCCAGTATCCTTTATACCTCTCACAATTCCCCTTATTCCAGACACATTGCCCTCAATGCCCCCCTTAGCCAACCGCAATAAAACCATGACAACCACAATGGCCTCAGTGCCCCAATGACAACTATAATGCCCTATGACAGTCCAAAAAGTCATCTTGCCAGCCACAATGACTCCATGAAATTTACTAAACCCCATCTGCAATATTCCTTATCTCCTCAAAATGCCCTCATGACATCCACAATGTTCATAATCCCAGTCACAATACCCCATGAAACTCACAATAAAGCCCACATGAGAGCCACAGTGCCCATGACAGAAACTATTACCCTACAATGGCCAAAATGCCCCAATGACAACTACAATGCTCTCATTGCCCATTTTACCAGCCACAATGCCCACATAAATACCTCAATGCCCTCCATGCCAGCCCTAATACCTTCATAACTATTAAAATGCCCCCATGACAGCCACACTGAATTAGAATTCCTCAAAGACAACTGCAATAAGCTTAATGATCCTCTAATCAGTCTCATTGCCCCATGAAGTCCATCATATCCTTTATACCAGCTATAGTGCTCCATGCCATCAAAAACTCATATTTTCCAGTCACAATGCTCACCATAAGAGCCAATATGCCACCATGACACCCACAATATCTCTTATCTGAGCCACTATGTCCTTATTACAGCCACAATTAAATTCATGCCAGCCAGAATGCCCTCATTTCCACCTTTCCAGAAGGAAAGTCTCCATACCACCCACAATGCCCCTGTGCAATCTACAATGCCAAAATGACAACAGCTATATCCATTTTCCCAGTCACAAATCCCCCATGCCAGCCACAATGTACTTTATTAAAGCAACAATGCTGTCAATGCACCTTATCCTCGCCACAATGCCTCTTTGACCAGCAAAAGCCTTTAATACCCTTATGCCAGCCACGAATCCCCACTATAACCAAAATGCCCTCACTTCCTCCTTTGCCAGTTACAATGACCTCCATGCCAGCCAGAATGCCCTTAATTTCCTTTTAGCCAATCACAATATCCCCAAGGCAACCACAAAGCCCTCATGCCAGCCATAATTCCACATTCCAGCCACAATGCCAGATACAATGTACTTAATCCCGGAAACAATACTCCTTATGCCAGCCACATTGCCAAAACGACAACCACAAACCTCCAATGCCCGTATACCAACCATATTGCCTCCATGACAGCCAAAATGTCCTCACATCCCCTTTTGCGAGAAACAATACCATCCATGCCAGTCACAACACCCTCACTTCACCCTTGGCCAAAAACAATGACAACCACAAAGCCCCCAAGCCAGCCACAATAACACCCGATATGTCTATTATTCCAGTCAAAATGCCACCATAACAGCCAGTAACAATGCTGCCAATGCCCCTTATGCCAACCACAATGACAGCTACATATAATCAATGCCCATATGACAGACAAAATGCTCTCATTTGCTAAAACAAAGCCCTTCATGCCAGCTACAATGTACTCATTTACTCTTTGTCAACCACAATGTCCACATGACAGTCACAAATCCCTATGCCAGCAATGATGGCACATGTCAGCCACAATGCCCTCCACGACAGTCACAATGCCATTATTAGCCTATGCAAACTAGAATGGCCTTGTTCTAACTATAATGCCGCTAATTTAAGCCACAATGCCCACATAACACCCGCTATATGCCTTATTCCATCTGGAATACTCCAACGCCAGCCATAATGGCTCCCATTCAAGCAACAATGCCTAAATGCAAGCCATAATACTCCTATAAGAGCCACTTTGAACCCATTTTACCCACAATGTCCCTTATACCAGCTACAATATCTCCATGACAGCCAAAATGTCCTCTATGCCAGCCAAAATGCCCTCATTTCTGCTTTTGCCAGTCATAATGCTCCATGACAGCCACAGTTACCTCATTTCTCTCAATGCCGGCCACAGGGCCCTCCATACCTGCCACAATACCCACATGACAGCAAAAATTTCCTATTGGGAAAGGGGAGATGGTGATGAATGTGTATGTTAGAATGTAAATGCAGTAAATCCATGTGTAGAACGCAAAGGCATTTACAATGCCCTGAAATATCTGTAGCCAATATATGTACTACTAGACATGTATTCTTATATACTAGGAAGGTATTACCACACCTCTGAAAGTCCAGAGCTAGAAACTAGCCTGATAATTATCAGTAATTAATAATAATATTAATTACCAGTTCTCTGATTCCTCTATTGCCGCTGACTGGAGGATTCCATATCTTGCTTCTTTTCACTTTCAAATAGACACCTAGAAAAAAAAAAGAGGTGTGATAATACGTTCCTGGTATATGCTATGTGGTATATGTATTGGATCAGTAAAGAGATGTTAGTGTGCCTAGTTTCTCATAAAACAAAAGTAATTTTTAAAGGGCAATTGAACCCATTCTGGGATACCTTCTGATGAGCCAAACTAGAGATCCCACCTGAAGAATTCCTATCTAAGAATCTGCAACGACCACCCCATCCTGACTAGAAGCCACAAGTAGCATAGAAATGTCTCTGACCACATTCCCTAATTTACTCACCAATCACATTCTCAAGAATATCTTACAAGAACAATTACTATCGAAAAAAACAAACCTTTTGCAAACCACAACCAAACACAACCTGACCAGGGAAATCCAACTCAAAATCATTTTATTATCAAAACTGTGTGAATTATTTCTATCACACCTACTTTACATAATGATAATACTTTCAAGAGTAATTTTATCAACATTTATTAGCCCCACAAAAGACTGAAAACATACTTTTACCCAAAAGTATAAGTAACCATTTCTCACTTAACTTATGCCTCCTGGAATAAAAACCCTTTTGAGTAAAGTTATTTTTTTCTTCTTTGCTCTCCTAAATTAAGAAGTCATGACAGTCACAATGTTCCAATAACAGCACAATGCCCGTTTGAGAACAGCAATACCTAAAAAGCTGGAGTACCTGCCACAAAGTCCTCAGTGCCAACCACCTTTCCCCATGACAACCACAATGCCTTTAATGAACCCTATGAAAGCCACAATACCTGCTAGGCCAACCAAAATTCCCACATGACAACCAGAGTGCCCTCTATACCAGCCACAATACCCCAATAAAAGCCACAATGCTCTTCAGGCCAGCCATAATGCCCCCATAACACCCACAAAGTACCTTATGCCATCTACTATGCCCCATGCCAGCCACCAGGTTCTTATAAGAGCCACTATGCCTTATGCCAGCCATATTGCCTCCTTTTAAGTCACAATCAACTCTCTTCCATGCAATAATCAATGCCCTTTAAGCCAGCCCCTATGCCCAAGTGGTATTTAAAAACTGGCAATATCCCTTTACGGGCCACTATGCCGCAATAAAAAGCAACAATGCGCTCACTTCCCCCTTTGCCAACTAGCACATGACAGATACAAATCCCCATGCTAGCCATGACACCTGTCAGACACAATGCCCTCATGACCCCTGCTGTCCCTTATCCCAGTTAAAATGCCCCAATGTTAGCCACAATTTCATTCATGCCAGCCACAATGCTAACTAACCACAAAAACACCATGACAGTCAAAGTACCCCGTGACACCCAACATGCTTATATGAAATCACCAATATCCCATATCCAAACCAAAATGCCCCATTACAGCTAGAAATGTCCCCAGTATCCTTTATACCTCTCACAATTCCCCTTATTCCAGACACATTGCCCTCAATGCCCCCCTTAGCCAACCGCAATAAAACCATGACAACCACAATGGCCTCAGTGCCCCAATGACAACTATAATGCCCTATGACAGTCCAAAAAGTCATCTTGCCAGCCACAATGACTCCATGAAATTTACTAAACCCCATCTGCAATATTCCTTATCTCCTCAAAATGCCCTCATGACATCCACAATGTTCATAATCCCAGTCACAATACCCCATGAAACTCACAATAAAGCCCACATGAGAGCCACAGTGCCCATGACAGAAACTATTACCCTACAATGGCCAAAATGCCCCAATGACAACTACAATGCTCTCATTGCCCATTTTACCAGCCACAATGCCCACATAAATACCTCAATGCCCTCCATGCCAGCCCTAATACCTTCATAACTATTAAAATGCCCCCATGACAGCCACACTGAATTAGAATTCCTCAAAGACAACTGCAATAAGCTTAATGATCCTCTAATCAGTCTCATTGCCCCATGAAGTCCATCATATCCTTTATACCAGCTATAGTGCTCCATGCCATCAAAAACTCATATTTTCCAGTCACAATGCTCACCATAAGAGCCAATATGCCACCATGACACCCACAATATCTCTTATCTGAGCCACTATGTCCTTATTACAGCCACAATTAAATTCATGCCAGCCAGAATGCCCTCATTTCCACCTTTCCAGAAGGAAAGTCTCCATACCACCCACAATGCCCCTGTGCAATCTACAATGCCAAAATGACAACAGCTATATCCATTTTCCCAGTCACAAATCCCCCATGCCAGCCACAATGTACTTTATTAAAGCAACAATGCTGTCAATGCACCTTATCCTCGCCACAATGCCTCTTTGACCAGCAAAAGCCTTTAATACCCTTATGCCAGCCACGAATCCCCACTATAACCAAAATGCCCTCACTTCCTCCTTTGCCAGTTACAATGACCTCCATGCCAGCCAGAATGCCCTTAATTTCCTTTTAGCCAATCACAATATCCCCAAGGCAACCACAAAGCCCTCATGCCAGCCATAATTCCACATTCCAGCCACAATGCCAGATACAATGTACTTAATCCCGGAAACAATACTCCTTATGCCAGCCACATTGCCAAAACGACAACCACAAACCTCCAATGCCCGTATACCAACCATATTGCCTCCATGACAGCCAAAATGTCCTCACATCCCCTTTTGCGAGAAACAATACCATCCATGCCAGTCACAACACCCTCACTTCACCCTTGGCCAAAAACAATGACAACCACAAAGCCCCCAAGCCAGCCACAATAACACCCGATATGTCTATTATTCCAGTCAAAATGCCACCATAACAGCCAGTAACAATGCTGCCAATGCCCCTTATGCCAACCACAATGACAGCTACATATAATCAATGCCCATATGACAGACAAAATGCTCTCATTTGCTAAAACAAAGCCCTTCATGCCAGCTACAATGTACTCATTTACTCTTTGTCAACCACAATGTCCACATGACAGTCACAAATCCCTATGCCAGCAATGATGGCACATGTCAGCCACAATGCCCTCCACGACAGTCACAATGCCATTATTAGCCTATGCAAACTAGAATGGCCTTGTTCTAACTATAATGCCGCTAATTTAAGCCACAATGCCCACATAACACCCGCTATATGCCTTATTCCATCTGGAATACTCCAACGCCAGCCATAATGGCTCCCATTCAAGCAACAATGCCTAAATGCAAGCCATAATACTCCTATAAGAGCCACTTTGAACCCATTTTACCCACAATGTCCCTTATACCAGCTACAATATCTCCATGACAGCCAAAATGTCCTCTATGCCAGCCAAAATGCCCTCATTTCTGCTTTTGCCAGTCATAATGCTCCATGACAGCCACAGTTACCTCATTTCTCTCAATGCCGGCCACAGGGCCCTCCATACCTGCCACAATACCCACATGACAGCAAAAATTTCCTATTGGGAAAGGGGAGATGGTGATGAATGTGTATGTTAGAATGTAAATGCAGTAAATCCATGTGTAGAACGCAAAGGCATTTACAATGCCCTGAAATATCTGTAGCCAATATATGTACTACTAGACATGTATTCTTATATACTAGGAAGGTATTACCACACCTCTGAAAGTCCAGAGCTAGAAACTAGCCTGATAATTATCAGTAATTAATAATAATATTAATTACCAGTTCTCTGATTCCTCTATTGCCGCTGACTGGAGGATTCCATATCTTGCTTCTTTTCACTTTCAAATAGACACCTAGAAAAAAAAAAGAGGTGTGATAATACGTTCCTGGTATATGCTATGTGGTATATGTATTGGATCAGTAAAGAGATGTTAGTGTGCCTAGTTTCTCATAAAACAAAAGTAATTTTTAAAGGGCAATTGAACCCATTCTGGGATACCTTCTGATGAGCCAAACTAGAGATCCCACCTGAAGAATTCCTATCTAAGAATCTGCAACGACCACCCCATCCTGACTAGAAGCCACAAGTAGCATAGAAATGTCTCTGACCACATTCCCTAATTTACTCACCAATCACATTCTCAAGAATATCTTACAAGAACAATTACTATCGAAAAAAACAAACCTTTTGCAAACCACAACCAAACACAACCTGACCAGGGAAATCCAACTCAAAATCATTTTATTATCAAAACTGTGTGAATTATTTCTATCACACCTACTTTACATAATGATAATACTTTCAAGAGTAATTTTATCAACATTTATTAGCCCCACAAAAGACTGAAAACATACTTTTACCCAAAAGTATAAGTAACCATTTCTCACTTAACTTATGCCTCCTGGAATAAAAACCCTTTTGAGTAAAGTTATTTTTTTCTTCTTTGCTCTCCTGAATTAAGAAGTCACGACAGTCACAATGTTCCAATCACAGCACAATGCCCGTTTGAGAACAGCAATACCTAAAAAGCTGGAGTACCTGCCACAAAGTCCTCAGTGCCAACCACCTTTCCCCATGACAACCACAATGCCTTTAATGAACCCTATGAAAGCCACAATACCTGCTAGGCCAACCAAAATTCCCACATGACAACCAGAGTGCCCTCTATATCAGCCACAATACCCCAATAAAAGCCACAATGCTCTTCAGGCCAGCCATAATGCCCCCATAACACCCACAAAGTACCTTATGCCATCTACTATGCCCCATGCCAGCCACCAGGTTCTTATAAGAGCCACTATGCCTTATGCCAGCCATATTGCCTCCTTTTAAGTCACAATCAACTCTCTTCCATGCAATAATCAATGCCCTTTAAGCCAGCCCCTATGCCCAAGTGGTATTTAAAAACTGGCAATATCCCTTTACGGGCCACTATGCCGCAATAAAAAGCAACAATGCGCTCACTTCCCCCTTTGCCAACTAGCACATGACAGATACAAATCCCCATGCTAGCCATGACACCTGCCAGACACAATGCCCTCATGACCCCTGCTGTCCCTTATCCCAGTTAAAATGCCCCCAATGTTAGCCACAATTTCATTCATGCCAGCCACAATGCTAACTAACCACAAAAACACCATGACAGTCAAAGTACCCCGTGACACCCAACATGCTTATATGAAATCACCAATATCCCATATCCAAACCAAAATGCCCCCATTACAGCTACAATGTCCCCAGTATCCTTTATACCTCTCACAATTCCCCTTATTCCAGACACATTGCCCTCAATGCCCCCCTTAGCCAACCGCAATAAAACCATGACAACCACAATGGCCTCAGTGCCCCAATGACAACTATAATGCCCTATGACAGTCCAAAAAGTCATCTTGCCAGCCACAATGACTCCATGAAATTTACTAAACCCCCATCTGCAATATTCCTTATCTCCTCAAAATGCCCTCATGACATCCACAATGTTCATAATCCCAGTCACAATACCCCATGAAACTCACAATAAAGCCCACATGAGAGCCACAGTGCCCATGACAGAAACTATTACCCTACAATGGCCAAAATGCCCCAATGACAACTACAATGCTCTCATTGCCCATTTTACCAGCCACAATGCCCACATAAATACCTCAATGCCCTCCATGCCAGCCCTAATACCTTCATAACTATTAAAATGCCCCCATGACAGCCACACTGAATTAGAATTCCTCAAAGACAACTGCAATAAGCTTAATGATCCTCTAATCAGTCTCATTGCCCCATGAAGTCCATCATATCCTTTATACCAGCTATAGTGCTCCATGCCATCAAAAACTCATATTTTCCAGTCACAATGCTCACCATAAGAGCCAATATGCCACCATGACACCCACAATATCTCTTATTTGAGCCACTTGTCCTTATTACAGCCACAATTAAATTCATGCCAGCCAGAATGCCCTCATTTCCACCTTTCCAGAAGGAAAGTCTCCATACCACCCGCAATGCCCCTGTGCAATCTACAATGCCAAAATGACAACAGCTATATCCATTTTCCCAGTCACAAATCCCCCATGCCAGCCACAATGTACTTTATTAAAGCAACAATGCTGTCAATGCACCTTATCCTCGCCACAATGCCTCTTTGACCAGCAAAAGCCTTTAATACCCTTATGCCAGCCACGAATCCCCACTATAACCAAAATGCCCTCACTTCCTCCTTTGCCAGTTACAATGACCTCCATGCCAGCCAGAATGCCCTTAATTTCCTTTTAGCCAATCACAATATCCCCAAGGCAACCACAAAGCCCTCATGCCAGCCATAATTCCACATTCCAGCCACAATGCCAGATACAATGTACTTAATCCCGGAAACAATACTCCTTATGCCAGCCGCATTGCCAAAACGACAACCACAAACCTCCAATGCCCGTATACCAACCATATTGCCTCCATGACAGCCAAAATGTCCTCACATCCCCTTTTGCGAGAAACAATACCATCCATGCCAGTCACAACGCCCTCACTTCACCCTTGGCCAAAAACAATGACAACCACAAAGCCCCCAAGCCAGCCACAATAACACCTGATATGTCTATTATTCCAGTCAAAATGCCACCATAACAGCCAGTAACAATGCTGCCAATGCCCCTTATGCCAACCACAATGACAGCTACATATAATCAATGCCCATATGACAGACAAAATGCTCTCATTTGCTAAAACAAAGCCCTTCATGCCAGCTACAATGTACTCATTTACTCTTTGTCAACCACAATGTCCACATGACAGTCACAAATCCCTATGCCAGCAATGATGGCACATGTCAGCCACAATGCCCTCCACGACAGTCACAATGCCATTATTAGCCTATGCAAACTAGAATGGCCTTGTTCTAACTATAATGCCGCTAATTTAAGCCACAATGCCCACATAACACCCGCTATATGCCTTATTCCATCTGGAATACTCCAACGCCAGCCATAATGGCTCCCATTCAAGCAACAATGCCTAAATGCAAGCCATAATACTCCTATAAGAGCCACTTTGAACCCATTTTACCCACAATGTCCCTTATACCGGCTACAATATCTCCATGACAGCCAAAATGTCCTCTATGCCAGCCAAAATGCCCTCATTTCTGCTTTTGCCAGTCATAATGCTCCATGACAGCCACAGTTACCTCATTTCTCTCAATGCCGGCCACAGGGCCCTCCATACCTGCCACAATGCCCACATGACAGCAAAAATTTCCTATTGGGAAAGGGGAGATGGTGATGAATGTGTATGTTAGAATGTAAATGCAGTAAATCCATGTGTAGAACGCAAAGGCATTTACAATGCCCTGAAATATCTGTAGCCAATATATGTACTACTAGACATGTATTCTTATATACTAGGAAGGTATTACCACACCTCTGAAAGTCCAGAGCTAGAAACTAGCCTGATAATTATCAGTAATTAATAATAATATTAATTACCAGTTCTCTGATTCCTCTATTGCCGCTGACTGGAGGATTCCATATCTTGCTTCTTTTCACTCTCAAATAGACACCTAGAAAAAAAAAAGAGGTGTGATAATACGTTCCTGGTATATGCTATGTGGTATATGTATTGGATCAGTAAAGAGATGTTAGTGTGCCTAGTTTCTCATAAAACAAAAGTAATTTTTAAAGGGCAATTGAACCCATTCTGGGATACCTTCTGATGAGCCAAACTAGAGATCCCACCTGAAGAATTCCTATCTAAGAATCTGCAACGACCACCCCATCCTGACTAGAAGCCACAAGTAGCATAGAAATGTCTCTGACCACATTCCCTAATTTACTCACCAATCACATTCTCAAGAATATCTTACAAGAACAATTACTATCGAAAAAAACAAACCTTTTGCAAACCACAACCAAACACAACCTGACCAGGGAAATCCAACTCAAAATCATTTTATTATCAAAACTGTGTGAATTATTTCTATCACACCTACTTTACATAATGATAATACTTTCAAGAGTAATTTTATCAACATTTATTAGCCCCACAAAAGACTGAAAACATACTTTTACCCAAAAGTATAAGTAACCATTTCTCACTTAACTTATGCCTCCTGGAATAAAAACCCTTTTGAGTAAAGTTATTTTTTTCTTCTTTGCTCTCCTGAATTAAGAAGTCACGACAGTCACAATGTTCCAATCACAGCACAATGCCCGTTTGAGAACAGCAATACCTAAAAAGCTGGAGTACCTGCCACAAAGTCCTCAGTGCCAACCACCTTTCCCCATGACAACCACAATGCCTTTAATGAACCCTATGAAAGCCACAATACCTGCTAGGCCAACCAAAATTCCCACATGACAACCAGAGTGCCCTCTATATCAGCCACAATACCCCAATAAAAGCCACAATGCTCTTCAGGCCAGCCATAATGCCCCCATAACACCCACAAAGTACCTTATGCCATCTACTATGCCCCATGCCAGCCACCAGGTTCTTATAAGAGCCACTATGCCTTATGCCAGCCATATTGCCTCCTTTTAAGTCACAATCAACTCTCTTCCATGCAATAATCAATGCCCTTTAAGCCAGCCCCTATGCCCAAGTGGTATTTAAAAACTGGCAATATCCCTTTACGGGCCACTATGCCGCAATAAAAAGCATCAATGCGCTCACTTCCCCCTTTGCCAACTAGCACATGACAGATACAAATCCCCATGCTAGCCATGACACCTGCCAGACACAATGCCCTCATGACCCCTGCTGTCCCTTATCCCAGTTAAAATGCCCCCAATGTTAGCCACAATTTCATTCATGCCAGCCACAATGCTAACTAACCACAAAAACACCATGACAGTCAAAGTACCCCGTGACACCCAACATGCTTATATGAAATCACCAATATCCCATATCCAAACCAAAATGCCCCCATTACAGCTAGAAATGTCCCCAGTATCCTTTATACCTCTCACAATTCCCCTTATTCCAGACACATTGCCCTCAATGCCCCCCTTAGCCAACCGCAATAAAACCATGACAACCACAATGGCCTCAGTGCCCCAATGACAACTATAATGCCCTATGACAGTCCAAAAAGTCATCTTGCCAGCCACAATGACTCCATGAAATTTACTAAACCCCATCTGCAATATTCCTTATCTCCTCAAAATGCCCTCATGACATCCACAATGTTCATAATCCCAGTCACAATACCCCATGAAACTCACAATAAAGGCCACATGAGAGCCACAGTGCCCATGACAGAAACTATTACCCTACAATGGCCAAAATGCCCCAATGACAACTACAATGCTCTCATTGCCCATTTTACCAGCCACAATGCCCACATAAATACCTCAATGCCCTCCATGCCAGCCCTAATACCTTCATAACTATTAAAATGCCCCCATGACAGCCACACTGAATTAGAATTCCTCAAAGACAACTGCAATAAGCTTAATGATCCTCTAATCAGTCTCATTGCCCCATGAAGTCCATCATATCCTTTATACCAGCTATAGTGCTCCATGCCATCAAAAACTCATATTTTCCAGTCACAATGCTCACCATAAGAGCCAATATGCCACCATGACACCCACAATATCTCTTATCTGAGCCACTATGTCCTTATTACAGCCACAATTAAATTCATGCCAGCCAGAATGCCCTCATTTCCACCTTTCCAGAAGGAAAGTCTCCATACCACCCACAATGCCCCTGTGCAATCTACAATGCCAAAATGACAACAGCTATATCCATTTTCCCAGTCACAAATCCCCCATGCCAGCCACAATGTACTTTATTAAAGCAACAATGCTGTCAATGCACCTTATCCTCGCCACAATGCCTCTTTGACCAGCAAAAGCCTTTAATACCCTTATGCCAGCCACGAATCCCCACTATAACCAAAATGCCCTCACTTCCTCCTTTGCCAGTTACAATGACCTCCATGCCAGCCAGAATGCCCTTAATTTCCTTTTAGCCAATCACAATATCCCCAAGGCAACCACAAAGCCCTCATGCCAGCCATAATTCCACATTCCAGCCACAATGCCAGATACAATGTACTTAATCCCGGAAACAATACTCCTTATGCCAGCCACATTGCCAAAACGACAACCACAAACCTCCAATGCCCGTATACCAACCATATTGCCTCCATGACAGCCAATATGTCCTCACATCCCCTTTTGCGAGAAACAATACCATCCATGCCAGTCACAACGCCCTCACTTCACCCTTGGCCAAAAACAATGACAACCACAAAGCCCCCAAGCCAGCCACAATAACACCCGATATGTCTATTATTCCAGTCAAAATGCCACCATAACAGCCAGTAACAATGCTGCCAATGCCCCTTATGCCAACCACAATGACAGCTACATATAATCAATGCCCATATGACAGACAAAATGCTCTCATTTGCTAAAACAAAGCCCTTCATGCCAGCTACAATGTACTCATTTACTCTTTGTCAACCACAATGTCCACATGACAGTCACAAATCCCTATGCCAGCAATGATGGCACATGTCAGCCACAATGCCCTCCACGACAGTCACAATGCCATTATTAGCCTATGCAAACTAGAATGGCCTTGTTCTAACTATAATGCCGCTAATTTAAGCCACAATGCCCACATAACACCCGCTATATGCCTTATTCCATCTGGAATACTCCAACGCCAGCCATAATGGCTCCCATTCAAGCAACAATGCCTAAATGCAAGCCATAATACTCCTATAAGAGCCACTTTGAACCCATTTTACCCACAATGTCCCTTATACCGGCTACAATATCTCCATGACAGCCAAAATGTCCTCTATGCCAGCCAAAATGCCCTCATTTCTGCTTTTGCCAGTCATAATGCTCCATGACAGCCACAGTTACCTCATTTCTCTCAATGCCGGCCACAGGGCCCTCCATACCTGCCACAATGCCCACATGACAGCAAAAATTTCCTATTGGGAAAGGGGAGATGGTGATGAATGTGTATGTTAGAATGTAAATGCAGTAAATCCATGTGTAGAACGCAAAGGCATTTACAATGCCCTGAAATATCTGTAGCCAATATATGTACTACTAGACATGTATTCTTATATACTAGGAAGGTATTACCACACCTCTGAAAGTCCAGAGCTAGAAACTAGCCTGATAATTATCAGTAATTAATAATAATATTAATTACCAGTTCTCTGATTTCTCTATTGCCGCTGACTGGAGGATTCCATATCTTGCTTCTTTTCACTCTCAAATAGACACCTAGAAAAAAAAAAGAGGTGTGATAATACGTTCCTGGTATATGCTATAGATGTATTGGATCAGTAAAGAGATGTTAGTGTGCCTAGTTTCTCATAAAACAAAAGTAATTTTTAAAGGGCAATTGAACCCATTCTGGGATACCTTCTGATGAGCCAAACTAGAGATCCCACCTGAAGAATTCCTATCTAGGAATCTGCAACGACCACCCCATCCTGACTAGAAGCCACAAGTAGCATAGAAATGTCTCTGACCACATTCCCTAATTTACTCACCAATCACATTCTCAAGAATATCTTACAAGAACAATTACTATCGAAAAAAACAAACCTTTTGCAAACCACAACCAAACACAACCTGACCAGGGAAATCCAACTCAAAATCATTTTATTATCAAAACTGTGTGAATTATTTCTATCACACCTACTTTACATAATGATAATACTTTCAAGAGTAATTTTATCAACATTTATTAGCCCCACAAAAGACTGAAAACATACTTTTACCCAAAAGTATAAGTAACCATTTCTCACTTAACTTATGCCTCCTGGAATAAAAACCCTTTTGAGTAAAGTTATTTTTTTCTTCTTTGCTCTCCTGAATTAAGAAGTCACGACAGTCACAATGTTCCAATCACAGCACAATGCCCGTTTGAGAACAGCAATAACTAAAAAGCTGGAGTACCTGCCACAAAGTCCTCAGTGCCAACCACCTTTCCCCATGACAACCACAATGCCTTTAATGAACCCTATGAAAGCCACAATACCTGCTAGGCCAACCAAAATTCCCACATGACAACCAGAGTGCCCTCTATACCAGCCACAATACCCCAATAAAAGCCACAATGCTCTTCAGGCCAGCCATAATGCCCCCATAACACCCACAAAGTACCTTATGACATCTACTATGCCCCATGCCAGCCACCAGGTTCTTATAAGAGCCACTATGCCTTATGCCAGCCATATTGCCTCCTTTTAAGTCACAATCAACTCTCTTCCATGCAATAATCAATGCCCTTTAAGCCAGCCCCTATGCCCAAGTGGAATTTAAAAACTGGCAATATCCCTTTACGGGCCACTATGCCGCAATAAAAAGCAACAATGCGCTCACTTCCCCCTTTGCCAACTAGCACATGACAGATACAAATCCCCATGCTAGCCATGACACCTGTCAGACACAATGCCCTCATGACCCCTGCTGTCCCTTATCCCAGTTAAAATGCCCCAATGTTAGCCACAATTTCATTCATGCCAGCCACAATGCTAACTAACCACAAAAACACCATGACAGTCAAAGTACCCCGTGACACCCAACATGCTTATATGAAATCACCAATATCCCATATCCAAACCAAAATGCCCCCATTACAGCTAGAAATGTCCCCAGTATCCGTAATACCTCTCACAATTCCCCTTATTCCAGACACATTGCCCTCAATGCCCCCCTTAGCCAACCGCAATAAAACCATGACAACCACAATGGCCTCAGTGCCCCAATGACAACTATAATGCCCTATGACAGTCCAAAAAGTCATCTTGCCAGCCACAATGACTCCATGAAATTTACTAAACCCCCATCTGCAATATTCCTTATCTCCTCAAAATGCCCTCATGACATCCACAATGTTCATAATCCCAGTCACAATACCCCATGAAACTCACAATAAAGCCCACATGAGAGCCACAGTGCCCATGACAGAAACTATTACCCTACAATGGCCAAAATGCCCCAATGACAACTACAATGCTCTCATTGCCCATTTTACCAGCCACAATGCCCACATAAATACCTCAATGCCCTCCATGCCAGCCCTAATACCTTCATAACTATTAAAATGCCCCCATGACAGCCACACTGAATTAGAATTCCTCAAAGACAACTGCAATAAGCTTAATGATCCTCTAATCAGTCTCATTGCCCCATGAAGTCCATCATATCCTTTATACCAGCTATAGTGCTCCATGCCATCAAAAACTCATATTTTCCAGTCACAATGCTCACCATAAGAGCCAATATGCCACCATGACACCCACAATATCTCTTATCTGAGCCACTATGTCCTTATTACAGCCACAATTAAATTCATGCCAGCCAGAATGCCCTCATTTCCACCTTTCCAGAAGGAAAGTCTCCATACCACCCACAATGCCCCTGTGCAATCTACAATGCCAAAATGACAACAGCTATATCCATTTTCCCAGTCACAAATCCCCCATGCCAGCCACAATGTACTTTATTAAAGCAACAATGCTGTCAATGCACCTTATCCTCGCCACAATGCCTCTTTGACCAGCAAAAGCCTTTAATACCCTTATGCCAGCCACGAATCCCCACTATAACCAAAATGCCCTCACTTCCTCCTTTGCCAGTTACAATGACCTCCATGCCAGCCAGAATGCCCTTAATTTCCTTTTAGCCAACCACAATATCCCCAAGGCAACCACAAAGCCCTCATGCCAGCCATAATTCCACATTCCAGCCACAATGCCAGATACAATGTACTTAATCCCGGAAACAATACTCCTTATGCCAGCCACATTGGCAAAATGACAACCACAAACCTCCAATGCCCGTATACCAACCATATTGCCTCCATGACAGCGAAAATGTCCTCACAACCCCTTTTGCGAGAAACAATACCATCCATGCCAGTCACAACGCCCTCACTTCACCCTTGGCCAAAAACAATGACAACCACAAAGCCCCCAAGCCAGCCACAATAGCACCCGATATGTCTATTATTCCAGTCAAAATGCCACCATAACAGCCAGTAACAATGCTTCCAATGCCCCTTATGCCAACCACAATGACAGCTACATATAATCAATGCCCATATGACAGACAAAATGCTCTCATTTGCTAAAACAAAGCCCTTCATGCCAGCTACAATGTACTCATTTACTCTTTGTCAACCACAATGTCCACATGACAGTCACAAATCCCTATGCCAGCAATGATGGCACATGTCAGCCACAATGCCCTCCACGACAGTCACAATGCCATTATTAGCATATGCAAACTAGAATAGCCTTGTTCTAACTATAATGCCGCTAATTTAAGCCACAATGCCCACATAACACCCGCTATATGCCTTATTCCATCTGGAATACTCCAACGCCAGCCATAATGGATCCCATTCAAGCAACAATGCCTAAATGCAAGCCATAATACTCCTATAAGAGCCACTTTGAACCCATTTTACCCACAATGTCCCTTATACCGGCTACAATATCTCCATGACAGCCAAAATGTCCTCTATGCCAGCCAAAATGCCCTCATTTCTGCTTTTGCCAGTCATAATGCTCCATGACAGCCACAGTTACCTCATTTCTCTCAATGCCGGCCACAGGGCCCTCCATACCTGCCACAATGCCCACATGACAGAAAAAATTTCCTATTTGGAAAGGGGAGATGGTGATGAATGTGTATGTTAGAATGTAAATGCAGTAAATCCATGTGTAGAACGCAAAGGCATTTACAATGCCCTGAAATATCTGTAGCCAATATATGTACTACTAGACATGTATTCTTATATACTAGGAAGGTATTACCACACCTCTGAAAGTCCAGAGCTAGAAACTAGCCTGAAAATTATCAGTAATTAATAATAATATTAATTACCAGTTCTCTGATTCCTCTATTGCCGCTGACTGGAGGATTCCATATCTTGCTTCTTTTCACTTTCAAAAAGACACCTAGAAAAAAAAAAGAGGTGTGATAATACGTTCCTGGTATATGCTATGTGGTATATGTATTGGATCAGTAAAGAGATGTTAGTGTGCCTAGTTTCTCATAAAACAAAAGTAATTTTTAAAGGGCAATTGAACCCATTCTGGGATACCTTCTGATGAGCCAAACTAGAGATCCCACCTGAAGAATTCCTATCTAGGAATCTGCAACGACCACCCCATCCTGACTAGAAGCCACAAGTAGCATAGAAATGTCTCTGACCACATTCCCTAATTTACTCACCAATCACATTCTCAAGAATATCTTACAAGAACAATTACTATCGAAAAAAACAAACCTTTTGCAAACCACAACCAAACACAACCTGACCAGGGAAATCCAACTCAAAATCATTTTATTATCAAAACTGTGTGAATTATTTCTATCACACCTACTTTACATAATGATAATACTTTCAAGAGTAATTTTATCAACATTTATTAGCCCCACAAAAGACTGAAAACATACTTTTACCCAAAAGTATAAGTAACCATTTCTCACTTAACTTATGCCTCCTGGAATAAAAACCCTTTTGAGTAAAGTTATTTTTTTCTTCTTTGCTCTCCTGAATTAAGAAGTCACGACAGTCACAATGTTCCAATCACAGCACAATGCCCGTTTGAGAACAGCAATAACTAAAAAGCTGGAGTACCTGCCACAAAGTCCTCAGTGCCAACCACCTTTCCCCATGACAACCACAATGCCTTTAATGAACCCTATGAAAGCCACAATACCTGCTAGGCCAACCAAAATTCCCACATGACAACCAGAGTGCCCTCTATACCAGCCACAATACCCCAATAAAAGCCACAATGCTCTTCAGGCCAGCCATAATGCCCCCATAACACCCACAAAGTACCTTATGACATCTACTATGCCCCATGCCAGCCACCAGGTTCTTATAAGAGCCACTATGCCTTATGCCAGCCATATTGCCTCCTTTTAAGTCACAATCAACTCTCTTCCATGCAATAATCAATGCCCTTTAAGCCAGCCCCTATGCCCAAGTGGAATTTAAAAACTGGCAATATCCCTTTACGGGCCACTATGCCGCAATAAAAAGCAACAATGCGCTCACTTCCCCCTTTGCCAACTAGCACATGACAGATACAAATCCCCATGCTAGCCATGACACCTGTCAGACACAATGCCCTCATGACCCCTGCTGTCCCTTATCCCAGTTAAAATGCCCCAATGTTAGCCACAATTTCATTCATGCCAGCCACAATGCTAACTAACCACAAAAACACCATGACAGTCAAAGTACCCCGTGACACCCAACATGCTTATATGAAATCACCAATATCCCATATCCAAACCAAAATGCCCCCATTACAGCTAGAAATGTCCCCAGTATCCGTAATACCTCTCACAATTCCCCTTATTCCAGACACATTGCCCTCAATGCCCCCCTTAGCCAACCGCAATAAAACCATGACAACCACAATGGCCTCAGTGCCCCAATGACAACTATAATGCCCTATGACAGTCCAAAAAGTCATCTTGCCAGCCACAATGAATCCATGAAATTTACTAAACCCCCATCTGCAATATTCCTTATCTCCTCAAAATGCCCTCATGACATCCACAATGTTCATAATCCCAGTCACAATACCCCATGAAACTCACAATAAAGCCCACATGAGAGCCACAGTGCCCATGACAGAAACTATTACCCTACAATGGCCAAAATGCCCCAATGACAACTACAATGCTCTCATTGCCCATTTTACCAGCCACAATGCCCACATAAATACCTCAATGCCCTCCATGCCAGCCCTAATACCTTCATAACTATTAAAATGCCCCCATGACAGCCACACTGAATTAGAATTCCTCAAAGACAACTGCAATAAGCTTAATGATCCTCTAATCAGTCTCATTGCCCCATGAAGTCCATCATATCCTTTATACCAGCTATAGTGCTCCATGCCATCAAAAACTCATATTTTCCAGTCACAATGCTCACCATAAGAGCCAATATGCCACCATGACACCCACAATATCTCTTATCTGAGCCACTATGTCCTTATTACAGCCACAATTAAATTCATGCCAGCCAGAATGCCCTCATTTCCACCTTTCCAGAAGGAAAGTCTCCATACCACCCACAATGCCCCTGTGCAATCTACAATGCCAAAATGACAACAGCTATATCCATTTTCCCAGTCACAAATCCCCCATGCCAGCCACAATGTACTTTATTAAAGCAACAATGCTGTCAATGCACCTTATCCTCGCCACAATGCCTCTTTGACCAGCAAAAGCCTTTAATACCCTTATGCCAGCCACGAATCCCCACTATAACCAAAATGCCCTCACTTCCTCCTTTGCCAGTTACAATGACCTCCATGCCAGCCAGAATGCCCTTAATTTCCTTTTAGCCAACCACAATATCCCCAAGGCAACCACAAAGCCCTCATGCCAGCCATAATTCCACATTCCAGCCACAATGCCAGATACAATGTACTTAATCCCGGAAACAATACTCCTTATGCCAGCCACATTGGCAAAATGACAACCACAAACCTCCAATGCCCGTATACCAACCATATTGCCTCCATGACAGCGAAAATGTCCTCACAACCCCTTTTGCGAGAAACAATACCATCCATGCCAGTCACAACGCCCTCACTTCACCCTTGGCCAAAAACAATGACAACCACAAAGCCCCCAAGCCAGCCACAATAGCACCCGATATGTCTATTATTCCAGTCAAAATGCCACCATAACAGCCAGTAACAATGCTTCCAATGCCCCTTATGCCAACCACAATGACAGCTACATATAATCAATGCCCATATGACAGACAAAATGCTCTCATTTGCTAAAACAAAGCCCTTCATGCCAGCTACAATGTACTCATTTACTCTTTGTCAACCACAATGTCCACATGACAGTCACAAATCCCTATGCCAGCAATGATGGCACATGTCAGCCACAATGCCCTCCACGACAGTCACAATGCCATTATTAGCATATGCAAACTAGAATAGCCTTGTTCTAACTATAATGCCGCTAATTTAAGCCACAATGCCCACATAACACCCGCTATATGCCTTATTCCATCTGGAATACTCCAACGCCAGCCATAATGGATCCCATTCAAGCAACAATGCCTAAATGCAAGCCATAATACTCCTATAAGAGCCACTTTGAACCCATTTTACCCACAATGTCCCTTATACCGGCTACAATATCTCCATGACAGCCAAAATGTCCTCTATGCCAGCCAAAATGCCCTCATTTCTGCTTTTGCCAGTCATAATGCTCCATGACAGCCACAGTTACCTCATTTCTCTCAATGCCGGCCACAGGGCCCTCCATACCTGCCACAATGCCCACATGACAGAAAAAATTTCCTATTTGGAAAGGGGAGATGGTGATGAATGTGTATGTTAGAATGTAAATGCAGTAAATCCATGTGTAGAACGCAAAGGCATTTACAATGCCCTGAAATATCTGTAGCCAATATATGTACTACTAGACATGTATTCTTATATACTAGGAAGGTATTACCACACCTCTGAAAGTCCAGAGCTAGAAACTAGCCTGAAAATTATCAGTAATTAATAATAATATTAATTACCAGTTCTCTGATTCCTCTATTGCCGCTGACTGGAGGATTCCATATCTTGCTTCTTTTCACTTTCAAAAAGACACCTAGAAAAAAAAAAGAGGTGTGATAATACGTTCCTGGTATATGCTATGTGGTATATGTATTGGATCAGTAAAGAGATGTTAGTGTGCCTAGTTTCTCATAAAACAAAAGTAATTTTTAAAGGGCAATTGAACCCATTCTGGGATACCTTCTGATGAGCCAAACTAGAGATCCCACCTGAAGAATTCCTATCTAGGAATCTGCAACGACCACCCCATCCTGACTAGAAGCCACAAGTAGCATAGAAATGTCTCTGACCACATTCCCTAATTTACTCACCAATCACATTCTCAAGAATATCTTACAAGAACAATTACTATCGAAAAAAACAAACCTTTTGCAAACCACAACCAAACACAACCTGACCAGGGAAATCCAACTCAAAATCATTTTATTATCAAAACTGTGTGAATTATTTCTATCACACCTACTTTACATAATGATAATACTTTCAAGAGTAATTTTATCAACATTTATTAGCCCCACAAAAGACTGAAAACATACTTTTACCCAAAAGTATAAGTAACCATTTCTCACTTAACTTATGCCTCCTGGAATAAAAACCCTTTTGAGTAAAGTTATTTTTTTCTTCTTTGCTCTCCTGAATTAAGAAGTCACGACAGTCACAATGTTCCAATCACAGCACAATGCCCGTTTGAGAACAGCAATAACTAAAAAGCTGGAGTACCTGCCACAAAGTCCTCAGTGCCAACCACCTTTCCCCATGACAACCACAATGCCTTTAATGAACCCTATGAAAGCCACAATACCTGCTAGGCCAACCAAAATTCCCACATGACAACCAGAGTGCCCTCTATACCAGCCACAATACCCCAATAAAAGCCACAATGCTCTTCAGGCCAGCCATAATGCCCCCATAACACCCACAAAGTACCTTATGACATCTACTATGCCCCATGCCAGCCACCAGGTTCTTATAAGAGCCACTATGCCTTATGCCAGCCATATTGCCTCCTTTTAAGTCACAATCAACTCTCTTCCATGCAATAATCAATGCCCTTTAAGCCAGCCCCTATGCCCAAGTGGAATTTAAAAACTGGCAATATCCCTTTACGGGCCACTATGCCGCAATAAAAAGCAACAATGCGCTCACTTCCCCCTTTGCCAACTAGCACATGACAGATACAAATCCCCATGCTAGCCATGACACCTGTCAGACACAATGCCCTCATGACCCCTGCTGTCCCTTATCCCAGTTAAAATGCCCCAATGTTAGCCACAATTTCATTCATGCCAGCCACAATGCTAACTAACCACAAAAACACCATGACAGTCAAAGTACCCCGTGACACCCAACATGCTTATATGAAATCACCAATATCCCATATCCAAACCAAAATGCCCCCATTACAGCTAGAAATGTCCCCAGTATCCGTAATACCTCTCACAATTCCCCTTATTCCAGACACATTGCCCTCAATGCCCCCCTTAGCCAACCGCAATAAAACCATGACAACCACAATGGCCTCAGTGCCCCAATGACAACTATAATGCCCTATGACAGTCCAAAAAGTCATCTTGCCAGCCACAATGAATCCATGAAATTTACTAAACCCCCATCTGCAATATTCCTTATCTCCTCAAAATGCCCTCATGACATCCACAATGTTCATAATCCCAGTCACAATACCCCATGAAACTCACAATAAAGCCCACATGAGAGCCACAGTGCCCATGACAGAAACTATTACCCTACAATGGCCAAAATGCCCCAATGACAACTACAATGCTCTCATTGCCCATTTTACCAGCCACAATGCCCACATAAATACCTCAATGCCCTCCATGCCAGCCCTAATACCTTCATAACTATTAAAATGCCCCCATGACAGCCACACTGAATTAGAATTCCTCAAAGACAACTGCAATAAGCTTAATGATCCTCTAATCAGTCTCATTGCCCCATGAAGTCCATCATATCCTTTATACCAGCTATAGTGCTCCATGCCATCAAAAACTCATATTTTCCAGTCACAATGCTCACCATAAGAGCCAATATGCCACCATGACACCCACAATATCTCTTATCTGAGCCACTATGTCCTTATTACAGCCACAATTAAATTCATGCCAGCCAGAATGCCCTCATTTCCACCTTTCCAGAAGGAAAGTCTCCATACCACCCACAATGCCCCTGTGCAATCTACAATGCCAAAATGACAACAGCTATATCCATTTTCCCAGTCACAAATCCCCCATGCCAGCCACAATGTACTTTATTAAAGCAACAATGCTGTCAATGCACCTTATCCTCGCCACAATGCCTCTTTGACCAGCAAAAGCCTTTAATACCCTTATGCCAGCCACGAATCCCCACTATAACCAAAATGCCCTCACTTCCTCCTTTGCCAGTTACAATGACCTCCATGCCAGCCAGAATGCCCTTAATTTCCTTTTAGCCAACCACAATATCCCCAAGGCAACCACAAAGCCCTCATGCCAGCCATAATTCCACATTCCAGCCACAATGCCAGATACAATGTACTTAATCCCGGAAACAATACTCCTTATGCCAGCCACATTGGCAAAATGACAACCACAAACCTCCAATGCCCGTATACCAACCATATTGCCTCCATGACAGCCAAAATGTCCTCACAACCCCTTTTGCGAGAAACAATACCATCCATGCCAGTCACAACGCCCTCACTTCACCCTTGGCCAAAAACAATGACAACCACAAAGCCCCCAAGCCAGCCACAATAGCACCCGATATGTCTATTATTCCAGTCAAAATGCCACCATAACAGCCAGTAACAATGCTTCCAATGCCCCTTATGCCAACCACAATGACAGCTACATATAATCAATGCCCATATGACAGACAAAATGCTCTCATTTGCTAAAACAAAGCCCTTCATGCCAGCTACAATGTACTCATTTACTCTTTGTCAACCACAATGTCCACATGACAGTCACAAATCCCTATGCCAGCAATGATGGCACATGTCAGCCACAATGCCCTCCACGACAGTCACAATGCCATTATTAGCATATGCAAACTAGAATAGCCTTGTTCTAACTATAATGCCGCTAATTTAAGCCACAATGCCCACATAACACCCGCTATATGCCTTATTCCATCTGGAATACTCCAACGCCAGCCATAATGGATCCCATTCAAGCAACAATGCCTAAATGCAAGCCATAATACTCCTATAAGAGCCACTTTGAACCCATTTTACCCACAATGTCCCTTATACCGGCTACAATATCTCCATGACAGCCAAAATGTCCTCTATGCCAGCCAAAATGCCCTCATTTCTGCTTTTGCCAGTCATAATGCTCCATGACAGCCACAGTTACCTCATTTCTCTCAATGCCGGCCACAGGGCCCTCCATACCTGCCACAATGCCCACATGACAGAAAAAATTTCCTATTTGGAAAGGGGAGATGGTGATGAATGTGTATGTTAGAATGTAAATGCAGTAAATCCATGTGTAGAACGCAAAGGCATTTACAATGCCCTGAAATATCTGTAGCCAATATATGTACTACTAGACATGTATTCTTATATACTAGGAAGGTATTACCACACCTCTGAAAGTCCAGAGCTAGAAACTAGCCTGAAAATTATCAGTAATTAATAATAATATTAATTACCAGTTCTCTGATTCCTCTATTGCCGCTGACTGGAGGATTCCATATCTTGCTTCTTTTCACTTTCAAAAAGACACCTAGAAAAAAAAAAGAGGTGTGATAATACGTTCCTGGTATATGCTATGTGGTATATGTATTGGATCAGTAAAGAGATGTTAGTGTGCCTAGTTTCTCATAAAACAAAAGTAATTTTTAAAGGGCAATTGAACCCATTCTGGGATACCTTCTGATGAGCCAAACTAGAGATCCCACCTGAAGAATTCCTATCTAAGAATCTGCAACGACCACCCCATCCTGACTAGAAGCCACAAGTAGCATAGAAATGTCTCTCACCACATTCCCTAATTTACTCACCAATCACATTCTCAAGAATATCTTACAAGAACAATTACTAACGAAAAAAACAAACCTTTTGCAAACCACAACCAAACACAACCTGACCAGGGAAATCCAACTCAAAATCATTTTATTATCAAAACTGTGTGAATTATTTCTATCACACCTACTTTACATAATGATAATACTTTCAAGAGTAATTTTATCAACATTTATTAGCCCCACAAAAGACTGAAAACATACTTTTACCCAAAAGTATAAGTAACCATTTCTCACTTAACTTATGCCTCCTGGAATAAAAACCCTTTTGAGTAAAGTTATTTTTTTCTTCTTTGCTCTCCTGAATTAAGAAGTCACGACAGTCACAATGTTCCAATCACAGCACAATGCCCGTTTGAGAACAGCAATACCTAAAAAGCTGGAGTACCTGCCACAAAGTCCTCAGTGCCAACCACCTTTCCCCATGACAACCACAATGCCTTTAATGAACCCTATGAAAGCTACAATACCTGCTAGGCCAACCAAAATTCCCACATGACAACCAGAGTGCCCTCTATACCAGCCACAATACCCCAATAAAAGCCACAATGCTCTTCAGGCCAGCCATAATGCCCCCATAACACCCACAAAGTACCTTATGCCATCTACTATGCCCCATGCCAGCCACCAGGTTCTTATAAGAGCCACTATGCCTTATGCCAGCCATATTGCCTCCTTTTAAGTCACAATCAACTCTCTTCCATGCAATAATCAATGCCCTTTAAGCCAGCCCCTATGCCCAAGTGGTATTTAAAAACTGGCAATATCCCTTTACGGGCCACTATGCCGCAATAAAAAGCAACAATGCGCTCACTTCCCCCTTTGCCAACTAGCACATGACAGATACAAATCCCCATGCTAGCCATGACACCTGCCAGACACAATGCCCTCATGACCCCTGCTGTCCCTTATCCCAGTTAAAATGCCCCCAATGTTAGCCACAATTTCATTCATGCCAGCCACAATGCTAACTAACCACAAAAACACCATGACAGTCAAAGTACCCCGTGACACCCAACATGCTTATATGAAATCACCAATATCCCATATCCAAACCAAAATGCCCCCATTACAGCTAGAAATGTCCCCAGTATCCTTTATACCTCTCACAATTCCCCTTATTCCAGACACATTGCCCTCAATGCCCCCCTTAGCCAACCGCAATAAAACCATGACAACCACAATGGCCTCAGTGCCCCAATGACAACTATAATGCCCTATGACAGTCCAAAAAGTCATCTTGCCAGCCACAATGACTCCATGAAATTTACTAAACCCCCATCTGCAATATTCCTTATCTCCTCAAAATGCCCTCATGACATCCACAATGTTCATAATCCCAGTCACAATACCCCATGAAACTCACAATAAAGCCCACATGAGAGCCACAGTGCCCATGACAGAAACTATTGCCCTACAATGGCCAAAATGCCCCAATAACAACTACAATGCTCTCATTGCCCATTTTACCAGCCACAATGCCCACATAAATACCTCAATGCCCTCCATGCCAGCCCTAATACCTTCATAACTATTAAAATGCCCCCATGACAGCCACACTAAATTAGAATTCCTCAGACAACTGCAATAAGCTTAATGATCCTCTAATCAGTCTCATTGCCCCATGAAGTCCATCATATCCTTTATACTAGCTATAGTGCTCCATGCCATCAAAAACTCATATTTTCCAGTCACAATGCTCACCATAAGAGCCAATATGCCACCATGACACCCACAATATCTCTTATCTGAGCCACTATGTCCTTATTACAGCCACAATTAAATTCATGCCAGCCAGAATGCCCTCATTTCCACCTTTCCAGAAGGAAAGTCTCCATACCACCCACAATGCCCCTGTGCAATCTACAATGCCAAAATGACAACAGCTATATCCATTTTCCCAGTCACAAATCCCCCATGCCAGCCACAATGTATTTTATTAAAGCAACAATGCTGTCAATGCACCTTATCCTCGCCACAATGCCTCTTTGACCAGCAAAAGCCTTTAATACCCTTATGCCAGCCACGAATCCCCACTATAACCAAAATGCCCTCACTTCCTCCTTTGCCAGTTACAATGACCTCCATGCCAGCCAGAATGCCCTTAATTTCCTTTTAGCCAATCACAATATCCCCAAGGCAACCACAAAGCCCTCATGCCAGCCATAATTCCACATTCCAGCCACAATGGCAGATACAATGTACTTAATCCCGGAAACAATACTCCTTATGCCAGCCACATTGCCAAAACGACATCCACAAACCTCCAATGCCCGTATACCAACCATATTGCCTCCATGACAGCCAAAATGTCCTCACATCCCCTTTTGCGAGAAACAATAAGATCCATGCCAGTCACAACGCCCTCACTTCACCCTTGGCCAAAAACAATGACAACCACAAAGCCCCCAAGCCAGCCACAATAACACCCGATATGTCTATTATTCCAGTCAAAATGCCACCATAACAGCCAGTAACAATGCTGCCAATGCCCCTTATGCCAACCACAATGACAGCTACATATAATCAATGCCCATATGACAGACAAAATGCTCTCATTTGCTAAAACAAAGCCCTTCATGCCAGCTACAATGTACTCATTTACTCTTTGTCAACCACAATGTCCACATGACAGTCACAAATCCCTATGCCAGCAATGATGGCACATGTCAGCCACAATGCCCTCCACGACAGTCACAATGCCATTATTAGCCTATGCAAACTAGAATGGCCTTGTTCTAACTATAATGCCGCTAATTTAAGCCACAATGCCCACATAACAGCCGCTATATGCCTTATTCCATCTGGAATACTCCAACGCCAGCCATAATGGCTCCCATTCAAGCAACAATGCCTAAATGCAAGCCATAATACTCCTATAAGAGCCACTTTGAACCCATTTTACCCACAATGTCCCTTATACCGGCTACAATATCTCCATGACAGCCAAAATGTCCTCTATGCCAGCCAAAATGCCCTCATTTCTGCTTTTGCCAGTCATAATGCTCCATGACAGCCACAGTTACCTCATTTCTCTCAATGCCGGCCACAGGGCCCTCCATACCTGCCACAATGCCCACATGACAGCAAAAATTTCCTATTGGGAAAGGGGAGATGGTGATGAATGTGTATGTTAGAATGTAAATGCAGTAAATCCATGTGTAGAACGCAAAGGCATTTACAATGCCCTGAAATATCTGTAGCCAATATATGTACTTCTAGACATGTATTCTTATATACTAGGAAGGTATTACCACACCTCTGAAAGTCCAGAGCTAGAAACTAGCCTGATAATTATCAGTAATTAATAATAATATTAATTACCAGTTCTCTGATTCCTCTATTGCCGCTGACTGGAGGATTCCATATCTTGCTTCTTTTCACTTTCAAATAGACACCTAGAAAAAAAAAAGAGGTGTGATAATACGTTCCTGGTATATGCTATGTGGTATATGTATTGGATCAGTAAAGAGATGTTAGTGTGCCTAGTTTCTCATAAAACAAAAGTAATTTTTAAAGGGCAATTGAACCCATTCTGGGATACCTTCTGATGAGCCAAACTAGAGATCCCACCTATCCACAAGTAGCATAGAAATGTCTCTGACCACATTCCCTAATTTACTCACCAATCACATTCTCAAGAATATCTTACAAGAACAATTACTATCGAAAAAAACAAACCTTTTGCAAACCACAACCAAACACAACCTGACCAGGGAAATACAACTCAAAATCATTTTATTATCAAAACTGTGTGAATTATTTCTATCACACCTACTTTACATAATGATAATACTTTCAAGAGTAATTTTATCAACATTTATTAGCCCCACAAAAGACTGAAAACATACTTTTACCCAAAAGTATAAGTAACCATTTCTCACTTAACTTATGCCTCCTGGAATAAAAACCCTTTTGAGTAAAGTTATTTTTTTCTTCTTTGCTCTCCTGAATTAAGAAGTCACGACAGTCACAATGTTCCAATCACAGCACAATGCCCGTTTGAGAAAAGCAATACCTAAAAAGCTGGAGTACCTGCCACAAAGTCCTCAGTGCCAACCACCTTTCCCCATGACAACCACAATGCCTTTAATGAACCCTATGAAAGCCACAATACCTGCTAGGCCAACCAAAATTCCCACATGACAACCAGAGTGCCCTCTATACCAGCCACAATACCCCAATAAAAGCCACAATGATCTTCAGGCCAGCCATAATGCCCCCATAACACCCACAAAGTACCTTATGCCATCTACTATGCCCCATGCCAGCCACCAGGTTCTTATAAGAGCCACTATGCCTTATGCCAGCCATATTGCCTCCTTTTAAGTCACAATCAACTCTCTTCCATGCAATAATCAATGCCCTTTAAGCCAGCCCCTATGCCCAAGTGGTATTTAAAAACTGGCAATATCCCTTTACGGGCCACTATGCCGCAATAAAAAGCAACAATGCGCTCATTTCCCCCTTTGCCAACTAGCACATGACAGATACAAATCCCCATGCTAGCCATGACACCTGTCAGACACAATGCCCTCATGACCCCTGCTGTCCCTTATCCCAGTTAAAATGCCCCAATGTTAGCCACAATTTCATTCATGCCAGCCACAATGCTAACTAACCACAAAAACACCATGACAGTCAAAGTACCCCGTGACACCCAACATGCTTATATGAAATCACCAATATCCCATATCCAAACCAAAATGCCCCCATTACAGCTAGAAATGTCCCCAGTATCCTTTATACCTCTCACAATTCCCCTTATTCCAGACACATTGCCCTCAATGCCCCCCTTAGCCAACCGCAATAAAACCATGACAACCACAATGGCCTCAGTGCCCCAATGACAACTATAATGCCCTATGACAGTCCAAAAAGTCATCTTGCCAGCCACAATGACTCCATGAAATTTACTAAACCCCCATCTGCAATATTCCTTATCTCCTCAAAATACCCTCATGACATCCACAATGTTCATAATCCCAGTCACAATACCCCATGAAACTCACAATAAAGCCCACATGAGAGCCACAGTGCCCATGACAGAAACTATTGCCCTACAATGGCCAAAATGCCCCAATGACAACTACAATGCTCTCATTGCCCATTTTACCAGCCACAATGCCCACATAAATACCTCAATGCCCTCCATGCCAGCCCTAATACCTTCATAACTATTAAAATGCCCCCATGACAGCCACACTAAATTAGAATTCCTCAAAGACAACTGCAATAAGCTTAATGATCCTCTAATCAGTCTCATTGCCCCATGAAGTCCATCATATCCTTTATACCAGCTATAGTGCTCCATGCCATCAAAAACTCATATTTTCCAGTCACAATGCTCACCATAAGAGCCAATATGCCACCATGACACCCACAATATCTCTTATCTGAGCCACTTGTCCTTATTACAGCCACAATTAAATTCATGCCAGCCAGAATGCCCTCATTTCCACCTTTCCAGAAGGAAAGTCTCCATACCACCCGCAATGCCCCTGTGCAATCTACAATGCCAAAATGACAACAGCTATATCCATTTTCCCAGTCACAAATCCCCCATGCCAGCCACAATGTACTTTATTAAAGCAACAATGCTGTCAATGCACCTTATCCTCGACACAATGCCTCTTTGACCAGCAAAAGCCTTTAATACCCTTATGACAGCCACGAATCCCCACTATAACTAAAATGCCCTCACTTCCTCCTTTGCCAGTTACAATGACCTCCATGCCAGCCAGAATGCCCTTAATTTCCTTTTAGCCAACCACAATATCCCCAAGGCAACCACAAAGCCCTCATGCCAGCCATAATTCCACATTCCAGCCACAATGCCAGATACAATGTACTTAATCCCGGAAACAATACTCCTTATGCCAGCCACATTGCCAAAACGACAACCACAAACCTCCAATGCCCGTATACCAACCATATTGCCTCCATGACAGCCAAAATGTCCTCACATCCCCTTTTGCGAGAAACAATACCATCCATGCCAGTCACAACGCCCTCACTTCACCCTTGGCCAAAAACAATGACAACCACAAAGCCCCCAAGCCAGCCACAATAACACCCGATATGTCTATTATTCCAGTCAAAATGCCACCATAACAGCAAGTAACAATGCTGCCAATGCCCCTTATGCCAACCACAATGACAGCTACATATAATCAATGCCCATATGACAGACAAAATGCTCTCATTTGCTAAAACAAAGCCCTTCATGCCAGCTACAATGTACTCATTTACTCTTTGTCAACCACAATGTCCACATGACAGTCACAAATCCCTATGCCAGCAATGATGGCACATGTCAGCCACAATGCCCTCCACGACAGTCACAATGCCATTATTAGCCTATGCAAACTAGAATGGCCTTGTTCTAACTATAATGCCGCTAATTTAAGCCACAATGCCCACATAACACCCGCTATATGCCTTATTCCATCTGGAATACTCCAACGCCAGCCATAATGGCTCCCATTCAAGCAACAATGCCTAAATGCAAGCCATAATACTCCTATAAGAGCCACTTTGAACCCATTTTACCCACAATGTCCCTTATACCGGCTACAATATCTCCATGACAGCCAAAATGTCCTCTATGCCAGCCAAAATGCCCTCATTTCTGCTTTTGCCAGTCATAATGCTCCATGACATCCACAGTTACCTCATTTCTCTCAATGCCAGCCACAGGGCCCTCCATACCTGCCACAATGCCTACATGACAGCAAAAATTTCCTATTGGGAAAGGGGAGATGGTGATGAATGTGTATGTTAGAATGTAAATGCAGTAAATCCATGTGTAGAACGCAAAGGCATTTACAATGCCCTGAAATATCTGTAGCCAATATATGTACTACTAGACATGTATTCTTATATACTAGGAAGGTATTACCACACCTCTGAAAGTCCAGAGCTAGAAACTAGCCTGAAAATTATCAGTAATTAATAATATTATTAATTACCAGTTCTCTGATTCCTCTATTGCCGCTGACTGGAGGATTCCATATCTTGCTTCTTTTCACTTTCAAATAGACACCTAGAAAAAAAAGAAGAGGTGTGATAATACGTTCCTGGTATATGCTATGTGGTATATGTATTGGATCAGTAAAGAGATGTTAGTGTGCCTAGTTTCTCATAAAACAAAAGTAATTTTTAAAGGGCAATTGAACCCATTCTGGGATACCTTCTGATGAGCCAAACTAGAGATCCCACCTGAAGAATTCCTATCTAAGAATCTGCAACGACCACCCCATCCTGACTAGAAGCCACAAGTAGCATAGAAATGTCTCTGACCACATTCCCTAATTTACTCACCAATCACATTCTCAAGAATATCTTACAATAACAATTACTATCGAAAAAAACAAACCTTTTGCAAACCACAACCAAACACAACCTGACCAGGGAAATCCAACTCAAAATCATTTTATTATCAAAACTGTGTGAATTATTTCTATCACACCTACTTTACATAATGATAATACTTTCAAGAGTAATTTTATCAACATTTATTAGCCCCACAAAAGACTGAAAACATACTTTTACCCAAAAGTATAAGTAACCATTTCTCACTTAACTTATGCCTCCTGGAATAAAAACCCTTTTGAGTAAAGTTATTTTTTTCTTCTTTGCTCTCCTGAATTAAGAAGTCACGACAGTCACAATGTTCCAATCACAGCACAATGCCCGTTTGAGAACAGCAATACCTAAAAAGCTGCAGTACTTGCCACAAAGTCCTCAGTGCCAACCACCTTTCCCCATGACAACCACAATGCCTTTAATGAACACTATGAAAGCCACAATACCTGCTAGGCCAAGCAAAATTCCCACATGACAACCAGAGTGCCCTCTATACCAGCCACAATACCCCAATAAAAGCCACAATGCTCTTCAGGCCAGCCATAATGCCCCCATAACACCCACAAAGTACCTTATGCCATCTACTATGCCCCATGCCAGCCACCAGGTTCTTATAAGAGCCACTATGCCTTATGCCAGCCATATTGCCTCCTTTTAAGTCACAATCAACTCTCTTCCATGCAATAATCAATGCCCTTTAAGCCAGCCCCTATGCCCAAGTGGTATTTAAAAACTGGCAATATCCCTTTACGGGCCACTATGCCGCAATAAAAAGCAACAATGCGCTCACTTCCCCCTTTGCCAACTAGCACATGACAGATACAAATCCCCATGCTAGCCATGACACCTGCCAGACACAATGCCCTCATGACCCCTGCTGTCCTTTATCCCAGTTAAAATGCCTTCAATGTTAGCCACAATTTCATTCATGCCAGCCACAATGCTAACTAACCACAAAAACACCATGACATTCAAAGTACCCCGTGACACCCAACATGCATATATGAAATCACCAATATCCCATGTCCAAACCAAAATGCCCCCATTACAGCTACAATGTCTCCAGTATCCTTTATACCTCTCACAATTCCCCTTATTCCAGACACATTGCCCTCAATGCCCCCCTTAGCCAACCGCACTAAAACCATGACAACAACAATGGCCTCAGTGCCCCAATGACAACTATAATGCCCTATAACAGTCCAAAAAGTCATCTTGCCAGCCACAATGACTCCATGAAAGTTACTAAACCCCCATCTGCAATATTCCTTATCTCCTCAAACTGCCCTCATGACATCCACAATGTTCATAATCCCAGTCACAATACCCCATGAAACTCACAATAAAGCCCACATGAGAGCCACAGTGCCCATGACAGAAACTATTGCCCTACAATGGCCAAAATGCCCCAATGACAACTACAATGCTCTCATTGCCCATTTTACCAGCCACAATGCCCACATAAATACCTCAATGCCCTCCATGCCAGCCCTAATACCTTCATAACTATTAAAATGCCCCCATGACAGCCACACTGAATTAGAATTCCTCAAAGACAACTGCAATAAGCTTAATGATCCTCTAATCAGTCTCATTGCCCCATGAAGTCCATCATATCCTTTATATCAGCTATAGTGCTCCATGCCATCAAAAACTCATATTTTCCAGTCACAATGCTCACCATAAGAGCCAATATGCCACCATGACACCCACAATATCTCTTATCTGAGCCACTTGTCCTTATTACAGCCACAATTAAATTCATGCCAGCCAGAATGCCCTCATTTCCACCTTTCCAGAAGGAAAGTCTCCATACCACCCGCAATGCCCCTGTGCAATCTACAATGCCAAAATGACAACAGCTATATCCATTTTCCCAGTCACAAATCCCCCATGCCAGCCACAATGTACTTTATTAAAGCAACAATGCTGTCAATGCACCTTATCCTCGCCACAATGCCTCTTTGACCAGCAAAAGCCTTTAATACCCTTATGCCAGCCACGAATCCCCACTATAACCAAAATGCCCTCACTTCCTCCTTTGCCAGTTACAATGACCTCCATGCCAGCCAGAATGCCCTTAATTTCCTTTTAGCCAACCACAATATCCCCAAGGCAACCACAAAGCCCTCATGCCAGCCATAATTCCACATTCCAGCCACAATGCCAGATACAATGTACTTAATCCCGGAAACAATACTCCTTATGCCAGCCACATTGCCAAAACGACAACCACAAACCTCCAATGCCCGTATACCAACCATATTGCCTCCATGACAGCCAAAATGTCCTCACATCCCCTTTTGCTAGAAACAATACCATCCATGCCAGTCACAACGCCCTCACTTCACCCTTGGCCAAAAACAATGACAACCACAAAGCCCCCAAGCCAGCCACAATAACACCCGATATGTTTATTATTCCAGTCAAAATGCCACCATAACAGCCAATAACAATGCTGCCAATGCCCCTTATGCCAACCACAATGACAGCTACATATAATCAATGCCCATATGACAGACAAAATGCTCTCATTTGCTAAAACAAAGCCCTTCATGCCAGCTACAATGTACTCATTTACTCTTTGTCAACCACAATGTCCACATGACAGTCACAAATCCCTATGCCAGCAATGATGGCACATGTCAGCCACAATGCCCTCCACGAAAGTCACAATGCCATTATTAGCCTATGCAAACTAGAATGGCCTTGTTCTAACTATAATGCCGCTAATTTAAGCCACAATGCCCACATAACACCCGCTATATGCCTTATTCCATCTGGAATACTCCAACGCCAGCCATAATTGCTCCCATTCAAGCAACAATGCCTAAATGCAAGCCATAATACTCCTATAAGAGCCACTTTGAACCCATTTTACCCACAATGTCCCTTATACCGGCTACAATATCTCCATGACAGCCAAAATGTCCTCTATGCCAGCCAAAATGTCCTCATTTCTGCTTTTGCCAGTCATAATGCTCCATTACAGCCACAGTTACCTCATTTCTCTCAATGCCGGCCACAGGGCCCTCCATACCTGCCACAATGCCTACATGACAGCAAAAATTTCCTATTGGGAAAGGGGAGATGGTGATGAATGTGTATGTTAGAATGTAAATGCAGTAAATCCATGTGTAGAACGCAAAGGCATTTACAATGCCCTGAAATATCTGTAGCCAATATATGTACTACTAGACATGTATTCTTATATACTAGGAAGGTATTACCACACCTCTGAAAGTCCAGAGCTAGAAACTAGCCTGAAAATTATCAGTAATTAATAATATTATTAATTACCAGTTCTCTGATTCCTCTATTGCCGCTGACTGGAGGATTCCATATCTTGCTTCTTTTCACTTTCAAATAGACACCTAGAAAAAAAAAAAGAGGTGTGATAATACGTTCCTGGTATATGCTATGTGGTATATGTATTGGATCAGTAAAGAGATGTTAGTGTGCCTAGTTTCTCATAAAACAAAAGTAATTTTTAAAGGGCAATTGAACCCATTCTGGGATACCTTCTGATGAGCCAAACTAGAGATCCCACCTGAAGAATTCCTATCTAAGAATCTGCAACGACCACCCCATCCTGACTAGAAGCCACAAGTAGCATAGAAATGTCTCTGACCACATTCCCTAATTTACTCACCAATCACATTCTCAAGAATATCTTACAAGAACAATTACTATCGAAAAAAACAAACTTTTGCAAACCACAACCAAACACAACCTGACCAGGGAAATCCAACTCAAAATTATCAAAACTGTGTGAATTATTTCTATCACACCTACTTTACATAATGATAATACTTTCAAGAGTAATTTTATCAACATTTATTAGCCCCACAAAAGACTGAAAACATACTTTTACCCAAAAGTATAAGTAACCATTTCTCACTTAACTTATGCCTCCTGGAATAAAAACCCTTTTGAGTAAAGTTATTTTTTTCTTCTTTGCTCTCCTGAATTAAGAAGTCACGACAGTCACAATGTTCCAATCACAGCACAATGCCCGTTTGAGAACAGCAATACCTAAAAAGCTGCAGTACCTGCCACAAAGTCCTCAGTGCCAACCACCTTTCCCCATGACAACCACAATGCCTTTAATGAACCCTATGAAAGCCACAATACCTGCTAGGCCAACCAAAATTCCCACATGACAACCAGAGTGCCCTCTATACCAGCCACAATACCCCAATAAAAGCCACAATGCTCTTCAGGCCAGCCATAATGCCCCCATAACACCCACAAAGTACCTTATGCCATCTACTATGCCCCATGCCAGCCACCAGGTTCTTATAAGAGCCACTATGCCTTATGCCAGCCATATTGCCTCCTTTTAAGTCACAATCAACTCTCTTCCATGCAATAATCAATGCCCTTTAAGCCAGCCCCTATGCCCAAGTGGTATTTAAAAACTGGCAATATCCCTTTACGGGCCACTATGCCGCAATAAAAAGCAACAATGCGCTCACTTCCCCCTTTGCCAACTAGCACATGACAGATACAAATCCCCATGCTAGCCATGACACCTGCCAGACACAATGCCCTCATGACCCCTGCTGTCCTTTATCCCAGTTAAAATGCCTTCAATGTTAGCCACAATTTCATTCATGCCAGCCACAATGCTAACTAACCACAAAAACACCATGACATTCAAAGTACCCCGTGACACCCAACATGCTTATATGAAATCACCAATATCCCATATCCAAACCAAAATGCCCCCATTACAGCTACAATGTCCCCAGTATCCTTTATACCTCTCACAATTCCCCTTATTCCAGACACATTGCCCTCAATGCCCCCCTTAGCCAACCGCAATAAAACCATGACAACAACAATGGCCTCAGTGCCCCAATGACAACTATAATGCCCTATAACAGTCCAAAAAGTCATCTTGCCAGCCACAATGACTCCATGAAATTTACTAAACCCCCATCTGCAATATTCCTTATCTCCTCAAACTGCCCTCATGACATCCACAATGTTCATAATCCCAGTCACAATACCCCATGAAACTCACAATAAAGCCCACATGAGAGCCACAGTGCCCATGACAGAAACTATTGCCCTACAATGGCCAAAATGCCCCAATGACAACTACAATGCTCTCATTGCCCATTTTACCAGCCACAATGCCCACATAAATACCTCAATGCCCTCCATGCCAGCCCTAATACCTTCATAACTATTAAAATGCCCCCATGACAGCCACACTGAATTAGAATTCCTCAAAGACAACTGCAATAAGCTTAATGATCCTCTAATCAGTCTCATTGCCCCATGAAGTCCATCATATCCTTTATACCAGCTATAGTGCTCCATGCCATCAAAAACTCATATTTTCCAGTCACAATGCTCACCATAAGAGCCAATATGCCACCATGACACCCACAATATCTCTTATATGAGCCACTTGTCCTTATTACAGCCACAATTAAATTCATGCCAGCCAGAATGCCCTCATTTCCACCTTTCCAGAAGGAAAGTCTCCATACCACCCACAATGCCCCTGTGCAATCTACAATGCCAAAATGACAACAGCTATATCCATTTTCCCAGTCACAAATCCCCCATGCCAGCCACAATGTACTTTATTAAAGCAACAATGCTGTCAATGCACCTTATCCTCGCCACAATGCCTCTTTGACCAGCAAAAGCCTTTAATACCCTTATGCCAGCCACGAATCCCCACTATAACCAAAATGCCCTCACTTCCTCCTTTGCCAGTTACAATGACCTCCATGCCAGCCAGAATGCCCTTAATTTCCTTTTAGCCAACCACAATATCCCCAAGGCAACCACAAAGCCCTCATGCCAGCCATAATTCCACATTCCAGCCACAATGCCAGATACAATGTACTTAATCCCGGAAACAATACTCCTTATGCCAGCCACATTGCCAAAACGACAACCACAAACCTCCAATGCCCGTATACCAACCATATTGCCTCCATGACAGCCAAAATGTCCTCACATCCCCTTTTGCGAGAAACAATACCATCCATGCCAGTCACAACGCCCTCACTTCACCCTTGGCCAAAAACAATGACAACCACAAAGCCCCCAAGCCAGCCACAATAACACCCGATATGTCTATTATTCCAGTCAAAATGCCACCATAACAGCCAGTAACAATGCTGCCAATGCCCCTTATGCCAACCACAATGACAGCTACATATAATCAATGCCCATATGACAGACAAAATGCTCTCATTTGCTAAAACAAAGCCCTTCATGCCAGCTACAATGTACTCATTTACTCTTTGTCAACCACAATGTCCACATGACAGTTACAAATCCCTATGCCAGAAATGATGGCACATGTCAGCCACAATGCCCTCCACGACAGTCACAATGCCATTATTAGCCTATGCAAACTAGAATGGCCTTGTTCTAACTATAATGCCGCTAATTTAAGCCACAATGCCCACATAACACACGCTATATGCCTTATTCCATCTGGAATACTCCAACGCCAGCCATAATGGCTCCCATTCAAGCAACAATGCCTAAATGCAAGCCATAATACTCCTATAAGAGCCACTTTGAACCCATTTTACCCACAATGTCCCTTATACCGGCTACAATATCTCCATGACAGCCAAAATGTCCTCTATGCCAGCCAAAATGCCCTCATTTCTGCTTTTGCCAGTCATAATGCTCCATGACAGCCACAGTTACCTCATTTCTCTCAATGCCGGCCACAGGGCCCTCCATACCTGCCACAATGCCTACATGACAGCAAAAATTTCCTATTGGGAAAGGGGAGATGGTGATGAATGTGTATGTTAGAATGTAAATGCAGTAAATCCATGTGTAGAACGCAAAGGCATTTACAATGCCCTGAAATATCTGTAGCCAATATATGTACTACTAGACATGTATTCTTATATACTAGGAAGGTATTACCACACCTCTGAAAGTCCAGAGCTAGAAACTAGCCTGAAAATTATCAGTAATTAATAATATTATTAATTACCAGTTCTCTGATTCCTCTATTGCCGCTGACTGGAGGATTCCATATCTTGCTTCTTTTCACTTTCAAATAGACACCTAGAAAAAAAAAAGAGGTGTGATAATACGTTCCTGGTATATGCTATGTGGTATATGTATTGGATCAGTAAAGAGATGTTAGTGTGCCTAGTTTCTCAAAAAACAAAAGTAATTTTTAAAGGGCAATTGAACCCATTCTGGGATACCTTCTGATGAGCCAAACTAGAGATCCCACCTGAAGAATTCCTATCTAAGAATCTGCAACGACCACCCCATCCTGACTAGAAGCCACAAGTAGCATAGAAATGTCTCTGACCACATTCCCTAATTTACTCACCAATCACATTCTCAAGAATATCTTACAAGAACAATTACTATCGAAAAAAACAAACCTTTTGCAAACCACAACCAAACACAACCTGACCAGGGAAATCCAACTCAAAATCATTTTATTATCAAAACTGTGTGAATTATTTCTATCACACCTACTTTACATAATGATAATACTTTCAAGAGTAATTTTATCAACATTTATTAGCCCCACAAAAGACTGAAAACATACTTTTACCCAAAAGTATAAGTAACCATTTCTCACTTAACTTATGCCTCCTGGAATAAAAACCCTTTTGAGTAAAGTTATTTTTTTCTTCTTTGCTCTCCTGAATTAAGAAGTCACGACAGTCACAATGTTCCAATCACAGCACAATGCCCGTTTGAGAACAGCAATACCTAAAAAGCTGCAGTACCTGCCACAAAGTCCTCAGTGCCAACCACCTTTCCCCATGACAACCACAATGCCTTTAATGAACCCTATGAAAGCCACAATACCTGCTAGGCCAACCAAAATTCCCACATGACAACCAGAGTGCCCTCTATACCAGCCACAATACCCCAATAAAAGCCACAATGCTCTTCAGGCCAGCCATAATGCCCCCATAACACCCACAAAGTACCTTATGCCATCTACTATGCCCCATGCCAGCCACCAGGTTCTTATAAGAGCCACTATGCCTTATGCCAGCCATATTGCCTCCTTTTAAGTCACAATCAACTCTCTTCCATGCAATAATCAATGCCCTTTAAGCCAGCCCCTATGCCCAAGTGGTATTTAAAAACTGGCAATATCCCTTTACGGACCACTATGCCGCAATAAAAAGCAACAATGCGCTCACTTCCCCCTTTGCCAACTAGCACATGACAGATACAAATCCCCATGCTAGCCATGACACCTGCCAGACACAATGCCCTCATGACCCCTGCTGTCCTTTATCCCAGTTAAAATGCCTTCAATGTTAGCCACAATTTCATTCATGCCAGCCACAATGCTAACTAACCACAAAAACACCATGACATTCAAAGTACCCCGTGACACCCAACATGCTTATATGAAATCACCAATATCCCATATCCAAACCAAAATGCCCCCATTACAGCTACAATGTCCCCAGTATCCTTTATACCTCTCACAATTCCCCTTATTCCAGACACATTGCCCTCAATGCCCCCCTTAGCCAACCGCAATAAAACCATGACAACAACAATGGCCTCAGTGCCCCAATGACAACTATAATGCCCTATAACAGTCCAAAAAGTCATCTTGCCAGCCACAATGACTCCATGAAATTTACTAAACCCCCATCTGCAATATTCCTTATCTCCTCAAACTGCCCTCATGACATCCACAATGTTCATAATCCCAGTCACAATACCCCATGAAACTCACAATAAAGCCCACATGAGAGCCACAGTGCCCATGACAGAAACTATTGCCCTACAATGGCCAAAATGCCCCAATGACAACTACAATGCTCTCATTGCCCATTTTACCAGCCACAATGCCCACATAAATACCTCAATGCCCTCCATGCCAGCCCTAATACCTTCATAACTATTAAAATGCCCCCATGACAGCCACACTGAATTAGAATTCCTCAAAGACAACTGCAATAAGCTTAATGATCCTCTAATCAGTCTCATTGCCCCATGAAGTCCATCATATCCTTTATACCAGCTATAGTGCTCCATGCCATCAAAAACTCATATTTTCCAGTCACAATGCTCACCATAAGAGCCAATATGCCACCATGACACCCACAATATCTCTTATCTGAGCCACTTGTCCTTATTACAGCCACAATTAAATTCATGCCAGCCAGAATGCCCTCATTTCCACCTTTCCAGAAGGAAAGTCTCCATACCACCCACAATGCCCCTGTGCAATCTACAATGCCAAAATGACAACAGCTATATCCATTTTCCCAGTCACAAATCCCCCATGCCAGCCACAATGTACTTTATTAAAGCAACAATGCTGTCAATGCACCTTATCCTCGCCACAATGCCTCTTTGACCAGCAAAAGCCTTTAATACCCTTATGCCAGCCACGAATCCCCACTATAACCAAAATGCCCTCACTTCCTCCTTTGCCAGTTACAATGACCTCCATGCCAGCCAGAATGCCCTTAATTTCCTTTTAGCCAACCACAATATCCCCAAGGCAACCACAAAGCCCTCATGCCAGCCATAATTCCACATTCCAGCCACAATGCCAGATACAATGTACTTAATCCCGGAAACAATACTCCTTATGCCAGCCACATTGCCAAAACGACAACCACAAACCTCCAATGCCCGTATACCAACCATATTGCCTCCATGACAGCCAAAATGTCCTCACATCCCCTTTTGCGAGAAACAATACCATCCATGCCAGTCACAACGCCCTCACTTCACCCTTGGCCAAAAACAATGACAACCACAAAGCCCCCAAGCCAGCCACAATAACACCCGATATGTCTATTATTCCAGTCAAAATGCCACCATAACAGCCAGTAACAATGCTGCCAATGCCCCTTATGCCAACCACAATGACAGCTACATATAATCAATGCCCATATGACAGACAAAATGCTCTCATTTGCTAAAACAAAGCCCTTCATGCCAGCTACAATGTACTCATTTACTCTTTGTCAACCACAATGTCCACATGACAGTTACAAATCCCTATGCCAGAAATGATGGCACATGTCAGCCACAATGCCCTCCACGACAGTCACAATGCCATTATTAGCCTATGCAAACTAGAATGGCCTTGTTCTAACTATAATGCCGCTAATTTAAGCCACAATGCCCACATAACACCCGCTATATGCCTTATTCCATCTGGAATACTCCAACGCCAGCCATAATGGCTCCCATTCAAGCAACAATGCCTAAATGCAAGCCATAATACTCCTATAAGAGCCACTTTGAACCCATTTTACCCACAATGTCCCTTATACCGGCTACAATATCTCCATGACAGCCAAAATGTCCTCTATGCCAGCCAAAATGCCCTCATTTCTGCTTTTGCCAGTCATAATGCTCCATGACAGCCACAGTTACCTCATTTCTCTCAATGCCGGCCACAATGCCTACATGACAGCAAAAATTTCCTATTGGGAAAGGGGAGATTGTGATGAATGTGTATGTTAGAATGTAAATGCAGTAAATCCATGTGTAGAACGCAAAGGCATTTACAATGCCCTGAAATATCTGTAGCCAATATATGTACTACTAGACATGTATTCTTATATACTAGGAAGGTATTACCACACCTCTGAAAGTCCAGAGCTAGAAACTAGCCTGAAAATTATCAGTAATTAATAATATTATTAATTACCAGTTCTCTGATTCTTCTATTGCCGCTGACTGGAGGATTCCATATCTTGCTTCTTTTCACTTTCAAATAGACACCTAGAAAAAAAAAAAGAGGTGTGATAATACGTTCCTGGTATATGCTATGTGGTATATGTATTGGATGAGTAAAGAGATGTTAGTGTGCCTAGTTTCTCATAAAACAAAAGTAATTTTTAAAGGGCAATTGAACCCATTCTGGGATACCTTCTGATGAGCCAAACTAGAGATCCCACCTGAAGAATTCCTATCTAAGAATCTGCAACGACCACCCCATCCTGACTAGAAGCCACAAGTAGCATAGAAATGTCTCTGACCACATTCCCTAATTTACTCACCAATCACATTCTCAAGAATATCTTACAAGAACAATTACTATCGAAAAAAACAAACCTTTTGCAAACCACAACCAAACACAACCTGACCAGGGAAATCCAACTCAAAATCATTTTATTATCAAAACTGTGTGAATTATTTCTATCACACCTACTTTACATAATGATAATACTTTCAAGAGTAATTTTATCAACATTTATTAGCCCCACAAAAGACTGAAAACATACTTTTACCCTAAAGTATAAGTAACCATTTCTCACTTAACTTATGCCTCCTGGAATAAAAACCCTTTTGAGTAAAGTTATTTTTTTCTTCTTTGCTCTCCTGAATTAAGAAGTCACGACAGTCACAATGTTCCAATCACAGCACAATGCCCGTTTGAGAACAGCAATACCTAAAAAGCTGCAGTACCTGCCACAAAGTCCTCAGTGCCAACCACCTTTCCCCATGACAACCACAATGCCTTTAATGAACCCTATGAAAGCCACAATACCTGCTAGGCCAACCAAAATTCCCACATGACAACCAGAGTGCCCTCTATACCAGCCACAATACCCCAATAAAAGCCACAATGCTCTTCAGGCCAGCCATAATGCCCCCATAACACCCACAAAGTACCTTATGCCATCTACTATGCCCCATGCCAGCCACCAGGTTCTTATAAGAGCCACTATGCCTTATGCCAGCCATATTGCCTCCTTTTAAGTCACAATCAACTCTCTTCCATGCAATAATCAATGCCCTTTAAGCCAGCCCCTATGCCCAAGTGGTATTTAAAAACTGGCAATATCCCTTTACGGGCCACTATGCCGCAATAAAAAGCAACAATGCGCTCACTTCCCCCTTTGCCAACTAGCACATGACAGATACAAATCCCCATGCTAGCCATGACACTTGCCAGACACAATGCCCTCATGACCCCTGCTGTCCTTTATCCCAGTTAAAATGCCTTCAATGTTAGCCACAATTTCATTCATGCCAGCCACAATGCTAACTAACCACAAAAACACCATGACATTCAAAGTACCCCGTGACACCCAACATGCTTATATGAAATCACCAATATCCCATATCCAAACCAAAATGCCCCCATTACAGCTACAATGTCCCCAGTATCCTTTATACCTCTCACAATTCCCCTTATTCCAGACACATTGCCCTCAATGCCCCCCTTAGCCAACCGCAATAAAACCATGACAACAACAATGGCCTCAGTGCCCCAATGACAACTATAATGCCCTATAACAGTCCAAAAAGTCATCTTGCCAGCCACAATGACTCCATGAAATTTACTAAACCCCCATCTGCAATATTCCTTATCTCCTCAAACTGCCCTCATGACATCCACAATGTTCATAATCCCAGTCACAATACCCAATGAAACTCACAATAAAGCCCACATGAGAGCCACAGTGCCCATGACAGAAACTATTGCCCTACAATGGCCAAAATGCCCCAATGACAACTACAATGCTCTCATTGCCCATTTTACCAGCGACAATGCCCACATAAATACCTCAATGCCCTCCATGCCAGCCCTAATACCTTCATAACTATTTAAATGCCCCCATGACAGCCACACTGAATTAGAATTCCTCAAAGACAACTGCAATAAGCTTAATGATCCTCTAATCAGTCTCATTGCCCCATGAAGTCCATCATATCCTTTATACCAGCTATAGTGCTCCATGCCATCAAAAACTCATATTTTCCAGTCACAATGCTCACCATAAGAGCCAATATGCCACCATGACACCCACAATATCTCTTATCTGAGCCACTTGTCCTTATTACAGCCACAATTAAATTCATGCCAGCCAGAATGCCCTCATTTCCACCTTTCCAGAAGGAAACTCTCCATACCACCCACAATGCCCCTGTGCAATCTACAATGCCAAAATGACAACAGCTATATCCATTTTCCCAGTCACAAATCCCCCATGCCAGCCACAATGTACTTTATTAAAGCAACAATGCTGTCAATGCACCTTATCCTCGCCACAATGCCTCTTTGACCAGCAAAAGCCTTTAATACCCTTATGCCAGCCACGAATCCCCACTATAACCAAAATGCCCTCACTTCCTCCTTTGCCAGTTACAATGACCTCCATGCCAGCCAGAATGCCCTTAATTTCCTTTTAGCCAACCACAATATCCCCAAGGCAACCACAAAGCCCTCATGCCAGCCATAATTCCACATTCCAGCCACAATGCCAGATACAATGTACTTAATCCCGGAAACAATACTCCTTATGCCAGCCACATTGCCAAAACGACAACCACAAACCTCCAATGCCCGTATACCAACCATATTGCCTCCATGACAGCCAAAATGTCCTCACATCCCCTTTTGCGAGAAACAATACCATCCATGCCAGTCACAACGCCCTCACTTCACCCTTGGCCAAAAACAATGACAACCACAAAGCCCCCAAGCCAGCCACAATAACACCCGATATGTCTATTATTCCAGTCAAAATGCCACCATAACAGCCAGTAACAATGCTGCCAATGCCCCTTATGCCAACCACAATGACAGCTATATATAATCAATGCCCATATGACAGACAAAATGCTCTCATTTGCTAAAACAAAGCCCTTCATGCCAGCTACAATGTACTCATTTACTCTTTGTCAACCACAATGTCCACATGACAGTCACAAATCCCTATGCCAGCAATGATGGCACATGTCAGCCACAATGCCCTCCACGACAGTCACAATGCCATTATTAGCCTATGCAATCTAGAATGGCCTTGTTCTAACTATAATGCCGCTAATTTAAGCCACAATGCCCACATAACACCCGCTATATGCCTTATTCCATCTGGAATACTCCAACGCCAGCCATAATGGCTCCCATTCAAGCAACAATGCCTAAATGCAAGCCATAATACTCCTATAAGAGCCACTTTGAACCCATTTTACCCACAATGTCCCTTATACCGGCTACAATATCTCCATGACAGCCAAAATGTCCTCTATGCCAGCCAAAATGCCCTCATTTCTGCTTTTGCCAGTCATAATGCTCCATGACAGCCACAGTTACCTCATTTCTCTCAATGCCGGCCACAGGGCCCTCCATACCTGCCACAATGCCTACATTACAGCAAAAATTTCCTATTGGGAAAGGGGAGATGGTGATGAATGTGTATGTTAGAATGTAAATGCAGTAAATCCATGTGTAGAACGCAAAGGCATTTACAATGCCCTGAAATATCTGTAGCCAATATATGTACTACTAGACATGTATTCTTATATACTAGGAAGGTATTACCACACCTCTGAAAGTCCAGAGCTAGAAACTAGCCTGAAAATTATCAGTAATTAATAATATTATTAATTACCAGTTCTCTGATTCCTCTATTGCCGCTGACTGGAGGATTCCATATCTTGCTTCTTTTCACTTTCAAATAGACACCTAGAAAAAAAAAAAGAGGTGTGATAATACGTTCCTGGTATATGCTATGTGGTATATGTATTGGATCAGTAAAGAGATGTTAGTGTGCCTAGTTTCTCATAAAACAAAAGTAATTTTTAAAGGGCAATTGAACCCATTCTGGGATACTTTCTGATGAGCCAAACTAGAGATCCCACCAGAAGAATTCCTATCTAAGAATCTGCAACGACCACCCCATCCTGACTAGAAGCCACAAGTAGCATAGAAATGTCTCTGACCACATTCCCTAATTTACTCACCAATCACATTCTCAAGAATATCTTACAAGAACAATTACTATCGAAAAAAACAAACCTTTTGCAAACCACAACCAAACACAACCTGACCAGGGAAATCCAACTCAAAATCATTTTATTATCAAAACTGTGTGAATTATTTTTATCACACCTACTTTACATAATGATAATACTTTCAATAGTAATTTTATCAACATTTATTAGCCACACAAAAGACTGAAAACATACTTTTACCCAAAAGTATAAGTAACCATTTCTCACTTAACTTATGCCTCCTGGAATAAAAACCCTTTTGAGTAAAGTTATTTTTTTCTTCTTTGCTCTCCTGAATTAAGAAGTCATGACAGTCACAATGTTCCAATCACAGCACAATGCCCGTTTGAGAACAGCAATACCAAAAAAGCTGCAGTACCTGCCACAAAGTCCTCAGTGCCAACCACCTTTCCCCATGACAACCACAATGCCTTTAATGAACCCTATGAAAGCCACAATACCTGCTAGGCCAACCAAAATTCCCACATGACAACCAGAGTGCCCTCTGTACCAGCCACAATACCCCAATAAAAGCCACAATGCTCTTCAGGCCAGCCATAATGCCCCCATAACACCCACAAAGTACCTTATGCCATCTACTATGCCCCATGCCAGCCACCAGGTTCTTATAAGAGCCACTATGCCTTATGCCAGCCATATTGCCTCCTTTAAAGTCACAATCAACTCTCTTCCATGCAATAATCAATGCCCTTTAAGCCAGCCCCTATGCCCAAGTGGTATTTAAAAACTGGCAATATCCCTTTACGGGCCACTATGCCGCAATAAAAAGCAACAATGCGCTCACTTCCCCCTTTGCCAACTAGCACATGACAGATACAAATCCCCATGCTAGCCATGACACCTGCCAGACACAATGCCCTCATGACCCCTGCTGTCCTTTATCCCAGTTAAAATGCCTTCAATGTTAGCCACAATTTCATTCATGCCAGCCACAATGCTAACTAACCACAAAAACACCATGACAGTCAAAGTACCCCGTGACACCCAACATGCTTATATGAAATCACCAATATCCCATATCCAAACCAAAATGCCCCCATTACAGCTACAATGTCCCCAGTATCCTTTATACCTCTCACAATTCCCCTTATTCCAGACACATTGCCCTCAATGCCCCCCTTAGCCAACCGCAATAAAACCATGACAACAACAATGGCCTCAGTGCCCCAATGACAACTATAATGCCCTATAACAGTCCAAAAAGTCATCTTGCCAGCCACAATGACTCCATGAAATTTACTAAACCCCCATCTGCAATATTCCTTATCTCCTCAAACTGCCCTCATGACATCCACAATGTTCATAATCCCAGTCACAATACCCCATGAAACTCACAATAAAGCCCACATGAGAGCCACAGTGCCCATGACAGAAACTATTGCCCTACAATGGCCAAAATACCCCAATGACAACTACAATGCTCTCATTGCCCATTTTACCAGCGACAATGCCCACATAAATACCTCAATGCCCTCCATGCCAGCCCTAATACCTTCATAACTATTAAAATGCCCCCATGACAGCCACACTGAATTAGAATTCCTCAAAGACAACTGCAATAAGCTTAATGATCCTCTAATCAGTCTCATTGCCCCATGAAGTCCATCATATCCTTTATACCAGCTATAGTGCTCCATGCCATCAAAAACTCATATTTTCCAGTCACAATGCTCACCATAAGAGCCAATATGCCACCATGACACCCACAATATCTCTTATCTGAGCCACTTGTCCTTATTACAGCCACAATTAAATTCATGCCAGCCAGAATGCCCTCATTTCCACCTTTCCAGAAGGAAACTCTCCATACCACCCACAATGCCCCTGTGCAATCTACAATGCCAAAATGACAACAGCTATATCCATTTTCCCAGTCACAAATCCCCCATGCCAGCCACAATGTACTTTATTAAAGCAACAATGCTGTCAATGCACCTTATCCTCGCCACAATGCCTCTTTGACCAGCAAAAGCCTTTAATACCCTTATGCCAGCCACGAATCCCCACTATAACCAAAATGCCCTCACTTCCTCCTTTGCCAGTTACAATGACCTCCATGCCAGCCAGAATGCCCTTAATTTCCTTTTAGCCAACCACAATATCCCCAAGGCAACCACAAAGCCCTCATGCCAGCCATAATTCCACATTCCAGCCACAATGCCAGATACAATGTACTTAATCCCGGAAACAATACTCCTTATGCCAGCCACATTGCCAAAACGACAACCACAAACCTCCAATGCCCGTATACCAACCATATTGCCTCCATGACAGCCAAAATGTCCTCACATCCCCTTTTGCGAGAAACAATACCATCCATGCCAGTCACAACGCCCTCACTTCACCCTTGGCCAAAAACAATGACAACCACAAAGCCCCCAAGCCAGCCACAATAACACCCGATACGTCTATTATTCCAGTCAAAATGCCACCATAACAGCCAGTAACAATGCTGCCAATGCCCCTTATGCCAACCACAATGACAGCTATATATAATCAATGCCCATATGACAGACAAAATGCTCTCATTTGCTAAAACAAAGCCCTTCATGCCAGCTACAATGTACTCATTTACTCTTTGTCAACCACAATGTCCACATGACAGTCACAAATCCCTATGCCAGCAATGATGGCACATGTCAGCCACAATGCCCTCCACGACAGTCACAATGCCATTATTAGCCTATGCAATCTAGAATGGCCTTGTTCTAACTATAATGCCGCTAATTTAAGCCACAATGCCCACATAACACCCGCTATATGCCTTATTCCATCTGGAATACTCCAACGCCAGCCATAATGGCTCCCATTCAAGCAACAATGCCTAAATGCAAGCCATAATACTCCTATAAGAGCCACTTTGAACCCATTTTACCCACAATGTCCCTTATACCGGCTACAATATCTCCATGACAGCCAAAATGTCCTCTATGCCAGCCAAAATGCCCTCATTTCTGCTTTTGCCAGTCATAATGCTCCATGACAGCCACAGTTACCTCATTTCTCTCAATGCCGGCCACAGGGCCCTCCATACCTGCCACAATGCCTACATTACAGCAAAAATTTCCTATTGGGAAAGGGGAGATGGTGATGAATGTGTATGTTAGAATGTAAATGCAGTAAATCCATGTGTAGAACGCAAAGGCATTTACAATGCCCTGAAATATCTGTAGCCAATATATGTACTACTAGACATGTATTCTTATATACTAGGAAGGTATTACCACACCTCTGAAAGTCCAGAGCTAGAAACTAGCCTGAAAATTATCAGTAATTAATAATATTATTAATTACCAGTTCTCTGATTCCTCTATTGCCGCTGACTGGAGGATTCCATATCTTGCTTCTTTTCACTTTCAAATAGACACCTAGAAAAAAAAAAAGAGGTGTGATAATACGTTCCTGGTATATGCTATGTGGTATATGTATTGGATCAGTAAAGAGATGTTAGTGTGCCTAGTTTCTCATAAAACAAAAGTAATTTTTAAAGGGCAATTGAACCCATTCTGGGATACTTTCTGATGAGCCAAACTAGAGATCCCACCAGAAGAATTCCTATCTAAGAATCTGCAACGACCACCCCATCCTGACTAGAAGCCACAAGTAGCATAGAAATGTCTCTGACCACATTCCCTAATTTACTCACCAATCACATTCTCAAGAATATCTTACAAGAACAATTACTATCGAAAAAAACAAACCTTTTGCAAACCACAACCAAACACAACCTGACCAGGGAAATCCAACTCAAAATCATTTTATTATCAAAACTGTGTGAATTATTTTTATCACACCTACTTTACATAATGATAATACTTTCAATAGTAATTTTATCAACATTTATTAGCCACACAAAAGACTGAAAACATACTTTTACCCAAAAGTATAAGTAACCATTTCTCACTTAACTTATGCCTCCTGGAATAAAAACCCTTTTGAGTAAAGTTATTTTTTTCTTCTTTGCTCTCCTGAATTAAGAAGTCATGACAGTCACAATGTTCCAATCACAGCACAATGCCCGTTTGAGAACAGCAATACCAAAAAAGCTGCAGTACCTGCCACAAAGTCCTCAGTGCCAAACCACCTTTCCCCATGACAACCACAATGCCTTTAATGAACCCTATGAAAGCCACAATACCTGCTAGGCCAACCAAAATTCCCACATGACAACCAGAGTGCCCTCTGTACCAGCCACAATACCCCAATAAAAGCCACAATGCTCTTCAGGCCAGCCATAATGCCCCCATAACACCCACAAAGTACCTTATGCCATCTACTATGCCCCATGCCAGCCACCAGGTTCTTATAAGAGCCACTATGCCTTATGCCAGCCATATTGCCTCCTTTAAAGTCACAATCAACTCTCTTCCATGCAATAATCAATGCCCTTTAAGCCAGCCCCTATGCCCAAGTGGTATTTAAAAACTGGCAATATCCCTTTACGGGCCACTATGCCGCAATAAAAAGCAACAATGCGCTCACTTCCCCCTTTGCCAACTAGCACATGACAGATACAAATCCCCATGCTAGCCATGACACCTGCCAGACACAATGCCCTCATGACCCCTGCTGTCCTTTATCCCAGTTAAAATGCCTTCAATGTTAGCCACAATTTCATTCATGCCAGCCACAATGCTAACTAACCACAAAAACACCATGACAGTCAAAGTACCCCGTGACACCCAACATGCTTATATGAAATCACCAATATCCCATATCCAAACCAAAATGCCCCCATTACAGCTACAATGTCCCCAGTATCCTTTATACCTCTCACAATTCCCCTTATTCCAGACACATTGCCCTCAATGCCCCCCTTAGCCAACCGCAATAAAACCATGACAACAACAATGGCCTCAGTGCCCCAATGACAACTATAATGCCCTATAACAGTCCAAAAAGTCATCTTGCCAGCCACAATGACTCCATGAAATTTACTAAACCCCCATCTGCAATATTCCTTATCTCCTCAAACTGCCCTCATGACATCCACAATGTTCATAATCCCAGTCACAATACCCCATGAAACTCACAATAAAGCCCACATGAGAGCCACAGTGCCCATGACAGAAACTATTGCCCTACAATGGCCAAAATACCCCAATGACAACTACAATGCTCTCATTGCCCATTTTACCAGCGACAATGCCCACATAAATACCTCAATGCCCTCCATGCCAGCCCTAATACCTTCATAACTATTAAAATGCCCCCATGACAGCCACACTGAATTAGAATTCCTCAAAGACAACTGCAATAAGCTTAATGATCCTCTAATCAGTCTCATTGCCCCATGAAGTCCATCATATCCTTTATACCAGCTATAGTGCTCCATGCCATCAAAAACTCATATTTTCCAGTCACAATGCTCACCATAAGAGCCAATATGCCACCATGACACCCACAATATCTCTTATCTGAGCCACTTGTCCTTATTACAGCCACAATTAAATTCATGCCAGCCAGAATGCTCTCATTTCCACCTTTCCAGAAGGAAACTCTCCATACCACCCACAATGCCCCTGTGCAATCTACAATGCCAAAATGACAACAGCTATATCCATTTTCCCAGTCACAAATCCCCCATGCCAGCCACAATGTACTTTATTAAAGCAACAATGCTGTCAATGCACCTTATCCTCGCCACAATGCCTCTTTGACAAGCAAAAGCCTTTAATACCCTTGTGCAGCCACGAATCCCCACTATAACCAAAATGCCCTCACTTCCACCTTTGCCAGTTACAATGACCTCCATGCCAGCCAGAATGCCCTTAATTTCCTTTTAGCCAACCACAATATCCCCAAGGCAACCACAAAGCCCTCATGCCAGCCATAATTCCACATTCCAGCCACAATGCCAGATACAATGTACTTAATCCCGGAAACAATACTCCTTATGCCAGCCACATTGCCAAAACGACAACCACAAACCTCCAATGCCCGTATACCAACCATATTGCCTCCATGACAGCCAAAATGTCCTCACATCCCCTTTTGCGAGAAACAATACCATCCATGCCAGTCACAACGCCCTCACTTCACCCTTGGCCAAAAACAATGACAACCACAAAGCCCCCAAGCCAGCCACAATAACACCCGATATGTCTATTATTCCAGTCAAAATGCCACCATAACAGCCAGTAACAATGCTGCCAATGCCCCTTATGCCAACCACAATGACAGCTACATATAATCAATGCCCATATGACAGACAAAATGCTCTCATTTGCTAAAACAAAGCCCTTCATGCCAGCTACAATGTACTCATTTACTCTTTGTCAACCACAATGTCCACATGACAGTCACAAATCCCTATGCCAGCAATGATGGCACATGTCAGCCACAATGCCCTCCACGACAGTCACAATGCCATTATTAGCCTATGCAAACTAGAATGGCCTTGTTCTAACTATAATGCCGCTAATTTAAGCCACAATGCCCACATAACACCCGCTATATGCCTTATTCCATCTGGAATACTCCAACGCCAGCCATAATGGCTCCCATTCAAGCAACAATGCCTAAATGCAAGCCATAATACTCCTATAAGAGCCACTTTGAACCCATTTTACCCACAATGTCCCTTATACCAGCTACAATATCTCCATGACAGCCAAAATGTCCTCTATGCCAGCCAAAATGCCCTCATTTCTGCTTTTGCCAGTCATAATGCTCCATGACAGCCACAGTTACCTCATTTCTCTCAATGCCGGCCACAGGGCCCTCCATACCTGCCACAATACCCACATGACAGCAAAAATTTCCTATTGGGAAAGGGGAGATGGTGATGAATGTGTATGTTAGAATGTAAATGCAGTAAATCCATGTGTAGAACGCAAAGGCATTTACAATGCCCTGAAATATCTGTAGCCAATATATGTACTACTAGACATGTATTCTTATATACTAGGAAGGTATTACCACACCTCTGAAAGTCCAGAGCTAGAAACTAGCCTGAAAATTATCAGTAATTAATAATATTATTAATTACCAGTTCTCTGATTCCTCTATTGCCGCTGACTGGAGGATTCCATATCTTGCTTCTTTTCACTTTCAAATAGACACCTAGAAAAAAAAAAAGAGGTGTGATAATACGTTCCTGGTATATGCTATGTGGTATATGTATTGGATCAGTAAAGAGATGTTAGTGTGCCTAGTTTCTCATAAAACAAAAGTAATTTTTAAAGGGCAATTGAACCCATTCTGGGATACCTTCTGATGAGCCAAACTAGAGATCCCACCTGAAGAATTCCTATCTAAGAATCTGCAACGACCACCCCATCCTGACTAGAAGCCACAAGTAGCATAGAAATGTCTCTGACCACATTCCCTAATTTACTCACCAATCACATTCTCAAGAATATCTTACAAGAACAATTACTATCGAAAAAAACAAACCTTTTGCAAACCACAACCAAACACAACCTGACCAGGGAAATCCAACTCAAAATCATTTTATTATCAAAACTGTGTGAATTATTTCTATCACACCTACTTTACATAATGATAATACTTTCAAGAGTAATTTTATCAACATTTATTAGCCCCACAAAAGACTGAAAACATACTTTTACCCAAAAGTATAAGTAACCATTTCTCACTTAACTTATGCCTCCTGGAATAAAAACCCTTTTGAGTAAAGTTATTTTTTTCTTCTTTGCTCTCCTGAATTAAGAAGTCACGACAGTCACAATGTTCCAATCACAGCACAATGCCCGTTTGAGAACAGCAATACCTAAAAAGCTGCAGTACCTGCCACAAAGTCCTCAGTGCCAACCACCTTTCCCCATGACAACCACAATGCCTTTAATGAACCCTATGAAAGCCACAATACCTGCTAGGCCAACCAAAATTCCCACATGACAACCAGAGTGCCCTCTATACCAGCCACAATACCCCAATAAAAGCCACAATGCTCTTCAGGCCAGCCATAATGCCCCCATAACACCCACAAAGTACCTTATGCCATCTACTATGCCCCATGCCAGCCACCAGGTTCTTATAAGAGCCACTATGCCTTATGCCAGCCATATTGCCTCCTTTTAAGTCACAATCAACTCTCTTCCATGCAATAATCAATGCCCTTTAAGCCAGCCCCTATGCCCAAGTGGTATTTAAAAACTGGCAATATCCCTTTACGGGCCACTATGCCGCAATAAAAAGCAACAATGCGCTCACTTCCCCCTTTGCCAACTAGCACATGACAGATACAAATCCCCATGCTAGCCATGACACTTGCCAGACACAATGCCCTCATGACCCCTGCTGTCCTTTATCCCAGTTAAAATGCCTTCAATGTTAGCCACAATTTCATTCATGCCAGCCACAATGCTAACTAACCACAAAAACACCATGACATTCAAAGTACCCCGTGACACCCAACATGCTTATATGAAATCACCAATATCCCATATCCAAACCAAAATGCCCCCATTACAGCTACAATGTCCCCAGTATCCTTTATACCTCTCACAATTCCACTTATTCCAGACACATTGCCCTCAATGCCCCCCTTAGCCAACCGCAATAAAACCATGACAACAACAATGGCCTCAGTGCCCCAATGACAACTATAATGCCCTATAACAGTCCAAAAAGTCATCTTGCCAGCCACAATGACTCCATGAAATTTACTAAACCCCCATCTGCAATATTCCTTATCTCCTCAAACTGCCCTCATGACATCCACAATGTTCATAATCCCAGTCACAATACCCCATGAAACTCACAATAAAGCCCACATGAGAGCCACAGTGCCCATGACAGAAACTATTGCCCTACAATGGCCAAAATGCCCCAATGACAACTACAATGCTCTCATTGCCCATTTTACCAGCGACAATGCCCACATAAATACCTCAATGCCCTCCATGCCAGCCCTAATACCTTCATAACTATTAAAATGCCCCCATGACAGCCACACTGAATTAGAATTCCTCAAAGACAACTGCAATAAGCTTAATGATCCTCTAATCAGTCTCATTGCCCCATGAAGTCCATCATATCCTTTATACCAGCTATAGTGCTCCATGCCATCAAAAACTCATATTTTCCAGTCACAATGCTCACCATAAGAGCCAATATGCCACCATGACACCCACAATATCTCTTATCTGAGCCACTTGTCCTTATTACAGCCACAATTAAATTCATGCCAGCCAGAATGCTCTCATTTCCACCTTTCCAGAAGGAAACTCTCCATACCACCCACAATGCCCCTGTGCAATCTACAATGCCAAAATGACAACAGCTATATCCATTTTCCCAGTCACAAATCCCCCATGCCAGCCACAATGTACTTTATTAAAGCAACAATGCTGTCAATGCACCTTATCCTCGCCACAATGCCTCTTTGACCAGCAAAAGCCTTTAATACCCTTGTGCAGCCACGAATCCCCACTATAACCAAAATGCCCTCACTTCCACCTTTGCCAGTTACAATGACCTCCATGCCAGCCAGAATGCCCTTAATTTCCTTTTAGCCAACCACAATATCCCCAAGGCAACCACAAAGCCCTCATGCCAGCCATAATTCCACATTCCAGCCACAATGCCAGATACAATGTACTTAATCCCGGAAACAATACTCCTTATGCCAGCCACATTGCCAAAACGACAACCACAAACCTCCAATGCCCGTATACCAACCATATTGCCTCCATGACAGCCAAAATGTCCTCACATCCCCTTTTGCGAGAAACAATACCATCCATGCCAGTCACAACGCCCTCACTTCACCCTTGGCCAAAAACAATGACAACCACAAAGCCCCCAAGCCAGCCACAATAACACCCGATATGTCTATTATTCCAGTCAAAATGCCACCATAACAGCCAGTAACAATGCTGCCAATGCCCCTTATGCCAACCACAATGACAGCTACATATAATCAATGCCCATATGACAGACAAAATGCTCTCATTTGCTAAAACAAAGCCCTTCATGCCAGCTACAATGTACTCATTTACTCTTTGTCAACCACAATGTCCACATGACAGTCACAAATCCCTATGCCAGCAATGATGGCACATGTCAGCCACAATGCCCTCCACGACAGTCACAATGCCATTATTAGCCTATGCAAACTAGAATGGCCTTGTTCTAACTATAATGCCGCTAATTTAAGCCACAATGCCCACATAACACCCGCTATATGCCTTATTCCATCTGGAATACTCCAACGCCAGCCATAATGGCTCCCATTCAAGCAACAATGCCTAAATGCAAGCCATAATACTCCTATAAGAGCCACTTTGAACCCATTTTACCCACAATGTCCCTTATACCGGCTACAATATCTCCATGACAGCCAAAATGTCCTCTATGCCAGCCAAAATGCCCTCATTTCTGCTTTTGCCAGTCATAATGCTCCATGACAGCCACAGTTACCTCATTTCTCTCAATGCCGGCCACAGGGCCCTCCATACCTGCCACAATGCCTACATGACAGCAAAAATTTCCTATTGGGAAAGGGGAGATGGTGATGAATGTGTATGTTAGAATGTAAATGCAGTAAATCCATGTGTAGAACGCAAAGGCATTTACAATGCCCTGAAATATCTGTAGCCAATATATGTACTACTAGACATGTATTCTTATATACTAGGAAGGTATTACCACACCTCTGAAAGTCCAGAGCTAGAAACTAGCCTGAAAATTATCAGTAATTAATAATATTATTAATTACCAGTTCTCTGATTCCTCTATTGCCGCTGACTGGAGGATTCCATATCTTGCTTCTTTTCACTTTCAAATAGACACCTAGAAAAAAAAAAAGAGGTGTGATAATACGTTCCTGGTATATGCTATGTGGTATATGTATTGGATCAGTAAAGAGATGTTAGTGTGCCTAGTTTCTCATAAAACAAAAGTAATTTTTAAAGGGCAATTGAACCCATTCTGGGATACCTTCTGATGAGCCAAACTAGAGATCCCACCTGAAGAATTCCTATCTAAGAATCTGCAACGACCAGCCCATCCTGACTAGAAGCCACAAGTAGCATAGAAATGTCTCTGACCACATTCCCTAATTTACTCACCAATCACATTCTCAAGAATATCTTACAAGAACAATTACTATCGAAAAAAACAAACATTTGCAAACCACAACCAAACACAACCTGACCAGGGAAATCCAACTCAAAATCATTTTATTATCAAAACTGTGTGAATTATTTCTATCACACCTACTTTACATAATGATAATACTTTCAAGAGTAATTTTATCAACATTTATTAGCCCCACAAAAGACTGAAAACATACTTTTACCCAAAAGTATAAGTAACCATTTCTCACTTAACTTATGCCTCCTGGAATAAAAACCCTTTTGAGTAAAGTTATTTTTTTCTTCTTTGCTCTCCTGAATTAAGAAGTCACGACAGTCACAATGTTCCAATCACAGCACAATGCCCGTTTGAGAACAGCAATACCTAAAAAGCTGCAGTACCTGCCACAAAGTCCTCAGTGCCAACCACCTTTCCCCATGACAACCACAATGCCTTTAATGAACCCTATGAAAGCCACAATACCTGCTAGGCCAACCAAAATTCCCACATGACAACCAGAGTGCCCTCTGTACCAGCCACAATACCCCAATAAAAGCCACAATGCTCTTCAGGCCAGCCATAATGCCCCCATAACACCCACAAAGTACCTTATGCCATCTACTATGCCCCATGCCAGCCACCAGGTTCTTATAAGAGCCACTATGCCTTATGCCAGCCATATTGCCTCCTTTTAAGTCACAATCAACTCTCTTCCATGCAATAATCAATGCCCTTTAAGCCAGCCCCTATGCCCAAGTGGTATTTAAAAACTGGCAATATCCCTTTACGGGCCACTATGCCGCAATAAAAAGCAACAATGCGCTCACTTCCCCCTTTGCCAACTAGCACATGACAGATACAAATCCCCATGCTAGCCATGACACCTGCCAGACACAATGCCCTCATGACCCCTGCTGTCCTTTATCCCAGTTAAAATGCCTTCAATGTTAGCCACAATTTCATTCATGCCAGCCACAATGCTAACTAACCACAAAAACACCATGACAGTCAAAGTACCCCGTGACACCCAACATGCTTATATGAAATCACCAATATCCCATATCCAAACCAAAATGCCCCCATTACAGCTACAATGTCCCCAGTATCCTTTATACCTCTCACAATTCCCCTTATTCCAGACACATTGCCCTCAATGCCCCCCTTAGCCAACCGCAATAAAACCATGACAACAACAATGGCCTCAGTGCCCCAATGACAACTATAATGCCCTATAACAGTCCAAAAAGTCATCTTGCCAGCCACAATGACTCCATGAAATTTACTAAACCCCCATCTGCAATATTCCTTATCTCCTCAAACTGCCCTCATGACATCCACAATGTTCATAATCCCAGTCACAATACCCCATGAAACTCACAATAAAGCCCACATGAGAGCCACAGTGCCCATGACAGAAACTATTGCCCTACAATGGCCAAAATGCCCCAATGACAACTACAATGCTCTCATTGCCCATTTTACCAGCCACAATGCCCACATAAATACCTCAATGCCCTCCATGCCAGCCCTAATACCTTCATAACTATTAAAATGCCCCCATGACAGCCACACTGAATTAGAATTCCTCAAAGACAACTGCAATAAGCTTAATGATCCTCTAATCAGTCTCATTGCCCCATGAAGTCCATCATATCCTTTATACCAGCTATAGTGCTCCATGCCATCAAAAACTCATATTTTCCAGTCACAATGCTCACCATAAGAGCCAATATGCCACCATGACACCCACAATATCTCTTATCTGAGCTACTATGTCCTTATTACAGCCACAATTAAATTCATGCCAGCCAGAATGCGCTCATTTCCACCTTTCCAGAAGGAAAGTCTCCATACCACCCACAATGCCCCTGTGCAATCTACAATGCCAAAATGACAACAGCTATATCCATTTTCCCAGTCACAAATCGCCCATGCCAGCCACAATGTACATTATTAAAGCAACAATGCTGTCAATGCACCTTATCCTCGCCACAATGCCTCTTTGACCAGCAAAATCCTTTAATACCCTTATGCCAGCCACGAATCCCCACTATAACCAAAATGCCCTCACTTCCTCCTTTGCCAGTTACAATGACCTCCATGCCAGCCAGAATGCCCTTAATTTCCTTTTAGCCAAGCACAATATCCCCAAGGCAACCACAAAGCCCTCATGCCAGCCATAATTCCACATTCCAGCCACAATGGCAGATACAATGTACTTAATCCCGGAAACAATACTCCTTATGCCAGCCACATTGCCAAAACGACAACCACAAACCTCCAATGCCCGTATACCAACCATATTGCCTCCATGACAGCCAAAATGTCCTCACATCCCCTTTTGCGAGAAACAATACCATCCATGCCAGTCACAACGCCCTCACTTCACCCTTGGCCAAAAACAATGACAACCACAAAGCCCCCATGCCAGCCACAATAACACCCGATATGTCTATTATTCCAGTCAAAATGCCACCATAACAGCCAGTAACAATGCTGCCAATGCCCCTTATGCCAACCACAATGACAGCTACATATAATCAATGCCCATATGACAGACAAAATGCTCTCATTTGCTAAAACAAAGCCCTTCATACCAGCTACAATGTACTCATTTACTCTTTGTCAACCACAATGTCCACATGACAGTCACAAATCCCTATGCCAGCAATGATGGCACATGTCAGCCACAATGCCCTCCACGACAGTCATAATGCCATTATTAGCATATGCAAACTAGAATGCCCTTGTTCTAACTATAATGCCGCTAATTTAAGCCACAATGCCCACATAACACCCGCTATATGCCTTATTCCATCTGGAATACTCCAACACCAGCCATAATGGCTCCCATTCAAGCAACAATGCCTAAATGCAAGCCATAATACTCCTATAAGAGCCACTTTGAACCCATTTTACCCACAATGTCCCTTATACCGGCTACAATATCTCCATGACAGCCAAAATGTCCTCTATGCCAGCCAAAATGCCCTCATTTCTGCTTTTGCCAGTCATAATGCTCCATGACAGCCACAGTTACCTCATTTCTCTCAATGCCGGCCACAGGGCCCTCCATACCTGCCACAATGCCCACATGACAGCAAAAATTTCCTATTGGGAAAGGGGAGATGGTGATGAATGTGTATGTTAGAATGTAAATGCAGTAAATCCATGTGTAGAACGCAAAGGCATTTACAATGCCCTGAAATATCTGTAGCCAATATATGTACTACTAGGTATGTATTCTTATATACTAGGAAGGTATTACCACACTTCTGAAAGTCCAGAGCTAGAAACTAGCCTGAAAATTATAAGTAATTAATAATAATATTAATTACCAGTTCTCTGATTCCTCTATTGCCGCTGACTGGAGGATTCCATATCTTGCTTCTTTTCACTTTCAAATAGACACCTAGAAAAAAAAAAGAGGTGTGATAATACGTTCCTGGTATATGCTATGTGGTATATCTATTGGATCAGTAAAGAGATGTTAGTGTGCCTAGTTTCTCATAAAACAAAAGTAATTTTTAAAGGGCAATTGAACCCATTCTGGGATACCTTCTGATGAGCCAAACTAGAGATCCCACCTGAAGAATTCCTATCTAGGAATCTGCAACGACCACCCCATCCTGACTAGAAGCCACAAGTAGCATAGAAATGTCTCTGACCACATTCCCTAATTTACTCACCAATCACATTCTCAAGAATATCTTACAAGAACAATTACTATCGAAAAAAACAAACCTTTTGCAAACCACAACCAAACACAACCTGACCAGGGAAATCCAACTCAAAATCATTTTATTATCAAAACTGTGTGAATTATTTCTATCACACCTACTTTACATAATCATTATACTTTCAAGAGTAATTTTATCAACATTTATTAGCCCCACAAAAGACTGAAAACATACTTTTACCCAAAAGTATAAGTAACCATTTCTCACTTAACTTATGCCTCCTGGAATAAAAACCCTTTTGAGTAAAGTTATTTTTTTCTTCTTTGCTCTCCTGAATTAAGAAGTCACGACAGTCACAATGTTCCAATCACAGCACAATGCCCGTTTGAGAACAGCAATACCTAAAAAGCTGCAGTACCTGCCACAAAGTCCTCAGTGCCAACCACCTTTCCCCATGACAACCATAATGCCTTTAATGAACCCTATGAAAGCAACAATACCTGCTAGGCCAACCAAAATTCCCACAGGACAACCAGAGTGCCCTCTATACCAGCCACAATACCCCAATAAAAGCCACAATGCTCTTCAGGCCAGCCATAATGCCCCCATAACACCCACAAAGTACCTTATGCCATCTACTATGCCCCATGCCAGCCACCAGGTTCTTATAAGAGCCACTATGCCTTATGCCAGCCATATTGCCTCCTTTTAAGTCACAATCAACTCTCTTCCATGCAATAATCAATGCCCTTTAAGCCAGCCCTTATGCCCAAGTGGTATTTAAAAACTGGCAATATCCCTTTACGGGCCACTATGCCGCAATAAAAAGCAACAATGCGCTCACTTCCCCCTTTGCCAACTAGCACATGACAGATACAAATCCCCATGCTAGCCATGACACCTGCCAGACACAATGCCCTCATGACCCCTGCTGTCCCTTATCCCAGTTAAAATGCCCCCAATGTTAGCCACAATTTAATTCATGCCAGCCACAATGCTAACTAACCACAAAAACACCATGACATTCAAAGTACCCCGTGACACCCAACATGCTTATATGAAATCACCAATATCCCATATCCAAACCAAAATGCCACCATTACAGCTAGAAATGTCCCCAGTATCCTTTATACCTCTCACAATTCCCCTTATTCCAGACACATTGCCCTCAATGCCCCCCTTAGCCAACCACAATAAAACCATGACAACCACAATGGCCTCAGTGCCCCAATGACAACTATAATGCCCTATGACAGTCCAAAAAGTCATCATGCCAGCCACAATGACTCCATGAAATTTACTAAACCCCCATCTGCAATATTCCTTATCTCCTCAAAATGCCCTCATGACATCCACAATGTTCATAATCCCAGTCACAGTACCCCATGAAACTCACAATAAAGCCCACATGAGAGCCACAGTGCCCAGCCCATGACAGAAACTATTGCCCTACAATGGCCAAAATGCCCCAATGACAACTACAATGCTCTCATTGCCCATTTTACCAGCCACAATGCCCACATAAATACCTCAATGCCCTCCATGCCAGCCCTAATACCTTCATAACTATTAAAATGTCCCCATGACAGCCACACTGAATTAGAATTACTCAACGACAACTGCAATAAGCTTAATGATCCTCTAATCAGTCTCATTGCCCCATGAAGTCCATCATATCCTTTATACCAGCTATAGTGATCCATGCCATCAAAAACTGATATTTTCCAGTCACAATGCTCACCATAAGCGCCAATATGCCACCATGACACCCACAATATCTCTTATCTGAGCCACTTGTCCTTATTACAGCCACAATTAAATTCATGCCAGCCAGAATGCCCTCATTTCCACCTTTCCAGAAGGAAAGTCTCCATACCACCCACAATGCCCCTGTGCAATCTACAATGCCAAAATGACAACAGCTATATCCATTTTCCCAGTCACAAATCCCCCATGCCAGCCACAATGACTCCATGAAATTTACTAAACCCCCATCTGCAATATTCCTTATCTCCTCAAAATGCCCTCATGACATCCACAATGTTCATAATCCCAGTCACAATACCCCATGAAACTCACAATAAAGCCCACATGAGAGCCACAGTGCCCATGACAGAAACTATTGCCCTACAATGGCCAAAATGCCCCAATGACAACTACAATGCTCTCATTGCCCATTTTACCAGCCACAATGCCCACATAAATACCTCAATGCCCTCCATGCCAGCCCTAATACCTTCATAACTATTAAAATGCCCCCATGACAGCCACACTGAATTAGAATTCCTCAGACAACTGCAATAAGCTTAATGATCCTCTAATCAGTCTCATTGCCCCATGAAGTCCATCATATCCTTTATACCAGCTATAGTGCTCCATGCCATCAAAAACTCATATTTTCCAGTCACAATGCTCACCATAAGAGCCAATATGCCACCATGACACCCACAATATCTCTTATCTGAGCCACTATGTCCTTATTACAGCCACAATTAAATTCATGCCAGCCAGAATGCCCTCATTTCCACCTTTCCAGAAGGAAAGTCTCCATACCACCCACAATGCCCCTGTGCAATCTACAATGCCAAAATGACAACAGCTATATCCATTTTCCCAGTCACAAATCCCCCATGCCAGCCACAATGTCCTTTATTAAAGCAACAATGCTGTCAATGCACCTTATCCTCGCCACAATGCCTCTTTGACCAGCAAAAGCCTTTAATACCCTTATGCCAGCCACGAATCCCCACTATAACCAAAATGCCCTCACTTCCTCCTTTGCCAGTTACAATGACCTCCATGCCAGCCAGAATGTCCTTAATTTCCTTTTAGCCAACCACAATATCCCCAAGGCAACCACAAAGCCCTCATGCCAGCCATAATTCCACATTCCAGCCACAATGGCAGATACAATGTACTTAATCCCGGAAACAATACTCCTTATGCCAGCCACATTGCCAAAACGACAACCACAAACCTCCAATGCCCGTATACCAACCATATTGCCTCCATGACAGCCAAAATGTCCTCACATCCCCTTTTGCGAGAAACAATACCATCCATGCCAGTCACAACGCCCTCACTTCACCCTTGGCCAAAAACAATGACAACCACAAAGCCCCCATGCCAGCCACAATAACACCCGATATGTCTATTATTCCAGTCAAAATGCCACCATAACAGCCAGTAACAATGCTGCCAATGCCCCTTATGCCAACCACAATGACAGCTACATATAATCAATGCCCATATTACAGACAAAATGCTCTCATTTGCCTAAAAACAAAGCCCTTCATGCCAGCTACAATGTACTCATTTACTCTTTGTCAACCACAATGTCCACATGACAGTCACAAATCCCTATGCCAGCAATGATGGCACATGTCAGCCACAATGCCCTCCACGACAGTCACAATGCCATTATTAGCCTATGCAAACTAGAATGGCCTTGTTCTAACTATAATGCCGCTTATTTAAGCCACAATGCCCACATAACACCCGCTATATGCCTTATTCCATCTGGAATACTCCAACGCCAGCCATAATGGCTCCCATTCAAGCAACAATGCCTAAATGCAAGCCATAATACTCCTATAAGAGCCACTTTGAACCCATTTTACCCACAATGTCCCTTATACCGGCTACAATATCTCCATGACAGCCGAAATGTCCTCTATGCCAGCCAAAATGCCCTCATTTCTGCTTTTGCCAGTCATAATGCTCCATGACAGCCACAGTTACCTCATTTCTCTCAATGCAGGCCACAGGGCCCTCTATACCTGCCACAATGCCCACATGACAGCAAAAATTTCCTATTGGGAAATGGGAGATGGTGATGAATGTGTATGTTAGAATGTAAATGCAGTAAATCCATGAGTAGAACGCAAAGGCATTTACAATGCCCTGAAATATCTGTAGCCAATATATGTACTACTAGACATGTATTCTTATATACTAGGAAGGTATTACCACACCTCTGAAAGTCCAGAGCTAGAAACTAGCCTGAAAATTATCAGTAATTAATAATATTATTAATTACCAGTTCTCTGATTCCTCTATTGCCGCTGACTGGAGGATTCCATATCTTGCTTCTTTTCACTTTCAAATAGACACCTAGAAAAAAAAAAAGAGGTGTGATAATACGTTCCTGGTATATGCTATGTGGTATATGTATTGGATCAGTAAAGAGATGTTAGTGTGCCTAGTTTCTCATAAAACAAAAGTAATTTTTAAAGGGCAATTGAACCCATTCTGGGATACCTTCTGATGAGCCAAACTAGAGATCCCACCTGAAGAATTCCTATCTAAGAATCTGCAACGACCAGCCCATCCTGACTAGAAGCCACAAGTAGCATAGAAATGTCTCTGACCACATTCCCTAATTTACTCACCAATCACATTCTCAAGAATATCTTACAAGAACAATTACTATCGAAAAAAACAAACATTTGCAAACCACAACCAAACACAACCTGACCAGGGAAATCCAACTCAAAATCATTTTATTATCAAAACTGTGTGAATTATTTCTATCACACCTACTTTACATAATGATAATACTTTCAAGAGTAATTTTATCAACATTTATTAGCCCCACAAAAGACTGAAAACATACTTTTACCCAAAAGTATAAGTAACCATTTCTCACTTAACTTATGCCTCCTGGAATAAAAACCCTTTTGAGTAAAGTTATTTTTTTCTTCTTTGCTCTCCTGAATTAAGAAGTCACGACAGTCACAATGTTCCAATCACAGCACAATGCCCGTTTGAGAACAGCAATACCTAAAAAGCTGCAGTACCTGCCACAAAGTCCTCAGTGCCAACCACCTTTCCCCATGACAACCACAATGCCTTTAATGAACCCTATGAAAGCCACAATACCTGCTAGGCCAACCAAAATTCCCACATGACAACCAGAGTGCCCTCTGTACCAGCCACAATACCCCAATAAAAGCCACAATGCTCTTCAGGCCAGCCATAATGCCCCCATAACACCCACAAAGTACCTTATGCCATCTACTATGCCCCATGCCAGCCACCAGGTTCTTATAAGAGCCACTATGCCTTATGCCAGCCATATTGCCTCCTTTTAAGTCACAATCAACTCTCTTCCATGCAATAATCAATGCCCTTTAAGCCAGCCCCTATGCCCAAGTGGTATTTAAAAACTGGCAATATCCCTTTACGGGCCACTATGCCGCAATAAAAAGCAACAATGCGCTCACTTCCCCCTTTGCCAACTAGCACATGACAGATACAAATCCCCATGCTAGCCATGACACCTGCCAGACACAATGCCCTCATGACCCCTGCTGTCCTTTATCCCAGTTAAAATGCCTTCAATGTTAGCCACAATTTCATTCATGCCAGCCACAATGCTAACTAACCACAAAAACACCATGACAGTCAAAGTACCCCGTGACACCCAACATGCTTATATGAAATCACCAATATCCCATATCCAAACCAAAATGCCCCCATTACAGCTACAATGTCCCCAGTATCCTTTATACCTCTCACAATTCCCCTTATTCCAGACACATTGCCCTCAATGCCCCCCTTAGCCAACCGCAATAAAACCATGACAACAACAATGGCCTCAGTGCCCCAATGACAACTATAATGCCCTATAACAGTCCAAAAAGTCATCTTGCCAGCCACAATGACTCCATGAAATTTACTAAACCCCCATCTGCAATATTCCTTATCTCCTCAAACTGCCCTCATGACATCCACAATGTTCATAATCCCAGTCACAATACCCCATGAAACTCACAATAAAGCCCACATGAGAGCCACAGTGCCCATGACAGAAACTATTGCCCTACAATGGCCAAAATGCCCCAATGACAACTACAATGCTCTCATTGCCCATTTTACCAGCCACAATGCCCACATAAATACCTCAATGCCCTCCATGCCAGCCCTAATACCTTCATAACTATTAAAATGCCCCCATGACAGCCACACTGAATTAGAATTCCTCAAAGACAACTGCAATAAGCTTAATGATCCTCTAATCAGTCTCATTGCCCCATGAAGTCCATCATATCCTTTATACCAGCTATAGTGCTCCATGCCATCAAAAACTCATATTTTCCAGTCACAATGCTCACCATAAGAGCCAATATGCCACCATGACACCCACAATATCTCTTATCTGAGCTACTATGTCCTTATTACAGCCACAATTAAATTCATGCCAGCCAGAATGCGCTCATTTCCACCTTTCCAGAAGGAAAGTCTCCATACCACCCACAATGCCCCTGTGCAATCTACAATGCCAAAATGACAACAGCTATATCCATTTTCCCAGTCACAAATCGCCCATGCCAGCCACAATGTACATTATTAAAGCAACAATGCTGTCAATGCACCTTATCCTCGCCACAATGCCTCTTTGACCAGCAAAATCCTTTAATACCCTTATGCCAGCCACGAATCCCCACTATAACCAAAATGCCCTCACTTCCTCCTTTGCCAGTTACAATGACCTCCATGCCAGCCAGAATGCCCTTAATTTCCTTTTAGCCAAGCACAATATCCCCAAGGCAACCACAAAGCCCTCATGCCAGCCATAATTCCACATTCCAGCCACAATGGCAGATACAATGTACTTAATCCCGGAAACAATACTCCTTATGCCAGCCACATTGCCAAAACGACAACCACAAACCTCCAATGCCCGTATACCAACCATATTGCCTCCATGACAGCCAAAATGTCCTCACATCCCCTTTTGCGAGAAACAATACCATCCATGCCAGTCACAACGCCCTCACTTCACCCTTGGCCAAAAACAATGACAACCACAAAGCCCCCATGCCAGCCACAATAACACCCGATATGTCTATTATTCCAGTCAAAATGCCACCATAACAGCCAGTAACAATGCTGCCAATGCCCCTTATGCCAACCACAATGACAGCTACATATAATCAATGCCCATATGACAGACAAAATGCTCTCATTTGCTAAAACAAAGCCCTTCATACCAGCTACAATGTACTCATTTACTCTTTGTCAACCACAATGTCCACATGACAGTCACAAATCCCTATGCCAGCAATGATGGCACATGTCAGCCACAATGCCCTCCACGACAGTCATAATGCCATTATTAGCATATGCAAACTAGAATGCCCTTGTTCTAACTATAATGCCGCTAATTTAAGCCACAATGCCCACATAACACCCGCTATATGCCTTATTCCATCTGGAATACTCCAACACCAGCCATAATGGCTCCCATTCAAGCAACAATGCCTAAATGCAAGCCATAATACTCCTATAAGAGCCACTTTGAACCCATTTTACCCACAATGTCCCTTATACCGGCTACAATATCTCCATGACAGCCAAAATGTCCTCTATGCCAGCCAAAATGCCCTCATTTCTGCTTTTGCCAGTCATAATGCTCCATGACAGCCACAGTTACCTCATTTCTCTCAATGCCGGCCACAGGGCCCTCCATACCTGCCACAATGCCCACATGACAGCAAAAATTTCCTATTGGGAAAGGGGAGATGGTGATGAATGTGTATGTTAGAATGTAAATGCAGTAAATCCATGTGTAGAACGCAAAGGCATTTACAATGCCCTGAAATATCTGTAGCCAATATATGTACTACTAGGTATGTATTCTTATATACTAGGAAGGTATTACCACACTTCTGAAAGTCCAGAGCTAGAAACTAGCCTGAAAATTATAAGTAATTAATAATAATATTAATTACCAGTTCTCTGATTCCTCTATTGCCGCTGACTGGAGGATTCCATATCTTGCTTCTTTTCACTTTCAAATAGACACCTAGAAAAAAAAAAAGAGGTGTGATAATACGTTCCTGGTATATGCTATGTGGTATATCTATTGGATCAGTAAAGAGATGTTAGTGTGCCTAGTTTCTCATAAAACAAAAGTAATTTTTAAAGGGCAATTGAACCCATTCTGGGATACCTTCTGATGAGCCAAACTAGAGATCCCACCTGAAGAATTCCTATCTAAGAATCTGCAACGACCACCCCATCCTGACTAGAAGCCACAAGTAGCATAGAAATGTCTCTGACCACATTCCCTAATTTACTCACCAATCACATTCTCAAGAATATCTTACAAGAACAATTACTATCGAAAAAAACAAACCTTTTGCAAACCACAACCAAACACAACCTGACCAGGGAAATCCAACTCAAAATCATTTTATTATCAAAACTGTGTGAATTATTTCTATCACACCTACTTTACATAATCATAATACTTTCAAGAGTAATTTTATCAACATTTATTAGCCCCACAAAAGACTGAAAACATACTTTTACCCAAAAGTATAAGTAACCATTTCTCACTTAACTTATGCCTCCTGGAATAAAAACCCTTTTGAGTAAAGTTATTTTTTTCTTCTTTGCTCTCCTGAATTAAGAAGTCACGACAGTCACAATGTTCCAATCACAGCACAATGCCCGTTTGAGAACAGCAATACCTAAAAAGCTGCAGTACCTGCCACAAAGTCCTCAGTGCCAACCACCTTTCCCCATGACAACCATAATGCCTTTAATGAACCCTATGAAAGCAACAATACCTGCTAGGCCAACCAAAATTCCCACAGGACAACCAGAGTGCCCTCTATACCAGCCACAATACCCCAATAAAAGCCACAATGCTCTTCAGGCCAGCCATAATGCCCCCATAACACCCACAAAGTACCTTATGCCATCTACTATGCCCCATGCCAGCCACCAGGTTCTTATAAGAGCCACTATGCCTTATGCCAGCCATATTGCCTCCTTTTAAGTCACAATCAACTCTCTTCCATGCAATAATCAATGCCCTTTAAGCCAGCCCTTATGCCCAAGTGGTATTTAAAAACTGGCAATATCCCTTTACGGGCCACTATGCCGCAATAAAAAGCAACAATGCGCTCACTTCCCCCTTTGCCAACTAGCACATGACAGATACAAATCCCCATGCTAGCCATGACACCTGCCAGACACAATGCCCTCATGACCCCTGCTGTCCCTTATCCCAGTTAAAATGCCCCCAATGTTAGCCACAATTTAATTCATGCCAGCCACAATGCTAACTAACCACAAAAACACCATGACATTCAAAGTACCCCGTGACACCCAACATGCTTATATGAAATCACCAATATCCCATATCCAAACCAAAATGCCACCATTACAGCTAGAAATGTCCCCAGTATCCTTTATACCTCTCACAATTCCCCTTATTCCAGACACATTGCCCTCAATGCCCCCCTTAGCCAACCACAATAAAACCATGACAACCACAATGGCCTCAGTGCCCCAATGACAACTATAATGCCCTATGACAGTCCAAAAAGTCATCATGCCAGCCACAATGACTCCATGAAATTTACTAAACCCCCATCTGCAATATTCCTTATCTCCTCAAAATGCCCTCATGACATCCACAATGTTCATAATCCCAGTCACAGTACCCCATGAAACTCACAATAAAGCCCACATGAGAGCCACAGTGCCCAGCCCATGACAGAAACTATTGCCCTACAATGGCCAAAATGCCCCAATGACAACTACAATGCTCTCATTGCCCATTTTACCAGCCACAATGCCCACATAAATACCTCAATGCCCTCCATGCCAGCCCTAATACCTTCATAACTATTAAAATGTCCCCATGACAGCCACACTGAATTAGAATTACTCAACGACAACTGCAATAAGCTTAATGATCCTCTAATCAGTCTCATTGCCCCATGAAGTCCATCATATCCTTTATACCAGCTATAGTGCTCCATGCCATCAAAAACTGATATTTTCCAGTCACAATGCTCACCATAAGCGCCAATATGCCACCATGACACCCACAATATCTCTTATCTGAGCCACTTGTCCTTATTACAGCCACAATTAAATTCATGCCAGCCAGAATGCCCTCATTTCCACCTTTCCAGAAGGAAAGTCTCCATACCACCCACAATGCCCCTGTGCAATCTACAATGCCAAAATGACAACAGCTATATCCATTTTCCCAGTCACAAATCCCCCATGCCAGCCACAATGACTCCATGAAATTTACTAAACCCCCATCTGCAATATTCCTTTTCTCCTCAAAATGCCCTCATGACATCCACAATGTTCATAATCCCAGTCACAATTACCCATGAAACTCACAATAAAGCCCACATGAGAGCCACAGTGCCCATGACAGAAACTATTGCCCTACAATGGCCAAAATGCCCCAATGACAACTACAATGCTCTCATTGCCCATTTTACCAGCCACAATGCCCACATAAATACCTCAATGCCCTCCATGCCAGCCCTAATACCTTCATAACTATTAAAATGCCCCCATGACAGCCACACTGAATTAGAATTCCTCAAAGACAACTGTAATAAGCTTAATGATCCTCTAATCAGTCTAATTGCCCCATGAAGTCAATCATATCCTTTATACCAGCTATAGTGCTCCATGCCATCAAAAACTCATATTTTCCAGTCACAATGCTCACCATAAGAGCCAATATGCCACCATGACACCCACAATATCTCTTATCTGAGCCACTATGTCCTTATTACAGCCACAATTAAATTCATGCCAGCCAGAATGCCCTCATTTCCACCTTTCCAGAAGGAAAGTCTCCATACCACCCACAATGCCCCTGTGCAATCTACAATGCCAAAATGACAACAGCTATATCCATTTTCCCAGTCACAAATCCCCCATGCCAGCCACAATGACTCCATGAAATTTACTAAACCCCCATCTGCAATATTCCTTATCTCCTCAAAATGCCCTCATGACATCCACAATGTTCATAATCCCAGTCACAATACCCCATGAAACTCACAATAAAGCCCACATAAGAGCCACAGTGCCCATGACAGAAATTATTGCCCTACAATGGCCAAAATGCCCCAATGACAACTACAATGCTCTCATTGCCCATTTTACCAGCCACAATGCCCACATAAATACCTCAATGCCCTCCATGCCAGCCCTAATACCTTCATAACTATTAAAATGCCCCCATGACAGCCACACTGAATTAGAATTCCTCAAAGACAACTGTAATAAGCTTAATGATCCTCTAATCAGTCTAATTGCCCCATGAAGTCAATCATATCCTTTATACCAGCTATAGTGCTCCATGCCATCAAAAACTCATATTTTCCAGTCACAATGCTCACCATAAGAGCCAATATGCCACCATGACACCCACAATATCTCTTATCTGAGCCACTATGTCCTTATTACAGCCACAATTAAATTCATGCCAGCCAGAATGCCCTCATTTCCACCTTTCCAGAAGGAAAGTCTCCATACCACCCACAATGCTCCTGTGCAATCTACAATGCCAAAATGACAACAGCTATATCCATTTTCCCAGTCACAAATCCCCCATGCCAACCAGAATGTACTTTATTAAAGCAACAATGCTGTCAATGCACCTTATCCTCGCCACAATGCCTCTTTGACCAGCAAAAGCCTTTAATACCCTTATGCCAGCCAGGAATCCCCACTATAACCAAAATGCCCTCACTTCCTCCTTTGCGAGTTACAATGACCTCCATGCCAGCCAGAATGCCCTTAATTTCCTTTTAGCCAAGCACAATATCCCCAAGGCAACCACAAAGCCCTCATGCCAGCCATAATTCCACATTCCAGCCACAATGCCAGATACAATGTACTTAATCCCGGAAACAATACCCCTTATGCCAGCCACATTGCCAAAACGACAACCACAAACCTCCAATGCCCGTATACCAACCATATTGCCTCCATGACAGCCAAAATGTCCTCACATCCCCTTTTGCGAGAAACAATACCATCCATGCCAGTCACAACGCCCTCACTTCACCCTTGGCCAAAAACAATGACAACCACAAAGCCCCCATGCCAGCCACAATAACACCCGATATGTCTATTATTCCAGTCAAAATGCCACCATAACAGCCAGTAACAATGCTGCCAATGCCCCTTATGCCAACCACAATGACAGCTACATATAATCAATGCCCATATGACAGACAAAATGCTCTCATTTGCTAAAACAAAGCCCTTCATACCAGCTACAATGTACTCATTTACTCTTTGTCAACCACAATGTCCACATGACAGTCACAAATCCCTATGCCAGCAATGATGGCACATGTCAGCCACAATGCCCTCCACGACAGTCATAATGCCATTATTAGCATATGCAAACTAGAATGCCCTTGTTCTAACTATAATGCCGCTAATTTAAGCCACAATGCCCACATAACACCCGCTATATGCCTTATTCCATCTGGAATACTCCAACACCAGCCATAATGGCTCCCATTCAAGCAACAATGCCTAAATGCAAGCCATAATACTCCTATAAGAGCCACTTTGAACCCATTTTACCCACAATGTCCCTTATACCGGCTACAATATCTCCATGACAGCCAAAATGTCCTCTATGCCAGCCAAAATGCCCTCATTTCTGCTTTTGCCAGTCATAATGCTCCATGACAGCCACAGTTACCTCATTTCTCTCAATGCCGGCCACAGGGCCCTCCATACCTGCCACAATGCCCACATGACAGCAAAAATTTCCTATTGGGAAAGGGGAGATGGTGATGAATGTGTATGTTAGAATGTAAATGCAGTAAATCCATGTGTAGAACGCAAAGGCATTTACAATGCCCTGAAATATCTGTAGCCAATATATGTACTACTAGGTATGTATTCTTATATACTAGGAAGGTATTACCACACTTCTGAAAGTCCAGAGCTAGAAACTAGCCTGAAAATTATAAGTAATTAATAATAATATTAATTACCAGTTCTCTGATTCCTCTATTGCCGCTGACTGGAGGATTCCATATCTTGCTTCTTTTCACTTTCAAATAGACACCTAGAAAAAAAAAAAGAGGTGTGATAATACGTTCCTGGTATATGCTATGTGGTATATCTATTGGATCAGTAAAGAGATGTTAGTGTGCCTAGTTTCTCATAAAACAAAAGTAATTTTTAAAGGGCAATTGAACCCATTCTGGGATACCTTCTGATGAGCCAAACTAGAGATCCCACCTGAAGAATTCCTATCTAAGAATCTGCAACGACCACCCCATCCTGACTAGAAGCCACAAGTAGCATAGAAATGTCTCTGACCACATTCCCTAATTTACTCACCAATCACATTCTCAAGAATATCTTACAAGAACAATTACTATCGAAAAAAACAAACCTTTTGCAAACCACAACCAAACACAACCTGACCAGGGAAATCCAACTCAAAATCATTTTATTATCAAAACTGTGTGAATTATTTCTATCACACCTACTTTACATAATCATAATACTTTCAAGAGTAATTTTATCAACATTTATTAGCCCCACAAAAGACTGAAAACATACTTTTACCCAAAAGTATAAGTAACCATTTCTCACTTAACTTATGCCTCCTGGAATAAAAACCCTTTTGAGTAAAGTTATTTTTTTCTTCTTTGCTCTCCTGAATTAAGAAGTCACGACAGTCACAATGTTCCAATCACAGCACAATGCCCGTTTGAGAACAGCAATACCTAAAAAGCTGCAGTACCTGCCACAAAGTCCTCAGTGCCAACCACCTTTCCCCATGACAACCACAATGCCTTTAATGAACCCTATGAAAGCAACAATACCTGCTAGGCCAACCAAAATTCCCACATGACAACCAGAGTGCCCTCTATACCAGCCACAATACCCCAATAAAAGCCACAATGCTCTTCAGGCCAGCCATAATGCCCCCATAACACCCACAAAGTACCTTATGCCATCTACTATGCCCCATGCCAGCCACCAGGTTCTTATAAGAGCCACTATGCCTTATGCCAGCCATATTGCCTCCTTTTAAGTCACAATCAACTCTCTTCCATGCAATAATCAATGCCCTTTAAGCCAGCCCTTATGCCCAAGTGGTATTTAAAAACTGGCAATATCCCTTTACGGGCCACTATGCCGCAATAAAAAGCAACAATGCGCTCACTTCCCCCTTTGCCAACTAGCACATGACAGATACAAATCCCCATGCTAGCCATGACACCTGCCAGACACAATGCCCTCATGACCCCTGCTGTCCCTTATCCCAGTTAAAATGCCCCCAATGTTAGCCACAATTTAATTCATGCCAGCCACAATGCTAACTAACCACAAAAACACCATGACATTCAAAGTTCCCCGTGACACCCAACATGCTTATATGAAATCACCAATATCCCATATCCAAACCAAAATGCCACCATTACAGCTAGAAATGTCCCCAGTATCCTTTATACCTCTCACAATTCCCCTTATTCCAGACACATTGCCCTCAATGCCCCCCTTAGCCAACCACAATAAAACCATGACAACCACAATGGCCTCAGTGCCCCAATGACAACTATAATGCCCTATGACAGTCCAAAAAGTCATCATGCCAGCCACAATGACTCCATGAAATTTACTAAACCCCCATCTGCAATATTCCTTATCTCCTCAAAATGCCCTCATGACATCCACAATGTTCATAATCCCAGTCACAGTACCCCATGAAACTCACAATAAAGCCCACATGAGAGCCACAGTGCCCAGCCCATGACAGAAACTATTGCCCTACAATGGCCAAAATGCCCCAATGACAACTACAATGCTCTCATTGCCCATTTTACCAGCCACAATGCCCACATAAATACCTCAATGCCCTCCATGCCAGCCCTAATACCTTCATAACTATTAAAATGTCCCCATGACAGCCACACTGAATTAGAATTACTCAACGACAACTGCAATAAGCTTAATGATCCTCTAATCAGTCTCATTGCCCCATGAAGTCCATCATATCCTTTATACCAGCTATAGTGCTCCATGCCATCAAAAAATCATATTTTCCAGTCACAATGCTCACCATAAGCGCCAATATGCCACCATGACACCCACAATATCTCTTATCTGAGCCACTTGTCCTTATTACAGCCACAATTAAATTCATGCCAGCCAGAATGCCCTCATTTCCACCTTTCCAGAAGGAAAGTCTCCATACCACCCACAATGCCCCTGTGCAATCTACAATGCCAAAATGACAACAGCTATATCCATTTTCCCAGTCACAAATCCCCCATGCCAGCCACAATGACTCCATGAAATTTACTAAACCCCCATCTGCAATATTCCTTATCTCCTCAAAATGCCCTCATGACATCCACAATGTTCATAATCCCAGTCACAATACCCCATGAAACTCACAATAAAGCCCACATGAGAGCCACAGTGCCCATGACAGAAACTATTGCCCTACAATGGCCAAAATGCCCCAATGACAACTACAATGCTCTCATTGCCCATTTTACCAGCCACAATGCCCACATAAATACCTCAATGCCCTCCATGCCAGCCCTAATACCTTCATAACTATTAAAATGCCCCCATGACAGCCACACTGAATTAGAATTCCTCAGACAACTGCAATAAGCTTAATGATCCTCTAATCAGTCTCATTGCCCCATGAAGTCCATCATATCCTTTATACCAGCTATAGTGCTCCATGCCATCAAAAACTCATATTTTCCAGTCACAATGCTCACCATAAGAGCCAATATGCCACCATGACACCCACAATATCTCTTATCTGAGCCACTATGTCCTTATTACAGCCACAATTAAATTCATGCCAGCCAGAATGCCCTCATTTCCACCTTTCCAGAAGGAAAGTCTCCATACCACCCACAATGCCCCTGTGCAATCTACAATGCCAAAATGACAACAGCTATATCCATTTTCCCAGTCACAAATCCCCCATGCCAGCCACAATGTCCTTTATTAAAGCAACAATGCTGTCAATGCACCTTATCCTCGCCACAATGCCTCTTTGACCAGCAAAAGCCTTTAATACCCTTATGCCAGCCACGAATCCCCACTATAACCAAAATGCCCTCACTTCCTCCTTTGCCAGTTACAATGACCTCCATGCCAGCCAGAATGTCCTTAATTTCCTTTTAGCCAACCACAATATCCCCAAGGCAACCACAAAGCCCTCATGCCAGCCATAATTCCACATTCCAGCCACAATGGCAGATACAATGTACTTAATCCCGGAAACAATACTCCTTATGCCAGCCACATTGCCAAAACGACAACCACAAACCTCCAATGCCCGTATACCAACCATATTGCCTCCATGACAGCCAAAATGTCCTCACATCCCCTTTTGCGAGAAACAATACCATCCATGCCAGTCACAACGCCCTCACTTCACCCTTGGCCAAAAACAATGACAACCACAAAGCCCCCATGCCAGCCACAATAACACCCGATATGTCTATTATTCCAGTCAAAATGCCACCATAACAGCCAGTAACAATGCTGCCAATGCCCCTTATGCCAACCACAATGACAGCTACATATAATCAATGCCCATATTACAGACAAAATGCTCTCATTTGCCTAAAAACAAAGCCCTTCATGCCAGCTACAATGTACTCATTTACTCTTTGTCAACCACAATGTCCACATGACAGTCACAAATCCCTATGCCAGCAATGATGGCACATGTCAGCCACAATGCCCTCCACGACAGTCACAATGCCATTATTAGCCTATGCAAACTAGAATGGCCTTGTTCTAACTATAATGCCGCTTATTTAAGCCACAATGCCCACATAACACCCGCTATATGCCTTATTCCATCTGGAATACTCCAACGCCAGCCATAATGGCTCCCATTCAAGCAACAATGCCTAAATGCAAGCCATAATACTCCTATAAGAGCCACTTTGAACCCATTTTACCCACAATGTCCCTTATACCGGCTACAATATCTCCATGACAGCCGAAATGTCCTCTATGCCAGCCAAAATGCCCTCATTTCTGCTTTTGCCAGTCATAATGCTCCATGACAGCCACAGTTACCTCATTTCTCTCAATGCAGGCCACAGGGCCCTCTATACCTGCCACAATGCCCACATGACAGCAAAAATTTCCTATTGGGAAATGGGAGATGGTGATGAATGTGTATGTTAGAATGTAAATGCAGTAAATCCATGAGTAGAACGCAAAGGCATTTACAATGCCCTGAAATATCTGTAGCCAATATATGTACTACTAGACATGTATTCTTATATACTAGGAAGGTATTACCACACCTCTGAAAGTCCAGAGCTAGAAACTAGCCTGAAAATTATCAGTAATTAATAATAATATTAATTACCAGTTCTCTGATTCCTCTATTGCCACTGACTGGAGGATTCCATATCTTGCTTCTTTTCATTTTCAAATAGACACCTAGAAGAAAAAAAAAAGAGGTGTGATAATACGTTCCTGGTATATGCTATAGATGTATTGGATCAGTAAAGAGATGTTAGTGTGCCTAGTTTCTCATAAAACAAAAGTAATTTTTATAGGGCAATTGAACCCTTTCTGGGATACCTTCTGATGAGCCAAACTAGAGATCCCACCTGAAGAATTAATATCCAAGAATCTGCAACGACCACCCCATCCTGACTAGAAGCCACAAGTAGCATAGAAATGTCTCTGACCACATTCCCTAATTTACTCACCAATCACATTCTCAAGAATATCCTACAAGAACAATTACTATCGAAAAAAAAACCTTTTGCAAACCACAACCAAACACAACCTGACCAGGGAAATCCAACTCAAAATCATTTTATTATCAAAACTGTGTGAATTATTTCTATCACACCTACTTTACGCAATGATAATACTTTCAAGAGTAATTTTATCAACATTTATTAGCCCCACAAAAGACTGAAAACATACTTTTACCCAAAAGTATAAGTAACCATTTCTCACTTAACTAATGCCTCCTGGAACAAAAACCCTTTTTAGTAAAGTTATTTTTTCTTCTTTGCTCTCCTGAATTAAGAAGTCACGACAGTCACAATGTTCCAATCACAGCACAATGTCCGTTTGAGAACAACAATACCTAAAAAGCTGCAGTACCTGCCACAAAGTCCTCAGTGCCAACCACCTTTCCCCATGACAACCACAATGCCTTTAATGAACCCTATGAAAGTCACAATACCTGCTAGGCCAACCAAAATTCCCACATGACAACCAGAGTGCCCTCTATACCAGCCACAATACCCCAATAAAAGCCACAATGCTCTTCAGGCCAGCCATAATGCCCCCATAACACCCACAAAGTACCTTATGCCATCTACTATGCCCCATGCCAGCCAACAGGTTCTTATAAGAGCCACTATGCCTTATGCCAGCCATATTGCCTCCTTTTAAGTCACAATCAACTCTCTTCCATGCAATAATCAATGCCCTTTAAGCCAGCCCCTATGCCCAAGTGGTATTTAAAAACTGGCAATATCCCTTTACGAGCCACTATGCCGCAATAAAAAGCAACAATGCGCTCACTTCCCCCTTTGCCAACTAGCACATGACAGATACAAATCCCCATGCTAGCCATGACACCTGCCAGACACAATGCCCTCATGACCCCTGCTGTCCTTTATCCCAGTTAAAATGCCTTCAATGTTAGCCACAATTTCATTCATGCCAGCCACAATGCTAACTAACCACAAAAACACCATGACAGTCAAAGTACCGCGTGACACCCAACATGCTTATATGAAATCACCAATATCCCATATCCAAACCAAAATGCCCCCATTACAGCTACAATGTCCCCAGTATCCTTTATACCTCTCACAATTCCCCTTATTCCAGACACATTGCCCTCAATGCCCCCCTTAGCCAACCGCAATAAAACCATGACAACAACAATGGCCTCAGTGCCCCAATGACAACTATAATGCCCTATAACAGTCCAAAAAGTCATCTTGCCAGCCACAATGACTCCATGAAATTTACTAAACCCCCATCTGCAATATTCCTTTTCTCCTCAAAATGCCCTCATGACATCCACAATGTTCATAATCCCAGTCACAATACCCCATGAAACTCACAATAAAGCCCACATGAGAGCCACAGTGCCCATGACAGAAACTATTGCCCTACAATGGCCAAAATGCCCCAATGACAACTACAATGCTCTCATTGCCCATTTTACCAGCCACAATGCCCACATAACTACCTCAATGCCCTCCATGCCAGCCCTAATACCTTCATAACTATTAAAATGCCCCCATGACAGCCACACTGAATTAGAATTCCTCAAAGACAACTGTAATAAGCTTAATGATCCTCTAATCAGTCTAATTGCCCCATGAAGTCAATCATATCCTTTATACCAGCTATAGTGCTCCATGCCATCAAAAACTCATATTTTCCAGTCACAATGCTCACCATAAGAGCCAATATGCCACCATGACACCCACAATATCTCTTATCTGAGCCACTATGTCCTTATTACAGCCACAATTAAATTCATGCCAGCCAGAATGCCCTCATTTCCACCTTTCCAGAAGGAAAGTCTCCATACCACCCACAATGCCCCTGTGCAATCTACAATGCCAAAATGACAACAGCTATATCCATTTTCCCAGTCACAAATCCCCCATGCCAGCCACAATGACTCCATGAAATTTACTAAACCCCCATCTGCAATATTCCTTAACTCCTCAAAATGCCCTCATGACATCCACAATGTTCATAATCCCAGTCACAATACCCCATGAAACTCACAATAAAGCCCACATAAGAGCCACAGTGCCCATGACAGAAATTATTGCCCTACAATGGCCAAAATGCCCCAATGACAACTACAATGCTCTCATTGCCCATTTTACCAGCCACAATGCCCACATAAATACCTCAATGCCCTCCATGCCAGCCCTAATACCTTCATAACTATTAAAATGCCCCCATGACAGCCACACTGAATTAGAATTCCTCAAAGACAACTGTAATAAGCTTAATGATCCTCTAATCAGTCTAATTGCCCCATGAAGTCAATCATATCCTTTATACCAGCTATAGTGCTCCATGCCATCAAAAACTCATATTTTCCAGTCACAATGCTCACCATAAGAGCCAATATGCCACCATGACACCCACAATATCTCTTATCTGAGCGACTATGTCCTTATTACAGCCACAATTAAATTCATGCCAGCCAGAATGCCCTCATTTCCACCTTTCCAGAAGGAAAGTCTCCATACCACCCACAATGCTCCTGTGCAATCTACAATGCCAAAATGACAACAGCTATATCCATTTTCCCAGTCACAAATCCCCCATGCCAACCAGAATGTACTTTATTAAAGCAACAATGCTGTCAATGCACCTTATCCTCGCCACAATGCCTCTTTGACCAGCAAAAGCCTTTAATACCCTTATGCCAGCCAGGAATCCCCACTATAACCAAAATGCCCTCACTTCCTCCTTTGCGAGTTACAATGACCTCCATGCCAGCCAGAATGCCCTTAATTTCCTTTTAGCCAAGCACAATATCCCCAAGGCAACCACAAAGCCCTCATGCCAGCCATAATTCCACATTCCAGCCACAATGCCAGATACAATGTACTTAATCCCGGAAACAATACCCCTTATGCCAGCCACATTGCCAAAACGACAACCACAAACCTCCAATGCCCGTATACCAACCATATTGCCTCCATGACAGCCAAAATGTCCTCACATCCCCTTTTGCGAGAAACAATACCATCCATGCCAGTCACAACGCCCTCACTTCACCCTTGGCCAAAAACAATGACAACATGACAACCACAAAGCCCCCATGCCAGCCACAATAACACCCGATATGTCTATTATTCCAGTGAAAATGCCACCATAACAGCCAGTAACAATGCTGCCAATGCCCCTTATGCCAACCACAATGACAGCTACATATAATCAATGCCCATATGACAGACAAAATGCTCTCATTTGCCTAAAAACAAAGCCCTTCATGCCAGCTACAATGTACTCATTTCCTCTTTGTCAACCACAATGTCCACATGACAGTCATAAATCCCTATGCCAGCAATGATGGCACATGTCAGCCACAATGCCCTCCACGACAGTCACAATGACATTATTAGCCTATGCAAACTAGAATGGCCTTGTTCTAACTATAATGCCGCTAATTTAAGCCACAATGCCCACATAACACCCGCTATATGCCTTATTCCATCTGGAATACTCCAACGCCAGCCATAATGGCTCCCATTCAAGCAACAATGCCTAAATGCAAGCCATAATACTCCTATAAGAACCACTTTGAACCCATTTTACCCACAATGTCCCTTATACTGGCTACAATATCTCCATGACAGCCAAAATGTCCTCTATGCCAGCCAAAATGCCCTCATTTCTGCTTTTGCCAGTCATAATGCTCCATGACAGCCACAGTTACCTCATTTCTCTCAATGCCGGCCACAGGGCCCTCCATACCTGCCACAATGCCCACATGACAGCAAAAATTTCCTATTGGGAAAGGGGAGATGGTGATGAATGTGTATGTTGGAATGTAAATGCAGTAAATCCATGTGCAGAACGCAAAGGCATTTACAATGCCCTGAAATATCTGTAGCCAATATATGTACTACTAGACATGTATTCTTATATACTAGGAAGGTATTACCACACCTCTGAAAGTCCAGAGCTAGAAACTAGCCTGAAAATTATCAGTAATTAATAATAATATTAATTACCAGTTCTCTGATTCCTCTATTGCCGCTGACTGGAGGATTCCATATCTTGCTTCTTTTCACTTTCAAATAGACACCTAGAAAAAAAAAAAGAGGTGTGATAATACGTTCCTGGTATATGCTATGTGGTATATCTATTGGATCAGTAAAGAGATGTTAGTGTGCCTAGTTTCTCATAAAACAAAAGTAATTTTTAAAGGGCAATTGAACCCATTCTGGGATACCTTCTGATGAGCCAAACTAGAGATCCCACCTGAAGAATTCCTATCTAAGAATCTGCAACGACCACCCCATCCTGACTAGAAGCCACAAGTAGCATAGAAATGTCTCTGACCACATTCCCTAATTTACTCACCAATCACATTCTCAAGAATATCCTACAAGAACAATTACTATCGAAAAAAAACCTTTTGCAAACCACAACCAAACACAACCTGACCAGGGAAATCCAACTCAAAATCATTTTATTATCAAAACTGTGTGAATTATTTCTATCACACCTACTTTACGCAATGATAATACTTTCAAGAGTAATTTTATCAACATTTATTAGCCCCACAAAAGACTGAAAACATACTTTTACCCAAAAGTATAAGTAAACATTTCTCACTTAACTAATGCCTCCTGGAACAAAAACCCTTTTTAGTAAAGTTATTTTTTCTTCTTTGCTCTCCTGAATTAAGAAGTCACGACAGTCACAATGTTCCAATCACAGCACAATGTCCGTTTGAGAACAACAATACCTAAAAAGCTGCAGTACCTGCCACAAAGTCCTCAGTGCCAACCACCTTTCCCCATGACAACCACAATGCCTTTAATGAACCCTATGAAAGTCACAATACCTGCTAGGCCAACCAAAATTCCCACATGACAACCAGAGTGCCCTCTATACCAGCCACAATACCCCAATAAAAGCCACAATGCTCTTCAGGCCAGCCATAATGCCCCCATAACACCCACAAAGTACCTTATGCCATCTACTATGCCCCATGCCAGCCACCAGGTTCTTATAAGAGCCACTATGCCTTATGCCAGCCATATTGCCTCCTTTTAAGTCACAATCAACTCTCTTCCATGCAATAATCAATGCCCTTTAAGCCAGCCCCTATGCCCAAGTGGTATTTAAAAACTGGCAATATCCCTTTACGAGCCACTATGCCGCAATAAAAAGCAACAATGCGCTCACTTCCCCCTTTGCCAACTAGCACATGACAGATACAAATCCCCATGCTAGCCATGACACCTGCCAGACACAATGCCCTCATGACCCCTGCTGTCCTTTATCCCAGTTAAAATGCCTTCAATGTTAGCCACAATTTCATTCATGCCAGCCACAATGCTAACTAACCACAAAAACACCATGACAGTCAAAGTACCCCGTGACACCCAACATGCTTATATGAAATCACCAATATCCCATATCCAAACCAAAATGCCCCCATTACAGCTACAATGTCCCCAGTATCCTTTATACCTCTCACAATTCCCCTTATTCCAGACACATTGCCCTCAATGCCCCCCTTAGCCAACCGCAATAAAACCATGACAACAACAATGGCCTCAGTGCCCCAATGACAACTATAATGCCCTATAACAGTCCAAAAAGTCATCTTGCCAGCCACAATGACTCCATGAAATTTACTAAACCCCCATCTGCAATATTCCTTATCTCCTCAAACTGCCCTCATGACATCCACAATGTTCATAATCCCAGTCACAATACCCCATGAAACTCACAATAAAGCCCACATGAGAGCCACAGTGCCCATGACAGAAACTATTGCCCTACAATGGCCAAAATGCCCCAATGACAACTACAATGCTCTCATTGCCCATTTTACCAGCCACAATGCCCACATAAATACCTCAATGCCCTCCATGCCAGCCCTAATACCTTCATAACTATTAAAATGTCCCCATGACAGCCACACTGAATTAGAATTCCTCAAAGACAACTGCAATAAGCTTAATGATCCTCTAATCAGTCTCATTGCCCCATGAAGTCCATCATATCCTTTATACCAGCTATAGTGCTCCATGCCATCAAAAACTCATATTTTCCAGTCACAATGCTCACCATAAGAGCCAATATGCCACCATGACACCCACAATATCTCTTATCTGAGCCACTTGTCCTTATTACAGCCACAATTAAATTCATGCCAACCAGAATGCCTTCATTTCCACCTTTCTAGAAGGAAAGTCTCCATACCACCCACAATGCCCCTGTGTAATCTACAATGCCAAAATGACAACAGCTATATCCATTTTCCAAGTCACAAATCCCCCATGCCAGCCACAATGACTCCATGAAATTTACTAAACCCCCATCTGCAATATTCCTTATCTCCTCAAAATGCCCTCATGACATCCACAATGTTCATAATCCCAGTCACAATACCCCATGAAACTCACAATAAAGCCCACATGAGAGCCACAGTGCCCATGACAGAAACTATTGCCCTACAATGGCCAAAATGCCCCAATGACAACTACAATGCTCTCATTGCCCATTTTACCAGCCACAATGCCCACATAAATACCTCAATGCCCTCCATGCCAGCCCTAATACCTTCATAACTATTAAAATGCCCCCATGACAGCCACACTGAATTAGAATTCCTCAAAGACAACTGTAATAAGCTTAATGATCCTCTAATCAGTCTAATTGCCCCATGAAGTCAATCATATCCTTTATACCAGCTATAGTGCTCCATGCCATCAAAAACTCATATTTTCCAGTCACAATGCTCACCATAAGAGCCAATATGCCACCATGACACCCACAATATCTCTTATCTGAGCCACTATGTCCTTATTACAGCCACAATTAAATTCATGCCAGCCAGAATGCCCTCATTTCCACCTTTCCAGAAGGAAAGTCTCCATACCACCCACAATGCCCCCGTGCAATCTACAATGCCAAAATGACAACAGCTATATCCATTTTCCCAGTCACAAATCCCCCATGCCAACCAGAATGTACTTTATTAAAGCAACAATGCTGTCAATGCACCTTATCCTCGCCACAATGCCTCTTTGACCAGCAAAAGCCTTTAATACCCTTATGCCAGCCAGGAATCCCCACTATAACCAAAATGCCCTCACTTCCTCCTTTGCGAGTTACAATGACCTCCATGCCAGCCAGAATGCCCTTAATTTCCTTTTAGCCAAGCACAATATCCCCAAGGCAACCACAAAGCCCTCATGCCAGCCATAATTCCACATTCCAGTCACAATGCCAGATACAATGTACTTAATCCCGGAAACAATACCCCTTATGCCAGCCACATTGCCAAAACGACAACCACAAACCTCCAATGCCCGTATACCAACCATATTGCCTCCATGACAGCCAAAATGTCCTCACATCCCCTTTTGCGAGAAACAATACCATCCATGCCAGTCACAACGCCCTCACTTCACCCTTGGCCAAAAACAATGACAACATGACAACCACAAAGCCCCCATGCCAGCCACAATAACACCCGATATGTCTATTATTCCAGTCAAAATGCCACCATAACAGCCAGTAACAATGCTGCCAATGCCCCTTATGCCAACCACAATGACAGCTACATATAATCAATGCCCATATGACAGACAAAATGCTCTCATTTGCCTAAAAACAAAGCCCTTCATGCCAGCTACAATGTACTCATTTCCTCTTTGTCAACCACAATGTCCACATGACAGTCATAAATCCCTATGCCAGCAATGATGGCACATGTCAGCCACAATGCCCTCCACGACAGTCACAATGACATTATTAGCCTATGCAAACTAGAATGGCCTTGTTCTAACTATAATGCCGCTAATTTAAGCCACAATGCCCACATAACACCCGCTATATGCCTTATTCCATCTGGAATACTCCAACGCCAGCCATAATGGCTCCCATTCAAGCAACAATGCCTAAATGCAAGCCATAATACTCCTATAAGAGCCACTTTGAACCCATTTTACCCACAATGTCCCTTATACCGGCTACAATATCTCCATGACAGCCAAAATGTCCTCTATGCCAGCCAAAATGCCCTCATTTCTGCTTTTGCCAGTCATAATGCTCCATGACAGCCACAGTTACCTCATTTCTCTCAATGCCGGCCACAGGGCCCTCCATACCTGCCACAATGCCCACATGACAGCAAAAATTTCCTATTGGGAAAGGGGAGATGGTGATGAATGTGTATGTTGGAATGTAAATGCAGTAAATCCATGTGCAGAACGCAAAGGCATTTACAATGCCCTGAAATATCTGTAGCCAATATATGTACTACTAGACATGTATTCTTATATACTAGGAAGGTATTACCACACCTCTGAAAGTCCAGAGCTAGAAACTAGCCTGATAATTATCAGTAATTAATAATAATATTAATTACCAGTTCTCTGATTCCTCTATTGCCGCTGACTGGAGGATTCCATATCTTGCTTCTTTTCACTTTCAAATAGACACCTAGGAAAAAAAAAAAGAGGTGTGATAATACGTTCCTGGTATATGCTATAGATGTATTGGATCAGTAAAGAGATGTTAGTGTGCCTAGTTTCTCATAAAACAAAAGTAATTTTTAAAGGGCAATTGAACCCATTCTGGGATACCTTCTGATGAGCCAAACTAGAGATACCACCTGAAGAATTCCTATCTAAGAATCTGCAACGACCACCCCATCCTGACTAGAAGCCACAAGTAGCATAGAAATGTCTCTGACCACATTCCCTAATTTACTCACCAATCACATTCTCAAGAATATCTTACAAGAACAATTACTATCGAAAAAAACAAACCTTTTGCAAACCACAACCAAACACAACCTGACCAGGGAAATCCAACTCAAAATAATTTTATTATCAAAACTGTGTGAATTATTTCTATCACACCTACTTTACATAATGATAATACTTTCAAGAGTAATTTTATCAACATTTATTAGCCCCACAAAAGACTGAAAACATACTTTTACCCAAAAGTATAAGTAACCATTTCTCACTTAACTTATGCCTCCTGGAATAAAAACCCTTTTGAGTAAAGTTATTTTTTTCTTCTTTGCTCTCCTGAATTAAGAAGTAACGACAGTCACAATGTTCCAATCACAGCACAATGCCCGTTTGAGAACAGCAATACCTAAAAAGCTGCAGTACCTGCCACAAAGTCCTCAGTGCCAACCACCTTTCCCCATGACAACCACAATGCCTTTAATGAACCCTATGAAAGCCACAATACCTGCTAGGCCAACCAAAATTCCCACATGACAACCAGAGTGCCCTCTATACCAGCCACAATACCCCAATAAAAGCCACAATGCTCTTCAGGCCAGCCATAATGCCCCCATAACACCCACAAAGTACCTTATGCCATCTACTATGCCCCATGCCAGCCACCAGGTTCTTATAAGAGCCACTATGCCTTATGCCAGCCATATTGCCTCCTTTTAAGTCACAATCAACTCTCTTCAATGCAATAATCAATGCCCTTTAAGCCAGCCCCTATGCCCAAGTGGTATTTAAAAACTGGCAATATCCCTTTACGGGCCACTATGCCGCAATAAAAAGCAACAATGCGCTCACTTCCCCCTTTACCAACTAGCACATGACAGATACAAATCCCCATGCTAGCCATGACACCTGCCAGACACAATGCCCTCATGACCCCTGCTGTCCCTTATCCCAGTTAAAATGCCCCCAATGTTAGCCACAATTTCATTCATGCCAGCCACAATGCTAACTAACCACAAAAACACCATGACAGTCAAAGTACCCCGTGACACCCAACATGCTTATATGAAATCACCAATATCCCATATCCAAACCAAAATGCCCCCATTACAGCTACAATGTCCCCAGTATCCTTTATACCTCTCACAATTCCCCTTATTCCAGACACATTGCCCTCAATTCCCCCCTTAGCCAACCGCAATAAAACCATGACAACCACAATGGCCTCAGTGCCCCAATGACAACTATAATGCCCTATGACAGTCCAAAAAGTCATCTTGCCAGCCACAATGACCATGAAATTTACTAAACCCCTATCTGCAATATTCCTTATCTCCTCAAAATGCCCTCATGACATCCACAATGTTCATAATCCCAGTCACAATAGCCCATGAAACTCAAAATAAAGCCCACATGAGAGCCACAGTGCCCATGACAGAAACTATTGCCCTACAATGGCCAAAATGCCCCAATGACAACTACAATGCTCTCATTGCCCATTTTACCAGCCACAATGCCCACATAAATACCTCAATGCCCTCCATGCCAGCCCTAATACCTTCATAACTATTAAAATGCCCCCATGACAGCCACACTAAATTAGAATTCCTCAGACAACTGCAATAAGCTTAATGATCCTCTAATCAGTCTCATTGCCCCATGAAGTCCATCATATCCTTTATACCAGCTATAGTGCTCCATGCCATCAAAAACTCATATTTTCCAGTCACAATGCTCACCATAAGAGCCAATATGCCACCATGACACCCACAATATCTCTTATCTGAGCCACTATGTCCTTATTACAGCCACAATTAAATTCATGCCAGCCAGAATGCCCTCATTTCCACCTTTCCAGAAGGAAAGTCTCCATACCACCCACAATGCCCCTGTGCAATCTACAATGCCAAAATGACAACAGCTATATCCATTTTCCCAGTCACAAATCCCCCATGCCAGCCACAATGTACTTTATTAAAGCAACAATGCTGTCAATGCACCTTATCCTCGCCACAATGCCTCTTTGACCAGCAAAAGCCTTTAATACCCTTATGCCAGCCACAAATCCCCACTATAACCAAAATGCCCTCACTTCCTCCTTTGCCAGTTACAATGACCTCCATGCCAGCCAGAATGCCCTTAATGTCCTTTTAGCCAACCACAATATCCCCAAGGCAACCACAAAGCCCTCATGCCAGCCATAATTCCACATTCCAGCCACAATGCCAGATACAATGTACTTAATCCCGGAAACAATACTCCTTATGCTAGCCACATTGCCAAAACGACAACCACAAACCTCCAATGCCCGTATACCAACCATATTGCCTCCATGACAGCCAAAATGTCCTCACATCCCCTTTTGCGAGAAACAATACCATCCATGCCAGTCACAACGCCCTCACTTCACCCTTGGCCAAAAACAATGACAACCACAAAGCCCCCATGCCAGCCACAATAACACCCGATATGTCTATTATTCCAGTCAAAATGCCACCATAACAGCCAGTAAAAAAGCTGCCAATGCCCCTTATGCCAACCACAATGACAGCTACATATAATCAATGCCCATATGACAGACAAAATGCTCTCATTTGCTAAAACAAAGCCCTTCATGCCAGCTACAATGTACTCATTTACTCTTTGTCAACCACAATGTCCATATGACAGTCACAAATCCCTATGCCAGCAATGATGGCACATGTCAGCCACAATGCCCTCCACGACAGTCACAATGCCATTATTAGCCTATGCAAACTAGAATGGCCTTGTTCTAACTATAATGCCGCTAATTTAAGCCACAATGCCCACATAACACCCGCTATATGCCTTATTCCATCTGGAATACTCCAACGCCAGCCATAATGGCTCCCATTCAAGCAACAATGCCTAAATGCAAGCCATAATACTCCTATAAGAGCCACTTTGAACCCATTTTACCCACAATGTCCCTTATACCGGCTACAATATCTCCATGACAGCCAAAATGTCCTCTATGCCAGCCAAAATGCCCTCATTTCTGCTTTTGCCAGTCAGAATGCTCCATGACAGCCACAGTTACCTCATTTCTCTCAATGCCGGCCACAGGGCCCTCCATACCTGCCACAATGCCCACATGACAGCAAAAATTTCCTATTGGGAAAGGGGAGATGGTGATGAATGTGTATGTTAGAATGTAAATGCAGTAAATCCATGTGTAGAACGCAAAGGCATTTACAATGCCCTGAAATATCTGTAGCCAATATATGTACTACTAGACATGTATTCTTATATACTAGGAAGGTATTACCACACCTCTGAAAGTCCAGAGCTAGAAACTAGCCTGAAAATTATCAGTAATTAATAATAATATTAATTACCAGTTCTCTGATTCCTCTATTGCCGCTGACTGGAGGATTCCATATCTTGCTTCTTTTCATTTTCAAATAGACACCTAGAAAAAAAAAAAAAAGAGGTGTGATAATACGTTCCTGGTATATGCTATAGATGTATTGGATCAGTAAAGAGATGTTAGTGTGCCTAGTTTCTCATAAAACAAAAGTAATTTTTATAGGGCATTTGAACCCTTTCTGGGATACCTTCTGATGAGCCAAACTAGAGATCCCACCTGAAGAATTAATATCCAAGAATCTGCAACGACCACCCCATCCTGACTAGAAGCCACAAGTAGCATAGAAATGTCTCTGACCACATTCCCTAATTTACTCACCAATCACATTCTCAAGAATATCCTACAAGAACAATTACTATCGAAAAAAAAAAACTTTTGCAAACCACAACCAAACACAACCTGACCAGGGAAATCCAACTCAAAATAATTTTATTATCAAAACTGTGTGTATTATTTCTATCACACCTACTTTACGCAATGATAATACTGTCAAGAGTAATTTTATCAACATTTATTAGCCCCACAAAAGACTGAAAACATACTTTTACCCAAAAGTATAAGTAACCATTTCTCACTTAACTTATGTCTCCTGGAACAAAAACCCTTTTGAGTAAAGTTATTTTTTTCTTCTTTGCTCTCCTGAATTAAGAAGTCACGACAGTCACAATGTTCCAATCACAGCACAATGTCCGTTTGAGAACAACAATATCTAAAAAGCTGCAGTACCTGCCACAAAGTCCTCAGTGCCAACCACCTTTCCCCATGACAACCACAATGCCTTTAATGAACCCTATGAAAGTCACAATACCTGCTAGGCCAACCAAAATTCCCACATGACAACCAGAGTGCCCTCTATACCAGCCACAATACCCCAATAAAAGCCACAATGCTCTTCAGGCCAGCCATAATGCCCCTATAACACCCACAAAGTACCTTATGCCATCTACTATGCCCCATGCCAGCCACCAGGTTCTTATAAGAGCCACTATGCCTTATGCCAGCCATATTGCCTCCTTTTAAGTCACAATCAACTCTCTTCCATGCAATAATCAATGCCCTTTAAGCCAGCCCCTATGCCCAAGTGGTATTTAAAAACTGACAATATCCCTTTACGAGCCACTATGCCGCAATAAAAAGCAACAATGCGCTCACTTCCCCCTTTGCCAACTAGCACATGACAGATACAAATCCCCATGCTAGCCATGACACCTGCCAGACACAATGCCCTCATGACCCCTGCTGTCCTTTATCCCAGTTAAAATGCCTTCAATGTTAGCCACAATTTCATTCATGCCAGCCACAATGCTAACTAACCACAAAAACACCATGACAGTCAAAGTACCCCGTGACACCCAACATGCTTATATGAAATCACCACTATCCCATATCCAAACCAAAATGCCCCCATTACAGCTACAATGTCCCCAGTATCCTTTATACCTCTCACAATTCCCCTTATTCCAGACACATTGCCCTCAATGCCCCCCTTAGCCAACCGCAATAAAACCATGACAACAACAATGGCCTCAGTGCCCCAATGACAACTATAATGCCCTATAACAGTCCAAAAAGTCATCTTGCCAGCCACAATGACACTATGAAATTTACTAAACCCCCATCTGCAATATTCCTTATCTCCTCAAAATGCCCTCATGACATCCACAATGTTCATAATCCCAGTCACAATACCCCATGAAACTCACAATAAAGCCCACATGAGAGCCACAGTGCCCATGACAGAAACTATTGCCCTACAATGGCCAAAATGCCCCAATGACAAATACAATGCTCTCATTGCCCATTTTACCAGCCACAATGCCCACATAAATACCTCAATGCCCTCCATGCCAGCCCTAATACCTTCATAACTATTAAAATGCCCCCATGACAGCCACACTAAATTAGAATTCCTCAGACAACTGCAATAAGCTTAATGATCCTCTAATCAGTCTCATTGCCCCATGAAGTCCATCATATCCTTTATACCAGCTATAGTGCTCCATGCCATCAAAAACTCATATTTTCCAGTCACAATGCTCACCATAAGAGCCAATATGCCACCATGACACCCACAATATCTCTTATCTGAGCCACTATGTCCTTATTACAGCCACAATTAAATTCATGCCAGCCAGAATGCCCTCATTTCCACCTTTCCAGAAGGAAAGTCTCCATACCACCCACAATGCCCCTGTGCAATCTACAATGCCAAAATGACAACAGCTATATCCATTTTCCCAGTCACAAATCCCCCATGCCAGCCACAATGTACTTTATTAAAGCAACAATGCTGTCAATGCACCTTATCCTCGCCACAATGCCTCTTTGACCAGCAAAAGCCTTTAATACCCTTATGCCAGCCACGAATCCCCACTATAACCAAAATGCCCTCACTTCCTCCTTTGCCAGTTACAATGACCTCCATGCCAGCCAGAATGCCCTTAATTTCCTTTTAGCCAACCACAATATCCCCAAGGCAACCACAAAGCCCTCATGCCAGCCATAATTCCACATTCCAGCCACAATGCCAGATACAATGTACTTAATCCCGGAAACAATACTCCTTATGCCAGCCACATTGCCAAAACGACAACCACAAACCTCCAATGCCCGTATACCAACCATATTGCCTCCATGACAGCCAAAATGTCCTCACATCCCCTTTTGCGAGAAACAATACCATCCATGCCAGTCACAACGCCCTCACTTCACCCTTGGCCAAAAACAATGACAACCACAAAGCCCCCATGCCAGCCACAATAACACCCGATATGTCTATTATTCCAGTCAAAATGCCACCATAACAGCCAGTAAAAATGCTGCCAATGCCCCTTATGCCAACCACAATGACAGCTACATATAATCAATGCCCATATGACAGACAAAATGCTCTCATTTGCTAAAACAAAGCCCTTCATGCCAGCTACAATGTACTCATTTATTCTTTGTCAACCACAATGTCCACATGACAGTCAGAAATCCCTATGCCAGCAATGATGGCACATGTCAGCCACAATGCCCTCCACGACAGTCACAATGCCATTATTAGCCTATGCAAACTAGAATGGCCTTGTTCTAACTATAATGCCGCTAATTTAAGCCACAATGCCCACATAACACCCGCTATATGCCTTATTCCATCTGGAATACTCCAACGCCAGCCATAATGGCTCCCATTCAAGCAACAATGCCTAAATGCAAGCCATAATACTCCTATAAGAGCCACTTTGAACCCATTTTACCCACAATGTCCCTTATACCGGCTACAATATCTCCATGACAGCCAAAATGTCCTCTATGCCAGCCAAAATGCCCTCATTTCTGCTTTTGCCAGTCAGAATGCTCCATGACAGCCACAGTTACCTCATTTCTCTCAATGCCGGTCACAGGGCCCTCCATACCTGCCACAATGCCCACATGACAGCAAAAATTTCCTATTGGGAAAGGGGAGATGGTGATGAATGTGTATGTTAGAATGTAAATGCAGTAAATCCTTGTGTAGAACGCAAAGGCATTTACAATGCCCTGAAATATCTGTAGCCAATATATGTACTACTAGACATGTATTCTTATATACTAGGAAGGTATTACCACACCTCTGAAAGTCCAGAGCTAGAAACTAGCCTGAAAATTATCAGTAATTAATAATAATATTAATTACCAGTTCTCTGATTCCTCTATTGCCGCTGACTGGAGGATTCAATATCTTGCTTCTTTTCATTTTCAAATAGACACCTAGAAAAAAAAAAAAAGAGGTGTGATAATACGTTCCTGGTATATGCTATAGATGTATTGGATCAGTAAAGAGATGTTAGTGTGCCTAGTTTCTCATAAAACAAAAGTAATTTTTATAGGGCATTTGAACCCTTTCTGGGATACCTTCTGATGAGCCAAACTAGAGATCCCACCTGAAGAATTAATATCCAAGAATCTGCAACGACCACCCCATCCTGACTAGAAGCCACAAGTAGCATAGAAATGTCTCTGACCACATTCCCTAATTTACTCACCAATCACATTCTCAAGAATATCCTACAAGAACAATTACTATCGAAAAAAAAAACTTTTGCAAACCACAACCAAACACAACCTGACCAGGGAAATCCAACTCAAAATCATTTTATTATCAAAACTGTGTGTATTATTTCTATCACACCTACTTTACGCAATGATAATACTGTCAAGAGTAATTTTATCAACATTTATTAGCCCCACAAAAGACTGAAAACATACTTTTACCCAAAAGTATAAGTAACCATTTCTCACTTAACTTATGTCTCCTGGAACAAAAACCCTTTTGAGTAAAGTTATTTTTTTCTTCTTTGCTCTCCTGAATTAAGAAGTCACGACAGTCACAATGTTCCAATCACAGCACAATGTCCGTTTGAGAACAACAATACCTAAAAAGCTGCAGTACCTGCCACAAAGTCCTCAGTGCCAACCACCTTTCCCCATGACAACCACAATGCCTTTAATGAACCCTATGAAAGTCACAATACCTGCTAGGCCAACCAAAATTCCCACATGACAACCAGAGTGCCCTCTATACCAGCCACAATACCCCAATAAAAGCCACAATGCTCTTCAGGCCAGCCATAATGCCCCCATAACACCCACAAAGTACCTTATGCCATCTACTATGCCCCATGCCAGCCACCAGGTTCTTATAAGAGCCACTATGCCTTATGCCAGCCATATTGCCTCCTTTTAAGTCACAATCAACTCTCTTCCATGCAATAATCAATGCCCTTTAAGCCAGCCCCTATGCCCAAGTGGTATATAAAAACTGGCAATATCCCTTTACGAGCCACTATGCCGCAATAAAAAGCAACAATGCGCTCACTTCCCCCTTTGCCAACTAGCACATGACAGATACAAATCCCCATGCTAGCCATGACACCTGCCAGACACAATGCCCTCATGACCCCTGCTGTCCTTTATCCCAGTTAAAATGCCTTCAATGTTAGCCACAATTTCATTCATGCCAGCCACAATGCTAACTAACCACAAAAACACCATGACAGTCAAAGTACCCCGTGACACCCAACATGCTTATATGAAATCACCAATATCCCATATCCAAACCAAAATGCCCCCATTACAGCTACAATGTCCCCAGTATCCTTTATACCTCTCACAATTCCCCTTATTCCAGACACATTGCCCTCAATGCCCCCCTTAGCCAACCGCAATAAAACCATGACAACAACAATGGCCTCAGTGCCCCAATGACAACTATAATGCCCTATAACAGTCCAAAAAGTCATCTTGCCAGCCACAATGACTCCATGAAATTTACTAAACCCCCATCTGCAATATTCCTTATCTCCTCAAAATGCCCTCATGACATCCACAATGTTCATAATCCCAGTCACAATACCCCATGAAACTCACAAAAAAGCCCACATGATAGCCACAGTGCCCATGACAGAAACTATTGCCCTACAATGGCCAAAATGCCCCAATGACAACTACAATGCTCTCATTGCCCATTTTACCAGCCACAATGCCCACATAAATACCTCAATGCCCTCCATGCCAGCCCTAATACCTTCATAACTATTAAAATGTCCCCATGACAGCCACACTGAATTAGAATTCCTCAAAGACAACTGCAATAAGCTTAATGATCCTCTAATCAGTCTCATTGCCCCATGAAGTCCATCATATCCTTTATACCAGCTATAGTGCTCCATGCCATCAAAAACTCATATTTTCCAGTCACAATGCTCACCATAAGAGCCAATATGCCACCATGACACCCACAATATCTCTTATCTGAGCCACTATGTCCTTATTACAGCCACAATTAAATTCATGCCAGCCAGAATGCCCTCATTTCCACCTTTCCAGAAGGAAAGTCTCCATACCACCCACAATGCCCCTGTGCAATCTACAATGCCAAAATGACAACAGCTATATCCATTTTCCCAGTCACAAATCCCCCATGCCAGCCACAATGTACTTTATTAAAGCAACAATGCTGTCAATGCACCTTATCCTCGCCACAATGCCTCTTTGACCAGCAAAAGCCTTTAATACCCTTATGCCAGCCACGAATCCCCACTATAACCAAAATGCCCTCACTTCCTCCTTTGCCAGTTACAATGACCTCCATGCCAGCCAGAATGCCCTTAATTTCCTTTTAGCCAACCACAATATCCCCAAGGCAACCACAAAGCCCTCATGCCAGCCATAATTCCACATTCCAGCCACAATGGCAGATACAATGTACTTAATCCCGGAAACAATACTCCTTATGCCAGCCACATTGCCAAAACGACAACCACAAACCTCCAATGCCCGTATACCAACCATATTGCCTCCATGACAGCCAAAATGTCCTCACATCCCCTTTTGCGAGAAACAATACCATCCATGCCAGTCACAACGCCCTCACTTCACCCTTGGCCAAAAACAATGACAACCACAAAGCCCCCATGCCAGCCACAATAACACCCGATATGTCTATTATTCCAGTCAAAATGCCACCATAACAGCCAGTAACAATGCTGCCAATGCCCCTTATGCCAACCACAATGACAGCTACATATAATCAATGCCCATATTACAAACAAAATGCTCTCATTTGCTAAAACAAAGCCCTTCATGCTAGCTACAATGTACTCATTTACTCTTTGTCAACCACAATGTCCACATGACAGTCACAAATCCCTATGCCAGCAATGATGGCACATGTCAGCCACAATGCCCTCCACGACAGTCACAATGCCATTATTAGCCTATGCAAACTAGAATGGCCTTGTTCTAACTATAATGCCGCTAATTTAAGCCACAATGCCCACATAACACCCGCTATATGCCTTATTCCATCTGGAATACTCCAACGCCAGCCATAATGGCTCCCATTCAAGCAACAATGCCTAAAAGCAAGCCATAATACTCCTATAAGAGCCACTTTGAACCCATTTTACCCACAATGTCCCTTATACCGGCTACAATATCTCCATGACAGCCAAAATGTCCTCTATGCCAGCCAAAATGCCCTCATTTCTGCTTTTGCCAGTCATAATGCTCCATGACAGCCACAGTTACCTCATTTCTCTCAATGCCGGCCACAGGGCCCTCCATACCTGCCACAATGCCCACATGACAGCAAAAATTTCCTATTGGGAAAGGGGAGATGGTGATGAATGTGTATGTTAGAATGTAAATGTAGTAAATCCATGTGTAGAATGCAAAGGCATTTACAATGCCCTGAAATATCTGTAGCCAATATATGTACTACTAGACATGTATTCTTATATACTAGGAAGGTATTACCACACCTCTGAAAGTCCAGAGCTAGAAACTAGCCTGAAAATTATCAGTAATTAATAATAATATTAATTACCAGTTCTCTGATTCCTCTATTGCTGCTGACTGGAGGATTCCATATCTTGCTTCTTTTCATTTTCAAATAGACACCTAGAAAAAAAAAAAGAGGTGTGATAATACGTTCCTGGTATATGATATAGATGTATTGGATCAGTAAACAGATGTTAGTGTGCCTAGTTTCTCATAAACCAAAATAATTTTTATAGGGCAATTGAACCCTTTCTGGGATACCTTCTGATGAGCCAAACTAGAGATCCCACCTGAAGAATTAATATCCAAGAATCTGCAACGACCACCCCATCCTGACTAGAAGCCACAAGTAGCATAGAAATGTCTCTGACCACATTCCCTAATTTACTCACCAATCACATTCTCAAGAATATCCTACAAGAACAATTACTATCGAAAAAAAAAACTTTTGCAAACCACAACCAAACACAACCTGACCAGGGAAATGCAACTCAAAATCATTTTATTATCAAAACTGTGTGTATTATTTCTATCACACCTACTTTACGCAATGATAATACTGTCAAGAGTAATTTTATCAACATTTATTAGCCCCACAAAAGACTGAAAACATACTTTTACCCAAAAGTATAAGTAACCATTTCTCACTTAACTTATGTCTCCTGGAACAAAAACCCTTTTGAGTAAAGTTATTTTTTTCTTCTTTGCTCTCCTGAATTAAGAAGTCACGACAGTCACAATGTTCCAATCACAGCACAATGTCCGTTTGAGAACAACAATACCTAAAAAGCTGCAGTAGCTGCCACAAAGTCCTCAGTGCCAACCACCTTTCCCCATGACAACCACAATGCCTTTAATGAACCCTATGAAAGTCACAATACCTGCTAGGCCAACCAAAATTCCCACATGACAACCAGAGTGCCCTCTATACCAGCCACAATACCCCAATAAAAGCCACAATGCTCTTCAGGCCAGCCATAATGCCCCCATAACACCCACAAAGTACCTTATGCCATCTACTATGCCCCATGCCAGCCACCAGGTTCTTATAAGAGCCACTATGCCTTATGCCAGCCATATTGCCTCCTTTTAAGTCACAATCAACTCTCTTCCATGCAATAATCAATGCCCTTTAAGCCAGCCCCTATGCCCAAGTGGTATTTAAAAACTGGCAATATCCCTTTACGAGCCACTATGCCGCAATAAAAAGCAACAATGCGCTCACTTCCCCCTTTGCCAACTAGCACATGACAGATACAAATCCCCATGCTAGCCATGACACCTGCCAGACACAATGCCCTCATGATCCCTGCTGTCCTTTATCCCAGTTAAAATGCCTTCAATGTTAGCCACAATTTCATTCATGCCAGCCACAATGCTAACTAACCACAAAAACACCATGACAGTCAAAGTACCCCGTGACACCCAACATGCTTATATGAAATCACCAATATCCCATATCCAAACCAAAATGCCCCCATTACAGCTACAATGTCCCCAGTATCCTTTATACCTCTCACAATTCCCCTTATTCCAGACACATTGCCCTCAATGCCCCCCTTAGCCAACCGCAATAAAACCATGACAACAACAATGGCCTCAGTGCCCCAATGACAACTATAATGCCCTATAACAGTCCAAAAAGTCATCTTGCCAGCCACAATGACTCCATGAAATTTACTAACCCCCCATCTGCAATATTCCTTATCTCCTCAAAATGCCCTCATGACATCCACAATGTTCATAATCCCAGTCACAATACCCCATGAAACTCACAAAAAAGCCCACATGAGAGCCACAGTGCCCATGACAGAAACTATTGCCCTACAATGGCCAAAATGCCCCAATGACAACTACAATGCTCTCATTGCCCATTTTACCAGCCACAATGCCTACATAAATACCTCAATGCCCTCCATGCCAGCCCTAATACCTTCATAACTATTAAAATGCCCCCATGACAGCCACACTGAATTAGAATTCCTCAAAGACAACTGCAATAAGCTTAATGATCCTTTAATCAGTCTCATTGCCCCATGAAGTCCATCATATCCTTTATACCAGCTATAGTGCTCCATGCCATCAAAAACTCATATTTTCCAGTCACAATGCTGACCATAAGAGCCAATATGCCACCATGACACCCACAATATCTCTTATCTGAGCCACTTGTCCTTATTACAGCCACAATTAAATTCATGCCAGCCAGAATGCCCTCATTTCCACCTTTCCAGAAGGAAAGTCTCCATACCACCCACAATGCCCCTGTGCAATCTACAATGCCAAAATGACAACAGCTATATCCATTTTCCCAGTCACAAATCCCCCATGCCAGCCACAATGACTCCATGAAATTTACTAAACCCCCATCTGCAATATTCCTTATCTCCTCAAAATGCCCTCATGACATCCACAATGTTCATAATCCCAGTCACAATACCCCATGAAACTCACAATAAAGCCCACATGAGAGCCACAGTGCCCATGACAGAAACTATTGCCCTACAATGGCCAAAATGCCCCAATGACAACTACAATGCTCTCATTGGCCATTTTACCAGCCACAATGCCCACATAAATACCTCAATGCCCTCCATGCCAGCCCTAATACCTTCATAACTATTAAAATGCCCCCATGACAGCCACACTGAATTAGAATTCCTCAAAGACAACTGTAATAAGCTTAATGATCCTCTAATCAGTCTAATTGCCCCATGAAGTCAATCATATCCTTTATAGCAGCTATAGTGCTCCATGCCATCAAAAACTCATATTTTCCAGTCACAATGCTCACCATAAGAGCCAATATGCCACCATGACACCCACAATATCTCTTATCTGAGCCACTATGTCCTTATTACAGCCACAATTAAATTCATGCCAGCCAGAATGCCCTCATTTCCACCTTTCCAGAAGGAAAGTCTCCATACCACCCACAATGCCTCTGTGCAATCTACAATGCCAAAATGACAAAAGCTATATCCATTTTCCAAGTCACAAATCCCCCATGCCAGCCAGAATGTACTTTATTAAAGCAACAATGCTGTCAATGCACCTTATCCTCGCCACAATGCCTCTTTGACCAGCAAAAGCCTTTAATACCCTTATGCCAGCCAGGAATCCCCATTATAACCAAAATGCCCTCACTTCCTCCTTTGCCAGTTACAATGACCTCCATGCCAGCCAGAATGCCCTTAATTTCCTTTTAGCCAAGCACAATATCACCAAGGCAACCACAAAGCCCTCATGTCAGCCATAATTCCACATTCCAGCCACAATGCCAGATACAATGTACTTAATCCCGGAAACAATACCCCTTATGCCAGCCACATTGCCAAAACGACAACCACAAACCTCCAATGCCCGTATACCAACCATATTGCCTCCATGACAGCCAAAATGTCCTCACATCCCCTTTTGCGAGAAACAATACCATCCATGCCAGTCACAACGCCCTCACTTCACCCTTGGCCAAAAACAATGACAACCACAAAGCCCCCATGCCAGCCACAATAACACCCGATATGTCTATTATTCCAGTCAAAATGCCACCATAACAGCCAGTAACAATGCTGCCAATGCCCCTTATGCCAACCACAATGACAGCTACATATAATCAATGCCCATATTACAGACAAAATGCTCTCATTTGCTAAAACAAAGCCCTTCATGCCAGCTACAATGTACTCATTTACTCTTTGTCAACCACAATGTCCACATGACAGTCACAAATCCCTATGCCAGCAATGATGGCACGTCAGCCACAATGCCCTACACGACAGTCACAATGCCATTATTAGCCTATGCAAACTAGAATGGCCTTGTTATAACTATAATGCCGCTAATTTAAGCCACAATGCCCACATAACACCCGCTATATGCCTTATTCCATCTGGAATACTCCAACGCCAGCCATAATGGCTCCCATTCAAGCAACAATGCCTAAAAGCAAGCCATAATACTCCTATAAGAGCCACTTTGAACCCATTTTACCCACAATGTCCCTTATACCGGCTACAATATCTCCATGACAGCCAAAATGTCCTCTATGCCAGCCAAAATGCCCTCATTTCTGCTTTTGCCAGTCATAATGCTCCATGACAGCCACAGTTACCTCATTTCTCTCAATGCCGGCCACAATGCCCACATGACAGCAAAAATTTCCTATTGGGAAAGGGGAGATGGTGATGAATGTGTATGTTAGAATGTAAATGCAGTAAATCCATGTGTAGAACGCAAAGGCATTTACAATGCCCTGAAATATCTGTAGCCAATATATGTACTACTAGACATGTATTCTTATATACTAGGAAGGTATTACCACACCTCTGAAAGTCCAGAGCTAGAAACTAGCCTGAAAATTATCAGTAATTAATAATAATATTAATTACCAGTTCTCTGATTCCTCTATTGCCGCTGACTGGAGGATTCCATATCTTGCTTCTTTTCATTTTCAAATAGACACCTAGAAAAAAAAAAAAAGAGGTGTGATAATACGTTCCTGGTATATGCTATAGATGTATTGGATCAGTAAAGAGATGTTAGTGTGCCTAGTTTCTCATAAAACAAAAGTAATTTTTATAGGGCATTTGAACCCTTTCTGGGATACCTTCTGATGAGCCAAACTAGAGATCCCACCTGAAGAATTAATATCCAAGAATCTGCAACGACCACCCCATCCTGACTAGAAGCCACAAGTAGCATAGAAATGTCTCTGACCACATTCCCTAATTTACTCACCAATCACATTCTCAAGAATATCCTACAAGAACAATTACTATCGAATAAAAAAACTTTTGCAAACCACAACCAAACACAACCTGACCAGGGAAATCCAACTCAAAATCATTTTATTATCAAAACTGTGTGTATTATTTCTATCACACCTACTTTACGCAATGATAATACTGTCAAGAGTAATTTTATCAACATTTATTAGCCCCACAAAAGACTGAAAACATACTTTTACCCAAAAGTATAAGTAACCATTTCTCACTTAACTTATGTCTCCTGGAACAAAAACCCTTTTGAGTAAAGTTATTTTTTTCTTCTTTGCTCTCCTGAATTAAGAAGTCACGACAGTCACAATGTTCCAATCACAGCACAATGTCCGTTTGAGAACAACAATACCTAAAAAGCTGCAGTACCTGCCACAAAGTCCTCAGTGCCAACCACCTTTCCCCATGACAACCACAATGCCTTTAATGAACCCTATGAAAGTCACAATACCTGCTAGGCCAACCAAAATTCCCACATGACAACCAGAGTGCCCTCTATACCAGCCACAATACCCCAATAAAAGCCACAATGCTCTTCAGGCCAGCCATAATGCCCCCATAACACCCACAAAGTACCTTATGCCATCTACTATGCCCCATGCCAGCCACCAGGTTCTTATAAGAGCCACTATGCCTTATGCCAGCCATATTGCCTCCTTTTAAGTCACAATCAACTCTCTTCCATGCAATAATCAATGCCCTTTAAGCCAGCCCCTATGCCCAAGTGGTATTTAAAAACTGGCAATATCCCTTTACGAGCCACTATGCCGCAATAAAAAGCAACAATGCGCTCACTTCCCCCTTTGCCAACTAGCACATGACAGATACAAATCCCCATGCTAGCCATGACACCTGCCAGACACAATGCCCTCATGACCCCTGCTGTCCTTTATCCCAGTTAAAATGCCTTCAATGTTAGCCACAATTTCATTCATGCCAGCCACAATGCTAACTAACCACAAAAACACCATGACAGTCAAAGTACCCCGTGACACCCAACATGCTTATATGAAATCACCAATATCCCATATCCAAACCAAAATGCCCCCATTACAGCTACAATGTCCCCAGTATCCTTTATACCTCTCACAATTCCCCTTATTCCAGACACATTGCCCTCAATGCCCCCCTTAGCCAACCATGACAACAACAATGGCCTCAGTGCCCCAATGACAACTATAATGCCCTATAACAGTCCAAAAAGTCATCTTGCCAGCCACAATGACTCCATGAAATTTACTAAACCCCCATCTGCAATATTCCTTATCTCCTCAAAATGCCCTCATGACATCCACAATGTTCATAATCCCAGTCACAATACCCCATGAAACTCACAATAAAGCCCACATGAGAGCCACAGTGCCCATGACAGAAACTATTGCCCTACAATGGCCAAAATGCCCCAATGACAACTACAATGCTCTCATTGCCCATTTTACCAGCCACAATGCCCACATAAATACCTCAATGCCCTCCATGCCAGCCCTAATACCTTCATAACTATTAAAATGCCCCCATGACAGCCACACTGAATTAGAATTCCTCAGACAACTGCAATAAGCTTAATGATCCTCTAATCAGTCTCATTGCCCCATGAAGTCCATCATATCCTTTATACCAGCTGTAGTGCTCCATGCCATCAAAAACTCATATTTTCCAGTCACAATGCTCACCATAAGAGCCAATATGCCACCATGACACCCACAATATCTCTTATCTGAGCCACTATGTCCTTATTACAGCCACAATTAAATTCATGCCAGCCAGAATGCCCTCATTTCCACCTTTCCAGAAGGAAAGTCTCCATACCACCCACAATGCCCCTGTGCAATCTACAATGCCAAAATGACAACAGCTATATCCATTTTCCCAGTCACAAATCCCCCATGCCAGCCACAATGTACTTTATTAAAGCAACAATGCTGTCAATGCACCTTATCCTCGCCACAATGCCTCTTTGACCAGCAAAAGCCTTTAATACCCTTATGCCAGCCACGAATCCCCACTATAACCAAAATGCCCTCACTTCCTCCTTTGCCAGTTACAATGACCTCCATGCCAGCCAGAATGCCCTTAATTTCCTTTTAGCCAAGCACAATATCCCCAAGGCAACCACAAAGCCCTCATGCCAGCCATAATTCCACATTCCAGCCACAATGGCAGATACAATGTACTTAATCCCGGAAACAATACTCCTTATGCCAGCCACATTGCCAAAACGACAACCACAAACCTCCAATGCCCGTATACCAACCATATTGCCTCCATGACAGCCAAAATGTCCTCACATCCCCTTTTGCGAGAAACAACACCATCCATGCCAGTCACAACGCCCTCACTTCACCCTTGGCCAAAAACAATGACAACCACAAAGCCCCCATGCCAGCCACAATAACACCCGATATGTCTATTATTCCAGTCAAAATGCCACCATAACAGCCAGTAACAATGCTGCCAATGCCCCTTATGCCAACCACAATGACAGCTACATATAATCAATGCCCATATTACAGACAAAATGCTCTCATTTGCTAAAACAAAGCCCTTCATGCCAGCTACAATGTACTCATTTACTCTTTGTCAACCACAATGTCCACATGACAGTCACAAATCCCTATGCCAGCAATGATGGCACATGTCAGCCACAATGCCCTCCACGACAGTCACAATGCCATTATTAGCCTATGCAAACTAGAATGGCCTTGTTCTAACTATAATGCCGCTAATTTAAGCCACAATGCCCACATAACACCCGCTATATGCCTTATTCCATCTGGAATACTCCAACGCCAGCCATAATGGCTCCCATTCAAGCAACAATGCCTAAAAGCAAGCCATAATACTCCTATAAGAGCCACTTTGAACCCATTTTACCCACAATGTCCCTTATACCGGCTACAATATCTCCATGACAGCCAAAATGTCCTCTATGCCAGCCAAAATGCCCTCATTTCTGCTTTTGCCAGTCATAATGCTCCATGACAGCCACAGTTACCTCATTTCTCTCAATGCCGGCCACAGGGCCCTCCATACCTGCCACAATGCCCACATGACAGCAAAAATTTCCTATTGGGAAAGGGGAGATGGTGATGAATGTGTATGTTAGAATGTAAATGTAGTAAATCCATGTGTAGAATGCAAAGGCATTTACAATGCCCTGAAATATCTGTAGCCAATATATGTACTACTAGACATGTATTCTTATATACTAGGAAGGTATTACCACACCTCTGAAAGTCCAGAGCTAGAAACTAGCCTGATAATTATCAGTAATTAATAATAATATTAATTACCAGTTCTCTGATTCCTCTATTGCCGCTGACTGGAGGATTCCATATCTTGCTTCTTTTCATTTTCAAATAGACACCTAGAAAAAAAAAAAGAGGTGTGATAATACGTTCCTGGTATATGCTATAGATGTATTGGATCAGTAAAGAGATGTTAGTGTGCCTAGTTTCTCATAAAACAAAAGTAATTTTTATAGGGCAATTGAACCCTTTCTGGGATACCTTCTGATGAGCCAAACTAGAGATCCCACCTGAAGAATTAATATCCAAGAATCTGCAACGACCACCCCATCCTGACTAGAAGCCACAAGTAGCATAGAAATGTCTCTGACCACATTCCCTAATTTACTCACCAATCACATTCTCAAGAATATCCTACAAGAACAATTACTATCGAAAAAAAAAACTTTTGCAAACCACAACCAAACACAACCTGACCAGGGAAATGCAACTCAAAATCATTTTATTATCAAAACTGTGTGTATTATTTCTATCACACCTACTTTACGCAATGATAATACTGTCAAGAGTAATTTTATCAACATTTATTAGCCCCACAAAAGACTGAAAACATACTTTTACCCAAAAGTATAAGTAACCATTTCTCACTTAACTTATGTCTCCTGGAACAAAAACCCTTTTGAGTAAAGTTATTTTTTTCTTCTTTGCTCTCCTGAATTAAGAAGTCACGACAGTCACAATGTTCCAATCACAGCACAATGTCCGTTTGAGAACAACAATACCTAAAAAGCTGCAGTACCTGCCACAAAGTCCTCAGTGCCAACCACCTTTCCCCATGACAACCACAATGCCTTTAATGAACCCTATGAAAGTCACAATACCTGCTAGGCCAACCAAAATTCCCACATGACAACCAGAGTGCCCTCTATACCAGCCACAATACCCCAATAAAAGCCACAATGCTCTTCAGGCCAGCCATAATGCCCCCATAACACCCACAAAGTACCTTATGCCATCTACTATGCCCCATGCCAGCCACCAGGTTCTTATAAGAGCCACTATGCCTTATGCCAGCCATATTGCCTCCTTTTAAGTCACAATCAACTCTCTTCCATGCAATAATCAATGCCCTTTAAGCCAGCCCCTATGCCCAAGTGGTATTTAAAAACTGGCAATATCCCTTTACGAGCCACTATGCCGCAATAAAAAGCAACAATGCGCTCACTTCCCCCTTTGCCAACTAGCACATGACAGATACAAATCCCCATGCTAGCCATGACACCTGCCAGACACAATGCCCTCATGACCCCTGCTGTCCTTTATCCCAGTTAAAATGCCTTCAATGTTAGCCACAATTTCATTCATGCCAGCCACAATGCTAACTAACCACAAAAACACCATGACAGTCAAAGTACCCCGTGACACCCAACATGCTTATATGAAATCACCAATATCCCATATCCAAACCAAAATGCCCCCATTACAGCTACAATGTCCCCAGTATCCTTTATACCTCTCACAATTCCCCTTATTCCAGACACATTGCCCTCAATGCCCCCCTTAGCCAACCGCAATAAAACCATGACAACAACAATGGCCTCAGTGCCCCAATGACAACTATAATGCCCTATAACAGTCCAAAAAGTCATCTTGCCAGCCACAATGACTCCATGAAATTTACTAACCCCCCATCTGCAATATTCCTTATCTCCTCAAAATGCCCTCATGACATCCACAATGTTCATAATCCCAGTCACAATACCCCATGAAACTCACAAAAAAGCCCACATGAGAGCCACAGTGCCCATGACAGAAACTATTGCCCTACAATGGCCAAAATGCCCCAATGACAACTACAATGCTCTCATTGCCCATTTTACCAGCCACAATGCCCACATAAATACCTCAATGCCCTCCATGCCAGCCATAATACCTTCATAACTATTAAAATGCCCCCATGACAGCCACACTAAATTAGAATTCCTCAGACAACTGCAATAAGCTTAATGATCCTCTAATCAGTCTCATTGCCCCATTAAGACCATCATATCCTTTATACCAGCTATAGTGCTCCATGCCATCAAAAACTCATATTTTCCAGTCACAATGCTCACCATAAGAGCCAATATGCCACCATGACACCCACAATATCTCTTTTCTGAGCCACTATGTCCTTATTACAGCCACAATTAAATTCATGCCAGCCAGAATGCCCTCATTTCCACCTTTCCAGAAGGAAAGTCTCCATACCACCCACAATGCCCCTGTGCAATCTACAATGCCAAAATGACAACAGCTATATCCATTTTCCCAGTCACAAATCCCCCATGCCAGCCACAATGTACTTTATTAAAGCAACAATGCTGTCAATGCACCTTATCCTCGCCACAATGCCTCTTTGACCAGCAAAAGCCTTTAATACCCTTATGCCAGCCACGAATCCCCACTATAACCAAAACGCCCTCACTTCCTCCTTTGCCAGTTACAATGACCTCCATGCCAGCCAGAATGCCCTTAATTTCCTTTTAGCCAACCACAATATCCCCAAGGCAACCACAAAGCCCTCATGCCAGCCATAATTCCACATTCCAGCCACAATGCCAGATACAATGTACTTAATCCCGGAAACAATACTCCTTATGCCAGCCACATTGCCAAAACGACAACCACAAACCTCCAATGCCCGTATACCAACCATATTGCCTCCATGACAGCCAAAATGTCCTCACATCCCCTTTTGCGAGAAACAATACCATCCATGCCAGTCACAACGCCCTCACTTCACCCTTGGCCAAAAACAATGACAACCACAAAGCCCCCATGCCAGCCACAATAACACCCGATATGTCTATTATTCCAGTCAAAATGCCACCATAACAGCCAGTAACAATGCTGCCAATGCCCCTTATGCCAACCACAATGACAGCTACATATAATCAATGCCCATATGACAGACAAAATGCTCTCATTTGCTAAAACAAAGCCCTTCATGCCAGCTACAATGTACTCATTTATTCTTTGTCAACCACAATGTCCACATGACAGTCACAAATCCCTATGCCAGCAATGATGGCACATGTCAGCCACAATGCCCTCCACGACAGTCACAATGCCATTATTAGCCTATGCAAACTAGAATGGCCTTGTTCTAACTATAATGCCGCTAATTTAAGCCACAATTCCCACATAACACCCGCTATATGCCTTATTCCATCTGGAATACTCCAACGCCAGCCATAATGGCTCCCATTCAAGCAACAATGCCTAAATGCAAGCCATAATACTCCTATAAGAGCCACTTTGAACCCATTTTACCCACAATGTCCCTTATACCGGCTACAATATCTCCATGACAGCCAAAATGTCCTCTATGCCAGCCAAAATGCCCTCATTTCTGCTTTTGCCAGTCAGAATGCTCCATGACAGCCACAGTTACCTCATTTCTCTCAATGCCGGCCACAATGCCCACATGACAGCAAAAATTTCCTATTGGGAAAGGGGAGATGGTGATGAATGTGTATGTTAGAATGTAAATGCAGTAAATCCATGTGTAGAACGCAAAGGCATTTACAATGCCCTGAAATATCTGTAGCCAATATATGTACTACTAGACATGTATTCTTATATACTAGGAAGGTATTACCACACCTCTGAAAGTCCAGAGCTAGAAACTAGCCTGAAAATTATCAGTAATTAATAATAATATTAATTACCAGTTCTCTGATTCCTCTATTGCCGCTGACTGGAGGATTCCATATCTTGCTTCTTTTCATTTTCAAATAGACACCTAGAAAAAAAAAAAAAGAGGTGTGATAATACGTTCCTGGTATATGCTATAGATGTATTGGATCAGTAAAGAGATGTTAGTGTGCCTAGTTTCTCATAAAACAAAAGTAATTTTTATAGGGCATTTGAACCCTTTCTGGGATACCTTCTGATGAGCCAAACTAGAGATCCCACCTGAAGAATTAATATCCAAGAATCTGCAACGACCACCCCATCCTGACTAGAAGCCACAAGTAGCATAGAAATGTCTCTGACCACATTCCCTAATTTACTCACCAATCACATTCTCAAGAATATCCTACAAGAACAATTACTATCGAATAAAAAAACTTTTGCAAACCACAACCAAACACAACCTGACTAGGGAAATCCAACTCAAAATCATTTTATTATCAAAACTGTGTGTATTATTTCTATCACACCTACTTTACGCAATGATAATACTGTCAAGAGTAATTTTATCAACATTTATTAGCCCCACAAAAGACTGAAAACATACTTTTACCCAAAAGTATAAGTAACCATTTCTCACTTAACTTATGTCTCCTGGAACAAAAACCCTTTTGAGTAAAGTTATTTTTTTCTTCTTTGCTCTCCTGAATTAAGAAGTCACGACAGTCACAATGTTCCAATCACAGCACAATGTCCGTTTGAGAACAACAATACCTAAAAAGCTGCAGTACCTGCCACAAAGTCCTCAGTGCCAACCACCTTTCCCCATGACAACCACAATGCCTTTAATGAACCCTATGAAAGTCACAATACCTGCTAGGCCAACCAAAATTCCCACATGACAACCAGAGTGCCCTCTATACCAGCCACAATACCCCAATAAAAGCCACAATGCTCTTCAGGCCAGCCATAATGCCCCCATAACACCCACAAAGTACCTTATGCCATCTACTATGCCCCATGCCAGCCACCAGGTTCTTATAAGAGCCACTATGCCTTATGCCAGCCATATTGCCTCCTTTTAAGTCACAATCAACTCTCTTCCATGCAATAATCAATGCCCTTTAAGCCAGCCCCTATGCCCAAGTGGCATTTAAAAACTGGCAATATCCCTTTACGAGCCACTATGCCGCAATAAAAAGCAACAATGCGCTCACTTCCCCCTTTGCCAACTAGCACATGACAGATACAAATCCCCATGCTAGCCATGACACCTGCCAGACACAATGCCCTCATGACCCCTGCTGTCCTTTATCCCAGTTAAAATGCCTTCAATGTTAGCCACAATTTCATTCATGCCAGCCACAATGCTAACTAACCACAAAAACACCATGACAGTCAAAGTACCCCGTGACACCCAACATGCTTATATGAAATCACCAATATCCCATATCCAAACCAAAATGCCCCCATTACAGCTACAATGTCCCCAGTATCCTTTATACCTCTCACAATTCCCCTTATTCCAGACACATTGCCCTCAATGCCCCCCTTAGCCAACCATGACAACAACAATGGCCTCAGTGCCCCAATGACAACTATAATGCCCTATAACAGTCCAAAAAGTCATCTTGCCAGCCACAATGACTCCATGAAATTTACTAAACCCCCATCTGCAATATTCCTTATCTCCTCAAAATGCCCTCATGACATCCACAATGTTCATAATCCCAGTCACAATACCCCATGAAACTCACAAAAAAGCCCACATGAGAGCCACAGTGCCCATGACAGAAACTATTGCCCTACAATGGCCAAAATGCCCCAATGACAACTACAATGCTCTCATTGCCCATTTTACCAGCCACAATGCCCACATAAATACCTCAATGCCCTCCATGCCAGCCCTAATACCTTCATAACTATTAAAATGTCCCCATGACAGCCACACTGAATTAGAATTCCTCAAAGACAACTGCAATAAGCTTAATGATCCTCTAATCAGTCTCATTGCCCCATGAAGTCCATCATATCCTTTATACCAGCTATAGTGCTCCATGCCATCAAAAACTCATATTTTCCAGTCACAATGCTCACCATAAGAGCCAATATGCCACCATGACACCCACAATATCTCTTATCTGAGCCACTTGTCCTTATTACAGCCACAATTAAATTCATGCCAGCCAGAATGCCTTCATTTCCACCTTTCCAGAAGGAAAGTCTCCATACCACCCACAATGCCCCTGTGTAATCTACAATGCCAAAATGACAACAGCTATATCCATTTTCCAAGTCACAAATCCCCCATGCCAGCCACAATGACTCCATGAAATTTACTAAACCCCCATCTGCAATATTCCTTATCTCCTCAAAATGCCCTCATGACATCCACAATGTTCATAATCCCAGTCACAATACCCCATGAAACTCACAATAAAGCCCACATGAGAGCCACAGTGCCCATGACAGAAACTATTGCCCTACAATGGCCAAAATGCCCCAATGACAACTACAATGCTCTCATTGCCCATTTTACCAGCCACAATGCCCACATAAATACCTCAATGCCCTCCATGCCAGCCCTAATACCTTCATAACTATTAAAATGCCCCCATGACAGCCACACTGAATTAGAATTCCTCAGACAACTGCAATAAGCTTAATGATCCTCTAATCAGTCTCATTGCCCCATGAAGTCCATCATATCCTTTATACCAGCTGTAGTGCTCCATGCCATCAAAAACTCATATTTTCCAGTCACAATGCTCACCATAAGAGCCAATATGCCACCATGACACCCACAATATCTCTTATCTGAGCGACTATGTCCTTATTACAGCCACAATTAAATTCATGCCAGCCAGAATGCCCTCATTTCCACCTTTCCAGAAGGAAAGTCTCCATACCACCCACAATGCCCCTGTGCAATCTACAATGCCAAAATGACAACAGCTATATCCATTTTCCCAGTCACAAATCCCCCATGCCAGCCACAATGTACTTTATTAAAGCAACAATGCTGTCAATGCACCTTATCCTCTCCACAATGCCTCTTTGACCAGCAAAAGCCTTTAATACCCTTATGCCAGCCACGAATCCCCACTATAACCAAAATGCCCTCACTTCCTCCTTTGCCAGTTACAATGACCTCCATGCCAGCCAGAATGCCCTTAATTTCCTTTTAGCCAAGCACAATATCCCCAAGGCAACCACAAAGCCCTCATGCCAGCCATAATTCCACATTCCAGCCACAATGGCAGATACAATGTACTTAATCCCGGAAACAATACTCCTTATGCCAGCCACATTGCCAAAACGACAACCACAAACCTCCAATGCCCGTATACCAACCATATTGCCTCCATGACAGCCAAAATGTCCTCACATCCCCTTTTGCGAGAAACAACACCATCCATGCCAGTCACAACGCCCTCACTTCACCCTTGGCCAAAAACAATGACAACCACAAAGCCCCCATGCCAGCCACAATAACACCCGATATGTCTATTATTCCAGTCAAAATGCCACCATAACAGCCAGTAACAATGCTGCCAATGCCCCTTATGCCAACCACAATGACAGCTACATATAATCAATGCCCATATTACAGACAAAATGCTCTCATTTGCTAAAACAAAGCCCTTCATGCCAGCTACAATGTACTCATTTACTCTTTGTCAACCACAATGTCCACATGACAGTCACAAATCCCTATGCCAGCAATGATGGCACATGTCAGCCACAATGCCCTCCACGACAGTCACAATGCCATTATTAGCCTATGCAAACTAGAATGGCCTTGTTCTAACTATAATGCCGCTAATTTAAGCCACAATGCCCACATAACACCCGCTATATGCCTTATTCCATCTGGAATACTCCAACGCCAGCCATAATGGCTCCCATTCAAGCAACAATGCCTAAAAGCAAGCCATAATACTCCTATAAGAGCCACTTTGAACCCATTTTACCCACAATGTCCCTTATACCGGCTACAATATCTCCATGACAGCCAAAATGTCCTCTATGCCAGCCAAAATGCCCTCATTTCTGCTTTTGCCAGTCATAATGCTCCATGACAGCCACAGTTACCTCATTTCTCTCAATGCCGGCCACAGGGCCCTCCATACCTGCCACAATGCCCACATGACAGCAAAAATTTCCTATTGGGAAAGGGGAGATGGTGATGAATGTGTATGTTAGAATGTAAATGTAGTAAATCCATGTGTAGAATGCAAAGGCATTTACAATGCCCTGAAATATCTGTAGCCAATATATGTACTACTAGACATGTATTCTTATATACTAGGAAGGTATTACCACACCTCTGAAAGTCCAGAGCTAGAAACTAGCCTGATAATTATCAGTAATTAATAATAATATTAATTACCAGTTCTCTGATTCCTCTATTGCCGCTGACTGGAGGATTCCATATCTTGCTTCTTTTCATTTTCAAATAGACACCTAGAAAAAAAAAAAGAGGTGTGATAATACGTTCCTGGTATATGCTATAGATGTATTGGATCAGTAAAGAGATGTTAGTGTGCCTAGTTTCTCATAAAACAAAAGTAATTTTTATAGGGCAATTGAACCCTTTCTGGGATACCTTCTGATGAGCCAAACTAGAGATCCCACCTGAAGAATTAATATCCAAGAATCTGCAACGACCACCCCATCCTGACTAGAAGCCACAAGTAGCATAGAAATGTCTCTGACCACATTCCCTAATTTACTCACCAATCACATTCTCAAGAATATCCTACAAGAACAATTACTATCGAAAAAAAAAACTTTTGCAAACCACAACCAAACACAACCTGACCAGGGAAATGCAACTCAAAATCATTTTATTATCAAAATTGTGTGTATTATTTCTATCACACCTACTTTACGCAATGATAATACTTTCAAGAGTAATTTTATCAACATTTATTAGCCCCACAAAAGACTGAAGACATACTTTTACCCAAAAGTATAAGTAACCATTTCTCACTTAACTTATGCCTCCTGGAATAAAAACCCTTTTGAGTAAAGTTATTTTTTTCTTCTTTGCTCTCCTGAATTAAGAAGTCACGACAGTCACAATGTTCCAATCACAGCACAATGCCCAGTTTGAGAACAGCAATATCTAAAAAGCTGCAGTACCTGCCACAAAGTCCTCAGTGCCAACCACCTTTCCCCATGACAACCACAATGCCTTTAATGAACCCTATGAAAGTCACAATACCTGCTAGGCCAACCAAAATTCCCACATGACAACCAGAGTGCCCTCTATACCAGCCACAATACCCCAATAAAAGCCACAATGCTCTTCAGGCCAGCCATAATGCCCCCATAACACCCACAAAGTACCTTATGCCATCTACTATGCCCCATGCCAGCCACCAGGTTCTTATAAGAGCCACTATGCCTTATGCCAGCCATATTGCCTCCTTTTAAGTCACAATCAACTCTCTTCCATGCAATAATCAATGCCCTTTAAGCCAGCCCCTATGCCCAAGTGGTATTTAAAAACCGGCAATATCCCTTTACGAGCCACTATGCCGCAATAAAAAGCAACAATGCGCTCACTTCCCCCTTTGCCAACTAGCACATGACAGATACAAATCCCCATGCTAGCCATGACACCTGCCAGACACAATGCCCTCATGATCCCTGCTGTCCTTTATCCCAGTTAAAATGCCTTCAATGTTAGCCACAATTTCATTCATGCCAGCCACAATGCTAACTAACCACAAAAACACCATGACAGTCAAAGTACCCCGTGACACCCAACATGCTTATATGAAATCACCAATATCCCATATCCAAACCAAAATGCCCCCATTACAGCTACAATGTCCCCAGTATCCTTTATACCTCTCACAATTCCCCTTATTCCAGACACATTGCCCTCAATGCCCCCCTTAGCCAACCGCAATAAAACCATGACAACAACAATGGCCTCAGTGCCCCAATGACAACTATAATGCCCTATAACAGTCCAAAAAGTCATCTTGCCAGCCACAATGACTCCATGAAATTTACTAAACCCCCATCTGCAATATTCCTTATCTCCTCAAAATGCCCTCATGACATCCACAATGTTCATAATCCCAGTCACAATACCCCATGAAACTCACAAAAAAGCCCACATGAGAGCCACAGTGCCCATGACAGAAACTATTGCCCTACAATGGCCAAAATGCCCCAATGACAACTACAATGCTCTCATTGCCCATTTTACCAGCCACAATGCCCACATAAATACCTCAATGCCCTCCATGCCAGCCCTAATACCTTCATAACTATTAAAATGCCCCCATGACAGCCACACTGAATTAGAATTCCTCAAAGACAACTGCAATAAGCTTAATGATCCTTTAATCAGTCTCATTGCCCCATGAAGTCCATCATATCCTTTATACCAGCTATAGTGCTCCATGCCATCAAAAACTCATATTTTCCAGTCACAATGCTCACCATAAGAGCCAATATGCCACCATGACACCCACAATATCTCTTATCTGAGCCACTTGTCCTTATTACAGCCACAATTAAATTCATGCCAGCCAGAATGCCCTCATTTCCACCTTTCCAGAAGGAAAGTCTCCATACCACCCACAATGCCCCTGTGCAATCTACAATGCCAAAATGACAACAGCTATATCCATTTTCCCAGTCACAAATCCCCCATGCCAGCCACAATGACTCCATGAAATTTACTAAACCCCCATCTGCAATATTCCTTATCTCCTCAAAATGCCCTCATGACATCCACAATGTTCATAATCCCAGTGTAATGGCAGGAAGGAGGTGAAGGGAAAGTGAGCCCTAATCTACCCACCGCCCTGTCCCTGCCTACTTGCAACGACCCGCCCTAGGCGACGAGGTACAACTGGGCGGCGGTCCCTACGCTGGCTAAGTGCACAGGAAGACAAACAGGGAACACGCAAGGGAAGGGGCAGTAGCCACGGAACGCCACGAGGAAACGGGGCGGCGAACGAACAGTCAGGACCAGGACGAAGTGAGTACACCCGAGCAGGCACAGAGACAGAAGCAAGCCAGGGCAAGCAAGCAGGTCAAGCAGAACTGCAGCAAGGCAGAAGCACGGCAGAAGCAGGCTGGAGCAAGCAGCAGAGGCCAGGAATCCAAAAGAATTACAAGCACTGAGGGAGAGCACAGGGCAGGTAATAAAGGGCAGGGGGCGGAGCTAACTCCGAGAGACCAGGCCGCGATAGGCTCTCCCACTCCTGAGCCTGCCACCCTGGTTGGTGGGAGATGGTGTCAGTCGAGCAGGTCTGGCCTCAGGTGTGGATTGATTAATCCCAGGAGTATAGCTAGATGAAGTACCTGGCAGATCCCTAACAGTACTCCCCCTTTTATGAGGGGCCACCGGACCCTTACTAAGGGGACCCGGTTTAGTGGGGAAGAGGAGGTGGAACCTCCTGATCAATACCCCAGCATGAACATCACGGGCAGGTACCCAAGTCCTCTCCTCCGGCCCCTATCCTCTCCAATGGACCAGGTACTGGAGGGAGCCCTGGACCATCCTACTGTCCATAATCTTGGCCACCTCGAATTCCACCCCCTCAGGGGTGAGAACGGGAACAGGAGGTATCCTCGAGGGGGACCAGGACGGGGAGCAGCGTTTAAGGAGGGAGGCATGGAAGACGTCATGTATGCGAAAGGATGGGGGGAGCTCCAGACGGAAGGATACAGGGTTGAGGACTTCAATGATCTTATAAGGTCCAATAAATCGGGGAGCAAACTTCCTGGACGGGACCTTAAGGCGCAAGTTCCTGGACGACAACCAGACCAAATCCCCGACGACAAACCGGGGGTTAGCAGAACGTCTACTATCCGCCTGAATCTTTTGTGCGCTCTGGGACGCCTCTAGGTTCTTCTGAACCTGGGCCCAGACAGTGCACAGTTCCCGATGAACCTCCTCTACCTCAGGATTATTGGAACAACCAGGGGAGACGGAGGAGAACCTTGGGTTAAACCCGAAATTACAGAAAAACGGGGAGACACCTGACGAGTTACTGACCCGGTTATTCAGGGAAAATTCAGCAAGGGGAAGGAATGAGACCCAATCGAATTGACAGTCAGAGATGAAACACCTTAAATATTGTTCCAGGGATTGGTTGGTCCTTTCCGTTTGGCCATTAGTTTCGGGATGGAAGGCGGAGGAGAAGGACAGATCAATCTCCAACCTTTTACAAAAAGCTCTCCAAAATAAGGAAACAAATTGTACCCCTCTGTCAGAAACGATATTGACTGGGGCCCCATGGAGACGCAGGATGTGTTTCACAAACAAAGAAGCTAACGTCTTGGCGTTAGGTAGCTTCTTAAGGGGCACAAAGTGGCACATCTTGCTGAAGCGGTCGACTACCACCCACACCACCGACTTGCCCTGAGATGGAGGCAAATCGGTGATAAAATCCATGGAGATATGGGTCCAAGGTCTCTGGGGAATGGGCAAGGAACGTAGTAGGCCCGCAGGTCGGGACCTAGGGGTTTTGGACCTAGCGCAAACCTCACAAGCGGCGACGTAAGCCCTAACATCTTTAGGCAACCCAGGCCACCAATAGTTTCTGGTAATGAGGTGTTTGGTGCCCAAGATGCCAGGATGACCAGATAGAGCGGAGTCATGGTTTTCCCTGAGTACCCTCAGCCGGTATTGCAGGGGAACAAACAGTTTGTCCCCAGGGGCGTTCCCGGGAGCTGCACCCTGATCAGCCGCGATATCAGAAGCTAAATCAGAATCCGTGGCAGAGACGATTATACCAGGGGGTAAAATACAAGCGGGATCCTTCTCGGAAGGAGGATTGGCCATGAAACTACGTGACAGAGCGTCAGCCTTAATATTCTTGGACCCAGCCCTATAGGTAACCAAGAAATTAAATCTGGTAAAGAATAGTGCCCACCGAGCTTGTCTAGGATTAAGCCTCCGGGCCGATTCTAGGAAAACCAGATTCTTGTGATCCGTAAGGACCGTTACCTGGTGTCTGGCCCCCTCCAGGAAGTGCCGCCACTCCTCAAAAGCCCATTTAATGGCTAGAAGTTCGCGGTTACCAATATCATAGTTACTCTCCGTGGGCGAAAACTTCCTAGAGAAGTAAGCACAGGGGCGGAGATGGGTGAGGGAGCTGGTACCCTGGGACAAGACGGCCCCTACTCCCACCTCGGAAGCGTCAACCTCCACAATAAATGGCTCCTCTTGGTTGGGCTGAATCAGCACGGGGGCCGAGATAAAGCACTTCTTGAGAGTCTCAAAGGCCTGGACGGCCTCAGGGGGCCAATGGAGGACATCGGCACCCTTGCGGGTAAGGTCCGTAAGAGGCTTAGCGACGACCGAGAAGTTGGCAATAAATCTCCTGTAATAGTTGGCGAACCCTAAAAAACACTGTAACGCCTTAAGGGAGGCAGGTTGGACCCATTCCGCCACAGCTTGAACCTTGGCAGGGTCCATGCGGAATTCATGAGGAGTGAGGATTTGCCCTAAAAATGGTATCTCCTGTACCCCAAAGACACATTTTTCAGTCTTAGCAAACAGATTATTCTCCCGAAGGACCTGGAGCACCTTCCTGACATGCTCCACGTGGGAGGACCAGTCCTTGGAAAACACCAGTATGTCATCAAGGTACACAACAAGAAAATTACCCAGGTACTCTCTCAGGATTTCATTAATAAAATTCTGGAAGACAGCAGGGGCATTACACAACCCAAAGGGCATGACCAGGTATTCGAAATGACCCTCGGGTGTGTTGAACGCAGTTTTCCACTCATCCCCCTCTTTGATGCGGATAAGGTTATATGCCCCCCGTAGATCGAACTTAGAAAACCATTGGGCTCCCTGAACCTGATTAAAAAGATCCGGAATCAAAGGAAGTGGGTACTGGTTCCTTACGGTGACCTTATTCAGGTTACGATAATCAATGCACGGCCTAAGACCACCATCCTTCTTCCCCACGAAGAAGAAGCCAGCACCTACAGGAGAAGTCGAGGGGCGAATGAAACCCTTGGCCAGGCATTCTTGGATATACACCCTCATCGCTTCACGTTCAGGACATGAAAGATTAAATATCCTACCCTTAGGAAGCTTGGCACCAGGCACCAAATCGATAGCGCAATCGTAATCTCTATGGGGGGGCAACACCTCGGAGGCCTCCTTAGAAAACACATCGGCGAAGTCCTGAACAAACTCAGGAAGCGTGTTTACCTCCTCCCGGGGAGAAATAGTGTTAACAGAAAGACATGACATAAGACATTCATTACCCCATTTGGTGAGATCCCCAGTATTCCAATCAAATGTGGGATTATGCAACTGCAACCAGGGAAGACCTAATACCAGATCAGACGATAATCCCTGCATCACCAGTACAGAGCACTGCTCCAAATGCATGGAGCCAACCAGGAGTTCAAAAACAGGAGTATGCTGAGTAAAATAACCATTAGCAAGAGGAGTGGAGTCGATTCCTACTACAGGGATAGGATAAGGTAAATCAATACAAGGCATCTTTAGAGACATAGCAAAATCCACAGACATGATATTAGCAGATGAGCCAGAATCCACGAAAGCACTGCCCGTGGCAGACCGGCCAGCAAACGAGACCTGAAAGGGAAGCAAAATTTTATTGCGTTTCACATTAACGGGAAATACCTGTGCGCCCAAGTGACCTCCCCGATGATCACTTAGGCGCGGAAGTTTTCCGGCTTCTTATTCTTGCGCCTGGGGCAGGTGTTCAGTAGATGCTTGTCGTCCCCACAGTAGAAGCAGAGACCATTCATTCTGCGAAACTCTCTACGTTGTCGAGGGGACATGGAGGCCCCGAGTTGCATAGGTACCTCCGAGTCCTCCGTGGAGGGGCGAGGAGACGGGACCTCGGGGGGAATCACAGAAAAGTCAGAGGGGAGCACACTGAAGCGTTCAAGCTGACGTTCCCTGAGACGTCGGTCAAGTCGTACTGCTAGGGCCATAACCTGGTCAAGGGAGTCAGGCGAGGGGTAGCTAACCAGCAGATCCTTCAGGGCGTCAGATAATCCTAACCTAAACTGGCACCTTAGGGCCGGATCGTTCCACTGAGAAGCTACGCACCACTTCCTAAAATCAGAACAGTATTCCTCAACCGGTCTCCTACCCTGACGTAAGGTCACCAGCTGACTCTCGGCTAAAGCAGTCCTGTCAGTCTCGTCGTAAATGAGTCCGAGGGCAGAGAAAAAACGATCAACAGAGGAAAGTTCAGGGGCGTCAGGAGCCAAGGAGAAGGCCCACTCTTGGGGCCCTTCCTGGAGTCGGGATATGATGATACCCACCCGCTGGTTCTCGGAACCTGAGGAGTGGGGCTTTAGGCGGAAATACAGTCTGCAACTCTCCCGGAAGGAGAGAAACGTCTTACGGTCCCCTGAAAACCGGTCAGGTAACTTGAGGTCGGGTTCTAGAGGTGAGGTGAGGGGTACTACTAAAGCAGCGTCACCCTGATTGACCCTTTGGGCCAGGGCCTGGACCTGTAGGGAGAGGCCCTGCATCTGCTGGGTCAGGGTCTCAAGGGGGTCCATGATAGCGTCAGCGTAGGAGAAATGGTAGACTAGGTAAGGGCTTGTAATTATGTAATGGCAGGAAGGAGGTGAAGGGAAAGTGAGCCCTAATCTACCCACCGCCCTGTCCCTGCCTACTTGCAACGACCCGCCCTAGGCGACGAGGTACAACTGGGCGGCGGTCCCTACGCTGGCTAAGTGCACAGGAAGACAAACAGGGAACACGCAAGGGAAGGGGCAGTAGCCACGGAACGCCACGAGGAAACGGGGCGGCGAACGAACAGTCAGGACCAGGACGAAGTGAGTACACCCGAGCAGGCACAGAGACAGAAGCAAGCCAGGGCAAGCAAGCAGGTCAAGCAGAACTGCAGCAAGGCAGAAGCACGGCAGAAGCAGGCTGGAGCAAGCAGCAGAGGCCAGGAATCCAAAAGAATTACAAGCACTGAGGGAGAGCACAGGGCAGGTAATAAAGGGCAGGGGGCGGAGCTAACTCCGAGAGACCAGGCCGCGATAGGCTCTCCCACTCCTGAGCCTGCCACCCTGGTTGGTGGGAGATGGTGTCAGTCGAGCAGGTCTGGCCTCAGGTGTGGATTGATTAATCCCAGGAGTATAGCTAGATGAAGTACCTGGCAGATCCCTAACACCCAGTCACAATACCCCATGAAACTCACAATAAAGCCCACATGAGAGCCACAGTGCCCATGACAGAAACTATTGCCCTACAATGGCCAAAATGCCCCAATGACAACTACAATGCTCTCATTGCCCATTTTACCAGCCACAATGCCCACATAAATACCTCAATGCCCTCCATGCCAGCCCTAATACCTTCATAACTATTAAAATGCCCCCATGACAGCCAAACTGAATTAGAATTCCTCAAAGACAACTGTAATAAGCTTAATGATCCTCTAATCAGTCTAATTGCCCCATGAAGTCAATCATATCCTTTATAGCAGCTATAGTGCTCCATGCCATCAAAAACTCATATTTTCCAGTCACAATGCTCACCATAAGAGCCAATATGCCACCATGACACCCACAATATCTCTTTTCTGAGCCACTATGTCCTTATTACCGCCACAATTAAATTCATGCCAGCCAGAATGCCCTCATTTCCACCTTTCCAGAAGGAAAGTCTCCATACCACCCACAATGCCCCTGTGCAATCTACAATGCCAAAATGACAACAGCTATATTTATATCCATTTTCCCAGTCACAAATCCCCCATGCCAGCCACAATGTACTTTATTAAAGCAACAATGCTGTCAATGCACCTTATCCTCGCCACAATGCCTCTTTGACCAGCAAAAGCCTTTAATACCCTTATGCCAGCCACGAATCCCCACTATAACCAAAATGCCCTCACTTCCTCCTTTGCCAGTTACAATGACCTCCATGCCAGCCAGAATGCCCTTAATTTCCTTTTAGCCAACCACAATATCCCCAAGGCAACCACAAAGCCCTCATGCCAGCCATAATTCCACATTCCAGCCACAATGCCAGATACAATGTACTTAATCCCGGAAACAACACTCCTTATGCCAGCCACATTGCCAAAACGACAACCACAAACCTCCAATGCCCGTATACCAACCATATTGCCTCCATGACAGCCAAAATGTCCTCACATCCCCTTTTGCGAGAAACAATACCATCCATGCCAGTCACAACGCCCTCACTTCACCCTTGGCCAAAAACAATGACAACCACAAAGCCCCCATGCCAGCCACAATAACACCCGATATGTCTATTATTCCAGTCAAAATGCCACCATAACAGCCAGTAAAAATGCTGCCAATGCCCCTTATGCCAACCACAATGACAGCTACATATAATCAATGCCCATATGACAGACAAAATGCTCTCATTTGCTAAAACAAAGCCCTTCATGCCAGCTACAATGTACTCATTTATTCTTTGTCAACCACAATGTCCACATGACAGTCACAAATCCCTATGCCAGCAATGATGGCACATGTCAGCCACAATGCCCTCCACAACAGTCACAATGCCATTATTAGCCTATGCAAACTAGAATGGCCTTGTTCTAACTATAATGCCGCTAATTTAAGCCACAATGCCCACATAACACCCGCTATATGCCTTATTCCATCTGGAATACTCCAACGCCAGCCATAATGGCTCCCATTCAAGCAACAATGCCTAAATGCAAGCCATAATACTCCTATAAGAGCCACTTTGAACCCATTTTACCCACAATGTCCCTTATACCGGCTACAATATCTCCATGACAGCCAAAATGTCCTCTATGCCAGCCAAAATGCCCTCATTTCTGCTTTTGCCAGTCAGAATGCTCCATGACAGCCACAGTTACCTCATTTCTCTCAATGCCGGCCACAGGGCCCTCCATACCTGCCACAATGCCCACATGGCAGCAAAAATTTCCTATTGGGAAAGGGGAGATGGTGATGAATGTGTATGTTAGAATGTAAATGCAGTAAATACATGTGTAGAACGCAAAGGCATTTACAATGCCCTGAAATATCTGTAGCCAATATATGTACTACTAGACATGTATTCTTATATACTAGGAAGGTATTACCACACCTCTGAAAGTCCAGAGCTAGAAACTAGCCTGAAAATTATCAGTAATTAATAATAATATTAATTACCAGTTCTCTGATTCCTCTATTGCCGCTGACTGGAGGATTCCATATCTTGCTTCTTTTCATTTTCAAATAGACACCTAGAAAAAAAAAAAAAGAGGTGTGATAATACGTTCCTGGTATATGCTATAGATGTATTGGATCAGTAAAGAGATGTTAGTGTGCCTAGTTTCTCATAAAACAAAAGTAATTTTTATAGGGCATTTGAACCCTTTCTGGGATACCTTCTGATGAGCCAAACTAGAGATCCCACCTGAAGAATTAATATCCAAGAATCTGCAACGACCACCCCATCCTGACTAGAAGCCACAAGTAGCATAGAAATGTCTCTGACCACATTCCCTAATTTACTCACCAATCACATTCTCAAGAATATCCTACAAGAACAATTACTATCGAATAAAAAAACTTTTGCAAACCACAACCAAACACAACCTGACCAGGGAAATCCAACTCAAAATCATTTTATTATCAAAACTGTGTGTATTATTTCTATCACACCTACTTTACGCAATGATAATACTGTCAAGAGTAATTTTATCAACATTTATTAGCCCCACAAAAGACTGAAAACATACTTTTACCCAAAAGTATAAGTAACCATTTCTCACTTAACTTATGTCTCCTTGAACAAAAACCCTTTTGAGTAAAGTTATTTTTTTCTTCTTTGCTCTCCTGAATTAAGAAGTCACGACAGTCACAATGTTCCAATCACAGCACAATGTCCGTTTGAGAACAACAATACCTAAAAAGCTGCAGTACCTGCCACAAAGTCCTCAGTGCCAACCACCTTTCCCCATGACAACCACAATGCCTTTAATGAACCCTATGAAAGTCACAATACCTGCTAGGCCAACCAAAATTCCCACATGACAACCAGAGTGCCCTCTATACCAGCCACAATACCCCAATAAAAGCCACAATGCTCTTCAGGCCAGCCATAATGCCCCCATAACACCCACAAAGTACCTTATGCCATCTACTATGCCCCATGCCAGCCACCAGGTTCTTATAAGAGCCACTATGCCTTATGCCAGCCATATTGCCTCCTTTTAAGTCACAATCAACTCTCTTCCATGCAATAATCAATGCCCTTTAAGCCAGCCCCTATGCCAAAGTGGTATTTAAAAACTGGCAATATCCCTTTACGAGCCACTATGCCGCAATAAAAAGCAACAATGCGCTCACTTCCCCCTTTGCCAACTAGCACATGACAGATACAAATCCCCATGCTAGCCATGACACCTGCCAGACACAATGCCCTCATGACCCCTGCTGTCCTTTATCCCAGTTAAAATGCCTTCAATGTTAGCCACAATTTCATTCATGCCAGCCACAATGCTAACTAACCACAAAAACACCATGACAGTCAAAGTACCCCGTGACACCCAACATGCTTATATGAAATCACCACTATCCCATATCCAAACCAAAATGCCCCCATTACAGCTACAATGTCCCCAGTATCCTTTATACCTCTCACAATTCCCCTTATTCCAGACACATTGCCGTCAATGCCCCCCTTAGCCAACCGCAATAAAACCATGACAACAACAATGGCCTCAGTGCCCCAATGACAACTATAATGCCCTATAACAGTCCAAAAAGTCATCTTGCCAGCCACAATGACTCCATGAAATTTACTAAACCCCCATCTGCAATATTCCTTATCTCCTCAAAATGCCCTCATGACATCCACAATGTTCATAATCCCAGTCACAATACCCCATGAAACTCACAAAAAAGCCCACATGAGAGCCACAGTGCCCATGACAGAAACTATTGCCCTACAATGGCCAAAATGCCCCAATGACAACTACAATGCTCTCATTGCCCATTTTACCAGCCACAATGCCCACATAAATACCTCAATGCCCTCCATGCCAGCCCTAATACCTTCATAACTATTAAAATGTCCCCATGACAGCCACACTGAATTAGAATTCCTCAAAGACAACTGCAATAAGCTTAATGATCCTCTAATCAGTCTCATTGCCCCATGAAGTCCATCATATCCTTTATACCAGCTATAGTGCTCCATGCCATCAAAAACTCATATTTTCCAGTCACAATGCTCACCATAAGAGCCAATATGCCACCATGACACCCACAATATCTCTTATCTGAGCCACTTGTCCTTATTACAGCCACAATTAAATTCATGCCAGCCAGAATGCCTTCATTTCCACCTTTCCAGAAGGAAAGTCTCCATACCACCCACAATGCCCCTGTGTAATCTACAATGCCAAAATGACAACAGCTATATCCATTTTCCAAGTCACAAATCCCCCATGCCAGCCACAATGACTCCATGAAATTTACTAAACCCCCATCTGCAATATTCCTTATCTCCTCAAAATGCCCTCATGACATCCACAATGTTCATAATCCCAGTCACAATACCCCATGAAACTCACAATAAAGCCCACATGAGAGCCACAGTGCCCATGACAGAATCTATTGCCCTACAATGGCCAAAATGCCCCAATGACAACTACAATGCTCTCATTGCCCATTTTACCAGCCACAATGCCCACATAAATACCTCAATGCCCTCCATGCCAGCCCTAATACCTTCATAACTATTAAAATGCCCCCATGACAGCCACATTGAATTAGAATTCCTCAAAGACAACTGTAATAAGCTTAATGATCCTCTAATCAGTCTAATTGCCCCATGAAGTCAATCATATCCTTTATACCAGCTATAGTGCTCCATGCCATCAAAAACTCATATTTTCCAGTCACAATGCTCACCATAAGAGCCAATATGCCACCATGACACCCACAATATCTCTTTTCTGACCCACTATGTCCTTATTACAGCCACAATTAAATTCATGCCAGCCAGAATGCCCTCATTTCCACCTTTCCAGAAGGAAAGTCTCCATACCACCCACAATGCCTCTGTGCAATCTACAATGCCAAAATGACAACAGCTATATCCATTTTCCCAGTCACAAATCCCCCATGCCAGCCAGAATGTACTTTATTAAAGCAACAATGCTGTCAATGCACCTTATCCTCGCCACAATGCCTCTTTGACCAGCAAAAGCCTTTAATACCCTTATGCCAGCCAGGAATCCCCACTATAACCAAAATGCCCTCACTTCCTCCTTTGCCAGTTACAATGACCTCCATGCCAGCCAGAATGCCCTTAATTTCCTTTTAGCCAACCACAATATCCCCAAGGCAACCACAAAGCCCTCATGCCAGCCATAATTCCACATTCCAGCCACAATGCCAGATACAATGTACTTAATCCCGGAAACAATACTCCTTATGCCAGCCACATTGCCAAAACGACAACCACAAACCTCCAATGCCCGTATACCAACCATATTGCCTCCATGACAGCCAAAATGTCCTCACATCCCCTTTTGCGAGAAACAATACCATCCATGCCAGTCACAACGCCCTCACTTCACCCTTGGCCAAAAACAATGACAACCACAAAGCCCCCATGCCAGCCACAATAACACCCGATATGTCTATTATTCCAGTCAAAATGCCACCATAACAGCCAGTAAAAATGCTGCCAATGCCCCTTATGCCAACCACAATGACAGCTACATATAATCAATGCCCATATGACAGACAAAATGCTCTCATTTGCTAAAACAAAGCCCTTCATGCCAGCTACAATGTACTCATTTATTCTTTGTCAACCACAATGTCCACATGACAGTCACAAATCCCTATGCCAGCAATGATGGCACATGTCAGCCACAATGCCCTCCACGACAGTCACAATGCCATTATTAGCCTATGCAAACTAGAATGGCCTTGTTCTAACTATAATGCCGCTAATTTAAGCCACAATGCCCACATAACACCCGCTATATGCCTTATTCCATCTGGAATACTCCAACGCCAGCCATAATGGCTCCCATTCAAGCAACAATGCCTAAATGCAAGCCATAATACTCCTATAAGAGCCACTTTGAACCCATTTTACCCACAATGTCCCTTATACCGGCTACAATATCTCCATGACAGCCAAAATGTCCTCTATGCCAGCCAAAATGCCCTCATTTCTGCTTTTGCCAGTCAGAATGCTCCATGACAGCCACAGTTACCTCATTTCTCTCAATGCCGGCCACAGGGCCCTCCATACCTGCCACAATGCCCACATGGCAGCAAAAATTTCCTATTGGGAAAGGGGAGATGGTGATGAATGTGTATGTTAGAATGTAAATGCAGTAAATACATGTGTAGAACGCAAAGGCATTTACAATGCCCTGAAATATCTGTAGCCAATATATGTACTACTAGACATGTATTCTTATATACTAGGAAGGTATTACCACACCTCTGAAAGTCCAGAGCTAGAAACTAGCCTGAAAATTATCAGTAATTAATAATAATATTAATTACCAGTTCTCTGATTCCTCTATTGCCGCTGACTGGAGGATTCCATATCTTGCTTCTTTTCATTTTCAAATAGACACCTAGAAAAAAAAAAAAAGAGGTGTGATAATACGTTCCTGGTATATGCTATAGATGTATTGGATCAGTAAAGAGATGTTAGTGTGCCTAGTTTCTCATAAAACAAAAGTAATTTTTATAGGGCATTTGAACCCTTTCTGGGATACCTTCTGATGAGCCAAACTAGAGATCCCACCTGAAGAATTAATATCCAAGAATCTGCAACGACCACCCCATCCTGACTAGAAGCCACAAGTAGCATAGAAATGTCTCTGACCACATTCCCTAATTTACTCACCAATCACATTCTCAAGAATATCCTACAAGAACAATTACTATCGAATAAAAAAACTTTTGCAAACCACAACCCATCACAACCTGACCAGGGAAATCCAACTCAAAATCATTTTATTATCAAAACTGTGTGTATTATTTCTATCACACCTACTTTACGCAATGATAATACTGTCAAGAGTAATTTTATCAACATTTATTAGCCCCACAAAAGACTGAAAACATACTTTTACCCAAAAGTATAAGTAACCATTTCTCACTTAACTTATGTCTCCTGGAACAAAAACCCTTTTGAGTAAAGTTATTTTTTTCTTCTTTGCTCTCCTGAATTAAGAAGTCACGACAGTCACAATGTTCCAATCACAGCACAATGTCCGTTTGAGAACAACAATACCTAAAAAGCTGCAGTACCTGCCACAAAGTCCTCAGTGCCAACCACCTTTCCCCATGACAACCACAATGCCTTTAATGAACCCTATGAAAGTCACAATACCTGCTAGGCAAACCAAAATTCCCACATGACAACCAGAGTGCCCTCTATACCAGCCACAATACCCCAATAAAAGCCACAATGCTCTTCAGGCCAGCCATAATGCCCCCATAACACCCACAAAGTACCTTATGCCATCTACTATGCCCCATGCCAGCCACCAGGTTCTTATAAGAGCCACTATGCCTTATGCCAGCCATATTGCCTCCTTTTAAGTCACAATCAACTCTCTTCCATGCAATAATCAATGCCCTTTAAGCCAGCCCCTATGCCCAAGTGGTATTTAAAAACTGGCAATATCCCTTTACGAGCCACTATGCCGCAATAAAAAGCAACAATGCGCTCACTTCCCCCTTTGCCAACTAGCACATGACAGATACAAATCCCCATGCTAGCCATGACACCTGCCAGACACAATGCCCTCATGACCCCTGCTGTCCTTTATCCCAGTTAAAATGCCTTCAATGTTAGCCACAATTTCATTCATGCCAGCCACAATGCTAACTAACCACAAAAACACCATGACAGTCAAAGTACCCCGTGACACCCAACATGCTTATATGAAATCACCACTATCCCATATCCAAACCAAAATGCCCCCATTACAGCTACAATGTCCCCAGTATCCTTTATACCTCTCACAATTCCCCTTATTCCAGACACATTGCCCTCAATGCCCCCCTTAGCCAACCGCAATAAAACCATGACAACAACAATGGCCTCAGTGCCCCAATGACAACTATAATGCCCTATAACAGTCCAAAAAGTCATCTTGCCAGCCACAATGACTCCATGAAATTTACTAAACCCCCATCTGCAATATTCCTTATCTCCTCAAAATGCCCTCATGACATCCACAATGTTCATAATCCCAGTCACAATACCCCATGAAACTCACAAAAAAGCCCACATGAGAGCCACAGTGCCCATGACAGAAACTATTGCCCTACAATGGCCAAAATGCCCCAATGACAACTACAATGCTCTCATTGCCCATTTTACCAGCCACAATGCACACATAAATACCTCAATGCCCTCCATGCCAGCCCTAATACCTTCATAACTATTAAAATGTCCCCATGACAGCCACACTGAATTAGAATTCCTCAAAGACAACTGCAATAAGCTTAATGATCCTCTAATCAGTCTCATTGCCCCATGAAGTCCATCATATCCTTTATACCAGCTATAGTGCTCCATGCCATCAAAAACTCATATTTTCCAGTCACAATGCTCACCATAAGAGCCAATATGCCACCATGACACCCACAATATCTCTTATCTGAGCCACTTGTCCTTATTACAGCCACAATTAAATTCATGCCAGCCAGAATGCCTTCATTTCCACCTTTCCAGAAGGAAAGTCTCCATACCACCCACAATGCCCCTGTGTAATCTACAATGCCAAAATGACAACAGCTATATCCATTTTCCAAGTCACAAATCCCCCATGCCAGCCACAATGACTCCATGAAATTTACTAAACCCCCATCTGCAATATTCCTTATCTCCTCAAAATGCCCTCATGACATCCACAATGTTCATAATCCCAGTCACAATACCCCATGAAACTCACAATAAAGCCCACATGAGAGCCACAGTGCCCATGACAGAAACTATTGCCCTACAATGGCCAAAATGCCCCAATGACAACTACAATGCTCTCATTGCCCATTTTACCAGCCACAATGCCCACATAAATACCTCAATGCCCTCCATGCCAGCCCTAATACCTTCATAACTATTAAAATGCCCCCATGACAGCCACACTAAATTAGAATTCCTCAGACAACTGCAATAAGCTTAATGATCCTCTAATCAGTCTCATTGCCCCATGAAGTCCATCATATCCTTTATACCAGCTATAGTGCTCCATGCCATCAAAAACTCATATTTTCCAGTCACAATGCTCACCATAAGAGCCAATATGCCACCATGACACCCACAATATCTCTTATCTGAGCCACTATGTCCTTATTACAGCCACAATTAAATTCATGCCAGCCAGAATGCCCTCATTTCCACCTTTCCAGAAGGAAAGTCTCCATACCACCCACAATGCCCCTGTGCAATCTACAATGCCAAAATGACAACAGCTATATCCATTTTCCCAGTCACAAATCCCCCATGCCAGCCACAATGTACTTTATTAAAGCAACAATGCTGTCAATGCACCTTATCCTCGCCACAATGCCTCTTTGACCAGCAAAAGCCTTTAATACCCTTATCCCAGCCAGGAATCCCCACTATAACCAAAATGCCCTCACTTCCTCCTTTGCCAGTTACAATGACCTCCATGCCAGCCAGAATGCCCTTAATTTCCTTTTAGCCAAGCACAATATCACCAAGGCAACCACAAAGCCCTCATGCCAGCCATAATTCCACATTCCAGCCACAATGCCAGATACAATGTACTTAATCCCGGAAACAATACCCCTTATGCCAGCCACATTGCCAAAACGACAACCACAAACCTCCAATGCCCGTATACCAACCATATTGCCTCCATGACAGCCAAAATGTCCTCACATCCCCTTTTGCGAGAAACAATACCATCCATGCCAGTCACAACGCCCTCACTTCACCCTTGGCCAAAAACAATGACAACCACAAAGCCCCCATGCCAGCCACAATAACACCCGATATGTCTATTATTCCAGTCAAAATGCCACCATAACAGCCAGTAACAATGCTGCCAATGCCCCTTATGCCAACCACAATGACAGCTACATATAATCAATGCCCATATTACAGACAAAATGCTCTCATTTGCTAAAACAAAGCCCTTCATGCCAGATACAATGTACTCATTTACTCTTTGTCAACCACAATGTCCACATGACAGTCACAAATCCCTATGCCAGCAATGATGGCACATGTCAGCCACAATGCCCTCCACGACAGTCACAATGCCATTATTAGCCTATGCAAACTAGAATGGCCTTGTTCTAACTATAATGCCGCTAATTTAAGCCACAATGCCCACATAACACCCGCTATATGCCTTATTCCATCTGGAATACTCCAACGCCAGCCATAATGGCTCCCATTCAAGCAACAATGCCTAAATGCAAGCCATAATACTCCTATAAGAGCCACTTTGAACCCATTTTACCCACAATTTCCCTTATACCGGCTACAATATCTCCATGACAGCCAAAATGTCCTCTTTGCCAGCCAAAATGCCCTCATTTCTGCTTTTGCCAGTCATAATGCTCAATGACAGCCACAGTTACCTCATTTCTCTCAATGCCGGCCAAAGGGCCCTCCATACCTGCCACAATGCCCACATGACAGCAAAAATTTCCTATTGGGAAAGGGGAGATGGTGATGAATGTGTATGATAGAATGTAAATGCAGTAAATCCATGTGTATAACGCAAAGGCATTTACAATGCCCTGAAATATCTGTAGCCAATATATGAACTACTAGACATGTATTCTTATATACTAGGAAGGTATTACCACACCTCTGAAAGTCCAGAGCTAGAAACTAGCCTGAAAATTATCAGTAATTAATAATAATATTAATTACCAGTTCTCTGATTCCTCTATTGCCGCTGACTGGAGGATTCCATATCTTGCTTCTTTTCACTTTCAAATAGACACCTAGAAAAAAAAAAAAAGAGGTGTGATAATACGTTCCTGGTATATGCTATAGATGTATTGGATCAGTAAAGAGATGTTAGTGTGCCTAGTTTCTCATAAAACAAAAGTAATTTTTATAGGGCAATTGAACACTTTCTGGGATACCTTCTGATGAGCCAAACTAGAGATCCCACCTGAAGAATTCCTATCCAAGAATCTGCAACGACCACCCCATCCTGACTAGAAGCCACAAGTAGCATAGAAATGTCTCTGACCACATTCCCTAATTTACTCACCAATCACATTCTCAAGAATATCCTACAAGAACAATTACTATCGAAAAATAAACCTTTTGCAAACCACAACCAAACACAACCTGACCAGGGAAATCCAACTCAAAATCATTTTATTATCAAAACTGTGTGAATTATTTCTATCACACCTACTTTACGCAATGATAATACTTTCAAGAGTAATTTTATCAACATTTATTAGCCCCACAAAAGACTGAAGACATACTTTTACCCAAAAGTATAAGTAACCATTTCTCACTTAACTTATGCCTCCTGGAATAAAAACCCTTTTGAGTAAAGTTATTTTTTTCTTCTTTGCTCTCCTGAATTAAGAAGTCACGACAGTCACAATGTTCCAATCACAGCACAATGCCCAGTTTGAGAACAGCAATATCTAAAAAGCTGCAGTACCTGCCACAAAGTCCTCAGTGCCAACCACCTTTCCCCATGACAACCACAATGCGTTTAATGAACCCTATGAAAGTCACAATACCTGCTAGGCCAACCAAAATTCCCACATGACAACCAGAGTGCCCTCTATACCAGCCACAATACCCCAATAAAAGCCACAATGCTCTTCAGGCCAGCCATAATGCCCCCATAACACCCACAAAGTACCTTATGCCATCTACTATGCCCCATGCCAGCCACCAGGTTCTTATAAGAGCCACTATGCCTTATGCCAGCCATATTGCCTCCTTTTAAGTCACAATCAACTCTCTTCCATGCAATAATCAATGCCCTTTAAGCCAGCCCCTATGCCCAAGTGGTATTTAAAAACTGGCAATATCCCTTTACGAGCCACTATGCCGCAATAAAAAGCAACAATGCGCTCACTTCCCCCTTTGCCAACTAGCACATGACAGATACAAATCCCCATGCTAGCCATGACACCTGCCAGACACAATGCCCTCATGACCCCTGCTGTCCTTTATCCCAGTTAAAATGCCTTCAATGTTAGCCACAATTTCATTCATGCCAGCCACAATGCTAACTAACCACAAAAACACCATGACAGTCAAAGTACCCCGTGACACCCAACATGCTTATATGAAATCACCAATATCCCATATCCAAACCAAAATGCCCCCATTACAGCTACAATGTCCCCAGTATCCTTTATACCTCTCACAATTCCCCTTATTCCAGACACATTGCCCTCAATGCCCCCCTTAGCCAACCGCAATAAAACCATGACAACAACAATGGCCTCAGTGCCCCAATGACAACTATAATGCCCTATAACAGTCCAAAAAGTCATCTTGCCAGCCACAATGACTCCATGAAATTTACTAAACCCCCATCTGCAATATTCCTTATCTCCTCAAAATGCCCTCATGACATCCACAATGTTCATAATCCCAGTCACAATACCCCATGAAACTCACAAAAAAGCCCACATGAGAGCCACAGTGCCCATGACAGAAACTATTGCCCTACAATGGCCAAAATGCCCCAATGACAACTACAATGCTCTCATTGCCCATTTTACCAGCCACAATGCCCACATAAATACCTCAATGCCCTCCATGCCAGCCCTAATACCTTCATAACTATTAAAATGCCCCCATGACAGCCACACTGAACTAGAATTCCTCAAAGACAACTGCAATAAGCTTAATGATCCTTTAATCAGTCTCATTGCCCCATGAAGTCCATCATATCCTTTATACCAGCTATAGTGCTCCATGCCATCAAAAACTCATATTTTCCAGTCACAATGCTCACCATAAGAGCCAATATGCCACCATGACACCCACAATATCTCTTATCTGAGCCACTTGTCCTTATTACAGCCACAATTAAAATCATGCCAGCCAGAATGCCCTCATTTCCACCTTTCCAGAAGGAAAGTCTCCATACCACCCACAATGCCCCTGTGCAATCTACAATGCCAAAATGACAACAGCTATATCCATTTTCCCAGTCACAAATCCCCCATGCCAGCCACAATGTACTTTATTAAAGCAACAATGCTGTCAATGCACCTTATCCTCGCCACAATGCCTCTTTGACCAGCAAAAGCCTTTAATACCCTTATGCCAGCCACGAATCCCCACTATAACCAAAATGCCCTCACTTCCTCCTTTGCCAGTTACAATGACCTCCATGCCAGCCAGAATGCCTTTAATTTCCTTTTAGCCAACCACAATATCCCCAAGACAACCACAAAGCCCTCAAGCCAGCCATAATTCCATATTCCAGCCACAATGCCAGATACAATGTACTTAATCCCGGAAACAATACTCCTTATGGCAGCCACATTGCCAAAACGACAACCACAAACCTCCAATGCCCGTATACCAACCATATTGCCTCCATGACAGCCAAAATGTCCTCACATCCCCTTTTGCGAGAAACAATACCATCCATGCCAGTCACAACGCCCTCACTTCACCCTTGGCCAAAAACAATGACAACCACAAAGCCCCCATGCCAGCCACAATAACACCCGATATGTCTATTATTCCAGTCAAAATGCCACCATAACAGCCAGTAACAATGCTGCCAATGCCCCTTATGCCAACCACAATGACAGCTACATATAATCAATGCCCATATGACAGACAAAATGCTCTCATTTGCTAAAACAAAGCCCTTCATGCCAGCTACAATGTACTCATTTATTCTTTGTCAACCACAATGTCCACATGACAGTCACAAATCCCTATGCCAGCAATGATGGCACATGTCAGCCACAATGCCCTCCACGACAGTCACAATGCCATTATTAGCCTATGCAAACTAGAATGGCCTTGTTCTAACTATAATGCCGCTAATTTAAGCCACAATTCCCACATAACACCCGCTATATGCCTTATTCCATCTGGAATACTCCAACGCCAGCCATAATGGCTCCCATTCAAGCAACAATGCCTAAATGCAAGCCATAATACTCCTATAAGAGCCACTTTGAACCCATTTTACCCACAATGTCCCTTATACCGGCTACAATATCTCCATGACAGCCAAAATGTCCTCTATGCCAGCCAAAATGCCCTCATTTCTGCTTTTGCCAGTCAGAATGCTCCATGACAGCCACAGTTACCTCATTTCTCTCAATGCCGGCCACAATGCCCACATGACAGCAAAAATTTCCTATTGGGAAAGGGGAGATGGTGATGAATGTGTATGTTAGAATGTAAATGCAGTAAATCCATGTGTAGAACGCAAAGGCATTTACAATGCCCTGAAATATCTGTAGCCAATATATGTACTACTAGACATGTATTCTTATATACTAGGAAGGTATTACCACACCTCTGAAAGTCCAGAGCTAGAAACTAGCCTGAAAATTATCAGTAATTAATAATAATATTAATTACCAGTTCTCTGATTCCTCTATTGCCGCTGACTGGAGGATTCCATATCTTGCTTCTTTTCATTTTCAAATAGACACCTAGAAAAAAAAAAAAAGAGGTGTGATAATACATTCCTGGTATATGCTATAGATGTATTGGATCAGTAAAGAGATGTTAGTGTGCCTAGTTTCTCATAAAACAAAAGTAATTTTTATAGGGCATTTGAACCCTTTCTGGGATACCTTCTGATGAGCCAAACTAGAGATCCCACCTGAAGAATTAATATCCAAGAATCTGCAACGACCACCCCATCCTGACTAGAAGCCACAAGTAGCATAGAAATGTCTCTGACCACATTCCCTAATTTACTCACCAATCACATTCTCAAGAATATCCTACAAGAACAATTACTATCGAATAAAAAAACTTTTGCAAACCACAACCAAACACAACCTGACCAGGGAAATCCAACTCAAAATCATTTTATTATCAAAACTGTGTGTATTATTTCTATCACACCTACTTTACGCAATGATAATACTGTCAAGAGTAATTTTATCAACATTTATTAGCCCCACAAAAGACTGAAAACATACTTTTACCCAAAAGTATAAGTAACCATTTCTCACTTAACTTATGTCTCCTGGAACAAAAACCCTTTTGAGTAAAGTTATTTTTTTCTTCTTTGCTCTCCTGAATTAAGAAGTCACGACAGTCACAATGTTCCAATCACAGCACAATGTCCGTTTGAGAACAACAATACCTAAAAAGCTGCAGTACCTGCCACAAAGTCCTCAGTGCCAACCACCTTTCCCCATGACAACCACAATGCCTTTAATGAACCCTATGAAAGTCACAATACCTGCTAGGCCAACCAAAATTCCCACATGACAACCAGAGTGCCCTCTATACCAGCCACAATACCCCAATAAAAGCCACAATGCTCTTCAGGCCAGCCATAATGCCCCCATAACACCCACAAAGTACCTTATGCCATCTACTATGCCCCATGCCAGCCACCAGGTTCTTATAAGAGCCACTATGCCTTATGCCAGCCATATTGCCTCCTTTTAAGTCACAATCAACTCTCTTCCATGCAATAATCAATGCCCTTTAAGCCAGCCCCTATGCCCAAGTGGCATTTAAAAACTGGCAATATCCCTTTACGAGCCACTATGCCGCAATAAAAAGCAACAATGCGCTCACTTCCCCCTTTGCCAACTAGCACATGACAGATACAAATCCCCATGCTAGCCATGACACCTGCCAGACACAATGCCCTCATGACCCCTGCTGTCCTTTATCCCAGTTAAAATGCCTTCAATGTTAGCCACAATTTCATTCATGCCAGCCACAATGCTAACTAACCACAAAAACACCATGACAGTCAAAGTACCCCGTGACACCCAACATGCTTATATGAAATCACCAATATCCCATATCCAAACCAAAATGCCCCCATTACAGCTACAATGTCCCCAGTATCCTTTATACCTCTCACAATTCCCCTTATTCCAGACACATTGCCCTCAATGCCCCCCTTAGCCAACCATGACAACAACAATGGCCTCAGTGCCCCAATGACAACTATAATGCCCTATAACAGTCCAAAAAGTCATCTTGCCAGCCACAATGACTCCATGAAATTTACTAAACCCCCATCTGCAATATTCCTTATCTCCTCAAAATGCCCTCATGACATCCACAATGTTCATAATCCCAGTCACAATACCCCATGAAACTCACAAAAAAGCCCACATGAGAGCCACAGTGCCCATGACAGAAACTATTGCCCTACAATGGCCAAAATGCCCCAATGACAACTACAATGCTCTCATTGCCCATTTTACCAGCCACAATGCCCACATAAATACCTCAATGCCCTCCATGCCAGCCCTAATACCTTCATAACTATTAAAATGTCCCCATGACAGCCACACTGAATTAGAATTCCTCAAAGACAACTGCAATAAGCTTAATGATCCTCTAATCAGTCTCATTGCCCCATGAAGTCCATCATATCCTTTATACCAGCTATAGTGCTCCATGCCATCAAAAACTCATATTTTCCAGTCACAATGCTCACCATAAGAGCCAATATGCCACCATGACACCCACAATATCTCTTATCTGAGCCACTTGTCCTTATTACAGCCACAATTAAATTCATGCCAGCCAGAATGCCTTCATTTCCACCTTTCCAGAAGGAAAGTCTCCATACCACCCACAATGCCCCTGTGTAATCTACAATGCCAAAATGACAACAGCTATATCCATTTTCCAAGTCACAAATCCCCCATGCCAGCCACAATGACTCCATGAAATTTACTAAACCCCCATCTGCAATATTCCTTATCTCCTCAAAATGCCCTCATGACATCCACAATGTTCATAATCCCAGTCACAATACCCCATGAAACTCACAATAAAGCCCACATGAGAGCCACAGTGCCCATGACAGAAACTATTGCCCTACAATGGCCAAAATGCCCCAATGACAACTACAATGCTCTCATTGCCCATTTTACCAGCCACAATGCCCACATAAATACCTCAATGCCCTCCATGCCAGCCCTAATACCTTCATAACTATTAAAATGCCCCCATGACAGCCACACTGAATTAGAATTCCTCAGACAACTGCAATAAGCTTAATGATCCTCTAATCAGTCTCATTGCCCCATGAAGTCCATCATATCCTTTATACCAGCTGTAGTGCTCCATGCCATCAAAAACTCATATTTTCCAGTCACAATGCTCACCATAAGAGCCAATATGCCACCATGACACCCACAATATCTCTTATCTGAGCCACTATGTCCTTATTACAGCCACAATTAAATTCATGCCAGCCAGAATGCCCTCATTTCCACCTTTCCAGAAGGAAAGTCTCCATACCACCCACAATGCCCCTGTGCAATCTACAATGCCAAAATGACAACAGCTATATCCATTTTCCCAGTCACAAATCCCCCATGCCAGCCACAATGTACTTTATTAAAGCAACAATGCTGTCAATGCACCTTATCCTCGCCACAATGCCTCTTTGACCAGCAAAAGCCTTTAATACCCTTATGCCAGCCACGAATCCCCACTATAACCAAAATGCCCTCACTTCCTCCTTTGCCAGTTACAATGACCTCCATGCCAGCCAGAATGCCCTTAATTTCCTTTTAGCCAAGCACAATATCCCCAAGGCAACCACAAAGCCCTCATGCCAGCCATAATTCCACATTCCAGCCACAATGGCAGATACAATGTACTTAATCCCGGAAACAATACTCCTTATGCCAGCCACATTGCCAAAACGACAACCACAAACCTCCAATGCCCGTATACCAACCATATTGCCTCCATGACAGCCAAAATGTCCTCACATCCCCTTTTGCGAGAAACAACACCATCCATGCCAGTCACAACGCCCTCACTTCACCCTTGGCCAAAAACAATGACAACCACAAAGCCCCCATGCCAGCCACAATAACACCCGATATGTCTATTATTCCAGTCAAAATGCCACCATAACAGCCAGTAACAATGCTGCCAATGCCCCTTATGCCAACCACAATGACAGCTACATATAATCAATGCCCATATTACAGACAAAATGCTCTCATTTGCTAAAACAAAGCCCTTCATGCCAGCTACAATGTACTCATTTACTCTTTGTCAACCACAATGTCCACATGACAGTCACAAATCCCTATGCCAGCAATGATGGCACATGTCAGCCACAATGCCCTCCACGACAGTCACAATGCCATTATTAGCCTATGCAAACTAGAATGGCCTTGTTCTAACTATAATGCCGCTAATTTAAGCCACAATGCCCACATAACACCCGCTATATGCCTTATTCCATCTGGAATACTCCAACGCCAGCCATAATGGCTCCCATTCAAGCAACAATGCCTAAAAGCAAGCCATAATACTCCTATAAGAGCCACTTTGAACCCATTTTACCCACAATGTCCCTTATACCGGCTACAATATCTCCATGACAGCCAAAATGTCCTCTATGCCAGCCAAAATGCCCTCATTTCTGCTTTTGCCAGTCATAATGCTCCATGACAGCCACAGTTACCTCATTTCTCTCAATGCCGGCCACAGGGCCCTCCATACCTGCCACAATGCCCACATGACAGCAAAAATTTCCTATTGGGAAAGGGGAGATGGTGATGAATGTGTATGTTAGAATGTAAATGTAGTAAATCCATGTGTAGAATGCAAAGGCATTTACAATGCCCTGAAATATCTGTAGCCAATATATGTACTACTAGACATGTATTCTTATATACTAGGAAGGTATTACCACACCTCTGAAAGTCCAGAGCTAGAAACTAGCCTGATAATTATCAGTAATTAATAATAATATTAATTACCAGTTCTCTGATTCCTCTATTGCCGCTGACTGGAGGATTCCATATCTTGCTTCTTTTCATTTTCAAATAGACACCTAGAAAAAAAAAAAGAGGTGTGATAATACGTTCCTGGTATATGCTATAGATGTATTGGATCAGTAAAGAGATGTTAGTGTGCCTAGTTTCTCATAAAACAAAAGTAATTTTTATAGGGCAATTGAACCCTTTCTGGGATACCTTCTGATGAGCCAAACTAGAGATCCCACCTGAAGAATTAATATCCAAGAATCTGCAACGACCACCCCATCCTGACTAGAAGCCACAAGTAGCATAGAAATGTCTCTGACCACATTCCCTAATTTACTCACCAATCACATTCTCAAGAATATCCTACAAGAACAATTACTATCGAAAAAAAAAACTTTTGCAAACCACAACCAAACACAACCTGACCAGGGAAATGCAACTCAAAATCATTTTATTATCAAAACTGTGTGTATTATTTCTATCACACCTACTTTACGCAATGATAATACTGTCAAGAGTAATTTTATCAACATTTATTAGCCCCACAAAAGACTGAAAACATACTTTTACCCAAAAGTATAAGTAACCATTTCTCACTTAACTTATGTCTCCTGGAACAAAAACCCTTTTGAGTAAAGTTATTTTTTTCTTCTTTGCTCTCCTGAATTAAGAAGTCACGACAGTCACAATGTTCCAATCACAGCACAATGTCCGTTTGAGAACAACAATACCTAAAAAGCTGCAGTACCTGCCACAAAGTCCTCAGTGCCAACCACCTTTCCCCATGACAACCACAATGCCTTTAATGAACCCTATGAAAGTCACAATACCTGCTAGGCCAACCAAAATTCCCACATGACAACCAGAGTGCCCTCTATACCAGCCACAATACCCCAATAAAAGCCACAATGCTCTTCAGGCCAGCCATAATGCCCCCATAACACCCACAAAGTACCTTATGCCATCTACTATGCCCCATGCCAGCCACCAGGTTCTTATAAGAGCCACTATGCCTTATGCCAGCCATATTGCCTCCTTTTAAGTCACAATCAACTCTCTTCCATGCAATAATCAATGCCCTTTAAGCCAGCCCCTATGCCCAAGTGGTATTTAAAAACTGGCAATATCCCTTTACGAGCCACTATGCCGCAATAAAAAGCAACAATGCGCTCACTTCCCCCTTTGCCAACTAGCACATGACAGATACAAATCCCCATGCTAGCCATGACACCTGCCAGACACAATGCCCTCATGACCCCTGCTGTCCTTTATCCCAGTTAAAATGCCTTCAATGTTAGCCACAATTTCATTCATGCCAGCCACAATGCTAACTAACCACAAAAACACCATGACAGTCAAAGTACCCCGTGACACCCAACATGCTTATATGAAATCACCAATATCCCATATCCAAACCAAAATGCCCCCATTACAGCTACAATGTCCCCAGTATCCTTTATACCTCTCACAATTCCCCTTATTCCAGACACATTGCCCTCAATGCCCCCCTTAGCCAACCGCAATAAAACCATGACAACAACAATGGCCTCAGTGCCCCAATGACAACTATAATGCCCTATAACAGTCCAAAAAGTCATCTTGCCAGCCACAATGACTCCATGAAATTTACTAACCCCCCATCTGCAATATTCCTTATCTCCTCAAAATGCCCTCATGACATCCACAATGTTCATAATCCCAGTCACAATACCCCATGAAACTCACAAAAAAGCCCACATGAGAGCCACAGTGCCCATGACAGAAACTATTGCCCTACAATGGCCAAAATGCCCCAATGACAACTACAATGCTCTCATTGCCCATTTTACCAGCCACAATGCCCACATAAATACCTCAATGCCCTCCATGCCAGCCATAATACCTTCATAACTATTAAAATGCCCCCATGACAGCCACACTAAATTAGAATTCCTCAGACAACTGCAATAAGCTTAATGATCCTCTAATCAGTCTCATTGCCCCATTAAGACCATCATATCCTTTATACCAGCTATAGTGCTCCATGCCATCAAAAACTCATATTTTCCAGTCACAATGCTCACCATAAGAGCCAATATGCCACCATGACACCCACAATATCTCTTTTCTGAGCCACTATGTCCTTATTACAGCCACAATTAAATTCATGCCAGCCAGAATGCCCTCATTTCCACCTTTCCAGAAGGAAAGTCTCCATACCACCCACAATGCCCCTGTGCAATCTACAATGCCAAAATGACAACAGCTATATCCATTTTCCCAGTCACAAATCCCCCATGCCAGCCACAATGTACTTTATTAAAGCAACAATGCTGTCAATGCACCTTATCCTCGCCACAATGCCTCTTTGACCAGCAAAAGCCTTTAATACCCTTATGCCAGCCACGAATCCCCACTATAACCAAAACGCCCTCACTTCCTCCTTTGCCAGTTACAATGACCTCCATGCCAGCCAGAATGCCCTTAATTTCCTTTTAGCCAACCACAATATCCCCAAGGCAACCACAAAGCCCTCATGCCAGCCATAATTCCACATTCCAGCCACAATGCCAGATACAATGTACTTAATCCCGGAAACAATACTCCTTATGCCAGCCACATTGCCAAAACGACAACCACAAACCTCCAATGCCCGTATACCAACCATATTGCCTCCATGACAGCCAAAATGTCCTCACATCCCCTTTTGCGAGAAACAATACCATCCATGCCAGTCACAACGCCCTCACTTCACCCTTGGCCAAAAACAATGACAACCACAAAGCCCCCATGCCAGCCACAATAACACCCGATATGTCTATTATTCCAGTCAAAATGCCACCATAACAGCCAGTAACAATGCTGCCAATGCCCCTTATGCCAACCACAATGACAGCTACATATAATCAATGCCCATATGACAGACAAAATGCTCTCATTTGCTAAAACAAAGCCCTTCATGCCAGCTACAATGTACTCATTTATTCTTTGTCAACCACAATGTCCACATGACAGTCACAAATCCCTATGCCAGCAATGATGGCACATGTCAGCCACAATGCCCTCCACGACAGTCACAATGCCATTATTAGCCTATGCAAACTAGAATGGCCTTGTTCTAACTATAATGCCGCTAATTTAAGCCACAATTCCCACATAACACCCGCTATATGCCTTATTCCATCTGGAATACTCCAACGCCAGCCATAATGGCTCCCATTCAAGCAACAATGCCTAAATGCAAGCCATAATACTCCTATAAGAGCCACTTTGAACCCATTTTACCCACAATGTCCCTTATACCGGCTACAATATCTCCATGACAGCCAAAATGTCCTCTATGCCAGCCAAAATGCCCTCATTTCTGCTTTTGCCAGTCAGAATGCTCCATGACAGCCACAGTTACCTCATTTCTCTCAATGCCGGCCACAATGCCCACATGACAGCAAAAATTTCCTATTGGGAAAGGGGAGATGGTGATGAATGTGTATGTTAGAATGTAAATGCAGTAAATCCATGTGTAGAACGCAAAGGCATTTACAATGCCCTGAAATATCTGTAGCCAATATATGTACTACTAGACATGTATTCTTATATACTAGGAAGGTATTACCACACCTCTGAAAGTCCAGAGCTAGAAACTAGCCTGAAAATTATCAGTAATTAATAATAATATTAATTACCAGTTCTCTGATTCCTCTATTGCCGCTGACTGGAGGATTCCATATCTTGCTTCTTTTCATTTTCAAATAGACACCTAGAAAAAAAAAAAAAGAGGTGTGATAATACGTTCCTGGTATATGCTATAGATGTATTGGATCAGTAAAGAGATGTTAGTGTGCCTAGTTTCTCATAAAACAAAAGTAATTTTTATAGGGCATTTGAACCCTTTCTGGGATACCTTCTGATGAGCCAAACTAGAGATCCCACCTGAAGAATTAATATCCAAGAATCTGCAACGACCACCCCATCCTGACTAGAAGCCACAAGTAGCATAGAAATGTCTCTGACCACATTCCCTAATTTACTCACCAATCACATTCTCAAGAATATCCTACAAGAACAATTACTATCGAATAAAAAAACTTTTGCAAACCACAACCAAACACAACCTGACCAGGGAAATCCAACTCAAAATCATTTTATTATCAAAACTGTGTGTATTATTTCTATCACACCTACTTTACGCAATGATAATACTGTCAAGAGTAATTTTATCAACATTTATTAGCCCCACAAAAGACTGAAAACATACTTTTACCCAAAAGTATAAGTAACCATTTCTCACTTAACTTATGTCTCCTGGAACAAAAACCCTTTTGAGTAAAGTTATTTTTTTCTTCTTTGCTCTCCTGAATTAAGAAGTCACGACAGTCACAATGTTCCAATCACAGCACAATGTCCGTTTGAGAACAACAATACCTAAAAAGCTGCAGTACCTGCCACAAAGTCCTCAGTGCCAACCACCTTTCCCCATGACAACCACAATGCCTTTAATGAACCCTATGAAAGTCACAATACCTGCTAGGCCAACCAAAATTCCCACATGACAACCAGAGTGCCCTCTATACCAGCCACAATACCCCAATAAAAGCCACAATGCTCTTCAGGCCAGCCATAATGCCCCCATAACACCCACAAAGTACCTTATGCCATCTACTATGCCCCATGCCAGCCACCAGGTTCTTATAAGAGCCACTATGCCTTATGCCAGCCATATTGCCTCCTTTTAAGTCACAATCAACTCTCTTCCATGCAATAATCAATGCCCTTTAAGCCAGCCCCTATGCCCAAGTGGCATTTAAAAACTGGCAATATCCCTTTACGAGCCACTATGCCGCAATAAAAAGCAACAATGCGCTCACTTCCCCCTTTGCCAACTAGCACATGACAGATACAAATCCCCATGCTAGCCATGACACCTGCCAGACACAATGCCCTCATGACCCCTGCTGTCCTTTATCCCAGTTAAAATGCCTTCAATGTTAGCCACAATTTCATTCATGCCAGCCACAATGCTAACTAACCACAAAAACACCATGACAGTCAAAGTACCCCGTGACACCCAACATGCTTATATGAAATCACCAATATCCCATATCCAAACCAAAATGCCCCCATTACAGCTACAATGTCCCCAGTATCCTTTATACCTCTCACAATTCCCCTTATTCCAGACACATTGCCCTCAATGCCCCCCTTAGCCAACCATGACAACAACAATGGCCTCAGTGCCCCAATGACAACTATAATGCCCTATAACAGTCCAAAAAGTCATCTTGCCAGCCACAATGACTCCATGAAATTTACTAAACCCCCATCTGCAATATTCCTTATCTCCTCAAAATGCCCTCATGACATCCACAATGTTCATAATCCCAGTCACAATACCCCATGAAACTCACAAAAAAGCCCACATGAGAGCCACAGTGCCCATGACAGAAACTATTGCCCTACAATGGCCAAAATGCCCCAATGACAACTACAATGCTCTCATTGCCCATTTTACCAGCCACAATGCCCACATAAATACCTCAATGCCCTCCATGCCAGCCCTAATACCTTCATAACTATTAAAATGTCCCCATGACAGCCACACTGAATTAGAATTCCTCAAAGACAACTGCAATAAGCTTAATGATCCTCTAATCAGTCTCATTGCCCCATGAAGTCCATCATATCCTTTATACCAGCTATAGTGCTCCATGCCATCAAAAACTCATATTTTCCAGTCACAATGCTCACCATAAGAGCCAATATGCCACCATGACACCCACAATATCTCTTATCTGAGCCACTTGTCCTTATTACAGCCACAATTAAATTCATGCCAGCCAGAATGCCTTCATTTCCACCTTTCCAGAAGGAAAGTCTCCATACCACCCACAATGCCCCTGTGTAATCTACAATGCCAAAATGACAACAGCTATATCCATTTTCCAAGTCACAAATCCCCCATGCCAGCCACAATGACTCCATGAAATTTACTAAACCCCCATCTGCAATATTCCTTATCTCCTCAAAATGCCCTCATGACATCCACAATGTTCATAATCCCAGTCACAATACCCCATGAAACTCACAATAAAGCCCACATGAGAGCCACAGTGCCCATGACAGAAACTATTGCCCTACAATGGCCAAAATGCCCCAATGACAACTACAATGCTCTCATTGCCCATTTTACCAGCCACAATGCCCACATAAATACCTCAATGCCCTCCATGCCAGCCCTAATACCTTCATAACTATTAAAATGCCCCCATGACAGCCACACTGAATTAGAATTCCTCAGACAACTGCAATAAGCTTAATGATCCTCTAATCAGTCTCATTGCCCCATGAAGTCCATCATATCCTTTATACCAGCTGTAGTGCTCCATGCCATCAAAAACTCATATTTTCCAGTCACAATGCTCACCATAAGAGCCAATATGCCACCATGACACCCACAATATCTCTTATCTGAGCCACTATGTCCTTATTACAGCCACAATTAAATTCATGCCAGCCAGAATGCCCTCATTTCCACCTTTCCAGAAGGAAAGTCTCCATACCACCCACAATGCCCCTGTGCAATCTACAATGCCAAAATGACAACAGCTATATCCATTTTCCCAGTCACAAATCCCCCATGCCAGCCACAATGTACTTTATTAAAGCAACAATGCTGTCAATGCACCTTATCCTCGCCACAATGCCTCTTTGACCAGCAAAAGCCTTTAATACCCTTATGCCAGCCACGAATCCCCACTATAACCAAAATGCCCTCACTTCCTCCTTTGCCAGTTACAATGACCTCCATGCCAGCCAGAATGCCCTTAATTTCCTTTTAGCCAAGCACAATATCCCCAAGGCAACCACAAAGCCCTCATGCCAGCCATAATTCCACATTCCAGCCACAATGGCAGATACAATGTACTTAATCCCGGAAACAATACTCCTTATGCCAGCCACATTGCCAAAACGACAACCACAAACCTCCAATGCCCGTATACCAACCATATTGCCTCCATGACAGCCAAAATGTCCTCACATCCCCTTTTGCGAGAAACAACACCATCCATGCCAGTCACAACGCCCTCACTTCACCCTTGGCCAAAAACAATGACAACCACAAAGCCCCCATGCCAGCCACAATAACACCCGATATGTCTATTATTCCAGTCAAAATGCCACCATAACAGCCAGTAACAATGCTGCCAATGCCCCTTATGCCAACCACAATGACAGCTACATATAATCAATGCCCATATTACAGACAAAATGCTCTCATTTGCTAAAACAAAGCCCTTCATGCCAGCTACAATGTACTCATTTACTCTTTGTCAACCACAATGTCCACATGACAGTCACAAATCCCTATGCCAGCAATGATGGCACATGTCAGCCACAATGCCCTCCACGACAGTCACAATGCCATTATTAGCCTATGCAAACTAGAATGGCCTTGTTCTAACTATAATGCCGCTAATTTAAGCCACAATGCCCACATAACACCCGCTATATGCCTTATTCCATCTGGAATACTCCAACGCCAGCCATAATGGCTCCCATTCAAGCAACAATGCCTAAAAGCAAGCCATAATACTCCTATAAGAGCCACTTTGAACCCATTTTACCCACAATGTCCCTTATACCGGCTACAATATCTCCATGACAGCCAAAATGTCCTCTATGCCAGCCAAAATGCCCTCATTTCTGCTTTTGCCAGTCATAATGCTCCATGACAGCCACAGTTACCTCATTTCTCTCAATGCCGGCCACAGGGCCCTCCATACCTGCCACAATGCCCACATGACAGCAAAAATTTCCTATTGGGAAAGGGGAGATGGTGATGAATGTGTATGTTAGAATGTAAATGTAGTAAATCCATGTGTAGAATGCAAAGGCATTTACAATGCCCTGAAATATCTGTAGCCAATATATGTACTACTAGACATGTATTCTTATATACTAGGAAGGTATTACCACACCTCTGAAAGTCCAGAGCTAGAAACTAGCCTGATAATTATCAGTAATTAATAATAATATTAATTACCAGTTCTCTGATTCCTCTATTGCCGCTGACTGGAGGATTCCATATCTTGCTTCTTTTCATTTTCAAATAGACACCTAGAAAAAAAAAAAGAGGTGTGATAATACGTTCCTGGTATATGCTATAGATGTATTGGATCAGTAAAGAGATGTTAGTGTGCCTAGTTTCTCATAAAACAAAAGTAATTTTTATAGGGCAATTGAACCCTTTCTGGGATACCTTCTGATGAGCCAAACTAGAGATCCCACCTGAAGAATTAATATCCAAGAATCTGCAACGACCACCCCATCCTGACTAGAAGCCACAAGTAGCATAGAAATGTCTCTGACCACATTCCCTAATTTACTCACCAATCACATTCTCAAGAATATCCTACAAGAACAATTACTATCGAAAAAAAAAACTTTTGCAAACCACAACCAAACACAACCTGACCAGGGAAATGCAACTCAAAATCATTTTATTATCAAAACTGTGTGTATTATTTCTATCACACCTACTTTACGCAATGATAATACTGTCAAGAGTAATTTTATCAACATTTATTAGCCCCACAAAAGACTGAAAACATACTTTTACCCAAAAGTATAAGTAACCATTTCTCACTTAACTTATGTCTCCTGGAACAAAAACCCTTTTGAGTAAAGTTATTTTTTTCTTCTTTGCTCTCCTGAATTAAGAAGTCACGACAGTCACAATGTTCCAATCACAGCACAATGTCCGTTTGAGAACAACAATACCTAAAAAGCTGCAGTACCTGCCACAAAGTCCTCAGTGCCAACCACCTTTCCCCATGACAACCACAATGCCTTTAATGAACCCTATGAAAGTCACAATACCTGCTAGGCCAACCAAAATTCCCACATGACAACCAGAGTGCCCTCTATACCAGCCACAATACCCCAATAAAAGCCACAATGCTCTTCAGGCCAGCCATAATGCCCCCATAACACCCACAAAGTACCTTATGCCATCTACTATGCCCCATGCCAGCCACCAGGTTCTTATAAGAGCCACTATGCCTTATGCCAGCCATATTGCCTCCTTTTAAGTCACAATCAACTCTCTTCCATGCAATAATCAATGCCCTTTAAGCCAGCCCCTATGCCCAAGTGGTATTTAAAAACCGGCAATATCCCTTTACGAGCCACTATGCCGCAATAAAAAGCAACAATGCGCTCACTTCCCCCTTTGCCAACTAGCACATGACAGATACAAATCCCCATGCTAGCCATGACACCTGCCGGACACAATGCCCTCATGATCCCTGCTGTCCTTTATCCCAGTTAAAATGCCTTCAATGTTAGCCACAATTTCATTCATGCCAGCCACAATGCTAACTAACCACAAAAACACCATGACAGTCAAAGTACCCCGTGACACCCAACATGCTTATATGAAATCACCAATATCCCATATCCAAACCAAAATGCCCCCATTACAGCTACAATGTCCCCAGTATCCTTTATACCTCTCACAATTCCCCTTATTCCAGACACATTGCCCTCAATGCCCCCCTTAGCCAACCGCAATAAAACCATGACAACAACAATGGCCTCAGTGCCCCAATGACAACTATAATGCCCTATAACAGTCCAAAAAGTCATCTTGCCAGCCACAATGACTCCATGAAATTTACTAAACCCCCATCTGCAATATTCCTTATCTCCTCAAAATGCCCTCATGACATCCACAATGTTCATAATCCCAGTCACAATACCCCATGAAACTCACAAAAAAGCCCACATGAGAGCCACAGTGCCCATGACAGAAACTATTGCCCTACAATGGCCAAAATGCCCCAATGACAACTACAATGCTCTCATTGCCCATTTTACCAGCCACAATGCCCACATAAATACCTCAATGCCCTCCATGCCAGCCCTAATACCTTCATAACTATTAAAATGCCCCCATGACAGCCACACTGAATTAGAATTCCTCAAAGACAACTGCAATAAGCTTAATGATCCTTTAATCAGTCTCATTGCCCCATGAAGTCCATCATATCCTTTATACCAGCTATAGTGCTCCATGCCATCAAAAACTCATATTTTCCAGTCACAATGCTCACCATAAGAGCCAATATGCCACCATGACACCCACAATATCTCTTATCTGAGCCACTTGTCCTTATTACAGCCACAATTAAATTCATGCCAGCCAGAATGCCCTCATTTCCACCTTTCCAGAAGGAAAGTCTCCATACCACCCACAATGCCCCTGTGCAATCTACAATGCCAAAATGACAACAGCTATATCCATTTTCCCAGTCACAAATCCCCCATGCCAGCCACAATGACTCCATGAAATTTACTAAACCCCCATCTGCAATATTCCTTATCTCCTCAAAATGCCCTCATGACATCCACAATGTTCATAATCCCAGTGTAATGGCAGGAAGGAGGTGAAGGGAAAGTGAGCCCTAATCTACCCACCGCCCTGTCCCTGCCTACTTGCAACGACCCGCCCTAGGCGACGAGGTACAACTGGGCGGCGGTCCCTACGCTGGCTAAGTGCACAGGAAGACAAACAGGGAACACGCAAGGGAAGGGGCAGTAGCCACGGAACGCCACGAGGAAACGGGGCGGCGAACGAACAGTCAGGACCAGGACGAAGTGAGTACACCCGAGCAGGCACAGAGACAGAAGCAAGCCAGGGCAAGCAAGCAGGTCAAGCAGAACTGCAGCAAGGCAGAAGCACGGCAGAAGCAGGCTGGAGCAAGCAGCAGAGGCCAGGAATCCAAAAGAATTACAAGCACTGAGGGAGAGCACAGGGCAGGTAATAAAGGGCAGGGGGCGGAGCTAACTCCGAGAGACCAGGCCGCGATAGGCTCTCCCACTCCTGAGCCTGCCACCCTGGTTGGTGGGAGATGGTGTCAGTCGAGCAGGTCTGGCCTCAGGTGTGGATTGATTAATCCCAGGAGTATAGCTAGATGAAGTACCTGGCAGATCCCTAACAGTACTCCCCCTTTTATGAGGGGCCACCGGACCCTTACTAAGGGGACCCGGTTTAGTGGGGAAGAGGAGGTGGAACCTCCTGATCAATACCCCAGCATGAACATCACGGGCAGGTACCCAAGTCCTCTCCTCCGGCCCCTATCCTCTCCAATGGACCAGGTACTGGAGGGAGCCCTGGACCATCCTACTGTCCATAATCTTGGCCACCTCGAATTCCACCCCCTCAGGGGTGAGAACGGGAACAGGAGGTATCCTCGAGGGGGACCAGGACGGGGAGCAGCGTTTAAGGAGGGAGGCATGGAAGACGTCATGTATGCGAAAGGATGGGGGGAGCTCCAGACGGAAGGATACAGGGTTGAGGACTTCAATGATCTTATAAGGTCCAATAAATCGGGGAGCAAACTTCCTGGACGGGACCTTAAGGCGCAAGTTCCTGGACGACAACCAGACCAAATCCCCGACGACAAACCGGGGGTTAGCAGAACGTCTACTATCCGCCTGAATCTTTTGTGCGCTCTGGGACGCCTCTAGGTTCTTCTGAACCTGGGCCCAGACAGTGCACAGTTCCCGATGAACCTCCTCTACCTCAGGATTATTGGAACAACCAGGGGAGACGGAGGAGAACCTTGGGTTAAACCCGAAATTACAGAAAAACGGGGAGACACCTGACGAGTTACTGACCCGGTTATTCAGGGAAAATTCAGCAAGGGGAAGGAATGAGACCCAATCGAATTGACAGTCAGAGATGAAACACCTTAAATATTGTTCCAGGGATTGGTTGGTCCTTTCCGTTTGGCCATTAGTTTCGGGATGGAAGGCGGAGGAGAAGGACAGATCAATCTCCAACCTTTTACAAAAAGCTCTCCAAAATAAGGAAACAAATTGTACCCCTCTGTCAGAAACGATATTGACTGGGGCCCCATGGAGACGCAGGATGTGTTTCACAAACAAAGAAGCTAACGTCTTGGCGTTAGGTAGCTTCTTAAGGGGCACAAAGTGGCACATCTTGCTGAAGCGGTCGACTACCACCCACACCACCGACTTGCCCTGAGATGGAGGCAAATCGGTGATAAAATCCATGGAGATATGGGTCCAAGGTCTCTGGGGAATGGGCAAGGAACGTAGTAGGCCCGCAGGTCGGGACCTAGGGGTTTTGGACCTAGCGCAAACCTCACAAGCGGCGACGTAAGCCCTAACATCTTTAGGCAACCCAGGCCACCAATAGTTTCTGGTAATGAGGTGTTTGGTGCCCAAGATGCCAGGATGACCAGATAGAGCGGAGTCATGGTTTTCCCTGAGTACCCTCAGCCGGTATTGCAGGGGAACAAACAGTTTGTCCCCAGGGGCGTTCCCGGGAGCTGCACCCTGATCAGCCGCGATATCAGAAGCTAAATCAGAATCCGTGGCAGAGACGATTATACCAGGGGGTAAAATACAAGCGGGATCCTTCTCGGAAGGAGGATTGGCCATGAAACTACGTGACAGAGCGTCAGCCTTAATATTCTTGGACCCAGCCCTATAGGTAACCAAGAAATTAAATCTGGTAAAGAATAGTGCCCACCGAGCTTGTCTAGGATTAAGCCTCCGGGCCGATTCTAGGAAAACCAGATTCTTGTGATCCGTAAGGACCGTTACCTGGTGTCTGGCCCCCTCCAGGAAGTGCCGCCACTCCTCAAAAGCCCATTTAATGGCTAGAAGTTCGCGGTTACCAATATCATAGTTACTCTCCGTGGGCGAAAACTTCCTAGAGAAGTAAGCACAGGGGCGGAGATGGGTGAGGGAGCTGGTACCCTGGGACAAGACGGCCCCTACTCCCACCTCGGAAGCGTCAACCTCCACAATAAATGGCTCCTCTTGGTTGGGCTGAATCAGCACGGGGGCCGAGATAAAGCACTTCTTGAGAGTCTCAAAGGCCTGGACGGCCTCAGGGGGCCAATGGAGGACATCGGCACCCTTGCGGGTAAGGTCCGTAAGAGGCTTAGCGACGACCGAGAAGTTGGCAATAAATCTCCTGTAATAGTTGGCGAACCCTAAAAAACACTGTAACGCCTTAAGGGAGGCAGGTTGGACCCATTCCGCCACAGCTTGAACCTTGGCAGGGTCCATGCGGAATTCATGAGGAGTGAGGATTTGCCCTAAAAATGGTATCTCCTGTACCCCAAAGACACATTTTTCAGTCTTAGCAAACAGATTATTCTCCCGAAGGACCTGGAGCACCTTCCTGACATGCTCCACGTGGGAGGACCAGTCCTTGGAAAACACCAGTATGTCATCAAGGTACACAACAAGAAAATTACCCAGGTACTCTCTCAGGATTTCATTAATAAAATTCTGGAAGACAGCAGGGGCATTACACAACCCAAAGGGCATGACCAGGTATTCGAAATGACCCTCGGGTGTGTTGAACGCAGTTTTCCACTCATCCCCCTCTTTGATGCGGATAAGGTTATATGCCCCCCGTAGATCGAACTTAGAAAACCATTGGGCTCCCTGAACCTGATTAAAAAGATCCGGAATCAAAGGAAGTGGGTACTGGTTCCTTACGGTGACCTTATTCAGGTTACGATAATCAATGCACGGCCTAAGACCACCATCCTTCTTCCCCACGAAGAAGAAGCCAGCACCTACAGGAGAAGTCGAGGGGCGAATGAAACCCTTGGCCAGGCATTCTTGGATATACACCCTCATCGCTTCACGTTCAGGACATGAAAGATTAAATATCCTACCCTTAGGAAGCTTGGCACCAGGCACCAAATCGATAGCGCAATCGTAATCTCTATGGGGGGGCAACACCTCGGAGGCCTCCTTAGAAAACACATCGGCGAAGTCCTGAACAAACTCAGGAAGCGTGTTTACCTCCTCCCGGGGAGAAATAGTGTTAACAGAAAGACATGACATAAGACATTCATTACCCCATTTGGTGAGATCCCCAGTATTCCAATCAAATGTGGGATTATGCAACTGCAACCAGGGAAGACCTAATACCAGATCAGACGATAATCCCTGCATCACCAGTACAGAGCACTGCTCCAAATGCATGGAGCCAACCAGGAGTTCAAAAACAGGAGTATGCTGAGTAAAATAACCATTAGCAAGAGGAGTGGAGTCGATTCCTACTACAGGGATAGGATAAGGTAAATCAATACAAGGCATCTTTAGAGACATAGCAAAATCCACAGACATGATATTAGCAGATGAGCCAGAATCCACGAAAGCACTGCCCGTGGCAGACCGGCCAGCAAACGAGACCTGAAAGGGAAGCAAAATTTTATTGCGTTTCACATTAACGGGAAATACCTGTGCGCCCAAGTGACCTCCCCGATGATCACTTAGGCGCGGAAGTTTTCCGGCTTCTTATTCTTGCGCCTGGGGCAGGTGTTCAGTAGATGCTTGTCGTCCCCACAGTAGAAGCAGAGACCATTCATTCTGCGAAACTCTCTACGTTGTCGAGGGGACATGGAGGCCCCGAGTTGCATAGGTACCTCCGAGTCCTCCGTGGAGGGGCGAGGAGACGGGACCTCGGGGGGAATCACAGAAAAGTCAGAGGGGAGCACACTGAAGCGTTCAAGCTGACGTTCCCTGAGACGTCGGTCAAGTCGTACTGCTAGGGCCATAACCTGGTCAAGGGAGTCAGGCGAGGGGTAGCTAACCAGCAGATCCTTCAGGGCGTCAGATAATCCTAACCTAAACTGGCACCTTAGGGCCGGATCGTTCCACTGAGAAGCTACGCACCACTTCCTAAAATCAGAACAGTATTCCTCAACCGGTCTCCTACCCTGACGTAAGGTCACCAGCTGACTCTCGGCTAAAGCAGTCCTGTCAGTCTCGTCGTAAATGAGTCCGAGGGCAGAGAAAAAACGATCAACAGAGGAAAGTTCAGGGGCGTCAGGAGCCAAGGAGAAGGCCCACTCTTGGGGCCCTTCCTGGAGTCGGGATATGATGATACCCACCCGCTGGTTCTCGGAACCTGAGGAGTGGGGCTTTAGGCGGAAATACAGTCTGCAACTCTCCCGGAAGGAGAGAAACGTCTTACGGTCCCCTGAAAACCGGTCAGGTAACTTGAGGTCGGGTTCTAGAGGTGAGGTGAGGGGTACTACTAAAGCAGCGTCACCCTGATTGACCCTTTGGGCCAGGGCCTGGACCTGTAGGGAGAGGCCCTGCATCTGCTGGGTCAGGGTCTCAAGGGGGTCCATGATAGCGTCAGCGTAGGAGAAATGGTAGACTAGGTAAGGGCTTGTAATTATGTAATGGCAGGAAGGAGGTGAAGGGAAAGTGAGCCCTAATCTACCCACCGCCCTGTCCCTGCCTACTTGCAACGACCCGCCCTAGGCGACGAGGTACAACTGGGCGGCGGTCCCTACGCTGGCTAAGTGCACAGGAAGACAAACAGGGAACACGCAAGGGAAGGGGCAGTAGCCACGGAACGCCACGAGGAAACGGGGCGGCGAACGAACAGTCAGGACCAGGACGAAGTGAGTACACCCGAGCAGGCACAGAGACAGAAGCAAGCCAGGGCAAGCAAGCAGGTCAAGCAGAACTGCAGCAAGGCAGAAGCACGGCAGAAGCAGGCTGGAGCAAGCAGCAGAGGCCAGGAATCCAAAAGAATTACAAGCACTGAGGGAGAGCACAGGGCAGGTAATAAAGGGCAGGGGGCGGAGCTAACTCCGAGAGACCAGGCCGCGATAGGCTCTCCCACTCCTGAGCCTGCCACCCTGGTTGGTGGGAGATGGTGTCAGTCGAGCAGGTCTGGCCTCAGGTGTGGATTGATTAATCCCAGGAGTATAGCTAGATGAAGTACCTGGCAGATCCCTAACACCCAGTCACAATACCCCATGAAACTCACAATAAAGCCCACATGAGAGCCACAGTGCCCATGACAGAAACTATTGCCCTACAATGGCCAAAATGCCCCAATGACAACTACAATGCTCTCATTGCCCATTTTACCAGCCACAATGCCCACATAAATACCTCAATGCCCTCCATGCCAGCCCTAATACCTTCATAACTATTAAAATGCCCCCATGACAGCCAAACTGAATTAGAATTCCTCAAAGACAACTGTAATAAGCTTAATGATCCTCTAATCAGTCTAATTGCCCCATGAAGTCAATCATATCCTTTATAGCAGCTATAGTGCTCCATGCCATCAAAAACTCATATTTTCCAGTCACAATGCTCACCATAAGAGCCAATATGCCACCATGACACCCACAATATCTCTTTTCTGAGCCACTATGTCCTTATTACAGCCACAATTAAATTCATGCCAGCCAGAATGCCCTCATTTCCACCTTTCCAGAAGGAAAGTCTCCATACCACCCACAATGCCCCTGTGCAATCTACAATGCCAAAATGACAACAGCTATATTTATATCCATTTTCCCAGTCACAAATCCCCCATGCCAGCCACAATGTACTTTATTAAAGCAACAATGCTGTCAATGCACCTTATCCTCGCCACAATGCCTCTTTGACCAGCAAAAGCCTTTAATACCCTTATGCCAGCCACGAATCCCCACTATAACCAAAATGCCCTCACTTCCTCCTTTGCCAGTTACAATGACCTCCATGCCAGCCAGAATGCCCTTAATTTCCTTTTAGCCAACCACAATATCCCCAAGGCAACCACAAAGCCCTCATGCCAGCCATAATTCCACATTCCAGCCACAATGCCAGATACAATGTACTTAATCCCGGAAACAACACTCCTTATGCCAGCCACATTGCCAAAACGACAACCACAAACCTCCAATGCCCGTATACCAACCATATTGCCTCCATGACAGCCAAAATGTCCTCACATCCCCTTTTGCGAGAAACAATACCATCCATGCCAGTCACAACGCCCTCACTTCACCCTTGGCCAAAAACAATGACAACCACAAAGCCCCCATGCCAGCCACAATAACACCCGATATGTCTATTATTCCAGTCAAAATGCCACCATAACAGCCAGTAAAAATGCTGCCAATGCCCCTTATGCCAACCACAATGACAGCTACATATAATCAATGCCCATATGACAGACAAAATGCTCTCATTTGCTAAAACAAAGCCCTTCATGCCAGCTACAATGTACTCATTTATTCTTTGTCAACCACAATGTCCACATGACAGTCACAAATCCCTATGCCAGCAATGATGGCACATGTCAGCCACAATGCCCTCCACAACAGTCACAATGCCATTATTAGCCTATGCAAACTAGAATGGCCTTGTTCTAACTATAATGCCGCTAATTTAAGCCACAATGCCCACATAACACCCGCTATATGCCTTATTCCATCTGGAATACTCCAACGCCAGCCATAATGGCTCCCATTCAAGCAACAATGCCTAAATGCAAGCCATAATACTCCTATAAGAGCCACTTTGAACCCATTTTACCCACAATGTCCCTTATACCGGCTACAATATCTCCATGACAGCCAAAATGTCCTCTATGCCAGCCAAAATGCCCTCATTTCTGCTTTTGCCAGTCAGAATGCTCCATGACAGCCACAGTTACCTCATTTCTCTCAATGCCGGCCACAGGGCCCTCCATACCTGCCACAATGCCCACATGGCAGCAAAAATTTCCTATTGGGAAAGGGGAGATGGTGATGAATGTGTATGTTAGAATGTAAATGCAGTAAATACATGTGTAGAACGCAAAGGCATTTACAATGCCCTGAAATATCTGTAGCCAATATATGTACTACTAGACATGTATTCTTATATACTAGGAAGGTATTACCACACCTCTGAAAGTCCAGAGCTAGAAACTAGCCTGAAAATTATCAGTAATTAATAATAATATTAATTACCAGTTCTCTGATTCCTCTATTGCCGCTGACTGGAGGATTCCATATCTTGCTTCTTTTCATTTTCAAATAGACACCTAGAAAAAAAAAAAAAGAGGTGTGATAATACGTTCCTGGTATATGCTATAGATGTATTGGATCAGTAAAGAGATGTTAGTGTGCCTAGTTTCTCATAAAACAAAAGTAATTTTTATAGGGCATTTGAACCCTTTCTGGGATACCTTCTGATGAGCCAAACTAGAGATCCCACCTGAAGAATTAATATCCAAGAATCTGCAACGACCACCCCATCCTGACTAGAAGCCACAAGTAGCATAGAAATGTCTCTGACCACATTCCCTAATTTACTCACCAATCACATTCTCAAGAATATCCTACAAGAACAATTACTATCGAATAAAAAAACTTTTGCAAACCACAACCAAACACAACCTGACCAGGGAAATCCAACTCAAAATCATTTTATTATCAAAACTGTGTGTATTATTTCTATCACACCTACTTTACGCAATGATAATACTGTCAAGAGTAATTTTATCAACATTTATTAGCCCCACAAAAGACTGAAAACATACTTTTACCCAAAAGTATAAGTAACCATTTCTCACTTAACTTATGTCTCCTTGAACAAAAACCCTTTTGAGTAAAGTTATTTTTTTCTTCTTTGCTCTCCTGAATTAAGAAGTCACGACAGTCACAATGTTCCAATCACAGCACAATGTCCGTTTGAGAACAACAATACCTAAAAAGCTGCAGTACCTGCCACAAAGTCCTCAGTGCCAACCACCTTTCCCCATGACAACCACAATGCCTTTAATGAACCCTATGAAAGTCACAATACCTGCTAGGCCAACCAAAATTCCCACATGACAACCAGAGTGCCCTCTATACCAGCCACAATACCCCAATAAAAGCCACAATGCTCTTCAGGCCAGCCATAATGCCCCCATAACACCCACAAAGTACCTTATGCCATCTACTATGCCCCATGCCAGCCACCAGGTTCTTATAAGAGCCACTATGCCTTATGCCAGCCATATTGCCTCCTTTTAAGTCACAATCAACTCTCTTCCATGCAATAATCAATGCCCTTTAAGCCAGCCCCTATGCCAAAGTGGTATTTAAAAACTGGCAATATCCCTTTACGAGCCACTATGCCGCAATAAAAAGCAACAATGCGCTCACTTCCCCCTTTGCCAACTAGCACATGACAGATACAAATCCCCATGCTAGCCATGACACCTGCCAGACACAATGCCCTCATGACCCCTGCTGTCCTTTATGCCAGTTAAAATGCCTTCAATGTTAGCCACAATTTCATTCATGCCAGCCACAATGCTAACTAACCACAAAAACACCATGACAGTCAAAGTACCCCGTGACACCCAACATGCTTATATGAAATCACCACTATCCCATATCCAAACCAAAATGCCCCCATTACAGCTACAATGTCCCCAGTATCCTTTATACCTCTCACAATTCCCCTTATTCCAGACACATTGCCGTCAATGCCCCCCTTAGCCAACCGCAATAAAACCATGACAACAACAATGGCCTCAGTGCCCCAATGACAACTATAATGCCCTATAACAGTCCAAAAAGTCATCTTGCCAGCCACAATGACTCCATGAAATTTACTAAACCCCCATCTGCAATATTCCTTATCTCCTCAAAATGCCCTCATGACATCCACAATGTTCATAATCCCAGTCACAATACCCCATGAAACTCACAAAAAAGCCCACATGAGAGCCACAGTGCCCATGACAGAAACTATTGCCCTACAATGGCCAAAATGCCCCAATGACAACTACAATGCTCTCATTGCCCATTTTACCAGCCACAATGCCCACATAAATACCTCAATGCCCTCCATGCCAGCCCTAATACCTTCATAACTATTAAAATGTCCCCATGACAGCCACACTGAATTAGAATTCCTCAAAGACAACTGCAATAAGCTTAATGATCCTCTAATCAGTCTCATTGCCCCATGAAGTCCATCATATCCTTTATACCAGCTATAGTGCTCCATGCCATCAAAAACTCATATTTTCCAGTCACAATGCTCACCATAAGAGCCAATATGCCACCATGACACCCACAATATCTCTTATCTGAGCCACTTGTCCTTATTACAGCCACAATTAAATTCATGCCAGCCAGAATGCCTTCATTTCCACCTTTCCAGAAGGAAAGTCTCCATACCACCCACAATGCCCCTGTGTAATCTACAATGCCAAAATGACAACAGCTATATCCATTTTCCAAGTCACAAATCCCCCATGCCAGCCACAATGACTCCATGAAATTTACTAAACCCCCATCTGCAATATTCCTTATCTCCTCAAAATGCCCTCATGACATCCACAATGTTCATAATCCCAGTCACAATACCCCATGAAACTCACAATAAAGCCCACATGAGAGCCACAGTGCCCATGACAGAATCTATTGCCCTACAATGGCCAAAATGCCCCAATGACAACTACAATGCTCTCATTGCCCATTTTACCAGCCACAATGCCCACATAAATACCTCAATGCCCTCCATGCCAGCCCTAATACCTTCATAACTATTAAAATGCCCCCATGACAGCCACATTGAATTAGAATTCCTCAAAGACAACTGTAATAAGCTTAATGATCCTCTAATCAGTCTAATTGCCCCATGAAGTCAATCATATCCTTTATACCAGCTATAGTGCTCCATGCCATCAAAAACTCATATTTTCCAGTCACAATGCTCACCATAAGAGCCAATATGCCACCATGACACCCACAATATCTCTTTTCTGACCCACTATGTCCTTATTACAGCCACAATTAAATTCATGCCAGCCAGAATGCCCTCATTTCCACCTTTCCAGAAGGAAAGTCTCCATACCACCCACAATGCCTCTGTGCAATCTACAATGCCAAAATGACAACAGCTATATCCATTTTCCCAGTCACAAATCCCCCATGCCAGCCAGAATGTACTTTATTAAAGCAACAATGCTGTCAATGCACCTTATCCTCGCCACAATGCCTCTTTGACCAGCAAAAGCCTTTAATACCCTTATGCCAGCCAGGAATCCCCACTATAACCAAAATGCCCTCACTTCCTCCTTTGCCAGTTACAATGACCTCCATGCCAGCCAGAATGCCCTTAATTTCCTTTTAGCCAACCACAATATCCCCAAGGCAACCACAAAGCCCTCATGCCAGCCATAATTCCACATTCCAGCCACAATGCCAGATACAATGTACTTAATCCCGGAAACAATACTCCTTATGCCAGCCACATTGCCAAAACGACAACCACAAACCTCCAATGCCCGTATACCAACCATATTGCCTCCATGACAGCCAAAATGTCCTCACATCCCCTTTTGCGAGAAACAATACCATCCATGCAAGTCACAACGCCCTCACTTCACCCTTGGCCAAAAACAATGACAACCACAAAGCCCCCATGCCAGCCACAATAACACCCGATATGTCTATTATTCCAGTCAAAATGCCACCATAACAGCCAGTAAAAATGCTGCCAATGCCCCTTATGCCAACCACAATGACAGCTACATATAATCAATGCCCATATGACAGACAAAATGCTCTCATTTGCTAAAACAAAGCCCTTCATGCCAGCTACAATGTACTCATTTATTCTTTGTCAACCACAATGTCCACATGACAGTCACAAATCCCTATGCCAGCAATGATGGCACATGTCAGCCACAATGCCCTCCACGACAGTCACAATGCCATTATTAGCCTATGCAAACTAGAATGGCCTTGTTCTAACTATAATGCCGCTAATTTAAGCCACAATGCCCACATAACACCCGCTATATGCCTTATTCCATCTGGAATACTCCAACGCCAGCCATAATGGCTCCCATTCAAGCAACAATGCCTAAATGCAAGCCATAATACTCCTATAAGAGCCACTTTGAACCCATTTTACCCACAATGTCCCTTATACCGGCTACAATATCTCCATGACAGCCAAAATGTCCTCTATGCCAGCCAAAATGCCCTCATTTCTGCTTTTGCCAGTCAGAATGCTCCATGACAGCCACAGTTACCTCATTTCTCTCAATGCCGGCCACAGGGCCCTCCATACCTGCCACAATGCCCACAAGGCAGCAAAAATTTCCTATTGGGAAAGGGGAGATGGTGATGAATGTGTATGTTAGAATGTAAATGCAGTAAATACATGTGTAGAACGCAAAGGCATTTACAATGCCCTGAAATATCTGTAGCCAATATATGTACTACTAGACATGTATTCTTATATACTAGGAAGGTATTACCACACCTCTGAAAGTCCAGAGCTAGAAACTAGCCTGAAAATTATCAGTAATTAATAATAATATTAATTACCAGTTCTCTGATTCCTCTATTGCCGCTGACTGGAGGATTCCATATCTTGCTTCTTTTCATTTTCAAATAGACACCTAGAAAAAAAAAAAAAGAGGTGTGATAATACGTTCCTGGTATATGCTATAGATGTATTGGATCAGTAAAGAGATGTTAGTGTGCCTAGTTTCTCATAAAACAAAAGTAATTTTTATAGGGCATTTGAACCCTTTCTGGGATACCTTCTGATGAGCCAAACTAGAGATCCCACCTGAAGAATTAATATCCAAGAATCTGCAACGACCACCCCATCCTGACTAGAAGCCACAAGTAGCATAGAAATGTCTCTGACCACATTCCCTAATTTACTCACCAATCACATTCTCAAGAATATCCTACAAGAACAATTACTATCGAATAAAAAAACTTTTGCAAACCACAACCCATCACAACCTGACCAGGGAAATCCAACTCAAAATCATTTTATTATCAAAACTGTGTGTATTATTTCTATCACACCTACTTTACGCAATGATAATACTGTCAAGAGTAATTTTATCAACATTTATTAGCCCCACAAAAGACTGAAAACATACTTTTACCCAAAAGTATAAGTAACCATTTCTCACTTAACTTATGTCTCCTGGAACAAAAACCCTTTTGAGTAAAGTTATTTTTTTCTTCTTTGCTCTCCTGAATTAAGAAGTCACGACAGTCACAATGTTCCAATCACAGCACAATGTCCGTTTGAGAACAACAATACCTAAAAAGCTGCAGTACCTGCCACAAAGTCCTCAGTGCCAACCACCTTTCCCCATGACAACCACAATGCCTTTAATGAACCCTATGAAAGTCACAATACCTGCTAGGCAAACCAAAATTCCCACATGACAACCAGAGTGCCCTCTATACCAGCCACAATACCCCAATAAAAGCCACAATGCTCTTCAGGCCAGCCATAATGCCCCCATAACACCCACAAAGTACCTTATGCCATCTACTATGCCCCATGCCAGCCACCAGGTTCTTATAAGAGCCACTATGCCTTATGCCAGCCATATTGCCTCCTTTTAAGTCACAATCAACTCTCTTCCATGCAATAATCAATGCCCTTTAAGCCAGCCCCTATGCCCAAGTGGTATTTAAAAACTGGCAATATCCCTTTACGAGCCACTATGCCGCAATAAAAAGCAACAATGCGCTCACTTCCCCCTTTGCCAACTAGCACATGACAGATACAAATCCCCATGCTAGCCATGACACCTGCCAGACACAATGCCCTCATGACCCCTGCTGTCCTTTATCCCAGTTAAAATGCCTTCAATGTTAGCCACAATTTCATTCATGCCAGCCACAATGCTAACTAACCACAAAAACACCATGACAGTCAAAGTACCCCGTGACACCCAACATGCTTATATGAAATCACCACTATCCCATATCCAAACCAAAATGCCCCCATTACAGCTACAATGTCCCCAGTATCCTTTATACCTCTCACAATTCCCCTTATTCCAGACACATTGCCCTCAATGCCCCCCTTAGCCAACCGCAATAAAACCATGACAACAACAATGGCCTCAGTGCCCCAATGACAACTATAATGCCCTATAACAGTCCAAAAAGTCATCTTGCCAGCCACAATGACTCCATGAAATTTACTAAACCCCCATCTGCAATATTCCTTATCTCCTCAAAATGCCCTCATGACATCCACAATGTTCATAATCCCAGTCACAATACCCCATGAAACTCACAAAAAAGCCCACATGAGAGCCACAGTGCCCATGACAGAAACTATTGCCCTACAATGGCCAAAATGCCCCAATGACAACTACAATGCTCTCATTGCCCATTTTACCAGCCACAATGCACACATAAATACCTCAATGCCCTCCATGCCAGCCCTAATACCTTCATAACTATTAAAATGTCCCCATGACAGCCACACTGAATTAGAATTCCTCAAAGACAACTGCAATAAGCTTAATGATCCTCTAATCAGTCTCATTGCCCCATGAAGTCCATCATATCCTTTATACCAGCTATAGTGCTCCATGCCATCAAAAACTCATATTTTCCAGTCACAATGCTCACCATAAGAGCCAATATGCCACCATGACACCCACAATATCTCTTATCTGAGCCACTTGTCCTTATTACAGCCACAATTAAATTCATGCCAGCCAGAATGCCTTCATTTCCACCTTTCCAGAAGGAAAGTCTCCATACCACCCACAATGCCCCTGTGTAATCTACAATGCCAAAATGACAACAGCTATATCCATTTTCCAAGTCACAAATCCCCCATGCCAGCCACAATGACTCCATGAAATTTACTAAACCCCCATCTGCAATATTCCTTATCTCCTCAAAATGCCCTCATGACATCCACAATGTTCATAATCCCAGTCACAATACCCCATGAAACTCACAATAAAGCCCACATGAGAGCCACAGTGCCCATGACAGAAACTATTGCCCTACAATGGCCAAAATGCCCCAATGACAACTACAATGCTCTCATTGCCCATTTTACCAGCCACAATGCCCACATAAATACCTCAATGCCCTCCATGCCAGCCCTAATACCTTCATAACTATTAAAATGCCCCCATGACAGCCACACTAAATTAGAATTCCTCAGACAACTGCAATAAGCTTAATGATCCTCTAATCAGTCTCATTGCCCCATGAAGTCCATCATATCCTTTATACCAGCTATAGTGCTCCATGCCATCAAAAACTCATATTTTCCAGTCACAATGCTCACCATAAGAGCCAATATGCCACCATGACACCCACAATATCTCTTATCTGAGCCACTATGTCCTTATTACAGCCACAATTAAATTCATGCCAGCCAGAATGCCCTCATTTCCACCTTTCCAGAAGGAAAGTCTCCATACCACCCACAATGCCCCTGTGCAATCTACAATGCCAAAATGACAACAGCTATATCCATTTTCCCAGTCACAAATCCCCCATGCCAGCCACAATGTACTTTATTAAAGCAACAATGCTGTCAATGCACCTTATCCTCGCCACAATGCCTCTTTGACCAGCAAAAGCCTTTAATACCCTTATCCCAGCCAGGAATCCCCACTATAACCAAAATGCCCTCACTTCCTCCTTTGCCAGTTACAATGACCTCCATGCCAGCCAGAATGCCCTTAATTTCCTTTTAGCCAAGCACAATATCACCAAGGCAACCACAAAGCCCTCATGCCAGCCATAATTCCACATTCCAGCCACAATGCCAGATACAATGTACTTAATCCCGGAAACAATACCCCTTATGCCAGCCACATTGCCAAAACGACAACCACAAACCTCCAATGCCCGTATACCAACCATATTGCCTCCATGACAGCCAAAATGTCCTCACATCCCCTTTTGCGAGAAACAATACCATCCATGCCAGTCACAACGCCCTCACTTCACCCTTGGCCAAAAACAATGACAACCACAAAGCCCCCATGCCAGCCACAATAACACCCGATATGTCTATTATTCCAGTCAAAATGCCACCATAACAGCCAGTAACAATGCTGCCAATGCCCCTTATGCCAACCACAATGACAGCTACATATAATCAATGCCCATATTACAGACAAAATGCTCTCATTTGCTAAAACAAAGCCCTTCATGCCAGATACAATGTACTCATTTACTCTTTGTCAACCACAATGTCCACATGACAGTCACAAATCCCTATGCCAGCAATGATGGCACATGTCAGCCACAATGCCCTCCACGACAGTCACAATGCCATTATTAGCCTATGCAAACTAGAATGGCCTTGTTCTAACTATAATGCCGCTAATTTAAGCCACAATGCCCACATAACACCCGCTATATGCCTTATTCCATCTGGAATACTCCAACGCCAGCCATAATGGCTCCCATTCAAGCAACAATGCCTAAATGCAAGCCATAATACTCCTATAAGAGCCACTTTGAACCCATTTTACCCACAATTTCCCTTATACCGGCTACAATATCTCCATGACAGCCAAAATGTCCTCTTTGCCAGCCAAAATGCCCTCATTTCTGCTTTTGCCAGTCATAATGCTCAATGACAGCCACAGTTACCTCATTTCTCTCAATGCCGGCCAAAGGGCCCTCCATACCTGCCACAATGCCCACATGACAGCAAAAATTTCCTATTGGGAAAGGGGAGATGGTGATGAATGTGTATGATAGAATGTAAATGCAGTAAATCCATGTGTATAACGCAAAGGCATTTACAATGCCCTGAAATATCTGTAGCCAATATATGAACTACTAGACATGTATTCTTATATACTAGGAAGGTATTACCACACCTCTGAAAGTCCAGAGCTAGAAACTAGCCTGAAAATTATCAGTAATTAATAATAATATTAATTACCAGTTCTCTGATTCCTCTATTGCCGCTGACTGGAGGATTCCATATCTTGCTTCTTTTCACTTTCAAATAGACACCTAGAAAAAAAAAAAAAGAGGTGTGATAATACGTTCCTGGTATATGCTATAGATGTATTGGATCAGTAAAGAGATGTTAGTGTGCCTAGTTTCTCATAAAACAAAAGTAATTTTTATAGGGCAATTGAACACTTTCTGGGATACCTTCTGATGAGCCAAACTAGAGATCCCACCTGAAGAATTCCTATCCAAGAATCTGCAACGACCACCCCATCCTGACTAGAAGCCACAAGTAGCATAGAAATGTCTCTGACCACATTCCCTAATTTACTCACCAATCACATTCTCAAGAATATCCTACAAGAACAATTACTATCGAAAAATAAACCTTTTGCAAACCACAACCAAACACAACCTGACCAGGGAAATCCAACTCAAAATCATTTTATTATCAAAACTGTGTGTATTATTTCTATCACACCTACTTTACGCAATGATAATACTGTCAAGAGTAATTTTATCAACATTTATTAGCCCCACAAAAGACTGAAAACATACTTTTACCCAAAAGTATAAGTAACCATTTCTCACTTAACTTATGTCTCCTGGAACAAAAACCCTTTTGAGTAAAGTTATTTTTTTCTTCTTTGCTCTCCTGAATTAAGAAGTCACGACAGTCACAATGTTCCAATCACAGCACAATGTCCGTTTGAGAACAACAATACCTAAAAAGCTGCAGTACCTGCCACAAAGTCCTCAGTGCCAACCACCTTTCCCCATGACAACCACAATGCCTTTAATGAACCCTATGAAAGTCACAATACCTGCTAGGCAAACCAAAATTCCCACATGACAACCAGAGTGCCCTCTATACCAGCCACAATACCCCAATAAAAGCCACAATGCTCTTCAGGCCAGCCATAATGCCCCCATAACACCCACAAAGTACCTTATGCCATCTACTATGCCCCATGCCAGCCACCAGGTTCTTATAAGAGCCACTATGCCTTATGCCAGCCATATTGCCTCCTTTTAAGTCACAATCAACTCTCTTCCATGCAATAATCAATGCCCTTTAAGCCAGCCCCTATGCCCAAGTGGTATTTAAAAACTGGCAATATCCCTTTACGAGCCACTATGCCGCAATAAAAAGCAACAATGCGCTCACTTCCCCCTTTGCCAACTAGCACATGACAGATACAAATCCCCATGCTAGCCATGACACCTGCCAGACACAATGCCCTCATGACCCCTGCTGTCCTTTATCCCAGTTAAAATGCCTTCAATGTTAGCCACAATTTCATTCATGCCAGCCACAATGCTAACTAACCACAAAAACACCATGACAGTCAAAGTACCCCGTGACACCCAACATGCTTATATGAAATCACCACTATCCCATATCCAAACCAAAATGCCCCCATTACAGCTACAATGTCCCCAGTATCCTTTATACCTCTCACAATTCCCCTTATTCCAGACACATTGCCCTCAATGCCCCCCTTAGCCAACCGCAATAAAACCATGACAACAACAATGGCCTCAGTGCCCCAATGACAACTATAATGCCCTATAACAGTCCAAAAAGTCATCTTGCCAGCCACAATGACTCCATGAAATTTACTAAACCCCCATCTGCAATATTCCTTATCTCCTCAAAATGCCCTCATGACATCCACAATGTTCATAATCCCAGTCACAATACCCCATGAAACTCACAAAAAAGCCCACATGAGAGCCACAGTGCCCATGACAGAAACTATTGCCCTACAATGGCCAAAATGCCCCAATGACAACTACAATGCTCTCATTGCCCATTTTACCAGCCACAATGCACACATAAATACCTCAATGCCCTCCATGCCAGCCCTAATACCTTCATAACTATTAAAATGTCCCCATGACAGCCACACTGAATTAGAATTCCTCAAAGACAACTGCAATAAGCTTAATGATCCTCTAATCAGTCTCATTGCCCCATGAAGTCCATCATATCCTTTATACCAGCTATAGTGCTCCATGCCATCAAAAACTCATATTTTCCAGTCACAATGCTCACCATAAGAGCCAATATGCCACCATGACACCCACAATATCTCTTATCTGAGCCACTTGTCCTTATTACAGCCACAATTAAATTCATGCCAGCCAGAATGCCTTCATTTCCACCTTTCCAGAAGGAAAGTCTCCATACCACCCACAATGCCCCTGTGTAATCTACAATGCCAAAATGACAACAGCTATATCCATTTTCCAAGTCACAAATCCCCCATGCCAGCCACAATGACTCCATGAAATTTACTAAACCCCCATCTGCAATATTCCTTATCTCCTCAAAATGCCCTCATGACATCCACAATGTTCATAATCCCAGTCACAATACCCCATGAAACTCACAATAAAGCCCACATGAGAGCCACAGTGCCCATGACAGAAACTATTGCCCTACAATGGCCAAAATGCCCCAATGACAACTACAATGCTCTCATTGCCCATTTTACCAGCCACAATGCCCACATAAATACCTCAATGCCCTCCATGCCAGCCCTAATACCTTCATAACTATTAAAATGCCCCCATGACAGCCACACTAAATTAGAATTCCTCAGACAACTGCAATAAGCTTAATGATCCTCTAATCAGTCTCATTGCCCCATGAAGTCCATCATATCCTTTATACCAGCTATAGTGCTCCATGCCATCAAAAACTCATATTTTCCAGTCACAATGCTCACCATAAGAGCCAATATGCCACCATGACACCCACAATATCTCTTATCTGAGCCACTATGTCCTTATTACAGCCACAATTAAATTCATGCCAGCCAGAATGCCCTCATTTCCACCTTTCCAGAAGGAAAGTCTCCATACCACCCACAATGCCCCTGTGCAATCTACAATGCCAAAATGACAACAGCTATATCCATTTTCCCAGTCACAAATCCCCCATGCCAGCCACAATGTACTTTATTAAAGCAACAATGCTGTCAATGCACCTTATCCTCGCCACAATGCCTCTTTGACCAGCAAAAGCCTTTAATACCCTTATCCCAGCCAGGAATCCCCACTATAACCAAAATGCCCTCACTTCCTCCTTTGCCAGTTACAATGACCTCCATGCCAGCCAGAATGCCCTTAATTTCCTTTTAGCCAAGCACAATATCACCAAGGCAACCACAAAGCCCTCATGCCAGCCATAATTCCACATTCCAGCCACAATGCCAGATACAATGTACTTAATCCCGGAAACAATACCCCTTATGCCAGCCACATTGCCAAAACGACAACCACAAACCTCCAATGCCCGTATACCAACCATATTGCCTCCATGACAGCCAAAATGTCCTCACATCCCCTTTTGCGAGAAACAATACCATCCATGCCAGTCACAACGCCCTCACTTCACCCTTGGCCAAAAACAATGACAACCACAAAGCCCCCATGCCAGCCACAATAACACCCGATATGTCTATTATTCCAGTCAAAATGCCACCATAACAGCCAGTAACAATGCTGCCAATGCCCCTTATGCCAACCACAATGACAGCTACATATAATCAATGCCCATATTACAGACAAAATGCTCTCATTTGCTAAAACAAAGCCCTTCATGCCAGATACAATGTACTCATTTACTCTTTGTCAACCACAATGTCCACATGACAGTCACAAATCCCTATGTCAGCAATGATGGCACATGTCAGCCACAATGCCCTCCACGACAGTCACAATGCCATTATTAGCCTATGCAAACTAGAATGGCCTTGTTCTAACTATAATGCCGCTAATTTAAGCCACAATGCCCACATAACACCCGCTATATGCCTTATTCCATCTGGAATACTCCAACGCCAGCCATAATGGCTCCCATTCAAGCAACAATGCCTAAATGCAAGCCATAATACTCCTATAAGAGCCACTTTGAACCCATTTTACCCACAATTTCCCTTATACCGGCTACAATATCTCCATGACAGCCAAAATGTCCTCTTTGCCAGCCAAAATGCCCTCATTTCTGCTTTTGCCAGTCATAATGCTCAATGACAGCCACAGTTACCTCATTTCTCTCAATGCCGGCCAAAGGGCCCTCCATACCTGCCACAATGCCCACATGACAGCAAAAATTTCCTATTGGGAAAGGGGAGATGGTGATGAATGTGTATGATAGAATGTAAATGCAGTAAATCCATGTGTATAACGCAAAGGCATTTACAATGCCCTGAAATATCTGTAGCCAATATATGAACTACTAGACATGTATTCTTATATACTAGGAAGGTATTACCACACCTCTGAAAGTCCAGAGCTAGAAACTAGCCTGAAAATTATCAGTAATTAATAATAATATTAATTACCAGTTCTCTGATTCCTCTATTGCCGCTGACTGGAGGATTCCATATCTTGCTTCTTTTCACTTTCAAATAGACACCTAGAAAAAAAAAAAAAGAGGTGTGATAATACGTTCCTGGTATATGCTATAGATGTATTGGATCAGTAAAGAGATGTTAGTGTGCCTAGTTTCTCATAAAACAAAAGTAATTTTTATAGGGCAATTGAACACTTTCTGGGATACCTTCTGATGAGCCAAACTAGAGATCCCACCTGAAGAATTCCTATCCAAGAATCTGCAACGACCACCCCATCCTGACTAGAAGCCACAAGTAGCATAGAAATGTCTCTGACCACATTCCCTAATTTACTCACCAATCACATTCTCAAGAATATCCTACAAGAACAATTACTATCGAAAAATAAACCTTTTGCAAACCACAACCAAACACAACCTGACCAGGGAAATCCAACTCAAAATCATTTTATTATCAAAACTGTGTGAATTATTTCTATCACACCTACTTTACGCAATGATAATACTTTCAAGAGTAATTTTATCAACATTTATTAGCCCCACAAAAGACTGAAGACATACTTTTACCCAAAAGTATAAGTAACCATTTCTCACTTAACTTATGCCTCCTGGAATAAAAACCCTTTTGAGTAAAGTTATTTTTTTCTTCTTTGCTCTCCTGAATTAAGAAGTCACGACAGTCACAATGTTCCAATCACAGCACAATGCCCAGTTTGAGAACAGCAATATCTAAAAAGCTGCAGTACCTGCCACAAAGTCCTCAGTGCCAACCACCTTTCCCCATGACAACCACAATGCGTTTAATGAACCCTATGAAAGTCACAATACCTGCTAGGCCAACCAAAATTCCCACATGACAACCAGAGTGCCCTCTATACCAGCCACAATACCCCAATAAAAGCCACAATGCTCTTCAGGCCAGCCATAATGCCCCCATAACACCCACAAAGTACCTTATGCCATCTACTATGCCCCATGCCAGCCACCAGGTTCTTATAAGAGCCACTATGCCTTATGCCAGCCATATTGCCTCCTTTTAAGTCACAATCAACTCTCTTCCATGCAATAATCAATGCCCTTTAAGCCAGCCCCTATGCCCAAGTGGTATTTAAAAACTGGCAATATCCCTTTACGAGCCACTATGCCGCAATAAAAAGCAACAATGCGCTCACTTCCCCCTTTGCCAACTAGCACATGACAGATACAAATCCCCATGCTAGCCATGACACCTGCCAGACACAATGCCCTCATGACCCCTGCTGTCCTTTATCCCAGTTAAAATGCCTTCAATGTTAGCCACAATTTCATTCATGCCAGCCACAATGCTAACTAACCACAAAAACACCATGACAGTCAAAGTACCCCGTGACACCCAACATGCTTATATGAAATCACCAATATCCCATATCCAAACCAAAATGCCCCCATTACAGCTACAATGTCCCCAGTATCCTTTATACCTCTCACAATTCCCCTTATTCCAGACACATTGCCCTCAATGCCCCCCTTAGCCAACCGCAATAAAACCATGACAACAACAATGGCCTCAGTGCCCCAATGACAACTATAATGCCCTATAACAGTCCAAAAAGTCATCTTGCCAGCCACAATGACTCCATGAAATTTACTAAACCCCCATCTGCAATATTCCTTATCTCCTCAAAATGCCCTCATGACATCCACAATGTTCATAATCCCAGTCACAATACCCCATGAAACTCACAAAAAAGCCCACATGAGAGCCACAGTGCCCATGACAGAAACTATTGCCCTACAATGGCCAAAATGCCCCAATGACAACTACAATGCTCTCATTGCCCATTTTACCAGCCACAATGCCCACATAAATACCTCAATGCCCTCCATGCCAGCCCTAATACCTTCATAACTATTAAAATGCCCCCATGACAGCCACACTGAACTAGAATTCCTCAAAGACAACTGCAATAAGCTTAATGATCCTTTAATCAGTCTCATTGCCCCATGAAGTCCATCATATCCTTTATACCAGCTATAGTGCTCCATGCCATCAAAAACTCATATTTTCCAGTCACAATGCTCACCATAAGAGCCAATATGCCACCATGACACCCACAATATCTCTTATCTGAGCCACTTGTCCTTATTACAGCCACAATTAAAATCATGCCAGCCAGAATGCCCTCATTTCCACCTTTCCAGAAGGAAAGTCTCCATACCACCCACAATGCCCCTGTGCAATCTACAATGCCAAAATGACAACAGCTATATCCATTTTCCCAGTCACAAATCCCCCATGCCAGCCACAATGACTCCATGAAATTTACTAAACCCCCATCTGCAATATTCCTTATCTCCTCAAAATGCCCTCATGACATCCACAATGTTCATAATCCCAGTCACAATACCCCATGAAACTCACAATAAAGCCCACATGAGAGCCACAGTGCCCATGACAGAAACTATTGCCCTACAATGGCCAAAATGCCCCAATGACAACTACAATGCTCTCATTGCCCATTTTACCAGCCACAATGCCCACATAAATACCTCAATGCCCTCCATGCCAGCCCTAATACCTTCATAACTATTAAAATGCCCCCATGACAGCCACACTAAATTAGAATTCCTCAGACAACTGCAATAAGCTTAATGATCCTCTAATCAGTCTCATTGCCCCATGAAGTCCATCATATCCTTTATACCAGCTATAGTGCTCCATGCCATCAAAAACTCATATTTTCCAGTCACAATGCTCACCATAAGAGCCAATATGCCACCATGACACCCACAATATCTCTTATCTGAGCCACTATGTCCTTATTACAGCCACAATTAAATTCATGCCAGCCAGAATGCCCTCATTTCCACCTTTCCAGAAGGAAAGTCTCCATACCACCCACAATGCCCCTGTGCAATCTACAATGCCAAAATGACAACAGCTATATCCATTTTCCCAGTCACAAATCCCCCATGCCAGCCACAATGTACTTTATTAAAGCAACAATGCTGTCAATGCACCTTATCCTCGCCACAATGCCTCTTTGACCAGCAAAAGCCTTTAATACCCTTATGCCAGCCACGAATCCCCACTATAACCAAAATGCCCTCACTTCCTCCTTTGCCAGTTACAATGACCTCCATGCCAGCCAGAATGCCTTTAATTTCCTTTTAGCCAACCACAATATCCCCAAGACAACCACAAAGCCCTCAAGCCAGCCATAATTCCATATTCCAGCCACAATGCCAGATACAATGTACTTAATCCCGGAAACAATACTCCTTATGGCAGCCACATTGCCAAAACGACAACCACAAACCTCCAATGCCCGTATACCAACCATATTGCCTCCATGACAGCCAAAATGTCCTCACATCCCCTTTTGCGAGAAACAATACCATCCATGCCAGTCACAACGCCCTCACTTCACCCTTGGCCAAAAACAATGACAACCACAAAGCCCCCATGCCAGCCACAATAACACCCGATATGTCTATTATTCCAGTCAAAATGCCACCATAACAGCCAGTAACAATGCTGCCAATGCCCCTTATGCCAACCACAATGACAGCTACATATAATCAATGCCCATATCACAGACAAAATGCTCTCATTTGCTAAAACAAAGCCCTTCATGCCAGCTACAATGTACTCATTTACTCTTTGTCAACCACAATGTCCACATGACAGTCACAAATCCCTATGCCAGCAATGATGGCACATGTCAGCCACAATGCCCTCCACGACAGTCACAATGCCATTATTAGCCAATGCAAACTAGAATGGCCTTGTTCTAACTATAATGCCGCTAATTTAAGCCACAATGCCCACATAACACCCGCTATATGCCTTATTCCATCTGGAATACTCCAACGCCAGCCATAATGGCTCCCATTCAAGCAACAATGCCTAAATGCAAGCCATAATACTCCTATAAGAGCCACTTTGAACCCATTTTACCCACAATGTCCCTTATACCGGCTACAATATCTCCATGACAGCCAAAATGTCCTCTATGCCAGCCAAAATGCCCTCATTTCTGCTTTTGCCAGTCAGAATGCTCCATGACAGCCACAGTTACCTCATTTCTCTCAATGCCGGCCACAGGGCCCTCCATACCTGCCACAATACCCACATGACAGCAAAAATTTCCTATTGGGAAAGGGGAGATGGTGATGAATGTGTATGTTAGAATGTAAATGCAGTAAATCCATGTGTAGAACGCAAAGGCATTTACAATGCCATGAAATATCTGTAGCCAATATATGTACTACTAGACATGTATTCTTATATACTAGGAAGGTATTACCACACCTCTGAAAGTCCAGAGCTAGAAACTAGCCTGAAAATTATCAGTAATTAATAATAATATTAATTACCAGTTCTCTGATTCCTCTATTGCCGCTGACTGGAGGATTCCATATCTTGCTTCTTTTCATTTTCAAATAGACACCTAGAAAAAAAAAAAAGAGGTGTGATAATACGTTCCTGGTATATGCTATAGATGTATTGGATCAGTAAAGAGATGTTAGTGTGCCTAGTTTCTCATAAAACAAAAGTAGTTTTTATAGGGCAATTGAACACTTTCTGGGATACCTTCTGATGAGCCAAACTAGAGATCCCACCTGAAGAATTCCTATCCAAGAATCTGCAACGACCACCCCATCCTGACTAGAAGCCACAAGTAGCATAGAAATGTCTCTGACCACATTCCCTAATTTACTCACCAATCACATTCTCAAGAATATCCTACAAGAACAATTACTATCGAAAAAAAAAACCTTTTGCAAACCACAACCAAACACAACCTGACCAGGGAAATCCAACTCAAAATCATTTTATTATCAAAACTGTGTGAATTATTTCTATCACACCTACTTTACGCAATGATAATACTTTCAAGAGTAATTTTATCAACATTTATTAGCCCCACAAAAGACTGAAAACATACTTTTACCCAAAAGTATAAGTAACCATTTCTCACTTAACTTATGCCTCCTGGAATAAAAACCCTTTTGAGTAAAGTTATTTTTTTCTTCTTTGCTCTCCTGAATTAAGAAGTCACGACAGTCACAATGTTCCAATCACAGCACAATGCCCGTTTGAGAACAGCAATACCTAAAAAGCTGCAGTACCTGCCACAAAGTCCTCAGTGCCAACCACCTTTCCCCATGACAACCACAATGCCTTTAATGAACCCTATGAAAGCCACAATACCTGCTAGGCCAACCAAAATTCCCACATGACAACCAGAGTGCCCTCTATACCAGCCACAATACCCCAATAAAAGCCACAATGCTCTTCAGGCCAGCCATAATGCCCCCATAACTCCCACAAAGTACCTTATGCCATCTACTATGCCCCATGCCAGCCGCCAGGTTCTTATAAGAGCCTTTATGCCTTATGCCAGCCATATTGCCTCCTTTTAAGTCACAATCAACTCTCTTCCATGCAATAATCAATGCCCTTTAAGCCAGCCCCTATGCCCAAGTGGTATTTAAAAACTGGCAATATCCCTTTACGGGCCACTATGCCGCAATAAAAAGCAACAATGCGCTCACTTCCCCCTTTGCCAACTAGCACATGACAGATACAAATCCCCATGCTAGCCATGACACCTGCCAGACACAATGCCCTCATGACCCCTGCTGTCCCTTATCCCAGTTAAAATGCCCCCAATGTTAGCCACAATTTCATTCATGCCAGCCACAATGCTAACTAACCACAAAAACACCATGACAGTCAAAGTACCCCGTGACACCCAACATGCTTATATGACATCACCAATATCCCATATCCAAACCAAAATGCCCCCATTACAGCTACAATGTCCCCAGTATCCTTTATACCTCTCACAATTCCCCTTATTCCAGACACATTGCCCTCAATGCCCCCCTTAGCCAACCGCAATAAAACCATGACAACCACAATGGCCTCAGTGCCCCAATGACAACTATAATGCCCTATGACAGTCCAAAAAGTCATCTTGCCAGCCACAATGACTCCATGAAATTTACTAAACCCCCATCTGCAATATTCCTTATCTCCTCAAAATGCCCTCATGACATCCACAATGTTCATAATCCCAGTCACAATACCCCATGAAACTCACAATAAAGCCCACATGAGAGCCACAGTGCCCATGACAGAAACTATTGCCCTACAATGGCCAAAATGCCACAATGACAACTACAATGCTCTCTTTGCCCATTTTACCAGCCACAATGCCCACATAAATACCTCAATGCCCTCCATACCAGCCCTAATACCTTCATAACTATTAAAATGCCCCCATGACAGCCACACTGAATTAGAATTCCTCAAAGACAACTGCAATAAGCTTAATGATCCTCTAATCGGTCTCATTGCCCCATGAAGTCCATCATATCCTTTATACCAGCTATAGTGCTCCATGCCATCAAAAACTCATATTTTCCAGTCACAATGCTCACCATAAGAGCCAATATGCCACCATGACACCCACAATATCTCTTATCTGAGCCACTTTTCCTTATTACAGCCACAATTAAATTCATGCCCCTGTGCAATCTACAATGCCAAAATGACAACAGCTATATCCATTTTCCCAGTCACAAATCCCCCATGCCAGCCACAATGTACTTTATTAAAGCAACAATGCTGTCAATGCACCTTATGCTCGCCACAATGCCTCTTTGACCAGCAAAAGCCTTTAATACCCTTATGCCAGCCACGATACCCCACTATAACCAAAATGCCCTCACTTCCTCCTTTGCCAGTTACAATGACCTCCATGCCAGCCAGAATGCCCTTAATTTCCTTTTAGCCAACCACAATATCCCCAAGGCAACCACAAAGCCCTCATGCCAGCCATAATTCCACATTCCAGCCACAATGCCAGATACAATGTACTTAATCCCGGAAACAATACCCCTTATGCCAGCCACATTGCCAAAACGACAACCACAAACCTCCATCTGCAATATTCCTTATCTCCTCAAAAACGCCCTCATGACACCCACAATGTTTATAATCCCAATCACGGTACCCATATGAAACTCACAATGCGCCAATAACCATACGGCACCCATAGTGCCCATAACAGATACTATGATCCCATGACAACTACAATGCCCTTATTGTCCAGTTTACCAGACACAATGCCCACATAAATACCTCAATGCTCTCTATGTGAGCAACAATGCCTCATATAACAGTTACAATAACGTCTACAATGTACCTTATCCCATTTAAAATGCCCCCATGACAGATACAATATATCAATGCTCCTTATAATTGGCACAACACCCAAATGAAAGACGCAATGCCACCAAGGCAACTACAATGCTATCAATGCAAGTCACAATCCCCTAATTTTCCCCATATGCCAACATACCACAATGCCCCAATGACAGCCACAAAAGCCCCATGAGAGCAAGAAATCACCACCAAATTACCAATGTTCCTTATCTCGACCACAATGCCCCATGTCAATTTCAATACCGTCCATACCAGTTCCATCGACCTCACTGCCCCTGAGCCAACGCTTTACAACCATGACAACAACAATGCCCTTAATGCTCCCTATGACTACCACAATACTCCACAGCAGTCAAAAAATCATCTATGCCGTCTACTATAACCCCATAACAGCCACAATGATCCCATGACACCTGCAATAGCACTTATACCAGCCACTATGCTCTCATGACACCCATAATTCTAGACACAAGGCCCCATGACACCCATTATGTCTATTATTTCAGCCGACATGGCGCCATAACAGCCCAAATTTTGTCAATAGCCCTTATGCCAGCAGCCCTAATGTACTTTATCGCTGCCAATGCCAGGCCCAATACACAGATGACCACCAAATTCTCCTCCACACCAGCAACAATGCTCTAAATGCTAGCTAAATTTCCAAAATAAAATAAATGTATCTTATCCCAGCCAAAATGCTGCCATGAAGGCTACAATGTCCACAGCGTCGCTTATCCCATTATCCCAGCCACATTGCCCCATAACAACCTCAATGCTCTCAATGCCCCCTAAAACAGCCACATTGCCATCGGTGCTCCTTAAGTCAACATCAATACAACCATGACAACCACAATGCCCCCATGGCAACCCCCATGCCAACCCCCAAAACCCCATGGTAACTCCTATGCCCCCATGGCAACTCCAATGCCTCCATTGTTCACTTTACCAGCCACAACGCTCACCTAAATTCCACAATGCCTCCATGACAGTCACAATGCCCCCATGGCAGCCACAATCTTTAAATGCCTCATGTGCGAGCCACACTGCCCTCAGTGCCAATATAAAATTTGTTGAGCTACAACCACAATGACTTTAATTCTACCTATGCCTGACACAATGCCCCCACAAAGGCCACGTTGCCCTTCATATGAGCCACAATGCCCTTAATGCGTCCTTTGCATACCTCAATGCTTCCATGTTCACCACAAAGTTCACATGCCAACCACAATGCCTCCCATTCAAGAAACAATGTCCAAATGCCAGTCACAATGCTCCCATGACACCCACAATGCCCTTTATCCCAGCCAAAATATCTCCATTAAAGCAACAGTGCCATCCATGCCAGCCACAATGCCCTTAATTCTGCTTTTGCCAATACGTTCCTGGTATATGCTATAGATGTATTGGAAACAGTAAAGAGATGTTAGTGTGCCTAGTTTCTGATAAAAACCCAAAAAATTAAGGGGCAATCAAAGCCTTTCTGGGATACATTCTGAGGAGTCAAACTAGAAATCCCACTTCAAGTCTTCCTATGCAAGAGAATGCACCGATCACGCCATCCTGACTAGAAGCCACAAGAAGAATATAATTCTCTATAACCACAACTCCTAAATTACTCACCAATTACACCAATTATTAGATGCCAAGAAGAAACAGCACTCTCCTTCACACTATGAATAAAACAGAAAACTATTCAGTGGAGCATTTACAACTCATGTATGACATGGGCCTAAATGTGGCCTAGAAAGGACACAGCATAGATAATATCATCCATCAGGTAAAATATCACACATTCAATATAGACATCACATGCGCCAAGTTACGGCACAAAGTGATATCACTAGTAGTGAAAATAGCTGGACACTGACTTGCAACATCTGGCATAATCACTACAGAGGCAAAGAAAAGGGCAAACATCAACTATACTGCTCCACTCATAACAAAAATAGTAAACCCTGCTCACACAAACTCTAAATTAACAATTCATGACAGCCACAATTTTCCACTGGCAGCCAAAATGCACCTATTACAGCTACATTGTCCCACAGTATCTAAATGGCTCTAATGCCATCCACAAAGTCCTCAGTGCCAGCCACATTTGCCCCGCATGACAACCACAAAGTCATCATTGCCCCCTATGCAAGTCACCATACCCTCAATACCATCTCAGCCAACCAAAATCCCCACATGACAACCGTAGTGCCCTCCATGCCAGCCACAATGCCCCAATAAACGCCACAATGCCCTCATGATACCTGCTATGTCCCTTATCCCAGTCAAAATGTCCCCAGTGTTAGAAAGAACTTCCTCCATGCCAGTCACAATGCCAACCAACACCCCTTATGCAAGCCACATTGCCCTCAATGCCGCCTAAGCACACTGCAATACCACCATCACAACCACAATGGTTTCAATGGCTCTATGAGATCTACAATGCCCCATGACCGTCTAAAAAGTAATCATGCCACTATTTTAGCCAAAAAGCTGCAATGCAGTCGCTAGTCCTAATGGTAGCAGCCACAATGCTGATATGTGAGCCACCATGTACTTTAACGCAGCCACAATGCTGCCAATGCCTCTTATGCCAGTCCCAATGCCCCCACGACTGCTAAATTGTCTTCCATGCTAGCCACAGTGCTCTAAATGCAAGCTAAATTGCGCCCATGAATTCAACAATGTCCCTTTTCCCAGCCAAAATGCAGCCATGACCGCTGCAATAGCCACAATGTCCTTTATCCCAGACACAATGCCCCATAACAACCACAATGATTTGAATGCCCACTATGCCAGCCACATTGCCCCCAATGCTCGCTTAGCTAACATCAAAACAACCATGACAAGCAAAATGCCCTATTAAAACCACAATGCACTCATTGTCCACTTTACCAGCCACAATGCTAACCTAAAATCCACAATGCCTCCATGACACAGTCACAATGCCGCCATGAATGCCACAATCCCCAAATTCTTCATACGCGAGCCACAATGCCTTCAGTGGCAATTACAAATTTGTCGAGAACAGCCACAAAGTTCTCAATTCTATCACCAATGCCCCACAATGTCCACATTGCACTCCATATCAACCACAATGCCCTAAATGCCTCCTTTGCATACCACAATGCCCCAACGACTACTACAAAGTCTCTATGCCAGCCAGAATTCATACCATGGCAGCTGAAATGCCCACGTGCCAGTCACAATGCTCCAATAGGAGCCAATATGCCCCCATTACCGCCACATTGTCCCTTAACCCAGCCACAATGTCTCCATTACAGCAAAATGCTCTCAATTCCCCTTTTGCATGACAATGCAGAAATGACAGACACAATGCTCTCCATGCCTGTCACAATGCTATTAATGGCCCTATGCCAACTAGATTGCCCTATTCTACAAAAAATGCCCCTAATGAAAGCCACAATGGCACCCAGTATATGCCTTATCCAAATATTCCAATGCCCGCCACAATGTCTCCTATTCAAACAACAATGCCCTCATAAGAGCCACTATGCCCACGATGACATGCACAACGGTCTACTTTACTGCTGGACTTGTAATATTATAGTATTTAAAAAAGGACAGTCTGTAACCTACAACTAGCTGTCCTTCCTGTAATGCTTTATACCCTCGCCAAGGTGACACAATAAAGTTAAGATTTGCAAACGGGTGAGTGCCGCATTTTCATTTCTTTCATCCATATTATACTACAAGACCGTCTATTTTTATGCTGAGCACCGCCCGAAGTTTGCTTAAATGAGGAAACCCTGACTCCACTTGCATCTATCTGCCTGTTCCATGCTGTGAAGATTGAGAGTGGTGCCGACTTCTTTCTACTGTGCTTGAAAGCCACAATGGCACCCGCTATATGCCTTATCCAAATATTCCAATGCCCGCCACAATGGCTCCTATTCAAACAACAATGCCCTCATAAGAGCCACTATGCCCACGATGACATGCACAACGGTATACTTTACTGCTGGACTTGTAATATTATAGTATTTAAAAAATTAATTAAAACCAATTTAACATATGTTTTCTTATTCTCTTATGTACGGGGGTCTGTGTGGCAGTATATACGGGGGTTTGTGTGGCAGTATATACAAGGGGGGCTGTGTGGCAGTATATACAAGGAGGGCTGTGTGGCGGTATATACAAGGGGGGCTGTATGGCAGTATATACAAGGGGGGCTATGTTGCAGTATATACAGTATCAACATGGGGTAGTATCTACTGTGTGCCGCTATCTACATGGGGGCTCTGTGTGGCGCTATCTACTGGGGCGTCTGTGTGGTTCTATCTATAGGGGGGTCTGTGTGGCGCTATCTCCAGGGGGTCTATGTGACGCTATCTACAGTGCGGTCTGTGTGGCGCTATCTACGGGGCGGTCTGTGTGGAGCTATCTACAGGGCGGTTTGTGTGTGGCTATCTACAAGGGGGGGTTATGTGTGGCTATCTACAAGGGGGGTTATGTGTGACTATCTACAAGGGGTACTGTGTGTGACAATCTACAAGGGGTACTGTTTGTGGCTACCTACAAGGGGGGGCTGTGTGTGGCAGTATATACAAGGGGGGGCTGTCTGGCAGTATATACGGGAGTCTGTGTGGCAGTATATACGAGGGTTTGTGTGGCAGTATATACAAGGGGTCTGTGTGGCAGTATATGCAAGGGGGGCTGTGTGGCAGTATATACAAGGGGCTGTGTGGCAGTATATACGGGGGTCTGTGTGGCAGTATATACAAGGGGAGCTGTGTGGCAGTATATACAAGGGGGGCTGTGTGGAAGTATATACAAGGAGGGCTGTGTGGCACTATATACAAGGCGGGCTGTGTTGCAGTATATACAAGGGAGGCTATGTGGCAGTACATACAGTATCAACATGGGATAGTATCTACATGGGGCTTTGTGGCACTATCGACAGGGGGGTCTGTGTGGCACTATCTACTGGGGGGGTCTGTGTGGCGCTATCTACAGGGAGGTCTGTGTGCCGCTATTTACTGGGTGGTGTAGGGCGCATTCTACATGGGGGGTCTGTGTGGCGCTCTCTACAGGGGGGTCTGTGTGGCGCTATCTACTGGGGGGTCTGTGTGGCGCTATCTACAGGGGGTCTGTGTGACGCCATCTACAGCGGGGTCTGTGTGACGCTATCTACAGCAGGGTCTGTGTGGCGCTATGTATAGGGGCAGTGGTGTAATGAGGGATTCTTTCATTGATGCTTATAGTTGGTGTCTATAACGATCTATTTTATTGCTGGACTTGTAATATTATAGTATTTTAAAAAGTAATTAAAACTAATTTAACATAAGTTTTCTTATTCTCTTATTTAGTCGCTATATTAGCGTTTACTGTGGGTATTACTTTTAATCATCAGATCGCCCACCATTGATGGAGACTCGCCCTGCTCCCTAACTGCCCCGCTCAGGAGGTCCCAAGACTTAGAGGGAACATTGACTACAAACAACCCTTTTTACCACTCACAAATGCCCACAATTACCTCAATCCTCTCCATACCATTCACAATAACTTCATAACAGTCTACACTGTCCCTAATTCTGCCAGACACAGTGCCCCCATTAAAGATACAAAGTCCTTATGACAACATGACAGCCAAAATTTCCCATTGGGGAAGTGGAGATAGTGATGAATGTGTATGTTGCAATGTCTAATGTGAAAAACACTAATTCATTTACAATGCCCTTAAATATCTATAGCCAATATATGTACTACTAGACATGTATTCTTATATACCAGGAAGCTATTACCACACCTCTGAAAGTCCAGAGCTAGAAACTAGCCTGATAATTATCAATAATTAATAATAATATTAATTACCAGTCCTCTGATTCCTCTATTGCCGCTGACTGGAGGATTCCATATCTTGCTTCTCTTCACTTTCAAATAGGCACCTCGAAAAAAAACAAGAAAGAGGTGTGATAAGACATTCCTGGTATATGCTATAGATGTATTGGATCAGTAAAGAGATGTTAGTGTGCCTAGTTTCTCATAAAACAAAATTTATTTTTAAGTAGAAATTAAACCCTTTCTGTGATATCTTCCGAGGAGCCAAACTAGAGATCCCACTTCAAGTCCTACCATGCAAGAGGATGCACAGACCACCCAATCCTGACTAGAAGCCTCAAGAAGCCATAAATAGCATATATTTGTCTCTGAGCACAACCCCTAAATGAGTCCCCATGCACATGACTGTAGTTTCTATCCGCGGATTCATTTTTATAGGCTGTGGACACATTCCCGTATTTATATGGATGTCTGTCTGGGCCATAGAAATGATCCGCAAAATGTAGAACATGTCCTTTTTCTGTCCACAATTGCAGCACAGACTCACCCATAGAAGTCTATGGGCGCGTGCAAAATTGCGGAGGGCTACGGATGTGCACCAAATTGTGAAAATCCGCAGCGAATTGTGGTGCAGTTTTTTAGGCGGACTCTCCACTGCTAGAAATAGTTCTAGAAAAAAGTTTATACTGATCAGGTTTTCCATTTTCAAAGCGACGCGTCGTACTGGGATACATTGGGCCCACCAGGAAAAAATCTCAAGGACCCACTCTCCATCTATACAGTAAATTAGCATGTCCACAATTAATTTTATAATAATCTTTATTATCATTGCACATACAGAACATATGATCAATAAGATCTAATAGGTAATTTGTTAATCAGTTGATAAGAAATAGACCCTAGTTGGCAAGTGGTTATCTCCAAAGTCATATCCAAGTGGGGTTGTCCTCTGCTAGACCTTTTGGACCCACCATAGGATCCTCTGGTGGGCCAGTCCGACCCTGCGTCCCTCTGCTCTGAGTACAGCTCGGCCTACTGGGACGATGCTGCAGCAATCACATGGGATAAAACGTCATCCCAGGAGGCCGTTCTGCACATAGAACAGAGGATCGCACCGCTATGACAATGCCCAGAGCTAAGTATGAAGCTTTCTATTATTTTTAAACTTTATTTTTTTCAGATTTGCCATTTTTGCAGTATTTCCACCATAAAAACCGCCAAATTTGCCTATTTGTTGCGGGTTTTACCTCCCCTTTGAATTCAAAGGGGAAAACCTACAACAGAAGAGCAGCGATTCCGCAACATAAATTCACAGGCTGCGGAATGAAAGAACAGCACCACAGGTCAATTTATGAACAGTTTCTTGGCAAATTTTTTTCGCATCTCATCCACTATGCTGCTACTATAATACGCTGCGGATAATCCACAATGAAATCCCTTGAATGAAAATCTGCAGTGTTTTACGCTGTGTGTGACCCTATCCATAACTTCATAATTTCACCTGTGAGCCCACTCCGCTACATAATACTATATGACATGTCTACACTCTTCTTTACACTAGTATTTTAACCCTTAAAAGGGAATGCATCATCCGAAAATGACCCATTATCAAATTTTTTGTTAAACATATATTTAAAGAATTTTTGGTGATGATGATTTTTTATTACAATTTTACATGTCATTATCTATAATCAAAAAAAATCCAAAAATGTTGCAGTTTTCACTCCGGCCACTGAACCTCATAATAGACCCTGTTCTGTAGAGATCACTTCTCAGCTTCATTCCATTATGATCATACGTAGGGCTAAAGTAGAACTAAAAAGCAGCCCTTGCACACAAACCCCACCTGCTCACATACAATATGGCCCCCGTCACCCGCATATTGCAGAAAAATAGCAGCGACTATTGCTTTATTTTGGTCACACCCCTCGCCATTCACTTAAATATGTAAACAACATCATCAACACAAGAAGGAAAATAAAAGCAAACATAGAAATGCCTAGTCACACAGTCAGGGACAGGCGCATGCTACCACTAAACAAACACCAAAATAACCAATGATACCGCCATACAGTGACCATATAGTGGTCAGATACCAATTCTACACTGATGCTCTGCATAGTAATATTACACTGCAGACTATAGAGGAGAATACAGTAACTGGCAGAATATATAACAATTAAAGAGGACCTATCAGCTCTCCTGACATGTCTGTTTTAACAAATACTTGTATTACCCATTAAATAACAATTTTGGAGCATCCTTTCTTAGGACTCTACATTGTGCTATTCTTCTGTTATTCCTACTGGAAATGTATTAATAAATTGACAACTGGGTGTTGCTTTTCCCCTTGTCAAACGGCTGTGTCTCTAACACACTGTAAAACTGTTCAATCATCACTGACAGTATCCATTTTTTTTTTACTTTTTGAGATGCATCTTCTATGTACCCTGTATACATAGAAGCTGTATCCTGCCGTCAAAGCTCTTTCCAACAGGTCAGCTGCACTGATGGCTCCGGTGAAAGCTGGTCGAGGCATGTAGGGGATCCAGCTAATAATGATCACACCTAAATTCACAAACCTACTGACCTGACAGAATAGGTTTTGACGGCAGGATACAGCTTCCATGTAACCAGAGTACATATAAGCTGTATTTCAAAAGTTATTTTTTTTTTATAAAAACCAATGTAAAAGTTGGTTGAAATCAAATAAAACATTAAGTAAATTAAAAGAAAATTGGCTTCAAACGCGTACATAGCCTTTACGTGTTTTAAAGGTTCTATTTTGAGTGTGCTTTCTATTATATCTTTGTAAAAAAAGAGTGAATGTTAAATTACTTGGTGTGAGAGAATATTATATATTCCTTGCTTTGCTTTCTTTTTCTTATTTTTGTGTTTTTGGGAGTGTATTATGCTTGTACATGTATTGTTTACTGTGTCAATTTTTTGTGACATATGCCATGAACAGAAGTGTAACTTGACGCTCCTGGGCCTCAATGCAAAAATGTGTAACAGGGCCCCCCTACCTACCATGTTCCATGTATATTAATGGTATTTTATCTTTCAAAGGGGTCTCTTTGCACCCTTTAAGCAAGAGTGCCCGGGTGCAACTGCTACCTCTGCACCCTCAGCTACTACACCCTAGGTCAACTGGGTTACCACTATCAGGAACAGATGGTCACAGCTCCCTAATTTTAAAGAGGTTCTCTCATCAAGACAACCCCTGTGGATATGCCTATCAGGGCATATGGACGTCACAGTGGGGGTTGGCTGGCTCCACTGAATCTGGCGCGTCCATTCTTTACATGGATAGTTATTTGTTTAAACAGCCGGTATGTAGTGCTACATTTACCTTGCAGCAGTGGCGTTACATTTTATCTTTGGTCTCTTCAGTAGGATCCAAACATATAGAGAACATTCGGGGGAAAAAAAAAACGCCTCTGCCTCCCATTGCAATCAAAGGGGGGCGATTTTGGCCGTTTATTGGCGCAGATTCCAACGCGTGTACGCACCAAAAAAACTCTAAAAAGGAAATATTGTATTCACATGAAGAAAATGTATACCGAGCATCATAGGTACAGCCGTGTTCCTGCTGGTTACTTCATCAATCATGTACACCGTAGACAATTATAAGCCCTATGATGATGTCACAATGTTAGTTACAATAATCAGAATTCTACCTATAATCATAAAGCAACCTAAATTATTGGTTGTAATGGGCAACCAGGCCAGCTTTTTTGTACCAAAACAAAACTATTAGTAGTAGCATTGTGGGCTATTTTTTTTTTTCTTCAAAATGTATTATATTTAAAGGGTAACTACACTTTCAAACTTTTAATATGCCACAGAGACATATCAAAAGTTTGGATTGGTGGGGGCCCGGGTACTGAGACCCCCATCGTTGCTGAAACGTAGGTGCAGAAGTGTTCAGCTGAGCGCATTGCACCTTCAGCTGTGATCAGCGCTCCTCGTCTTCCTGAAGACTAATTACATACACGTTCTATGAGAGCTGTCTTCAGTCCGACAGCCAAAGGTGCAAAGCGCTCAGCTGATTGCTTTCACACCTTCGTTTCAGCAACAGTGGGGACCTCAGTACCCGAACCCCTACCGATGCAAATTTTTAATATAAGTGTAGTACTCTTTAAAGGGAAGGTCCACTTTAAGCAACTTTGCAAATAGGCAATTAAAAACGTCCTACCGTTTTGTGTCTACAGCTCCTATGTAACTTCATACTAATGCTTCATGCACACTACCGTATTGGTTTTGCGGTTCGCAAAAGCACGGGTCCATAGCGGTCCGTAGAACTGGAAAAAACCCTTGTTGTGTATCTGTGTGTGATCCGGACACACGGATTCACAACAATTCACTAGTATTGGTGCAGCCGCAAATGCGGACCGTAAAATAGCTTGCCCTGAGTTTTTGCAGTCCAAATTTGAGGCCCTCGCACTGATCCGAGTAAATCACGGTCATGTTCATGGTGCTATAGAACAGAATTAGTCCGCAATTTATCTGAAAAAATGTGAATACATTGCAGCTGCAAAAAGACGGTTGCGTGCATGATGTCTAACACTACAAACAGATCCTGTGTAGTATGATTCTGCAGTTATACTTAACTCCATCTATCCTCTATTTGGTCCTAATATACATTCAATAGGTTAGCAAAAAAAATGGGACAAAAAAAGGGAGTTTGACTGCGGAATTAGGCACCCTCCAAACACCGTAAATGTGTGTACGGTCCATGAATACTGTACAAACGGGCCACAGAGCATCATGCGTTGGTCGTCCGCAATCACGGACCGCGCACACAGAAGATGTGCAGTGATTCCTATGAGCCCGGGCCACAAATGCAACCCGGATAATGACATGTCCTATTTTTTTTTGTGGTCTGGGCTCCAGGTAATAGGAAATCATGCATTTTATACTATCCGCAATTGCGGATAGTATACGGCTGCAAGACTGCAGTCGTGTGCATGACGCTTAAGACTACACGTATAAGTGTTTGTTTGTTTATTGTCAGTTACCTTGGAGACCTAAAGACCTGCATAGAAGCTGTAGACACAGAATGGTAGGGAATTTACAATATTTACAATGTGGCTTAATTTTTCATTTTGGATATACTAGGGGAAAAAATGAAAATTGATTACAAAAAGTGTACATAGCCTAAAAGTACACAAGACTTACTGCTTTAATATAATAAAAGATGACCAAGTCTAATTTTAAAAATTATTGATTACTTACCGGTAATCGGTTTTTCATCAACCTACTACAGCACCCCTGGAGAGATATCCAATTTGCTGGACAGGAAGCCTGAGGATATAAAAAAGGACACACCTCTCCACACGCCCAGTCTTAGGAAGAACTCAGGATGAGAATCAGTTTTGATTTGGGTTTTTGCGCCACCCAAGTGGAATTACATCACACCTTCATATATACAGTATTTACAAGGAATCCCTTTGTATTCGTGTTGACAACTTTACAATTTCTGAGGACTATATATGCTACAAGGATAGGGAGGGTAACAGAGGGGTGCTGTCATAGGTTCATGAAAAAACGATTACTGGTAAGCAATCAATCTTTTACCCTTTCACCTATGACAGCACCCCTGGAGATGTACAATAGAAGTCAATATTTAGGGTGGGACCACAGCTTGTAGTACTTTTCTACCAAAGGCCAAGTCAGGGGCTGTATGCAGTTGTAATCGGTAATGCTTGAGGAAGGTGTGAGGAGAGCTCCATGTAGCAGCGTTGCATATCTGATCTAGGCATGCTTCTGCTCTCTCAGCCCAGGAAGTGGACACAGCCTTGGTGGAGTGACCCCCGAAGAACTCCGGAGGCTGGAGATTCTGATTTACATAAGCTAAATGATTGGCCTGTTTAATCCATGTGGATCTACTGGCTGTCGAACCCTTGTTAGGACCCTGGAACTGAATTTAAAAAATTCTGAGGTTCTTAAATCTTTAGTGATTTTCAGGCACTGGACTAGGCATCTTCTTATGTCCAGGCAGTTAAACTGCTGCTCCCTCTGATTTTTTGGGGAATCACAAAAGGAGGGGAGAATAATCTCTTGGTGTAGATAAAAAGGAGAAACCACCTTAGGAAGAAAACCTGGTAAGGTCTTCAAGATGACTCTATCGTCTAATAGTAGGGTATATGGAGGAAAGGCAGAAAGGGCCTGTATCTCACTAACTCTACGGGCCGACGTAATGGCTAATAAGAACAGCAATTTGACAGTCAGCATCCTTAGGTTTATAGAGTCTACTGGTTCGAAAGGTTAGTTTTTCAAAGCCTTGAGAACAATATTTAAGTCCCATAGAGGAACTGAAGATCTAATCTGAGGTTTAAGCCTAGAGGATGCTGCCAGGTTCTCCTGACCCAGGGGTGTTCTGCCAATCTGAAATCAAAGAAGGAATATAAAGGGGTTGGCCTCGGTTCGCCTTCCCTAAAACCCCTACATTCTTTCTAACCAGTTTCTGTTTGATCTCAATCATCACTGCTGCACTTTCTGTTTGTTTACATCCCTTGCTTCTGTTCCTGTCTTGTAATCCACCATACCCATGATCCCTTGCTGCATCTGAGGAGACAACTTGCATCCCCCTTTGTCCCTCCACAGCATCTCAGCTATTTGCATACTGCCATGGCCCTTTATGTTCACAGGTCATTTCCTGCTCTAATTACAGTCACCCAGCTCCCTGCACAGTCACACACACCCAGTAATAATCACACTGGGGAGATGTGAGTTATATACAGGGATGATGGGGGTTATATAAAGGGATGATGGGGGTTATATACAGGGATGGAGGAGGTTATATGCAAGGATGTTGAGGGTAATACACATGGATGATGGAGTTATAAACAGGGTTGATGCTGTAATACACAGGGATGATGGAGGTAATACACAGGGATGATATAACGCCATCATACCTGTATACAATCTATATGTAACCCCATCATCCCTGTGTATTACCTCATCATCCCTGTATATAACTCCCATCATCCCTGTGTATTACCTCACCGTCCCTGTATAGAACCACCATCATCCCTGTGTATTACCCCATTATATAACCCACATTATATGTGTATTACCTCATCATCCCTGTATATAACACCCATCATCCTGTGTATTACACCCCATTATCCCTGTGCATTACCCCCAACATCCTATACAGGGATGAAGGCGGTTATACACAGCGAGGATGGGGGTTATATACAGTGTTGATAGGGGTAATATACAGGGATGATGGGGGTTATACACAGGGACGATGGGAGTTATATTCAGGGATGATGGCCCCATCATTCCTGTATATAACCTCCATCATCCCTATATTTATATAACCCCCATCATCCCTGTATTTATATAACCCCGATAATAACTGTATATACCTACGGGGGGGCGCCGTGGGCAATGAGAAGAGACGGGCAGGCAGTGCGGGAACTCCGAGATAGGATGAGGAGGGGGCGTGTACAAGCAGAGACGACGTTCCGTGTCTCTGCTCAGCCAGCACTTCCTGCTATGTAAAGACACGGCGCATCATCAACTATGTTTACAGGCTGGACCAGAGGAGGCGGAGCTCTGAGGAGCTCATGAAACATCCGCCCCTCCCACTGCCTGTAAATGTAGTTGATGACATGCCGTGCTCTACTCAGCCGCAAGTGCTGGCTGAGCAAAGACATGGAACCTCACAGGAAATTAAATGTTTACTCTTGGTGCGGTCACATGACCGCAAATCAGGACAGAGTAACGAAGCCAGAGGTAAATTGGCATTATGTTAGAAAATACTTATATATGTCCTATTAAGTTAAAATATAAATAAAATTTATTTCTGGTCATCCCCTTTAATGCGGATATATGAACCTTTAAGGTGTTAGGTTTTTATTTACTCCTGCGTGCAGAAAATCTAATATCAAAGGGATATTTGGTTTGGTTAGAGGATTTATGTCTACACCTGCAAAATTTGTAAATGCTTTCCAGGCTCTTAGATATATTTCTGAGGTAAGCTGTTTCCTGCTTGCTAGCAGAGTGGAAATGACAGACTCTGAGAACCCTATCTGTCTAGGGATTACCCTTTCAGTGAATTTCTGGGTGCATTACTGGGCCCTGGTATAGGAGATCTGGTATGATCGGGAGAATCCAAGGCTGGTCTGAGGACATTCTCCTTAACCATATTAGAATTATTGAAGCCTTGTCTTCCCTGATTTTTCTGCTCACCCTTGGGAGAAGACATGGGGGGGGAGCCATAATCCCTCTCTTGATTCGAACACTGGGAAAATGCATCTACTGCTCTTGGGTAGTCTTGAGGGATCCAGAGAGAAGAATTATTTCTATCTGTTGAATCAGGGTCTGAGTTGTTTCTGCCACTATTAGGAAATCGTCCAGGTAGGGAATCAGGAGGATGTCCCTCGTCCTGATATATGCCATTTCCACTATTCATTTTGAAAAGACCCTTGGAGCTTGTAAAATGGCAAAGGGGAGGACTCTGTACTGGAGGTGAAACAAAAAACTGTCTAGGGTCACTGCTACTCTTAGATATTTCTGGTGAGGACTGCATATTGGTATATGATAATATGCATCCTCCAGATCTAGTGATGTCATCACACAGTCTTTGGAGAGGAGATTTGTGGTTGATGAAATACACTCCATGCAAAAAATGTTGTAGGTGAAATAAGAATTCCGTTCTTTTAGATTATGACCCTGTATTTCCCTTCTGACTTCTTCACCAGGAAGAGAGGGGAATAAAAGCCTTTGCCTGTTTCTGCACTAGGGATTTGAATTAGAAGTGACAGAATTTCTCGCTCTAATGCTCTTTGTTTTTCTGGGTCTTTGTAGGAAAGAATCTGTTTGGGGGAAGAGTTCTGAATTCTGGAACATACCCTGTTTTATAATTCCTAGGATCCATTGATTTGTTTAATTTTTTTCTGAATTTTTGAAAAAAATGGATAGACGACCCCCCCCCCCCCCCCCCCACAATGGATCTTCTGGCGTCATTGTTGGTGGTCTCTGTTTTTCGGGTCGTTTTGAGGCTCGAAAAGGAAGCCCTTGTTCTTCCTGGGAAGCTTTGAGGTTTTAAACTCCTGTCCCCTGGGGTTAGGTCTTTTATTAAACCTTTTGGGATGAAAATAATCCATTGGTTTTCCTTGTGTAGGGAACCCCTTTTTTCTATCAGACGCTTTCTCAAATAGGTAATCTAGCGGGGGCCCAAATAAAACATCTCCAGAGCAGGGAATTGCACATACCTTCCCTTTTGATCCAGTGTCCCCCTTCCAGCTATTTAGCCAGATGGCCCTTTTAGCAGAGAATGAGAGGGCAGCTGATCAGGCCAAGAGGCACACAGAATCTACCGAGGCGTCGGCCAGAAAATCTGCTGCCTTAGATAGCACTGGAAGGGTGGAGGAGATCTGATCCCTAGAAGTCTTGTCTCTAATTTGAAGCTCCAATTGTGCTAGCCATATTTTTAAAGACGTAGCCACACAAGTGGCTGCAATGCCTGGTTTAAAGTCCCCGTAGAAGCTTCCCAGGTTCTCTTGAGCTAGTAATCAGCTTTTCTATCCATGGGATCGGATAAAGAGCCAAGATCCTCAAAGGGAAGAGTATTTTTCCTAGATATTTTTGCCACTGAGGCGTCAAGTCTAGGGGTATTATCCCAGTACCTGCTGACCTCTTCTTCAAAGGGATATTTCCTCTTAAGAAATTTGGGAAAACCAACTTTCCTATCTGGATTTCTCAATAGCCTGTTGATGAGACTTAATACATTCTTATGGATGGGAAAAGTTCCCCGTTTTCTAGGCCCTAAGCCTTCAAACATGTCCTGGGCAGAACAAGGTTCTTTGGGGTCATCTTTGCGTACCGGCCCTATCAGGGAACTGAGTATGACCGCGGGAGTACTGCTCCACGAGGAAGGTCTCACCACGTGGGACCTAAAACCACCTCCAAGGAGGGAAGCTATAGACCGGGAGAGGAGGGAGTAACCGTCCGTAGACTTAAGGTTACTCCCTTCAGAGGAGACTTACACCTTCCAGAGTACCCCTAGGGAGAAAGGTTAGAACCTACTAGGCGTCTGCAACCCATGGTGAAATGCTTTTTTCCTAACAGGACAATCCCATCCGGAGGACAGGAAACTTGACAGGGTGTGTGGAGAGGTGTGTCCTTTTTTATATCCTCAGGCTTGGTGTCCAGCAAATGGGATGTCCCTCCAGGGGTGCTGTCATAGGTGAAAGGGCAAAATGCGTTACGCTCGTCTGAAACTGGCCTTCGTCTATTTATTAATCATGATATGAGCAAAACATGTTGAGTTTTTGGTATGAAAAATACAGCAAAAAATACTTTTAACGAGAATTGTTTTGTTTTTTTTTGCCTCCCATTCACTTCAATGAAAGGTCAGTGGTGGAAACCACTCCAAGAAAAAGAAATGCCAACCGGAAACAAGCAATGCGCCCGTGAAAAAAAGAACGCCTCAATGGGGGGGAAACAATTTGGGGCACTGATTCAGAGACGCGGTTTCCACATCAAAATAAGCGCCAAAAAACGCAGTGTGAACTGACCCTTAGGGTTTGTTCCCACACAAAAGATTTTATGCAAAAAACGCTTGTAAATCTGTCACAGAAATCCTCAGCAAATAATGTGTCTTTTGCTGCGCACATCAAGTTGTATCAGGTATTGATTATATATATGTGCACCTTCGAATTTTAACTGTGTTTCCGCTGCGTAAACTCTGTATAAAAGTTAACTTGCATATTTTATTCCGGAATTTATGCTCCACATTCAAGTCTATAGGCCAAAAAGAGAGCCTCTCTGCTCAGAACAGGCAGCATAAATTGACATGGCTAAGATTTGCTAAATCTCATTCATTTTAAAGGTACTGTAAATGCTGCAGAATTTCCGCAGTGTTTACACTACGTGGAAACCCAACCCTAGGCTCTATTTACGCCTGCATTTTGTTTCCCGTTGTTCTGCTTCATCATAGGAACAAAATGAGAAAAATTTGCCGGATCTGTCGTATGACTAAAACCAACAGCATCCAACGGTACCCAGTGACTTTAATAGGTGCCGTCGGGTAATTTTTCTTGACAAAATAGTGCCGGATGGTCCGACACTGCTTTTAATAGAGCCTTATTTATGGAAACCCACAAATCACTAGAACAGGGGTTCCGAACCCTCGTTCCGCCTCACTGCACCTCCCGCAGTGAGGAGCAGCTTAAATGGAGCGGAGGACGAGCATGCACCTTGCTGCTTCATTTAATGTCTATGGGGCTGATGGTCTGTCCCATAGACTTTGAATGGCACTGCTTTTAATAGAGCCTTATTTATGGCACCCCACAAATCACTAGAACAGGGGTTCCGAACCCTCGTTTCGCCTCACTGCCCCTCCCGCAGTGAGGAGCAGCTTAAATGGAGTGGAGGACGAGCATGCGCCTTGCTGCTTCATTTAATGTCTATGGGGTTGATGGTCTGTCCCATAGACTTTGAATGGAGCGGCAGGGTGCATGCTGGTACTCAGCTCCATCCATGCTCCCCCTCACTGCTATCGTGCAGTGAGGAGAAATAGGGGATTCAGGACCCCCATTTAAGTGATCAGTAGGGGATCCATCAATAAGACATTTATCTCCTATTCTGTGGATAGGTGAAAAATGTTAATCTTGGGACAACCCCTTTACCTGCAATTACGTCATTTAGAAAAAATAAGGTAATACTCACCTTCTAATCCCCTGCCACTCCAGTTCCCCCAGTGCATGGCCTCCTGCCAGTCTCCGTTTGCATTGGCTGGTGGTGCGACGTTCCGTACCATCACATGACATCGGTGATCTCAGCAAGTATGGCACATGACTGCTGCAGCTGGAATGTCACAGCTCTAGTCAATGTAAACAAAGATTGGTGGCTCTGGAGTGGCCATGGCAACAAATTGAACACCTTAAGGACACCACCAATTTTAGGTTTTTCCTCCCCGCATTCCATAACCATAACGGTTTTTATTTTTCCATCGACATAGCCGTATGAGGGTCTGTTTTTTGCGAGAACTTGTATTTTTTTTTTTAATGGTTTCATTTAATTTACCATATAATGTACAAAGAAACTTTAAAAATTATTTTGTAGGGTGAAATTGGAAAAAAAACAAAACAGCAATACCGCCATAGTATTTGGGGACTTGTTTTTACGGTGTTCGATGTGCGGTAAAATTTAACCTTTATTTACATCTCCATTCTGTTTCCCATTGTTCTGCTTTATCATAGGAACAGAACAATGAGTAAAATTGGAAGCACTGGATCTATCACATTACTAAATCCAACGGCGCCCGACGGTACCCAATGACTTTAATGGGTGCTGTCGGGTCATTTTTCCTGACAAAATAGTGACGCATGATCCGACGCTGCTGTTAATAGAGCCTGATATCTGGGACCCCAAAAATCACTAGAACATGGGTCCCGAACTCTTGTTCTGCCGCACTGCACCCCCACAGTGAGGAGAAGCTTGAATGGAGCGGAGGACGAGCATGCACCTTGCCGCTTCATTCAATGTCTATGGGGCTGATGGTCCATCCCATAGACTTTCAAAGGAGCCTGCGGGCAGGGTGCATGCTGGTACTCCATCCAAGCTCCCCCCTCAATGCGATCGTGGAGTGAGGAGAAATGGGGGATTTAGAACCGCCCTTCAAGTGATCAGTAGGGGATCCATCAAGAAGATTTATCTCCTATTCTGTGGATAGGTGATAAATATTAATCTTGGGACAACCCCTTTACCTGCAAGTACATCAATTGGGGTTTTGTTTTTACGGTGTTCACTGTGCGGTAAAATTTACATGTTAACTTTAGTCTGCGGATCAGTATGCATACAGAGATGTCAAATGTTGCAGTTTTTTTAATGTTTTACTACTTTTACAAAATAAAAACAATTTCTTATAGTAAAATAGTTTTATGTCGACAAATTCTAAAACCCATAACTTTTTTTGTTTTTCCATCGATAGTACTGTGTTAAGGTTTCTTTATTTGCTAGGCGAACTGTAGCCTTTATTGGTAAAATTTTGGGGTACAAAATACTTTTTGATCACTTTTATTAAAATTTTTGGGGAAGCAAAGTAACAAAAAAATAGCAATTCTGGCACCGATTTTTTTTTTCCTACGGTGTTTACAGTGCAAGTTAAATTCCGTGATATTTTAATAGTTTGTATTTTAACGGATGTGGCGAGACCAGTTATATTTACTTTTTTTGTTGTTTGCATTATTTTACGTGAAAAATGGTAAAAGGTCTCTTATGTAAACGTATATTTAAATTTACGTTTAGTCCCCCTAGGTGACTTTACCATGCAATCTGGCAAGATTTATAGTAGCCCACAGAAGATAGACCTCTTGGCCTTTCACTAGGTCTCCGGCTGCCTTGATAACCAATTGGCACCCGATGATTTTGTCGGTGTGGGGGGCATCAGGGGACAGAGGGGTTAAAGGTCCGGAATCAGAGTTATAACTGATCACGGTTGTTGCAGATGGGTGTCAGCAGTATAAAACAACCGACACCCGCTCAGCTTCTGAGCCCGCGCTATATTGTATGGTGTATGTTGCCAAGGAATTGGAACATACAATAAAACTTTATTTTAGTACAACTATATACAATTAAAATAATTTTATTTTTTTTAAAAAAAAGACAGCCTTTAGTTTGCATTTAGCATTTTCTCCTAATAAAAAAAAATATTTTTAGTGACCTAACAAAAAAATGTTTTATAGCCATCACACCAGCAGGTAATATGGTATATTTACCATATATTTCGCATAAGGTGCGGAGAGGACAAAAAACGCAAAATTTACGCTTTTACATCCCATTGAATACTATGAAGAGTGATTTGGGGCGTTTTTTGTGCCGATTCCAACGTGGCTTCTGCGTCAAAAAACCTCAGTGGGAACAGGGCCTTATGCAGCAGATTTAGGGTTCATTCAGACGTTTCGGTTGAGGTGCTATAAAAACTGCATCTAAAAAACGCATCCAAAAACACAGTCTCATGGTCTGAATGGACCCTTACTGTTGTAAAGTTAGACAGGCTACAACTAGGCTAGACCATTTGAAACCACACAAAATTTAGCAGACTGGTGCATGGAGAATGATACATTTTGCACAACCGACAGGACACTTTTCGCTTTATTTTGTCACCTCATGTTGGTTCTGTACTTTAAACCAATATTTTGCACCAGAAATGGCGCTAGATGTTAATAAATTTGCCCCCTTTTACATCTCCTCTTAGCCACACCCCTATTTCTAGACACTTTATATTGCCAAAGAAGGTGCAAAAAGTGCAAAAACACATAATAAATTTGGTGTACGGTATTTACTCCACTTTTTGCTTAGCAATTCCCCTTTCATATTTCCCAATGGAAGAAAAAGTCGCAAGTGACCTTGCAACCGTAAAAAATGTAACCATGACAGACTTTTTGCCATAGTTGCAAGGAACCTCATGACTTTGTTTCTATAGCGAAGCACTGAGGTCGCTTTGTGGGTGATTGCAATTTGCCATGTAGCCCTAGCCAAAGAGAGATCTGTTCTATAGGTGTTATGGCTTACATACCGTATTTTCCGGACTATAAGGCGCACCGGATTATAAGGCGCACTTTCTATGAGCGCCTTATAAGCAATCATGTTTCATATATAAGGCGCACTGGATTATAAGGCGCAGCACATTACCGTTAAATAAACCATTGCTCAGACTGCAAGTCAAAATTTATTACACTTTTTAACAATAACTTGCAACTGGTTCAGCTGTAATTGCAAATCAAAACGTTTAGGGTATGTGCACACACACTAATTACGTCCGTAATTGACGGACGTATTTCGGCCGCAAGTCCCGGACCGAACACAGTGCAAGGAGCCGGGCTCCTAGCATCATACTTATGTACGACGCTAGGAGTCCCTGCCTTGCTGCAGGACAACTGTCCCGTAGTATAATCATGTTTACAGTACGGGACAGTTGTCCTGCAGCGAGGCAGGGACTTCTAGCATCGTACATAAGTATGATGCTAGGAGCCCGGCTCCTTGCACTGTTCGGTCCGGGACTTGCGGCCGAAATACGTCCGTCAATTACGGACGTAATTAGTGTGTGTGCACATACCCTTACCGTACTTTTTCAGTTCATTCCTCCACCAGAAATCCATCAAATCCGTCATCTTCAGTGTCGGAGTTGAACAGTTGGGCGATTTCGGCATCAAGCATGGGGTCCTCCTCTTCATTATCCGAGTCGGTCTCGTTGCTGCTGCTAGGCTCTTCAGTGGTGATTCCAGCCTTCCTGAAAGCTCGGATGACACTGGAGACTGATACATTCTTCCAGGCATCCACGATCCACTGGCACATAGTGGCATAACTCGCACGGCGTTGCCTCCCTGTTTTGGTGAATGTGTGGTCCCCTTCTGTCATCCAATGCTCCCATGCAGCTCGCAATTTAACTTTAAATGACCTGTTGATGCTGATATCTAGCGGCTGGAGCTCTTTGGTTAATCCACCAGGGATGACAGCAAGCTCCGAATTAGTTTTCTTCACTTGGGCTTTGACAGTATCGGTCAAGTGGGCGCGCATCGAGTCACAGACCAATAGGGATGGGGATTTGTGAAAAAAGCCACCCGGTCTCTTGACGTAGACCTCCCTCAGCCACTCACTCATCTTCTCCTCATCCATCCAGCCCTTTGGGTTAGCCTTAATGATGACACCAGCAGGAAAATTTTCTTTAGGCAAAGTCTTCCTCTTGAAAATTACCATGGGTGGTAGTTTCTGGCCATTAGCCTGACAAGCGAGAACTACAGTGAAAGATGACTTCTCATTTCCTGTGGTACGTATAGATATCGTACTGGTCCCTGTTTTCTCAACAGTACGGTTTACGGGGATATCGAAAGTGAGGGGAACCTCATCCATGTTAATAATGTGTTCTGGCTGGATATTCTTTTCATTTATCTTGGTTATGCAGTAGGTGCGGAAAATGGCCAGCTTCTCTTCATAATCCTTTGGTAATTGCTGGCACACAGTAGTTCTGGTGCGAATGGAGAGATGACGCCTGTTCATGAAACGAAAGCACCATGAAGGACCTCCTCGAAAGTCCTTGATCTCCATGTCACGTGCTAAAGCAGTGGCTTTGAGTCGAATAGAGACAGTGGAGACGCTTCTACCTGCGTTTCTCTGTTCCATAACCCACTGTTCTATTTTGTCCTCCAACTGTGGCCACCTTGCTTTGTTTCCTCGGAAACTCAGTTTGGTCTTCTTTACTTGGCGGAGGGCATCTTCTTGTTTTCTCCACTTACGCACCATGGATTCATTAATGTTGAATTCTCTTGCAGCTGCCCTATTTCCATGCTCTACTGCATAACTTATAGCTTTAAGCTTGAAACCTGCATCATAAGCATGTCTCTTAACAGGAGGCATTTTTTGGGGTAGTGGGTATAGTTAACGCTAAAGCAAAGATATATTGCAAGGATCCTACAGAGCTGTAAGTATCACTCAGTGTGGCTCCTGACTACGGTGGCCGTAATGCTCAATCCATTTATGGATACTGTAAAAACCCAAGTGAAGAATAAATTCATAGGCGCACGGGGGGGAGGAGCATGGTGTGTGCTGTGGTATGCCGCCGCCGACCCCTGCCGCCCACGATAGAGGTAAAGGATCCTGTATGAACCCCTCTCTTTACTGTCGGGTTCATATATAAGGCGCACCGGATTATAAGGCGCACTTTCTATTTCTGAGAAATTCTCAGCATTTTATGTGCGCCTTATAGTCCGGAAAATACGGTAAGTCATGTTATAAATAACCTGTCCTGACAGTAAAGAGAGGTCCACCAGAAGACAAAATACCCTTAAAGAGGCTCTGTTAGATTATAAGTGCCCTATCTCCTACATAATCCGATCGGCGCTGTAATGTAGATAACAGCAGTGGTTTTTATTTTGAAAAACTATCATTTTAGAGCAAGTTATGAGCAATTTTAGATTTATGCAAATTAGTTTCTTAATGACCAACTGGGCGTGTTTTTACTTTTTAGCAACTTGGCGTTGTGCAGAGGAGTGTATGACGCTGACCAATCAGTGGCCAATCAGCGTCATAGACTTCTATGATTGTTCCAGCCCAGCTTCTTTCACTGCACAATCACGCTGGGCTGGAACAATGAGAAGTGTATGACACTGATTGGCCACTCTGAGGAAGCACTAATCGCGAAACGCACGTTGGGGTCTTGCACATGTTATTCAGGCTCTGAGGACCACTAAGATGGGTAAGGTGCTGTTTTTTTCCCTGATATTACTGGTTTCTCCTATCTTTATATGGACTGTTTTGATCTAAACATATGCACTTGAACTTTGGGATAGGACATTACCATTTTCAGGCTACTGCACCACCATTTCCAATATGGATATTATAGTATACCTCTCTTGCATCATAAGTCCTGTTAGTCCGATATGACATGCGAACATTTATAGAGTCCTCTCTGTTTCGATACCAATTTTTAATTGTTTGTCTAAACCTTTATGTTAATAAAATTGTTATACTTTTATATATATATATATATATATATATATATATATATATATATATATATATATATAGTTTTGTACTCCAATTCTTCTGTATGGTACTAATTTTGGAGTGGCCCAACTGTTAAGAAAGGGAAGGTGTCCCCTGTGGACACATCTTAGCCAATTATCACATTGTTCTAGGAGTTTATATATTTGTAATACACTGTCTCGTTACCCACTTAAGCAGCCACAATACCGACATAAATTCCACAATACTTCCATCTAGGGATGTCACGATACCAGAATTTGGACTTCGATACCGATACTTCGTTTAGTATTGCGATTTCGATACCAATTTCGATACTTTTGCCAACAGTAATAAAAAAAAAAATCTTCCGTTTTCTGATGTGAGGCGCGACGTGTGATGAATTTTGAACGCGCCTCACATTAATAGTAATTAATCCCATCAAGTTTCTCAGTCATAATGGGTTAATGTGCGAGGTACATGATGGGGTTAATTACTATTAATGTGAGGAACATGGAGGGTAAATTCATCGCACTTCGCGCCTCACATTAAAGAGGCTCTGTCACCAGATTTTGCAACCCCTATCTGCTATTGCAGCAGATAGGCGCTGCAATGTAGATTACAGTAACGTTTTTATTTTTTAAAAACGAGCATTTTTGGCCAAGTTATGACCATTTTTGTAGTTATGCAAATGAGGCTTGCAAAAGTCCAAGTGGGTGTGTTTAAAAGTAAAAGTCCAAGTGGGCGTGTATTATGTGTGTACATCGGGGCGTTTTTAATACTTTTACTAGCTGGGCGCTCTGAAGAGAAGTAACATCCTCTTCTCTTCAGAACGCCCAGCTTCTGACAGTGCAGATCTGTGACGTCACTCACAGGTCCTGCATCGTGACGGCCACATCGGCACCAGAGGCTACAGTTGATTCTGCAGCAGCATCAGCGTTTGCAGGTAAGTCGATCTTACCTGCAAACGCTGATGCTGCTGCAGAATCAACTGTAGCCTCTGGTGCCGATGTGGCCATCACGATGCAGGACCTGTGAGTGACGTCACAGGTCTGCACTGTCAGAAGCTGGGCGTTCTGAAGAGGAGAGGATGTTACTTCTCTTCAGAGCGCCCAGCTAGTAAAAGTACTAAAAACGCCCCGATGTACGCACATAATACACGCCCACTTGGACTTTTACTTTTAAACACACCCACTTGGACTTTTGCAAGCCTCATTTGCATAACTACAAAAATGGTCATAACTTGGCCAAAAATGCTCGTTTTTAAAAAATAAAAACGTTACTGTAATCTACATTGCAGCGCCTATCTGCTGCAATAGCAGATAGGGGTTGCAAAATCTGGTGACAGAGCCTCTTTAATAAGTGAGAGAAAGCCGTGTTTATTTTATTTTTTTTACAGCGTACACATCATAAATGATGCAAAAAAATAGTTGTGCGCGCCATTACTGAATGTGTGAATATTTTATGTATTGAGACTTATTTTAATGTTTATTGTAAAAAAGGTGCATGTGTATTTTTTTAAAATGTTAACAATACTTTGTTTGTTTTATTTTTAAACTTTATTATACTGGCATATATCAGATATTTCCCAGTACATTAGCCTGTGGACGGATAGCACACAGACATATATCAGATATATCCCAGTACATTAGCCTGTGGACGGATAGCACACAGGCAGTTGTTAGGACATACTTGGGTATGTCCTAACAACATGAAATATGGTAAGACAGCCCTGGGGTCCGTCAATAGACCCTGGACTGTCTGCCCATATATGGTATGGCCCTCGATCGCGTCACAGGAATTCCCTGTGACGCGATCCAGGGGCATCCCCCCTGCTCATTTTCTCCTGAATGCTGCAGTCAGTTGTGATCGCAGCATTCAGGGGAATAACGGCGGAGATGAGAGGTTTCTCTGATCTCCGCCGTTATAGAGCGGGGCTGCGGCTGTGTAATACAGCCATTGCCCCGCTCCTGACAGGAAGTGCGCGTGCGGTCAGCATAAGGAGGTGCGGCCGGTGCTGCACTAATGAGCGGCAGTTCAGGCACTGGAGACAGAACATGGGGGTGTTTTGTAGTGCGCCCGCCATGTTCTGTCTCCAGTGCCGCCGCTCATTAGTGCAGCGCAGGCCGCATCGCATCATCCTGACCCCGCAAACTTATCATGACTCAGGAGCGGGGCTGTGGCTGAATTACACAGGCGCAGCCGCGCTCCCATACATTCATGTGTTACTATACTGAGCTGTGCGGCTGCGCAGCTCAGTATCGAAATACAGAAAATAGCGGTATCGAACCGTTTAGGGATGCACAGTATCGAAACAGTATCGAAGTTTCGATGCACCGTGCATCCCTACTTCCATCAGAGCCACACTGTCTCTAATCCCAACCGCAATGTCCCAATGACAACCACAATCCCTGAATGCCTAATATGCCAGTCACAATGCCTCAGTGCCAATTATAAATTTGTCGATGACAACCACAATGCCCTCAATTCTCCCTATTCTGGCTACAATGTCCTCCATGCCAGTCACAATGTCCACATGACAGCCAAAAATTCCCATTGGGGAAGGAAAGATTGAGATGAATGTGTATGTTGGAATATAAATGCAATGCACCAATGTGGAGAAAACTAAGGCATTTACAATGCCCTTAAAGAGGCTCTGTCACCAGATTTTGCAACCCCTATCTGCTATTGCAGCAGATAGGCGCTGCAATGTAGATTACAGTAACGTTTTTATTTTTAAAAAACGAGCATTTTTGGCCAAGTTATGGCCATTTTCGTATTTATGCAAATGAGGCTTGCAAAAGTACAACTGGGCGTGTTTAAAGTAAAAGTACAACTGGGCGTGTATTATGTGCGTACATCTGGGCGTGTTTACTACTTTTACTAGCTGGGCGTTCTGATGAGAAGTATCATCCACTTCTCTTCAGAACGCCCAGCTTCTGGCAGTGCAGATCTGTGACGTCACTCACAGGTCCTGCATCGTGTCGGCACCAGAGGCTACAGTTGATTCTGCAGCAGCATCAGCGTTTGCAGGTAAGTAGCTACATCGACTTACCTGCAAAAGCCGATGCTGCTGCAGAATCATCTGTAGCCTCTGGTGTCGATGTGTCCTCGCTCGTCTGACACGATGCAGGACCTGTGAGTGACGTCACAGCGTGATCTCTGGAGAACACGGCTGTGTCTGCACTGCCAGAAGCTGGGCGTTGTGAAGAGAAGTAGATGATACTTCTATACACAACGCCCAGCTAGTAAAAGTAGTAAACACGCCCCGATGTACGCACATAATACACGCCCAGTTGTACTTTTACTTTTCAACACGCCCAGTTGTACTTTTGCAAGCCTCATTTGCATAAATACGAAAATGGTCATAACTTGGCCAAAAATGCTCGTTTTTAAAAAATAAAAACGTTACTGTAATCTACATTGCAGCGCCTATCTGCTGCAATAGCAGATAGGGGCTGCAAAATCTGGTGACAGAGCCTCTTTAAATATGTATAGCCAATATATGTACTACTAGACAAAATTGTAAGGTGGATAGGAGCAGCACAAGTGCAGATTACCAAATAAATGGTCGGTGCTAAGCTTCAAATGATAGGAGTGACTTCTCCCCATATGATGTATAACAAAAAGTCAAGAGCATAGAAGCAGCACTTACGAAAAAAAAGTGACCTTTATTCACCCAACAAATGCAACGTTTCACTTCCTCAATGGAAGCATTTTCAAGCAAACAGTGATAGTATCACACGAGTATAAATACAGAGAATCACAACCCTTGTTTTTTTAACTGTGTTCTGTGTATTTATACTCCTGTATTACTATCACTGTTTGCTTTAAAATGTCTCATTTGTTGGGTGAATAAACTTCACTTCTTTTTCGTAAGTGCTGCTTCCATGCTCTTGTCTTTTTGTACTACTAGACATATATCCTTATATACTAGGAATGTATTACCACAACTTTGAAAGTCCAGAGCTAGAAACTAGCCTGATAATTATCAGTAATTAATAATAATATTAATTACCAGTCCTCTGATTCCTCAATTGCCGCTGACTGGAGGATTCCATATCCTGCTTCTCTTCACTTTCAAATAGACACCTAGAAAAAAACAATAGGAAAGAGGTGTGATAATACATTCCTGGTAAATGCAATAGATGTATTGGATCAGTAAAGAGATGTTAGTGTGCCTAGTTTCTGAAAAAAATAAAATAATTTTAAGGGGCACTTGAACCATTTCTGGGATACCTTCTGATGAGCCAAACTAGAGATCCCACCTTAAGTCTTCCTATCCAAGAAAATGCAAAGACCACTCCGTCCTGACTGGAAGTCACAAGTAGGATAGAATTGTCTCAAATCATAACTCCTAAATTACTCACCAATTACACCACATATCAGATGCCGAGAAGAAATAGCACTCTTCTTCGCACCTGTATAAAAGAGAAAACCATTCTTCAATCTATTCAGAGGTCCATTTACAATTCATATATAAAATGGGTCTAAATGGGGCCTAGAGGGGACACAGTATAGATAATATCATCCATTAGGGAAAAATATCACACATTCAATAAAGGCCTCACATGCACCAAGTTAAGACACAAAGTGATATCACTAGTAGTGAAAATAGCTGGACACGGACTTGCAACTTCTGGCCAAATCTCTAGAGAAGGAAAAGAAAAGAAGACACATCAACTATACTGCACCACTAATAACAAAAAATTTAAACCCTACCCAAACAAACCCTACAAAAATGAACTGTAATTCAGGGAAGACTTTCATAAACACAGCTGATAACCAGAAAGATTGTGTAATATACTGCCCAACAAAATATACTGGGCTTGGCAAAGTCATTGTCATTAGATATAGGAATTTCTACCAATTTTACCATCCACAATGTCGAAATAAAAACCTCAATGCTATCCATGCCAGCCACAATTGCTACGTGACAGTCACACTCCCCATGACAGCCACACTGCCTCCATGAAAGCCAAAATGTCACCATGACAATCATAATCTCAAAATGCCTAATATGTTAGTCAAAATGCCCTCAATACCAATTCCTAAATAAAAACCACAATGCCCACAATGTCCACCATCCCTGGCGCAATGCCTCCCTTGGCAGCAATGCCCACATGCCAGTTACAATGCTCCAATTAAAGCCACTATGCCCCCATGACCCCCACATTGACCCTTATAAAAGCCACAATACCCTCCAAGCCAGCCACAATGTCCTCAATTCCCCTTTTGCCAATGGCAAAGTGAAAATGACAGCCACAATGCCCTCTATGCAAGTCACAATGCCATTAATGGCCCTATGTAATTTAGAATGGACCTATTCTAACCACAATGCCCCTAATACAAGCCACAATGACAACATGACGCCCGCTACATCCCGTTTATCCCAGCCACAATGGCTCTCATTCAAGCAACAGTGCCCAAATGCCAACCACAATGCTCCCATAAGAGCCACTATGCCCCAGTGAAACACACTAAATCTCAGCCACAATATATCCATTATAGCTACAATGCACTCCATGCCAGTCGATGTGCCCTCAATTCTACATTTGCCAATAACATTGCCCCATGACAGCCACAATGTCCTCCATGCCAGCCATATTTCTCACAATGCCCCCTATGCCAGCCACATTGAGCTCAATGCCCCTTAGCCATTAGCAATACAACCACAATACCTCTTAAGACAACCAAAATGCCCTCATGACAACTACAATCCCCTCATTGTCCACTTTACCATCACAAAGCCCAAATACAAAACACAATGCCTCTAAAAATTCACAATGCCCTCATGACAGCCACACTGTCTTTAAACCCAGTCACGATGTACCCAAGAAAGCCACAATGTCCCCTGACAACCACAATCCCAGAATGCGTCATATACCAGCAACAATGCCTTCCCAGAGGACAACCACAATGCTATCATTGATCCCTATTCCAGCTAAAGTGACCCCATGTAAGGCCACTATGCCCTCCGTAGCAGTAAAATTACCCTGAATGTCTCCTATGTCTACCCCAATGACCCCATGACAACTACAAAGCCTCACATGGCAGCAGCAAAATGCCAACCGCAATACAACCATGACAACCTATAATGCCCCTTGATGGACTAATTGCCCCTATGACAACTACACTGCTTCATTACCCACTTTAGCAGCCACAATACCCACATAAATACCCCAATGCCTCCATATCAGTCACAATGCCCCATGACAGCCACACTGCCTCTAATCCCAGCCGCAATGTCCCCATGACAACCACAATCTCCCCATAACAATGCCAATGTCTGAATGCTTCATATGCCAGTCACAATGCCTCAGTGCCAATTATAAATTGGCTGTTCTACATCACTAAAAAAATTCACTGGAAAAGGACTGGAATTTACAATAAAATATAACTTTTACTGATGTATAATATAAAATAAATATGCCAAAACTACATGCAAAAAGAAAAAAGAACACATTATAATGACATCCTCATCGATGAAAAAGACAGGGTTAAATAAGCATAAGTAGTGCGAGTATAACCCTCATGTTGTATGAAGAAAAAAGCCACAAATTATGCAACATGTATAAAACATTGATAGAATGTGATTTGAGAGCTGGTATTCCAAAGTATCAATCCTAATACATTTCCCACATATATGAAAAAGGACTTGTAGTAGCTATGGGGTTTGTTGTATACTTGAGGATGTGAACAGGATTCCATCTTAATCTATCCAACTCGATTGAGAGAAACTGCAACAGGAACAGGTAGGTGGGTATATACAACAAACCCCATAGCTACTACAAGTCCTTTTTCATATATGTGGGAAATGTATTAGGATTGATACTTTGGAATACCAGCTCTCAAATCACATTCTTTCAATGTTTTATACATGTTGCATAATTTGTGGCTTTTTTCTTCATACAACATGAGGGTTATACTCGCACTACTTATGCTTATTTAACCCTGTCTTTTTCATTAATGAGGATGTCATTATAATGTGACCTTTTTTTCCTTTTTCCTTTTTGCATGTATTTTTGTTATATCTATTTTATATTATACTTTAGTAAAAGTTATATTTTATTATAAACTCCGGTCCCTTTCCAGTGATTTTTTTTCTGACTTTCTGTGGAGTATATAATTGCTATATAACAATCCCTATGGTTAGGGATCATTTTTTACACCAATTTCTTCAATTTTTGTTCTACATCACTAGCAGCCTCCTGCCAACTCTTGCAGATGTGCCGTTGCCTTGTACTCCCCTGGCATGCGCGGTGCAACGATGAAGCCGGGCAGAGTACACAGCAATGGCGCATCCAAGAAAGTGGAGACTGGTAGTGATGTATAACAGCCAGGGGGATGTCAATCAATCTTGGAAAGGTGGGTTTGGAGGCAGGACCACGTGACTCTTCAGGATAGCGGCACCACCCTATGACCCCTTAATGTGTAATTAGCATACAGTGTGGGCCATTTTAAAAGTTGATTTTATAGATTTTGTTGCACCTGCAAAAAAAACATACAAGGGAATGTGTGGAAATATTGTCAGGTCATGTATTGCTGCATGGTGGTAGTGGTTCAAGGAGTTAAAACTACCTGACAGGTTCCCATTAAATAGACAATGAATTGAAAACAATCCCATCTGCCCTGCAATTTTGTTATTATAAATATATACTATGTAATTACAGCTTCAGAACAAAGTTCACACATATATACACCACCATAACAAGCTGAGTACATATATACAGCACCAGAGCAAAACTCAGTACATAAATACAACACCAGAACAAAGCTTAGTACATATATACAGCACCAGAACCAAGCTCAGTACATAAATACAACACCAGAACCAAGCTCAGTACATACATACAATAACAGTACCAAGCTCAGTACATAAATACAACACCAGAACAAAGCTCAGTACATAAATACAATACCAGAACCAAGCTCAGTACATAAATACAACACCAAAACCAAGCTCAGTACATAAATACAATACCAGACCCAAGCTCAGTACATCAATACAACACCAGAACCAAGGTTAGTACATAAATACAGCACCAGAACAAAGCTCAGCACATAAATACAGCACCAGAACAAAGCTCAGTACATAAATACAACACCAGAACAAAGCTCAGTACATAAATACAACACCAGAATCAAGCTCAATACATAAATACAACACCAGAACAAAGCTCAGTACATAAATACAGCACCAGAACCAAGCTCAGTACATAAATACAACACCATAACAAAGCTCAGTAGATAAATACAGCACCAGAAACAAGCATAGTACATAAATACAGCAACAGAACCAAGCTCAGTACATACAGTTAGGTCCAAAATTATTTGGACAGTGACACAATCTTCATGATTTGGGCTCTGCATGCCACCACATTGGATTTGAAATGATCAACTGAGATGCAATTGAAGTGTAGACTTTAAAGTGTAGCTAAGCGTTTGACAAACTTCTGACATGTCATGGAGACATGTCAGAAGTTTGTATTGGTGGGGGTCCGAGCACTGAAACCCCCGCCAATCTCTAGAACGAAGCAGCTGAAGTGCTCGTATGAGCGCTCAGCTGCTTCGTGTGTGTGTTCGGCTATTTCCGGATATAAATGTATCGGTGTACAGACAATAGAAAGTCTATGAGCCCGTACACTGATACATTGGCTTTCCGGAAAAAGCCGAACAGAAACGAAGCAGCTGAGCGCTCACACGAGTGCTTTAGCTGCTTCGTTCTAGCGATTGGTGGGGGTCTCCGTGCTCGGACCCCCACCAATCCAAACTTCTGACATGTCACTATGACATGTCAGAAGTTTGTTGAACGTTTAGCTGCACTTTAAGGTTTAATTCAAGGGGTTGAACAAAAATATCCTGTGAAACGTTTAGGAAATGCAACCATTTTTCTACACAGCCTCCTCATTTCAGGGGCTCAAAAGTAATTGAACAAATTAACATTACCATAAATAAAATTACAAAAAATTTCATTAGAGAATCGTTTGCAGGCAATGACTGCCTGGAGTCTGGAACCCATGTACATCACTAAACGCTGGATTTCCTCCTTTGTGATGCTTTGCTAGGCCTTTACTGCAGCTGTCTTCAGTTGTAGCTTGTTTGTAGGTCTATCTGCCTTAAGTTTTGTCTTAAGCAAGTGAAAAGCATGGTCGATCGGGTTGAGATCTGGTGATTGACTTGGCCATTGCAGGATATTCCACTTCTCTGCCTTAAAAAACTCCTAGGTTGCTTTCGCAGTATGTTTTGGGTCATTGTCCATCTGTACTGTGAAGCCACGTCCAGTCAACCTTGCTGCATTTGGTTGAATCTGAGCAGAAAGTATATCCCTGAACACTTCAGAATTCATCCGGCTGCTTCTGTCTTCAGTCACACCATCAATAAACAGCAGTGACCCAGTGCCTTTGGCAGCCATGCATGCCCATGCCATTACACTGCCTCCACCATGTTTTACAGTGGATGTGGTGTGCTTTGGATCATGATATAAACCTACATAGAACCTCAACAAACCAAATAAAAATGGGGTTCCCCAAAATATAAGTAGACAATCTAAAAGCAAAAAAGCACAGGGAACATAGCACCCAAAGAAATATATTTTACTCCCAAATGTTGTAAAAAATATAAAAATCTTTATTACAAGATAAATCTTAACAATACATGGTATAAAAAAATATATATGGAAAAAACCTGATAAAAAAAAAAGGTCATACACGGAGAAGATATCAGTCTTCCGTAGCAGTAAAATTACCCTGAATGTCTCCTATGTCTACCCCAATGACCCCATGACAACTACAAAGCCTCACATGGCAGCAGCAAAATGCCAACCGCAATACAACCATGACAACCTATAATGCCCCTTGATGGACTAATTGCCCCTATGACAACTACACTGCTTCATTACCCACTTTAGCAGCCACAATACCCACATAAATACCCCAATGCCTCCATATCAGTCACAATGCCCCATGACAGCCACACTGCCTCTAATCCCAGCCGCAATGTCCCCATGTTGTAAAAAATATAAAAATCTTTATTACAAGATAAATCTTAACAATACATGGTATCAAAAAATATATATGGAAAAAACCTGATAAAAAAAAAAGGTCATACACGGAGAAGATATCAGTTAGGTATTAAGGGTTAACGGAACAAACCATCTCAAAATGGCGTAACCATCCGATACAAAAAAATTTATTTTATGGACAGGGACATCAGGGCTTCCCTCTAGGAGCGGAATACCTGGCCTCTGCTCTGGCTGGGGATTCCGCTCCTAGAGGGAGTCCCAATGGCGCAATCTACAGGGGAGTGAGGTGTGGCGCTATCTGCATGGACACTGTAGCACTATAAAGGGGTACTATCTATAGGGGACAATGTGGTGCTACTAAGGGCAGCTAGGGAGCATTATGGGGGCAGCTATGAAGCCATTATGCTGTATGGGGCCACTATGGGGGCATTATGCTGTATGGGGGCAGCTATGGGGGCATTAAGCTGTATGGGGGACAGCTATGGAGGCATTATACTGTATGTGGCAGCTATGGGGGCATTATACTCCATGGGTGCAGCTATGGGGAATTATGCTGTATGGGGGAATTTGTTTGGGCATTATGCTGCATGGGGGCATCTGTATAGGCATTATACTGCATGGGAGAATCTGTGTGGGCATTATACTGTATGGGGCATCTGTGTTGGCTTCATACAATATCAGTGGATCTATGGCGCAGTATACTGTATGGTGGCAGCTATGGGGGTATTATACTGTATGGTGGCAGTTATGGGGCATTATATTGTATGGTGGCAGCTATGGGGCATTATACTGTGTGGGGGCAGCTATTTGGTATTATGAAGTGTGGGAGGCACTATGGAAGCATGATACTGTGGTTGTTGCTTTTTGAGATACTTGAAACTTGGGAGGAATGTACTATGGCAGAGCATGGAGATATCGCCCAGCTCTGCCATTTACTAAGCTATGGCCAACAGGCCACATTCGGCCTGCAACCTATCAGGCGCAGGGACTGGATCCCTGCGCAGGCCGGCGTGACGAAGTCCCTGGATCACGCCAGCCTAAGCATGGATCCCGTCGGCATTGAGGATGCTTTGGAGAAGCACCTAGGTGAATATAATTTTTTTGTTTTATTTGTTTGGGGGGCGCAATCTTCAAGGGGGAGGTAGGTGCTATCTACAGGGGGGTGCTGTATGGCACAATCTACAGGGGGGTGCTGTATGGCACAATCTACAAGGGGGTGCTGTATGGCACAAACTACAGGGGGGCTGTATGGCACAATCTAAAGGGGGCTGTATGGCACAATCTACAGGGGGCTGTATGGCACAATCTACAGGGGGGCTGTATGGCACAATCTACAGGGGGGCTGTATCGCACAATCTACAGGGGGGCTGTATGGCACAATCTACAGGGGGCTGTATGGCACAATCTACAGGGGGCTGTATGGCACAATCTACAGGGGGCTATATGGCACAATCTACAGGGGGCTGTATGGCACAATCTACAGGGGGCTGTATGGCACAATCTACAGGGGGGCTGTATGGCGCAATCTACAGGGGGGCTGTATGGCACAATCTACAGGGGGGCTGTGTGGCACAATCTACAGGGGGGCTGTATGGCACAAGCTACAGGGGGCTGTATGGCACAAGCTACAGGGGGGCTGTATGGCACAATCTACAGGGGGTCTGTATGCCACAATCTACAGGGGGGGCTGTATGGCACAATCTACAGGGGGTCGGTATGCCACAATCTACAGGGGGCTGTATGGCACAATCTACAGGGGGTCTGTATGCCACAATCTACAGGGGGCTGTATGGCACAATCTACAGGGGGGCTGTATCGCACTATCTACAGGGGGCTGTATGACACAATCTACAGGGGGGGGCTGTATGGCACAAACTACAGGGGGGCTTTATGGCACAATCTACTGGGGGGGGCTGTATGGCACTATCTACAGTGGGGCACTATCTACAAGGGGAGCTGTGTGTGGCACTTCGAGGAAGGGGGACCCAGTCAAAAGTTTGCTATGGGGCCCAGTCTTTCCTAGTTATGCAGGACTCCCCTTGCCTCATGAAAGGTGCGGCCATGCTGTGAAGTAACAATCATTAACCAGCTATAATGTCAGGTCTGTTAATTTTAGGAGTATTTTATAATATTAGAACAGAGGATGAGGAAAGTTTCTTGGGAATGTCCTTGTGTAAACTACAAATTGTAGAGTCATTTACTGCTTCCACATAAGCTGAGAGACTTTCCTCCAGTTCTATCCAGCTTTGATGGATTTCATCACTAGATCTCTCTTTATAAAAGCTCTTATCTGCCATATTTGCGGTCAGTTACATATAAACGTTGTCTCTTACACAGACCTCGTGTCTCTCGCCGTCTATTATCCGCTCAACCGACACCAACTGACATCTGCAGTTCTATGGAGATGACTGGTGCAGTGTAACTCTGAGGAAGGGATCATTCAAACCGTCCAATCAGATGCTGCCAACTGGTTTATACCACTCGGTAAACTACGAGGGTAGGCTCGGATCAAACCAATGACGCTTTTTGTGTTTGTTTTAATAAAGCAACAAGTTTTTATATGTGTGTGGAAAGGAAAATATTTATTCTATCTCAAACAGAAAAATAGTGATATTATAGATCTGTAGCCTGATTTGGTTTCTTGGAAACTGCCGCACTTCTTAAGTCATAATTTCTGTGGTATTTTTCCCTATTGACTTTATAAGGAAAGGTTATAACTGAGGTAAAACAAGCATTTAATACCACACGTGTTCCTGCTATATGTAATATTACGCCTGCAGTATCCTGTCTCTGCACAAACAGTGGCTCTTATGTTTCTCCATGATCTTATGTGTGAAATCCCAGGATACAATTATTTGCTCAGTAGCATTTTTCTATGCAATTTATAAGGTAAAAAAGTTAATTGTGAAAATAAAGATTCGCCCAATATCCACATTTTAATGTTATGTTAGTGTCTTCATCATACTGGATGGGTGAGATAATGTGACTGATAGAAGATAAGTGGCGGTTTCCCTATTTACGGAGGTATCACAATAATAACTACATTGGCCTCCCCATTATTGATGAATTGCTGCGAGGCCCCCCTCCTGAATGGCATGTAACTTATAGGGTAAGTGAACACAGGGGGGATATGCTGCGTAAAAGTACAGAGCATATCCGTCTTGGGAGCCACAGAGAATTCCGCCATAAAAAAACGCACCAAATTGTGGTGCAGTTCTTCAGGCGGAATCTTTGTTGCGGAAATACTGCTAGCAAAAAAAAAAAAGTTCATAGTTATCCCGTTCTCATAGTGACGCGTCCCTCTCCCTAATACAACTGGGCCTCCTGGGATGACGCTGCAGTCCATGTGACCGCTGCAGCAGTCACTTGGGATGAGTCGACTACGCTATTGAGTCCGTAAAAAAATAAACGGAAACCTTACGGAACGGAGACAAACATTAACCATTAGCAACGGAAGCTTTACCATTGTAATGCTAACGGAAAGCTGTGGTTTCCATACAAGGGTTCCCTTGACGGAAAGGTCTGACGGAACCCACGATTGGAACCCCAACGCAGATGTGAACGAAGCCTCGCTTTTTTAAAAAAAATCTGTAAAAATACCCCTCAAATGAACAACCCTTGAAATCAATGGGAAACAGTTTGAAAGCGTAATCCAAATGAATTTTGGAGCGTGTACAAGCATTTTACACTCCAAAATACAACTAAAAACAAGCAGTGTCAGCATGACCTTAAAGATACATATGAAAAACGGCATGCGTTTTTACCGCAATTTGGTGCGTTTTTGGATGCAGTTGCATTTTTAAATGCCACCGCATAAAAAAACACACCAAATTGTGGACAAAATGCATGCAGTTTTTCAAATGTGTTTTTGGTTAATTCTTTCATTTCACCTCAACCACTACATGTGAATATACCCTTAGGGCAGGGGTCTCAAACTCGGCCGGGTAAGTGGGCCACATATAGAAAAAAGGGGAAGTTGACGGGCCGCATTACTTTCAAATATGATACAATACAAAATTATTGTTAATCAATTAGTTATTTGAACTACTATAACACTATATTACTATAATACTAATACTACATTACTATAATAATACCGCTAGGTTTAAAATTTGAGAGATTTCTCCTTGTGCTTATTTCAACAATCCAGTTTTCCAGTTTAAGGGTATGTTCACACGCTTAATAAAAAACGTCTGAAAATACGGGGCTGATTTCAGAGAAAACAGCCTCTGATTTTCAGGCATTTTTGAAGCTGAAAATGAAATTTAGAGCTTCTTTTGAGGCTTCTTTTCAGGTGTTTTTTTAGGCGTTTTTCATAGTGTTCAATGGAAAAACAGCTCCAAAAAACGCCTCAAGAAGTGACATGCTACTTCTTTTTACGGAGCATGTTTTTACGCTCCGTTTTTTTAAACAGAGGCGTAAACAGACGCCCATATGAACTAAATGCTGTTTTTCCCATTGATTTGAATGGGCAAATATGTTTGTAGGCGTTCAGGTTCCATTTTTTTCAGGCGTTTTTCAAGGCGTAAACGCCCTGAAATATGCCTGAAAACACTGCATGTGAACATACCCTAAGGGTATGTGCACACGATGAGAGGCTTTTACGTCTGAAAAGACAGACTGTTTTCAGGAGAAAACAGCTGCCTCGTTTCAGACGTAAAAGCTCCTCCTCGTAATATGCGAGGCATCTGGGACGCTCGTAAATCTTGAGCTGCTCTTCATTGACTTCAATGAAGAACGGCTCAAATTACGTTGCAAAGAAGTGTCCTGCACTTCTTTGCCGAGGCAGTCAATTTATGCGTCGTCATTTGACAGCTGTCAAACGACGACGCGTAAATGACAGGTCGTCGGCACAGTACGTCGGCAAACCCATTCAAATGAATGGGCAGACGTTTGCCGACGTATTGTAGCCGTATTTTCAGGCGTAAATCGAGGCATAATACGCCTCGTTTACGTCTGAAAATAGGTCGTGTGAACCCAGCCTAAGTGTCGCTAAATGCAGTCCGGCGGCTCAGTTAGCAGCGTTTGGCAGATACACATGTTAAGATTGGGCAGCCCCTTTTTAGATAGTGCCACAGTGCCCTCTGTGGATGCTGCCACAGTGCCCTCTGTAGATGCTGCAACAGAGTACTCTGTAGATGCTGCCACAGTGCCCTCTGCAGATAATGCCACAGTGCCCTCTGTAGATAATGCAACGCACCCCTAGATAATGCCAGTGTCCTCCATAGATGCTGCCACAGTGCCCTCCGCAGATGCTGCCACAGTGCCCTCCGCAGATGCTGCCACAGTGCCCTCTGCAAATAATGCCACACACACCCCAAGTAGATAGAAGTGGAATCCGCCGCCAGAGCGTTGCCAACGCTTTGTATGGGGATTCCTCTACTGTTGGAGCCCCTGATGTCACTGTCCACACACAGTGACGTCAAGGGATTCTCCTGGACCGGAATGTGATATCAGAGGCAACCCCAGAGCCAGAGTCCCGGAGCAGAGCACTAGTATAGGCTCTGAGCCGGAACTCTGGAGAAGCCATTAACATCAGTGTCCATATATGGACAGTGATGTCAGGGGCTTGCCCAGAGCTGGAGTCCCGGAGCAGAGCCGCTTCTAGCACTCTGCCTGGGATTCCAGCTCTGCTCCTGACATCACTGTCCATATATGGACATGGATGTCAGGGGAAACCCCAGAGCTGGAGTCCCGGGCAGAGCGCTAGTAGGCTCTTCCTGGGACTCCAGCTGTGCTCCTGACATCACTGGGACTCCGCTCTAGAGAAGCCCCTGACATCACATATGGACAGCGATGTCAGAGGCTTCCCCAGAGTCCCGGAGCAGAGACTATACTAGCGCTCTGCCCGGGACTCCGCTCTGGGGAAGGCCCAGACAACATGTGTCCAAACATGGACACCGATGTCAGTGAATTCCACAGAGTCCCGGAGCAGAGCCGATACTAGTGCTCTGCCTGGGACTCAGCTCTGGGGAAGACCCTAACAACACTGCCAATATATGGACAGCGATGTCAGGGAATTCCACAGAGTCCCGGAGCAGAGCCTATAGTAGCGCTCTGAACGGGACTCCGGCTCTGGGGAAGCCCCAGACATTGTTGTTCGTTTGTGGACAGCGATGTCAGGGAATTCCAGAGTCCCGGAGCAGAGTCTGTACTAGCGGCTCTGTGTCCCGCGGGACGCAGACGAGAGCCCCAGGGGCCGCATGCGGCCCGACGGCCACGTGCTTGAGACCCCTGCCTTAGGGTATGTGCACACAGCATATTTTGCCAAGCTGAAAAAATCTCAATCCTTCAGGATTGGGCTTGCCTACAAGTAACGGAATTGCTGCAGAGAATATCGGCAGAAATTTCGTTGAAAGCAGCAGACATTCCACAGCAGCAAAAACGCACCATTTCCAGCGTTTTTGACTGCAGAAAATGGTGCGTATTTTTCTGCATTTTCACAATACTGGGAGATGGTGACATCTTCTCTGAAAAACGCAGCAATTCAGTCCACTTTCCAGAGCAGGAATTGACATGCTGCGGTCCGAAAAATACGCACCACAGGTCAATTTTTGCTCAGAATTTTTATGCAGCGTGGATGAGATCCACTTTGATGCTACTGCATTCTGCTGTGTATATTCCGTCTGCAATTCCGCTACGTGGGGGGGGGGGGTAATTGCGTCAATATAGCAAAAAGAAAGTGCAGAAATTTTCTGAAACGTGTAGATCAGATTTTGACAAAGTCATTTACTTTGCTGGTATTGTATTACGCTGCGGATTTGCCACAAGTGATATGCAATGTGTGCATGCAGCCTAGCGGAGTTTTACGGAGAGAGAAAATTGATGGCCTATCATCAATATGTAATTGATGAGAATCCGGTGCTCAGTACCCCTGCCGATCTGCTCTATTTGAAGGGGCTGCGGTGCTCGATACTGTCAAATGCCGACTCACTTGTAGTGTCGGTTTACAGTGTAAGGGCTTATTCACACAACAGGGATAACCGGCCTTGTGACAGACATTTCTGTTTAATGGACGTCACACGGCTGCTTTAAAATCAATGCATGTCTATGGGACTATTCACAAATCCGTTTTTTAAGCGGACAGCGTGAACAGCCCGTGAAAAAATAGGACATGTCCAATTTTTGCCTGTTTTTCAGGATCCCTCAATAAACTCAAGTCTATGAGGAATCTGTGAAAACGGATCCAGCACGGTGCAAATCTGCTATGGAAAACCGATGGATTTGACACCTGTTCATGTGAATATGGCCTTACACCCTCCTCCCTGAGGATAGGTCATCAATTTTCAGAATCTCCAAAAAAAAACTGTAATTAGGAAACTGTATGGTTTCTTATGCTATTAAAAAAAAAAATCAAACTGGAAAAACTCTTTAAGGATACATTTACATAACTCCTTTTTTTGCAGCCTTCCTCATGGTTTGTGCTGCAATGTTTTTATTGGCGGTATAACTGCCATTGTTGTAGAAAACACAAAAAAAAATGTATGTAAATGTACCCTAAGGCTCTGCACATATTGCATTTGGTTTACATTCGGCTTTAACACTTTACACTTGACATACGTTTTGAATGTGAAGCTCGATATATACCAATGTATACCATACAGTGGCATGCGTCATTAACCCCTTAACAACATACGCCATATATATACGGCACAGGTTGGGTGGGAGACTATGGAGCGGACTCACGAGCTGAGCCCGCTTCATAGAACGAGTGTGTTGGCTACATTTTATAGGAGTCTGTCAGTATAAAGATACACTTATAGCTGCCAACAGTCCCGAATTTGCCAGAGCTGTCCCGAATTTACAGAGATAGTCCCGGAAAATGACTGTGCTGGGACGGGTCCCGGCAACTGCCACTTTCAATTGTATCTGCGTCCTCAGGATTATCTATTCGCTTCCTGCTCTGCCATTCACTCCTCCTGAAGCGGAATCCCGGCAAGAGCGTTGCTGACATTCTGGCCGGGTAGTGCGCTCATAGAGGGAGCCCCTGACGACGTTACTGTCCATATATGGACAGTGAAGTCAGGGGCTTCTCCTCGTTGCCGATGCTCTGGCCGGGGATTCCGCTACTGGAGGAGCCCTTGGTGTCACTGTCCATATATATACAGTGACATCAGGTGCTCCTCTAGGAGAGTAATCCCGAACCAAAGCTTCGGCAACGATCTGGCCAGGGATTCCCCTCTTAGGCTGTGTGGCATCATCTACAGGGGGGCTGTGGCATCATATACAGGGGTGCTGTATGGCTCTATCTACAGGGGGGTGTGTGGCACTATCTACTGAGGGCACTGTGGCACTATCCACAGAGAGCACTGTGGCATTTTCTACAGGGGGCCGTGTGGCACTATCTACAGAGAGAATTCTGGCACTATCTACTGGGGAGCAATGTGGCACTATCTACAAGGGGCCATGTGGCACTATATATAGGGGTATTTTTTAACATTTTATGTGTATTTATGTGTTAATAAAGGTATTTAATTTTACTATATTTGGCTATTCATCTCCTTGATCTTCTTCTGTTTATATATGAATCCATAGGAGTTGCCTTTTTTTGGTATTTAGGGAGGATGCTTTAACCACATTGCACCTAGCCCCCTATTATAATTGCCATATGAGCCCATTTTTTGTGTGTTTACTATATATAGGGGGGCCATGTAGAACTATCTATAGGGGGGCCATGTGGAACTATCTACAGGGGGCAATGCGGCATTATCTACAGGAAGCAGTGCATGGCAATATATACAGGGAGCAGTGTGTAGCAATATCTACTGGGGCAGTGTGGTGCACAATCTACAAGGGGCACTGAGTGTGGCACTATCTACGCTGGTTTTTACGCTGTCAGTAGTGGTCATCACATATCGCCTAGCCCTCGTGATAAAGTGAGAGACTTCACTTGCCTGTAAACCACCAAATAACCAGAAAAACACTGGCCACCATAATAGTTGTCAGCCAAACTAGTGGCGATTTTTTTTTTCGTTTATTTGTATGCAGAAATTCTGGGGGGGAAACCACGCCCACTCCTCACACCCACCAGATAAACCACGCCCACAAAGACACACCCACCAAAGACGCCACACTCTAAGTGTCCCTGGAAAAAACGTTCAAATGTTGGCAACTATGTATACTGCGTGTCACGATCTGTAGGTATGTGGACCCACTGGGCCGTACCGCCGAAGCGGGATAACAGCTGGCCACACAGTGTACCAAGTCAAGTCTGTAGTCCGAGTAAGGGTACCTGTGGTAGTTCAGACAGTAGCGATGGTTAGGCTCGGATGGGACCTTTGCAGCAGACACCAGGCGTGGTGTAACACAGCAGACGTGATTGGTGGCACAACACGACTCCAACTCTCTAAGGTGCAGGAACAAGCTAGCACGGGATAAAGGATACAGGCAGCAGGAACGGGAACACTGGGAACTGGAAAAAACTAAGGGACCATTTGCAGGACTAACACGAGTAAACACAACAACGCTCAGGCACTGAAGGCGAGGCACGTGCGTGCACGCGCACCCTACAGGATACAGTAGAACGAAGCAGAAATGAGCGCTGGGGTCTCCTGAGGAGGATATGCGGGCCACGCTCACAGATCCATGGCTGTGGCCGTTGGGGGTTTAGTAATCCTGACGGTCAGCGGCCATGGACGTTACAGTATCCCCCCTCCTACGCCCCCTCTTCTTGGGCCCAGAGCCGGAGAGAAACTTCTTCACAAGGGTAGTAGAATTGAGGTTCTCCTCTGGCTCCCAGGACCTCTCTTCTGGACGAAACCCCTTCTAATCCACCAAATAAAAAGTTCTTCCTTCCCACCTTTTTGGTGTCCAAGATCTCCTTAACCTCGAATGAATCTGATGAACCGCTGGGGGCAACTTTAGGACTAGGAGTCTTGGTGTAGTCTTGGTTCAGGACCACAGGCTTCAGGTGGGAGACATGAAAGAAGTTGGGGATCTTGAGGGTGGGAGGCAGCCGAAGCTTGTAGGAGACAGGGTTGATCTGCTGTAGGATCTCGAAGGGTCCGAGGAACCTGGGAGCAAACCTGTATGATGGCACAATCAGCCGGATATTCCTAAAGGACAGCCAGGCATTGGCACCCGGAAGAAACTGAGGAGACTCTCTTCTCTTTTTGTCTGCCTTTCGTTTCATGCGGTCGACCGCTAGCAGAATAGAGGATGGGGTTTGCTGCAGGAAGTCCCTGAATGCATAGTCAGCTGCGGGCACCTGGGACTTAGCTGGCACCGGGAGAGGAATTTGTGGGTGTTGGCCGTAAACAATGAAGAATGGAGTGGCAGCAGTGGGCTCACTTGTGTGATTGTTATAGGAGAACTCGGCCCAAGAAAGAAGTTGCACCCAGTCATCATGCTGCCTGAAGATGAAGTGTCGTAGATAGTTCTCCATGATTTGATTGATCCTCTCGACTTGACCATAGGACTGGGGATGGTAGGCAGAGGAAAAGTCCAACTTCACATCAAGGAGTTTACAGAGGGCTCTCCAGAACTTTGAGGTAAAGTGAACCCCCCGATCAGACACAATATGCAGAGGTAAGCCATGCAGGCGGAAGATGTGTTGGCTGAAGAGGTTGGCCAGTGGAGAAGATGAAGGTAGGCCAGTCAGCAGAACAAAATGAGCCATTTTTGAAAATTGGTCCACCACCACCCAGACCGTACTGCATCCAGCAGAAGGAGGCAGATCTGTGACAAAGTCCATTGCTATATGCTGACAGGAGGCATTGGGCACCGGCAGCGGCTGGAGCAGGCCTGCAGGCTTGGAGTGAGCAACCTTGCTAGCCGTGCACACCGTGCAGGACGAGACAAAGTCCATGATGTCTTTGGGCAGCTTGGCCACCAAAAATGGCAGGCAATCAAGTCTCAGGTTTGACCTGCCAGTTTGGAGCTGTGTCCCCAGCGAAGAATTCTTCTTCTGTACGCTAGGCATACAAAAGTTCTACCCCGGAGGAATGTCTCTAACTTGCAAGGGGTTGACATAGACAATGCAGGATGGATGCTGTTTTGCAGAGACTCCATGGCGTCCTCAGTCTCGAACGACCTGGACAAGGCATCGGCCCTCACATTTTTGTCAGCATCATCTCGCTGTGAATGACAGCACAGCCTGATCTCGCGAGATCACGCTGTGCGGTCTCATACTCACACATTAACTTTACCGAAGTGTCTTGAGAGTGAATAGACATTGCCTCCATCCAGGATGGAATGTCTGTTCACACTCCTGACACTTCGGTAACGTTTCTGTGGGACTTAAATCACAGCACAAGTGATCTCGCGAGATCACACTGTGCTGTGTGAGTAAGTCCCACAAAAACTTTGCCGAAGTGTCGGGAGTGTGAATAGACATTGCATCCTGGCTGGAGGCAAAGTCTATTTACTCTCAAGACACTTCTGTATGTGTGAGTAAGTGACAGCACAGCGTGATCTCGCGTTATCACGCTGTGCTGTCATTCACAGCAAGATCCCGCTGTGTGTGCAGTGAAACCAGCTGGGCTGGAACGATGAGAAGTGTATGACGCTCATTGATCAGCGTCATACACTTCTCTTTACAACGCCCAGTTGGTAAACAGTAAAAAAAAACGCCCAGTTGTCTATTAAGAAACTTATTAGCATAAATCTAAAATTGTTCATAACTTGCTCCACTGTTGTTATCTACATTACAGCCCGATCAGATTATGTAGGAGATAGGGCACTTATAATCTGGTGACAGAGCCTCATTAAATAGCTATAGCTAATATATGTACTACTAGACATAAATCTTTATATACCAGGAAGGTATTACCACACCTCTGAAACTCCAGAGCTAGAAGCGAGCCTGATAATTAGCAGTAATTAATAATATTAATTACCAGTACTCTGATTTCTCTATTGCCGCTGACTGGGGGATTCCATATCTTGCTGCTCGTCACTTTCAAATAGACACCTAGAAACAAAAAAAGAAGAGGTGTGATAATACGTCCCTGGTGAATTCTATAGATGTATTGGATCAGTAAAGACAGGTTAGTGTGCCTCGTCTCTTATAAAACAAAAGTAATTTTTAAAGGGGCAATTGAACTGTTTCTGGGATACCTTCTGAGGAGCCAAACTAGAGATCCCACCTCAAGCCTTCCTATCCAAGAGGAAGCACCGACAATCCCATCCTGACTAGAAGCCACAAATAGCACTCACCTCCACATCTGTATAAAACAGCAAACCATTCTACCACCTATTCATTGGACCATTTACAACTCATGTATAACATGGGCCTAAATGTGCCCAAGAGAGGACACAGTAATGCGAATATCATCTATCAGGAAAAATATTACACATTCAATAGAAAAATCACATGCGCCAAGTTAGGACACAAATTGATATCACTAGTAGTGAAAATAGCCGGACACTGACTTGTAACCTCTGGCTAAATCACTAGAGAGGCAAAGAAAAGGATACATCAACTATAGCAAAATAATTGAAACCCTGCCCACACAAACACCACAAAAATGAACCTTATTTCAAGGAAGACTTTTACGAACACCGATGATAACCAGAAATATTGTGTAACATATTGCCCAACAAAATATACTTGGCTTGGCAATGTCATTGGTATCAGACATCAGAATTTCTAAATCAGGAACAGCTCAACCAAACCACATCTGACCAGGGAAATCCGACTCAAAATAATTTTATTCTCAAAACCTTATGAATTATTTCTATCACACCTACTTTACTTAATGATAATACTTTCTATAGGAATTTTATCAACATTTAACACCCCCATAAAAGACTAAAAACATACTTTTACCCAACTGTTTAATTAACCATTTCTCACTTAACTTGTGCCTCCTGGAACAAAAACCCATTGAGTAAAATCCATTTTTCTTCTTCCCTAAGTCCTCCGTGCCAATCACAATGCCACTATGACAGCCACAATGCCCTCCATGCATGCCGCAATGCCCTCAATTACCAATTTGTCAACCACAATTCCTCCATGCCAACAATCTCCCTCATGGTGCCGCAATGTACTTTATCCATGAAACATTGCCATCAATGCCCATTATGTTAGCCCGAATGCCAAAAGGGCAACCACAATCCGTCAATGTCCCTTTGTGGGCCCCTATGCCCCTATAAAAGTCACAATGCCCTCACATCTCATTTTGCTAACCGCCCATGATAGACACAAATCCCCCATGCCAGTCACAATGCCCTCATGACACCCGCTATGTCCCTAATCACAATCAAAATGCCCTCAATTTTATCCATGCCAATCAACCACAAAGCCCCAATGACCACGTAACAGACACAATCCTACCATAAAATCACCAATATTCTATAAACCAGATAAAATGCCCCCATGACAGCTACAATGTCCAGTCTCTCGCCCACCCACATTGCCCTATATGCCAGCCACAGTGCCTTGATTGACCACTAGACCAACAGCAATACAACCATGACAAAATGTCCTCCACGCCCCAATGGCAACTACAATGCCCTGTGACAGTTAAAAAAAAGTCCCAATAAAATCAACTGTTTACCTCATGGGACCATAACGTACTTTATCCATGCATCAATGCCCTTTATGCAGCCTAATACTATACACCCATGGCAGCCGCTGTTCCCCTACAACAGTCATAATGTCCCAATGACAACTACATTCAGTGTTCCCTATAAGGTGCGCGGCTGCACGGCCGCGCATCTTCCACGGCCCCCCCGCTCACTGAACTTTAAAGCCTGCGCACTGTCAGTGCGGCGGGCAGACGTTTCTCAATCTCTTCCCTCACTCACCTTCACGGAGCGACCACCCAATGACAACTCCCGGAAGGTGAGAGAGGGAGGAGATAGCCCAGAGTATCAGAGTATCAGAGATGGCATGCAGGCCGTCCGCTGACAAGTGAGGTTGGTGCCGGGAGTGGACCAATCCAGTCACCTGACATGAGGTCAGGTGACTGAACTGGTCCAGTCCTGCGCCGTCACCGACCCCAGACAAAAGTGATCCGATCTTCACCACATGGCCACCTTCTCCTCCTCCTCCTCCTCCTGACGGTGAGTCGTCTCAGGTAGAGCAGAGAGTTGTAGCGGTGGGCTACCGCCCTCCGCTCTGTTTGCACGAAGTACAAGGGAAGGGGGGAGGCTGTGCGGCGCTTTTTACAAGGGAATGGGGGGGCGCTATCTAGAAGGGGGTCAGTGTGTAGCTATCTACAAGGGGGGCTGTGTGTGGCTATCTACATAGGGGGCTGTGTGTGGCTATCTACAAGGGGGGCTGTGTGTGACTATTTAAAAGGGGGGCTGTGTGTGGCTATCTACAAGGGGGGCTATGTGTGGCTATCTACAAGGGGGGGCTGTGTGTGGCAGTATATACAAGGGGGGCTGTGTGTCAGTATATACTGGGGTCTGTGTGGCAGTATATACGGGGCTCTGCGTGGCAGTATATACAAGGGGGTCTGTGTGGCAGTATATACAAGGGGGGCTGTGTGGCAATATATGCAAGGGGGATGTGTGGCAGTATATACAAGGGGGGCCTGTGTGGCAGTATATAAAAGGGGTCTGTGTGGCAGTATATATGGGGGTCTGTGTGGCAGTATATACAAGGGGGCTGTGTGGCAGTATATACAAGGGGGCTGTGTGGCAGTATATACAAAGGGGGCTGTGTGGCAGTATATACGGGGGTCTGTGTGGCAGTATATGCAAGAGGGGTTGTGTGGCAGTATATACAAGGGGGGGCTGTGTGGCAGTATATACAAGAGGGGTTGAGTGGCAGTATATACAAGGGGGGTTGTGTGGCAGTATATACAAGGGGCTCTGTGTGGCACTACATACAAGGGGGGCTGTGTGGCAGTATATACAGTATCAATAAATGAATAGAAATATCAGCTCATCCTCCCAGGTGTACGAAAAAGACAGCGATCTCCACGCTATAGGAACAGCATTCAAGAGGAAAAGATCAGAACTCCTTGTGGAAAAGAGAGGACGAACGTTTTATGTATTGTGTCAACTTTAAGCTGTTCAGCCTTTCCTCTGGCTATCTAAATAAATAAAGAAGATTTATTTTCAAAATTCCACAAGGAGTGCTGATCTTTTCCTCTTGAATGCAGTATATACAGTATCAACATGGGGTAGTATCTACATTGGGGTTGGGTGGCACTATCTACAGGGGGGTCTGTGTGGCGCTATCCACCTGGGGGGTCTGTGTGGCGCTATCTACAGGGGGGTATGTGTGGTGCTACCTACTGGGGGGGGGGTCTGTGTGGCCCAATCTACTTGGGGGGTCTGTGTGGCGCTATCTACAGGGTGGTCTGTGTGGCGCTATCTACAGGGGGTCTGTGTGATGATATCTACAGCAGGGTCTGTGTGTCGCTATCTACGGGGCGGTCTGTGTGGTGCTATCTACAGGGGTATGTGTGGCGCTATCTATAGGGGCAGTGGTGTAATGAGGGATTCTTTAATTGATTCCTTAAATTGATGTTTATAACGATCTATTTTTCTGCTTGACTTGTAATATTATAGTATTTAAAAAAGTAATTAAAACTAATTTAACATAAGTTTTCTTATTCTCTTATTTAGTCGCTATATTAGCGTTTACTGGGGGTATTACTTATGGTCATCAGATCGCCCACCATTGATGGAGACTCGCCCTGCTCCCTAACTGTCCCGCTCAGGAGCTCCCAAGACTTAGAGGGAACATTAACTACAATGCACTCAAAACCCTTTTTACCACTCACAAATGCCCACAATTACCTCAATCCTCTCCATGCCATTCACAATAACTTCATAACAGTATGCTCTGTCTCTAATCCCAGACACAGTGCCCCCATGAAAGACACAAAGTCCTTATGACAACATGACAGCCAAAAATTTCCCACTGGGGAAATGGAGATAGTGATGAATGTGTATTATGGAATGTCAAATGTGAAAAATACAAATTAATTTTTAATGCCCTTAAATATCTAAAACCAATATATGTACTACTAGACATATATCCTTATATACCGAGAAGGTATTACCACACCTCTGAAAGTCCAGAGCTAGAAACTAGCCTGATAATTGTCAATAATTAATAATAATATTAATTACCAGTCCTCTGATTCCTCTATTGCCGCTGACTGGAGGATTCCATATCTTGCTTCTCTTCACTTTCAAATAGGCATCTAGAAAAAAAACAAGAAAGAGGTGTGATAATACATTCCTGGTATATGCTATAGATGTACTGGACCAGAGATGTTAGTCTGCCTAGTTTCTGATAAAACAAAATGTATTTTTAAGAGGCAAGTAAACCCTTTCTGTGATATCTTCTGAGGAGCCAAACTAGACCTCCCACCTCAAGTCCTACCATGCAAGAGGATGCACAGACGACCCCATCCTGACTAGAAGCCTCAAGAAGCCATAAGTAGCATATATTCGTCTCTGAGCACAACCCCTAAATGAGTCCCCATGCACATGACTGTATTTTCTATCTGCGGACCCATTCATTTTTATAGGCCGTGGACACATTTCCGTATTTATACGGATGTCTGTCTAGGCCGTAGAAATGATCTGCAAAATATAGAACATGTCCTATTTCTGTCCACAATTGCGGCACAGACTCACCCATAGAAGTCTATGGGCGCGTGCAAAATTGCGGAGGGCTACGGATGTGCACCAAATTGTGAAAAACCACACCGAATTGTGGTGCAGTTTTTTTAGGCGGACTCTCCACTGCTAGAAATAGTTATAGAAAAAAGTTTATACTGATCAGGTTTTCCATTGTCAAAGCGACGCGTCCCTCTAGCGTCGGACTGAGATACCTTGGGGCCCCAGGAAAAAATCTCAAGGACCCACTCTCCATCTATACAGTAAATTAGCATGTCCACTTTTAATTGTATAATAATCTTTGTTATCATTGCACATACAGAACATATGATCAATAAGATCTAATAGGTAATTTGTTAATCAGTTGATAAGAAATAGACCCTAGTTGGCAAGTGGTTATCTCCAAAGTCATATCCAAATGGGGTTGTCCTCTGATAGACCTTTTGGACCCACCATAGGATCCTCTGGTGGGCCAGTCCGACCCTGCGTCCCTCTGCTCTGAGTACAGCTCGGCCTCCTGGGACGATGCTGCAGCAATCACATGGGATAAAACCTCACCCCAGGAGGCCATTCTGCACATAGAACAGAGGATCGCGCCGCTATGACAATGCCCAGAGCGAAGTATGAAGATTTCTATTATTTTTAAACCTTATTTTTTTCAGATTTGCAATTTCTGCAGCATTTCCACCATAAAAACCGCCACATTTGCCTATTTATTGCGGGTTTTACCTCCCCTTTGAATTCAATGGGGAAAACCTACAACAGAAGAGCAGCGATTCCGCAACATAAATTCATAGGCTGCGGATTGAAAGTACAGCAGCACAGGTCAATTTCTGAACAGTTTCTTGGCACATTTTTTCGCATATCACCCACTCTGCTGCTACTATAATACGCTGCGGATGATCCACAATGAAATCCCTTGCAGAAAATCTGTAGTGTTTTATGCTGTGTGTTACCCTACCCATAACCAGCAATTTCACCTGTGAGCCCACTCCCCTACATAATACTATATGACATGTCTACACTCTTCTTTACACTAGTATTTTAACCCTTAAAAGGGAATGCATCATCCGAAAATGACCCATTATCAAATTTTTTGTTAAACATATTTTTAAAGAATTTTTGGTGATGATGATTTTTTATTGACATTTTCCATGTCATTATCTATAATCAAAAATAATCCAAAAATTTTGCAGTTTTCACTTCGGCCACTAAACCTCATAATAGACTGACACCCTGCTCTGTAGAGATCACTTCTCAGCAGTCATTCCATTATGATCATAGGTAGGGCTAAACTAGAACTAAAAAGCAGCCCTTGCACACAAACCCCACCAGCTCACATACAATATGGCCCCCGTCACCGGCATATTGCAGAAAAATAGCAGCGACTATTGCTTTACTTTGGTCACACTCCTCGCCACTCACTTAAAGAGGCTCTGTCACCACATTATAAGTGCCTCATCTCCTACATAAGGAGATCGGCGCTGTAATGTAGGTGACAGTAATGCTTTTTATTTAGAAAAACGATCTATTTTAAACGACTTTATTAGCGATTTTTAGCTTTATGCTAATGAGTTTCTTAATGAACAAGTGGGCGTGTTTTTACTTTTGACCAAGTGGGCGTTGTACAGAGTGTATGACGCTGACCAATCAGTGACCAGTCAGCGTCATACACTCCTCTCCATTCATTTACACAGCAGCATCACGTTCTTACTAGAACACGATGTGCAGCCACATACACAAACATTAACGTTAATCAAGTGTCCTGATAATGAATATACATGACCTCCAGCCTGGACGTCATGTGTATTCAGAATCCTGACACTTCTGAATCTTTTCTGTGAGATTCCAGCAAGCCACGCGTAATCTCGCGAGATTACGAGGTAAACGAGATTTCATTTCCCTTGCTGGAAATCTCACAGAAAAGATTCAGAAGTGTCAGGATTCTAAATACACATGACGTCCTGGCTGGAGGTCATGTATATTCATTATCAGGACACTTGATTAACGTTAATGTCTGTGTATGTGGCTGCACATCGCGTTCTAGTAAGAACGCGATGCTGCTGTGTAAATGGAGATGAATGGTCACTGATTGGTCAGCGTCATACACTCCTCTGTACAATGCCCCACTTGGTCGAGAGTAAAAGCACGCCCACTTGGGCATTAAGAAACTCATTAGCAAAAAACAAAATCGCTAATAAAGTGGTAAAAATAGATCGTTTTTTTTAAATAAAAAGCATTACTGTCACCTACAATATAGCGCCGATCTCCTTATGTAGGAGATAGGCCACTTATAATGTGGTGACGGAGCCTCTTTAAATATGTAAACAACGTCATCAACACAAGGAGGAAAATAAAAGCAAACATAGAAATGCCTAGTCACACGGTCAGGGACAGGCGCATGCTACCACTAAACAAACACCAAAATAACCAATGATACCGCCATACAGTGACCATATAGTGGTCAGACACCAATTCTATACTGATGCTCTGCATAGTAATATTACACTGCAGACTATAGAGGAGAATACAGTAACTGACAGAATACATAATAATTGAAGAGGACCTATCAGCTCTCCTGACATGTCTGTTTTAACAAATACTTGTATTACCCATTAAATAACAATTTTGGAGCATCCTTTCTTAGGACTCTACATTGTGCTATTCTTCTGTTATTCCTACTGGAAATGTATTAATAAATTGACAACTGGGTGTTGCTTTTCCCCTTGTCAAACGGCTGTGTCTCTAACACACTCTAAAACTGTTCAATCATCACTGACAGTATCCATTTTTTTTTTACTTTTTGAGATGCATCTTCTATCTACCCTGTATACATAGAAGCTGTATCCTGCCGTCAAAGCCCTTTCCAACAGGTCAGCTGCACTGACGGCTCCAGTGAAACCTGGTCGAGGCATGTAGGATACAGCTAATAATGATCACACCTAAATTCACGAACCTGCTGACCTGACAGAATAGGTTTTGACGGCAGGATACAGCTTCCATGTAACCAGAGTACATATAAGCTGTATTTCAAAAGTTATTTTTTTTTTATAAAAACCAATGTAAAAGTTGGTTAAAATCAAATAAAACATTAAATAAATTAAAAGAAAATTGGCTTCAAACGCGTACATAGCCTTTACGTGTTTTAAAGGTTCTATTTTGAGTGTGCTTTCTATTATATCTTTGTAAAAAAAGAGTGAATGTTAAATTACTTGGTGTGAGAGAATATTATATATTCCTTGCTTTGCTTTCTTTTTCTTATTTTTGTGTTTTTGGGAGTGTATTATGCTTGTACGTGTAGTTTACTGTGTCAATTTTTTGTGACATATGCCATGAACAGAAGTGTAACTTGACGCTCCTGGGCCTCAATGCAAAAATGTGTAACAGGGCCCCCCTACCTACCATGTTCCATGTATATTAATGGTATTATATCTTTCAAAGGGGTCTCTTTGCAGCCTTTAAGCAAGAGTGCCCGGGTGCAACTGCACCCTAGATCAACTGGGTTACCACTATCAGGAACAAATGTTCACAGCTCCCTAATTCTAAAGAGGTTCTCTCATCAAGACAACCCCTGTGCATATGCCTATCAGGGCATATGGACGTCATAGTGGGGGTTGGCTGGCTCCACTGAATCTGGCGCGTCAATTCATTACATGGATAGTTATTTGCTTAAACAGCCGGTATGTAGTGCTACATTTACCTTGCAGTAGTGGCTTTACATTTTATCTTTGGTCTCCTCAGTAGGATCCAAACATATAGAGAACATCCGGGAAAAAAAGCCTCTGCCTCCCATTGCAATCAAAGGGGGGGGGCGATTTTGGCCGTTTATTGGCGCAGATTCCAACGCGTGTACGCACCAAAAAACTCTGTGTGAACGGGGCCTAAAAAGGAAACATTGTACTCACATGAAGAAAATGTATACCGAGCATCATAGGTACAGCCGTGTTCCTGCTGGTTACTTCATCAATCATGTACACTGTAGACAATTATAAGCCCTATGATGATGTCACAATGTTAGTTACAATAATCAGAATTCTACCTATAATCATAAAGCAACCTAAATTATTGGTTGTAATGGACAACCAGGCCAGTTTTTTTGTACCAAAACAAAATTATTAGTAGTAGCATTGCGGCCTATTCTTTATTTTTTTTAAATTAATTTCTAGACTGTTTTCCTTTAACGTACTGAGAGTAGAGGCTAATACAATTTACTTTTATACTTTTCATACTTTTACTGTATGTCTGACATAAAAGTTGATTTCTATTTTTATTTTAACCAACATTATGACATGTTCCTTTTTTGTTTCCTTTATTGTGTCAGTGGCAGCAGGTACTTTACTGTGTACATGCCAGCTTCAAAATGTATTATATTTAAAGGGAAACTACACTTTCAAACTTTTAATATGTCACGGGGCCCCGTGTTCATGGGGCTATAGAAAAAAATGTGTCCGCAATTTACCTGCAAAAATGCGAATACATTGCAGCCGCAAAAATACGGTTGCATGCATGATGCCTAACACTACAAATAGATCCTGTGTAGTATAATTCTGCAGTTATACTTCACTCCATCTATCCTCTACTTGGTTCTAATATACATTCAATAGGTCAGCAAGAAAAATGGGACAAAAAAAGGGAGTTTGACTGTGGAATTAGGCACCCTCCAAACGCCGTAAATGTGTGTACGGTCCGTGAATATGGCACAAACGGGCCACGGAGTATCATGCACTGGTCGTCCGCAATCACGGACCGCGCACACAGAAGATGTGCAGTGATTCCTATGAGCCCGGGCCGCAAATGCAACCCGGATAATGACATGTCCTATTTTTTTTGTGGTCTTGGCTCCAGGTAATAGGAAATTATGCATTTTATACTATCCGCAATTACGGATAGTATACGGCTGCAAGACTGCAGTCGTGTGCATGACGCTTAAGACTACACGTATAAGTGGTTGTTTATTGTCAGTTACCTTGGAGACTCATAGACCTGCATAGAAGCTGAAGACACAGAATGGTAGGGAATTTACAATATGGCTTAATTTTTCATTTTGGATATACTAGGGAAAAAAAAGAAAATTGATTACAAAAAGTGTACATAGCCTAAAAGTACACAAGACTTACTGCTTTAATATAATAAAAGATGACTAAGTCTAGTTTTAAAAATTATTGATTACTTACCGGTAATCGGTTTTTCATCAACCTACTATAGCACCCGTGGAGAGACATCCAGTCTTAGGAAGAACTCAGGATGAGAATCAGTTTTGTTTTGGTTTTTTTGCACCACCCAAGTGGAATTACATCACACCTTCATATATAGGGTATGTGCACACACACTAATTACGTCCGTAATTGACGGACGTATTTCGGCCGCAAGTCCCGGACCGAACACAGTGCAGGGAGCCGGGCTCCTAGCATCATACTTATGTACGACGCTAGGAGTCCCTGCCTCGCTGCAGGACAACTGTCCCGTACTGAAAACATGATTACAGTACGGGACAGTTGTCTTGCAGCGAGGCAGGGACTTCTAGCATCGTACATAAGTATGATGCTAGGAGCCCGGCTCCCTGCAGTGTGTTCGGTCCGGGACTTGCGGCCGAAATACGTCCGTCAATTACGGACGTAATTAGTGTGTGTGCACATACCCATACAGTATTTACAAGGAATCCCTTTGTATTCGTGTTGACAACTTTACAGTTTCTGAGGACTATATATGCTATAAGAATAGGGATGGTAACAGAGGGGTGCTGTCATAGGTTCATGAAAAAACGATTACTGGTAAGCAATCAATCTTTTACCCTTTCACCTATGACAGCACCCCTGGAGATGTACAATAGAAGTCAATATTTAGGGTGGGACCACAGCTTGTAGTACTTTTCTACCAAAGGCCAAGTCAGGGGCTGTATACAGCTGTAATCGGTAATACTTGAGGAAGGTGTGAGGAGAGCTCCATGTAGCAGCGTTGCATATCTGATTTAGGCATGCTTCTGCTCTCTCAGCCCAGGAAGTGGACACAGCCTTGGTAGAGTGACCCGGAAGAACTCTGGAGGCTGGAGATTCTGATTTACATAAGCTAAATGCATGGCCTGTTTAATCCATCGAGCTATAGTGGATCTACTGGCTGCCGAATCCTTGAAAGGACCCTTGAACTGAATAAACAATTTTTCTGAGGTTCTTAAATCATTAGTTATTTTCACGCCATCCCTGTGTATTACCTCATCATCCCTGTATATTAACCCCCATCATCCCTGTGTATTACCTCATCATCCATGTATTACCCCATCATCTCTGTATATAACCCCCATCATCCCTGTGTATTACCCCATTATACAACCCCCATTAAGTGTATTACCTCATCATCCCTGTATATAACGCCCATCATCCTGTGTATTACACCCCATTATCCCTGTGCATTACCCCGAACATCCTATACAGGGATGAAGGCGGTTATACAGAGCGATGAAGGGGATTATATACAGTGTTAATAGGGGTAATACACAGGGATGATGGGGGTTATACACAGGGACGATGGGAGTTATATTCAGGGATGATGGCCCCATAATTTCTGTATTTAACCCCCATCATCCCTGTATTTATATAACCCCCATCATCCATGTATTTATATAACCCCTGTAATAACTGTATATACCTACGGGGGGCGCCGTGGGCAATGAGAGGAGACGGGCAGGCAGTGCGGGAACTCCGAGATAGGATGAGGAGGGGGCGTGTACAAGCAGAGACGACGTTCCGTGTCTATGCTCAGCAAGCACTTCCTGCTGTGTAAAGACATGGCGTGTCATCAACTATGTTTACAGGCGGCGGGACCAGAGGAGGCGGAGATTTGAAGAGCTCATGAAACATCCTCCCGACCCACTGACTGTAAATGTAGTTGATGACATGCCGTGCCCTACGCAGCCGGAAGTGCTGGCTGAGCAAAGACACGGAACCTCACAGGAAATTAAAAATGTACTCTTGTTGCGGTCACGTGACCGCAAATCAGGACAGAGTAACGAAGCCAGAGGTAAATTTACATTATATTAGAAAGTTACTTATATATGTCCAATTAAGTTAAAATATAAGTAACATTTAATCCCGGACAACCCCTTTAATGCGGATATCTGAACCTTAAGGCCTCATTCACACGGCAGGGTTTCCCGGCCGGGTGCCGGCCGTTCATAAATCGGCCGGCACCCGGCTGCATTAGGAATAATAGACCCCTAATGGGGCTATTCACACGACCGATTTTTTGACGGCCGGAAAATCCGGCCGTCAAAAAATAGGACATGCTCTATCTTTGCCCGGACACCCGGCCGCCCGGCTCCCATAGAAGTCTATGGGGCCGGGTATTACACGGCCATCACCGGAATGTGTTCCGAGTGATGGCCGGGTTTCCCGGCGCTTGCGCTCTATCTCCTCCTCCTCACAGCGCAGAGTGCATGTCAGGAGGTGGAGTTGATGCCATTCTGACGAATGGCATCGCTGTACACTGTGTTGCAGGGCCGGGGTGTACAGCATGTGGAGGGAGCGCTGCGCTGGCTCCCTTCCCCTGCTTGTTAAAAGCACCCTGGCTCGGCGACACCTTCGATGGCGCCGCTAGTAGTAGTAGCAGCAGCTGCTGCTGCTACTACTGTAGCGACGCCACTATAGCAGAGCGGGGAGGTATCTCCCCGCTCTGCTATGTGCTAGCCGCACTTTAGCTCCTTGAAGGAGCGGAATCCCCGTGTTTTCGGGGATTCCGCTCCTGGACAGAGCGCTTGATGTCTCTGTCCATATCTGGGCAGTGACATCAGGGGAAACTCCTGAAGCGGAATCCCCGAACACATGGGGATTCCCCTTCAGGAGCTGCCGCTGATGTCACTGTCCGGATCTGCCCGGCCCGGCACGGATGCATAACTTTATGCAAACCGGCCGGGCAAAATGGCCGATTTTACCGGCCGACACTCGGGCTCGGGAACGACCCGGTCGTGTGAATCCCGCCTTAAGGTGTTAGGCTTGAGGTTTTTATTTACTCCTGCTTGGAGAAAATCTAATATCAAAGGGATATCTGGTTTGGTTAGAGGATTTATGTCTACACCTGCAAAATTTGTAAATGCTTTCCAGGCTCTTAGATATATTTCTGAGGTAACCTGTTTCCTGCTTGCTAGCAGAGTGGAAATGACAGACTCTGAGAACCCTATCTGTCTAAGGATTACCCTTTCAGTGAATTTCAGGGTGAATTACTGGGCCCTGGTATAGGAGATCTGGTATGATCGGGAGAATCCTGGGCTGGTCTGAGAACATTCTCCTTAAAGAGGCTCTGTCACCAGATTATCAAATCCCTATCTCCTATTGAATGTGATCGGCGCTGCAATGTAGATAACAGTAATGTTTTTTTTTGTTTTTTTTAAAACGATCATTTTTGGCTAAGTTACGAGCAATTTTATATTTATGCAAATGTGCCTTTCTAATGGACAACTGGGCGTGTTTTTTTCTTATTTCCAACTGGGCGTGTACTGTGTTTTTAGCAACTGGGCGTGTTTACTTATTTCACTGCACAATCACACTGTGCTGTGGATCATGCTGGGTTGGAACAATGAGAAGTGCAGGACGCTGATTGGTCAGTGATTGGTCAGCCTCAAACACTCCTCTGTACAACACCCAGTTGGTAAAAAGTAAAAACACGCCCAGTTGTCCATTGAGAGTCATTAGCATAAATCTAAACTAGCTCATAACTTGCTAAAAAATGAACGTTTTTCAAAATAAAAACCACTGCGGTTATCTACATTACAGCGCCAATCAGATTATGTAGGAGATAGGGCACTTATAATCTGGTGACAGAGCCTCTTTAAGCATGTAAACCATGGTCTCTTGACCAGAAGGGGGCTATTAGAATTATTGAAGCCTTGTCTTCCCTAATTTTCTGATCACCCTTGGGAGAAAACATGGGGGGGGGCATAACCCCTCTCTTGACTCCAACACTGGGAAAATGCATCTACTGCTGTTGGGTAGTCTGAGGGATCCAGAGAGAAGAATCTCCTGACTTTCCTGTTTTCTCTGGATGCAAACAGGTCTATTGAGGGAACCTCCCATTTGTAAACAATCTTCTGAAATATTTCGGCATTCAGAGACCATTCTGACTGGTGTAACCTTTTCCGGCTCAGGAAGTCTGCTACCTGGTTGTCCCTTCCCTTCAGGTGGACAGCTGAGAGGGTCACCAGGTGGCGCACTGCCAGAAAGAATACCTGGAAGATAAATCCATTAGTGGAAAGGATCTCGCCCTCCCCCCCACCCCCCGGATTATTTATATAAGCCACTGTCGTTGTGTTGTCTGAATATATTTTTAAACTCTAACCTGAAATTGCTGGTATAGAGTTTTTCATAGTCTGAAAAACTGCTGCCAGTTCCCTGAAGTTGAAGGACCTTTGTGCGGTCTGGTGGTCCCACTGATCCTGGAGAAAAAAAGGAGTCGTAATGAGCTCCCCAACCACAGGGGCTTGTGTTATATTGAGAGTAGGGGATGTTATCCATGGAATGCCCCTCTTGAGTTTCTCCCTGTTTAGTCACCATCTGAGGGATAGCCTGGCTGCGGATGAAATGTGGAGGAATTGATCTATGGAGAGATTGCTCTTGTCCCACTGATCTAGAATGTCCCATTGTAGAGCCCTGGATCTGAAATGAGCCCACAATACTGCTGGAATGCATGACGTCATGAGGCCCAGAACAGACATAGTTTTCCTGAAAGATGTTGTATGTGTTAAATAGATTTCTGAGACTCTGTCTATCAGGGGATTAATCTCCCCTTCTGGAAGGAAGGACATCTGCCTGGAGGAGTCTAGAAGAATCCCTAGAAAGACAAACCTGTTTGAGGGAATCAACTTTGATTTCTTCAGATTTATGTCCCACCCTAAGTTCGTTAGGATAGAACAAATTAGTTCTATCTGTTGAATCAGGGTCTTAGTTGTTTCTGCCACTATTAGGAAATCGTCCAGGTAGGGAATCAGGAGGATGTCCCTCGTCCTGATATATGCCATTTCCACTATTAATTTTGAAAACACCCTTGGGGCTTGTAAAAGGCCAAAGAGGAGGACTCTGTACTGGAGGTGAAAAAAAAACTGTTGAGGGTCACTGTTAGGGTATGTTCACACGAGGGCGTCCGTTACGGCTGAAATTACGGGGATGTTTCAGCCTGAAAACATCCCCGTAATTTCAGCCGTACCGGCATGTGCAGGCGCTTGAACGCCGCGTCCATTACGGCCGTAATTAGCGCTGCTATTCATTGGACTCAATGAATAACGGCTCCAATTACGGCCAAAGAAGTGACAGGTCACTTCTTTGACGCGGGCGTCTATTTACGCGCCGTCATTTGACAGTGGCGCGTAAATATACGCCTCGTGTGAACAGACAAACGTCTGCCCATTGCTTTCAATGGGCAGATGTTTGTCAGCGCTATTGAGGCGCTATTTTCAGACGTAATTCGGGGCAAAAACGCCCGAATTACGTCCGTAAATAGGCCGTGTGAACATACCCTTACTCTTAGATATTTCTGGTGGACTGCATATTGGTACATGATAATATGCATCCTCCAGATCTAGTGATGTCATCACACAGTCTTTGGAGAGGAGATTTATGGTTGATGAAATGCTCTCCATGGAAAAAATGTTGTAGGTGAAATAAGAATTCCGTTCTTTTAGATTTATTATGACCCTGTATTTCCCTTCTGAATTCTTCACCAGGAAGAGTGGGGAATAAAAGCCTTTGCCTGTTTCTGCACTTGGGACTTGAATTAGAAGTAACAGAATTTCTGACTCTAAGGGTATGTTCACACGTAGTCAACAAAAACGTCTGAAAATCCAGAGCTGTTTTCAAGGGAAAACAGACCCTGCTTTTCAGACGTTTTTTTACCAACTCGCATTTTTCGCGGCGTTTTCACGCTGTTTTCGTGGCGTTTTTTACGTCCGTTTTTGGAGCTGTTTTCATTGGAGTCTATGAGAAAACAGCTCCAAAAACGTCCAAAGAAGTGTCCTGCACTTCTTTTGACGAGGCTGTATTTTTCCGCGTCGTCGTTTGACAGCTGTCAAACGACGACGCGTAAATAACAGGTCGTCTGCACAGTACGTCGGCAAACCCATTCAAATGAATGGGCAGATGTTTGCCGACGTATTGGAGCCGTATTTTCAGACGTAAAACGAGGCATAATACGCCTCGTATACGTCTGAAATTTGGCCGTGTGAACATACCCTAATGCCCTTTGTTTATCTGGGTCTTTGTAGGAAAGAATCTGTTTGGAGGAAGAGTTCTGAATTCTGCAACATAACCGGTTTTTATAATTCCTCGGATCCATTCATTTGTTGACATTTTTTCCCAATTTTTGAAAAAAGGGACAGACGACCCCCCCCCCCCCACCATCTTCTGGCGTCAATGTTGCTGGTCTCTGTTTTTCGGGTCGTTTTGAGGCTTGAAAAGGAAGCCCTTGTTCTTCTTAGGAAACTTTGAGGTCTTAAACTCCTGTCCCCTGGGGTTAGGTCTTTTTTTAACCCCTTCAGGACTGAGCGTGTTTTGGCCTTAATGACGAAGCCGATTTTTCAAATCTGACGTGTCACTTTATGTGGTAATAACTTCGGAATGCTTTTACCTATCCAAGGGATTCTCAGAATGTTTTCTCATGACATATTGTATTTTAAGATAGTGAAAAAATTTGGTCGATAAATTCAATATTTATTTGTAAAAAAAAACACCAAGATTTGGAGAAAATTAGCAAAAATTAGCATTTTTCGAAGTTTAAATGTATCTACTTGTAAAACAGATAATAATACCACACAAAATAGTTACTAGTTTACATTTCCCATATATCTACTTTATGTTTGCATCGTTTTTTGAACATTCTTTTATTTTTCTAGGACGTTACAAGGCTTAGAACTTTAGCAGCAATTTCTCATATTTTCAAGAAAATGTCAAAAGGCTATTTTTTTCAGGCACCAGTTCAGAAGTGGCTTTGAGGGCCTTATATATTAGTAAGTCCACATAAATCACCCCATTTTGAAAACTGCATCCCTCAAAGTATTCAAAACAGCATTCAGAAAGTGTTTTAATCCTTTAGGCGTTTCACAGTTATTAAAGCAAAGTAGAGGTGAAATTTACAAATTCATTTTTTTTGCCAAAATTCATTTGTAATAAAAAAAAATCTGTACCACAGAAGGTTTTACCAGAGAAATGCAACTCAATATTTATTGCCCAGATTCTGTAGTTTTTAGAAATATCCCACATGTGGCCCTAGTGCGGTAATGGACTGAAACACAGGCCTCAGAAGCAAAGAAGCACCTAGTGGATTTTGGGGCCTCCTTTTTTTAGAATATATTTTAGGCACCATGTCAGGTTTGAAGAGGTCTTGTGGTGCCAAAACAGTAAAGACCCCCCAAAAGTGACCCCATTTTGGAAACTACACCCCTCAAGGAATTCATCTAGGGGTAAAGTTAGCATTTTAAACCCACAGTTTTTTTGCTAAATTTATTTGAATTAGTACATGAAGATGAAAATCTACTTTTTTTCTGAAAAAACGTACATTTTTTTAATTTTTACAAGGAGTAAAGGAGAAAAAACACCCCAACACATGTAAAGCAATTTCTCCCGATTATAGCAATACCCGATATGTGGTAAGAAACTGCTGTTTGGACCCACAGCAAGGCTCAGAAGAGACGGAGCACCATTTGGATTTCTGATTTTGCTGGAATAGTTTTCAGTGCCGTGTCACGTTTGAAATGCACTGGAGGGACCAAAACAGTGGAAACAGGTTTGAAGAGGTCTTGTGGTGCCAAATCAGTAAAGACCCCACAAAAGTGACCCCATTTTGGAAACTACACCCCTCAAGGAATTTTTCTAGAGGTAAAGTTAGCATTTTGATCCCACAGTTGTTTTGCGGAATTCATTGGAATTAGTCTGTAAAGGTAAAAATCGACTTTTTTTCTGAAAAAACTTAGACATTTTTAATTTTTACAAGGAATAAATGAGAAAAAGCACCCCAACATTTGTAAACCAGTTTCTCCCGATTACGTAAATACGCCATATATGGTAATAAACTGCTGTTTGGACCTACAACGGGGCTTAGAAGGGAAGGAGCACTATTTAGCTTTTGGAGCTCAAATTTAGCTGAAATGGTTTACGGGTGCCATGTAGAATTTGCAAAGCCCCTGAGAGACCAAAACAGTGGAAACCACACAAAAGTGACCCTATTTAGGAAACTAAACGACTTAAAAAAAAATCGATCTAGGAGTATAGTGAGCATTTAGACCCCACAGGTCTTTTGCAGAATTTATTAGAATTAGGATGTGAAAATGAATATCAACATTATTTCCACTAAAATGTTGAATTTTTTCAATTTCACAAAGGATAAAGGAGGAAAGAGCACCCCAACATTTGTAAAGCAATTTCTCCCGAGTACGGCTATAACCCCACATGTGGTCATAAATGATTTTTCATTAGAAAGTAATTAACCCTTTCCGGACTGATCCATATTTGCTTTTTCTTTTTTCCCTCTCCGATTACCAAGAGCCATAACTTTTTTATTTTTCCATCAATAGTGGTGTGAGGGCTTAGTTTTTATTGGTACCACTTTTTGGTACATACAACTTTTTGAGCACTATTTATTAAATTTTTTGGTAGAGCCAAGGTGACCAAAAAAAAAGCGATTTTGCCGTTTTAAATTCTTTATTTTTCACGGCGTTCACCGAGCGAGTTAAACAATGCTATATTGTACTAGTTTGGACTTTTACGGACGCAGCGATACCAATTTTGTGTATTTTTTTTACATTACTTTAGAGAAAAAATGGGAAAAGATTTTTTTTTTTACTTTAAATATTTATTTAATTTTTTTCACTAATAATAATCTACTTTTGTTTTTACACATTTTATTAGTCCCCCTAGGGGACTTGAACCAGCAATCATTTTACACTACGTGGGAACCCAGCCTAAGGATGTATTCAGATACTGTTGTTAAGATGCAGTTAGTATGGCATAAAAAACACTCCATAAATCATATTTTTAGTACGATATGGTGATCTTTCTATGCATATTGCATTTTTTTACTGCACCAGAATCACACCATATCGCAATAAAAACACTAGCGGCTTTCGGATGCCTTTTTATGCCTCTATCGCAACGTCTGAATATACCCTAAGGCAAGTTTTACCGCAAATTGCTGTGGTTTTGCAATGTGGTTTTCACCCATGCAGTTTCTACAGGTGAAACTGTAAAATAATTGTTTTACCTGTAAAAACCGAATGGGTGAAAACCGCATCGCAAATCCCCGGCAACTCACGGTAAAACCGTATGCTGTCGTGCCTGCAATTCTTGATGAGGTTTTTACTGCTCGGCCAAAAACAAATTATGCAGTGCACCATTAGGCCCCATGCACACGACCGTTGAATTTGACCATAATTGTGGACCGTAATTACGGTCCGCAATTACATACCGATGAACTTGTATTGCCCACAGACACCTTCCTGTATATTTACGGGAAGGTGTCCGTGCCGGAGAAAGGCTCCGTAAAAGATAGGACTTGTCCTATCTTTTGCTTTGTACGGACCGTGCTCCCATACTTTATATGGAAGCTCGGCCCGCAAATGCGGGTGGCTGTTCGCGGCTGTAATCACAGACAGTGATTACGGGCACGGCCATGTGCATGAGGCCTTAACGTACGTGTGGTTTTTGCTGATAAAACTGCCTTGTAAGGCCTCATTTAGACAGCCATAATTCTGAGACATTTTAAGCTTCGACTATCTGGACTTGTCCACACGTAACAGAATTGCTGGGTATTGCAGACGGAAAATACGCAGCGGAACACAGTAGCAGCATAATGGGTGTAATTTAACAATTTAATCCATTTCCGTCCTGAAATTCACATGCGGTGCGTTTTTTCCGGTTTGCAGCATGTGAATTTATTTTCCTGTTGTGGAAAGTGGAATGAATTGTTTTTCAGAGATGTCACCATCTCCCAGCATTGAAAAAAAACGCAGCAAAATACGCACCATTTTCTGCAGTAAAAAAACGCAGGAAACGGTGTGGTTTTTCCATAGCGGAACATCTACTAGTTCTAGCGGAAATTTTCTGAAGCAATTCTGTTATGTGTGGACAAGCCCTTAGGCCTCGTGCACACTTCAGACACCATTTTCACGGCCGTTTTTGACGGATCCGTGTGCCCGTTTTAGCGGCCGTGTGCATTCCTGTGTTTCCGTTTCCGAGCGCCGATCATGGTACTGTCCAGGGTGCTGAAAGAGTTAATGGGCTGCACTGATCGGAGGTAACTCTTTCAGCACCCTGGAGAGTACCATGCTCGGCGCTCGGAAAATACAATTATAATGAAATAAAAAAAAAAAAATATAAGTTCATACTTATTTTGCTCCTGTCCGGCCTCCAGCGATGAAGTTTCATCCATGTCACCGCTGCAGCCAATCACAGGCTGTAGTGGCGGTCACGCACGTCAGGATGACGTCAGGAGGCCGGCCTCCAGGGATGACACTTCATCCCACGTGCCGCCTCTGCAGCCAATCACAGGCTGCAGCGGCCTCTACAGCCAATCACAGGCTGCCGCGTCAGAAAGGAAGGTCGGACTGAAGGAAGAAGAGGGACTCGTCACCAAGACAACGACCGGGTACGTATGAACTGCTTTTTATTTTATTTTTAATCAGCAGCCTCTTTTCTCTATCAGTGATTGATAGAGACAAGTGGCTGCCGATTAGTGTAATATTTCTGTAATGTATTTCTGCCTGCCCGGCCGTTGCTAGGCAACGGCTCCGTCACACACGGACGGCACACGGATGCCTTCCGTGTGCCATCAGTTTTTTTGACGGTCCCATTGACTTGCATGGGCCTCACAGTCACGGAATCTCGGACCAAAGTAGGACATGCTGTACTTTGGATCGGAATGGAGAAACGGGACCGTCAAAAAAACTGAAGTGTGCATTGCCCCATTGAAATGAATGGGTCAGGGTGCTAGCCGTCAGAAAAACGGATAGCACCCTGAAGGAAAAAACTGAAGTGGGCAAGGGGCCTGAGGGCCCCAAGTCCCAGCCAGACCACAGGTTCAATGGCCTGAAGTAACCGCATCATAGATCCCGATAATGCAGTTAATTCGGGTCCCGTCATAACCAGGGTTGACAACATATTTGACAGAAAAATTGAAAAACCTGTAAAAACCGCATGGGTGAAAAATGAATGATAATGATAAGTAATAAATGTAACTATTAGAATAGTGATATGAACACAAGCAGCATGTACTGTGACCTCTAAAATTATGATTATTACAATCACAAAAATATGTACAAGATACTTAAAAAAATAATAATTCTGGACACTGGGAAAAAAAGACCTGTTTTTACGGACGGTGCAGGAATTTACAGACGGTTGACAACCCGTAACACGGTCGTTAAAATGTTGATGAAATACAGCAGTTTGAGACATTTTACAACTGCAACGATTTGCGGCAACACCACGTCTGCCAACGTGTTCCGCTAGGTGTAGTTCTGAGAAATGTCTGCTATCCATCTCCTTACTATACTGCTTGAATTAAAAGATATGTGAAAA